>NC_045706.1:16416222-17017952 GCF_009834535.1 Camelus ferus | reverse complement strand
GTGGGATAACTGGGTCTTAGGCTAGGTGTACACTTAGTCTTATAAGACATTA
This sequence comes from Camelus ferus, assembly GCF_009834535.1. Classification (NCBI taxonomy): domain Eukaryota; kingdom Metazoa; phylum Chordata; class Mammalia; order Artiodactyla; family Camelidae; genus Camelus; species Camelus ferus. The sequence continues at coordinate 17,017,900 of NC_045706.1, read as the reverse complement.
CCAAACTGTTTTCCCAAGTAGCTGTACATCCCAAGCAGCAGCCTATGAGAGTGCCAGGTGCTTGTCAGCACTTGTCTGTCTGTCTGTCTGTCTGTCTATCTATATATCATCTAACTTTTAGCCATTACAATAGGAGTACAGTGGCATCACATTATGACTTTAATTTGCATTTCCCTAATGTCTAATGATGTTGATAGTATTTTTAAGTGTTTATTTGCCTTCCATATGTCCTCTCTGGTGACGTCTGTATTCAAAGATTTTACTCATTTTTAATTGGGTCGTTTGTTTTTTTACTGTTAACAGTCGTTTTAAAAATATATTCTGGATATGAGTCCTTTGTTAGAGATGGGATATTGCTAATATTTTCTCTCAGTCTGTAGCTTATTTTTTAAATTCTCTTCACAGGATCCTTCACAGAGCTTAAGTTTAAAATTTTGATGAAGTTCACTTTATCAATTTTTTCTTTTGTGTATCTTGCTCTTGGTGTCATGTTAAAAGAACTCTCCCTAACCACTGGTCACACGTATTTTTTTCTCTTATGTTTATAATTTTATATTTCACATCTTTATCTATGATTTATTTTGAGTTAAATTTTGCAAAAGGGGTAAGGGGTGAGGTTTAAGTAGAGTCTTTTGTTGTTTTTATTTAATATGCATGACTCATTGTTCAGTGCAATATGTTGAAAAGACTATCCCTTCTCCCTATTAAATTGCTTTGCATTTCTGTTAAAAATCAATTGACCGTATCTGTGTGGGTTTATTTCTGGAGCCCTTATTCCATTTAACTAGTTTATGTGTCTACCCCTACATTTGATTACTACAGCTTTATAGTTAAGTCTTTAAAAGAGGTAGTGATATTCCTCCCACTTTATTTTTCCTTTTCAACAGTTTTTAGCTATGCTAGTCCATTTGCCTTTCCATATGGATTTTAAAATCATCTATCAGTAAGATCACAGAAAGGAGGTCTCAGTCCCTGTCCTCTGATAGAAACACTGAATTAACAACCATCCATGGATGACTGAACCTTTATGAGAGCTCTGCCAGGTGAGAGGTTCCAGCACCCCAATGGAGCACAAAATTTGAGAAGAGTTGCATCAAAAAGGGTAAGAAGTATCGTTTCACTTTACCTGCATCACTTGTCCCCCAAGCCAGCCCACTCAGCATCAGGAAAGACTGCTTCAGGCTGTGATTTCTCCTGCAGGATAAAGAGAGAGAGAATTGAGGGTACCGCTTCCCCAGCCTTTCAAGGCACTGCCTGATAGGCCTGCTTCTACCCTCCTTACCCGGAACACTGAGGGAATTGGCACAAATAGATCGTTTGGGGGCAGCAAAGAACAAAAATAAGGGGCAAGGGCTCATAGCAAATGGCACAGAGATCTCAGCAACCATCCCAGAGGCCTGGCCAGCTGGCCCATGGACCCTGCCAGCCAGCCCACCCATAGATCCCACCAGCCAGCCAGCCCACACACAAACCCTACCTCCCAGCGACCTGTCTGTGCATGGACCTCACCAGATGGGCTGACTGCAAGCCCCGCCAACTGTCCTGTGTGCACCTCCACACCTGGCATGCCATATGCCCCTACGTATGCCACAAGTGTGGCCCAACAGATGACGTGCAACTGTCAGGAGCCAGCATGGATTTCAGCAATCAGATCAACTATTTGGGATTGGGAAAAGTCACACAATCCTGAGGCTGCTCCTTCAGAAGCAGGGGAGAGTGGTGGAGATTACGCTCAGTGTCCCGGCATCTGGATGCACTGCCTTAGAGAAAAGGGGTGGGCAACTCTCAGTGCTTAGCATGGCTCTGCAGGGTGGGGAGAAAGTGTACAGTCCTAATATGCCTCCTTTAGGAGGGAGGGAGAGAAGTGGAGCCTGTACCCAGTGCCCCAGTATTTCACGGCACTGCCCTTCAGGAGATGGACTAAGTGGCTCTCAGCACTCAGGACAGATCTAGGGAATTGAGAGAAGTCACAAAATCCTAAGACTTCCTCCTCAGGGGGAAGCTAGAGGGGTCAAGGGTGTACGTCCATACAAAGGGTTTAAGTTACCCTCAGGTTCTCCAGCTGGGCTGACTGGCAAAGGGCTTCCCTCCAGAACACATTCCATAAAGAATGGAAGAGGAAGCTGCTTCTTGAAATGTAAAGACACTAATACAAGAATCCAAGGAACAAGAGGATCCAGGGAAACAAGACCCTACAAGGGGAATTAAATAATTCTCCAGTAATTGACTCCCAATAAATGGACATCTATGAATTGTCTAAAATAATTCAAAATAAATGTCTTAAGGAGGCTAAGTGAGCTACAAGAGAATACAGGTAGACTCTAAACAAAATCAGAAAAACAATCATGAACAAAATGAGAAGTTTAAAAAGAAATAGAAATTATTAAAAAAAAAAACAACAAAAAACAAATTCTGGAGCTGATGAATACAATGACTGAACCAAAAATGTTAATAGAAGGCTTCAGCAACAAACTTGATCTAACAGAAGAAGGAATCAGCAGACTTGAAGACAAATCATTTGAAATTATTCAAACAAAGAAATAAAAAGAAAAAAAAGAGAAACATTACGCTGTACACCAGAAATTGACACAACATTGTAAAGTGACTATACTTCAAAAAAAAAAATTTAAGTAAAAAAACAAAAAACAAAATCAAGAAGTTAAAAAAAATAAAGAATGAAGAAAGCCTGCAGGGCTTACGGGATATGCCAAAAGAAACAACATATGTCTTATGGGATTATCAGAAGTTGCTGAGAAAGAGAAATGAGCAGAAAGGATATTTAAAGAAATGGCTAAAAACTTCAAAAATCTGGAGAGGGAAATGGACATCCAGATTCATGAAGCCCAAAGGATTCCAGATTTAAAGATGTCTACACAGACACATTATAATTAAATTGTCAAAACTCAAAGACAAAGAGAGAATTTTGAAGTAGCATGAGAAAAGAATCTTATCACATAAAAAGGAATATCCAGGCCCCAATAAGACTATCAGCAAATTTCTCATTAGAAACCTTGAAGGCCAGCATAGAGTAAGATGATGTGTTCAAACTGCTAAAACAAAGAAAACAAACAAACAAACAAAAAAACCCAAGACCCTGCTAATCAAGAATTGTATGTCCAGCAAACCTGTCCTTCAGAAACAAAGAAGATTAAAAAAATGAAAATAAATAAAATAAAAACTTTCCTAGATAAACAAAAAATACGAGAGTCTGTCACCAGTAGTCCAGCTTTACAAGATATGCTAAAGAAAGCTCTTCAAACTGAAATTTTGAAATTGAAAAAAAAAGATAAACAGTAACACAAAAACATGAACATATAAATGTCACTGGTAAAGGTAAGTATATAGACAAATACAGAAAATGTTATATGACAATAATGGTTATAAATCATTTTTATTTCTAGTATAAAAGTTAAAAGAAAAAAGTATTAAGCATAATTACAAGTACAAAAAACTTTTAATGGATACACAATATAAAATGTATAAATTATGAAAGTAATAACATAAAATATGAAGGGAAGGGAGAAGAAAAAGTCTAAATTTTGTATACAATTAAAGTTGTTATCAGCTTAAAATAGATTGTTATAATTACAAGATTTTTCAGTTAAATACTCAGCGTAATCACAAATAAAATACCTAAAGAGGATACACAAAAGAAAAAGAGAAAGAAATCAAAGCATATTAATAACAAAATAATCACCAAATCAAAAAAGGGGAAGAGCAAGAGATAAGAAGAGGACAAAAGAATTACAAAACAAAGAAAATTATTAATAAAATGGTGATTATTAAGTTCTTGTCTATCAATAATTACTTTAAATGTAAGTGTATTAAGTTCCCCAATCAAGAGACATAGAGTAGCTGAATGGATAAAACAATAAAATCCAACTATATGCTATCTACAAGAGATTCACTCTTTTTTTAAGTATATTAAATAATCCTTAAATTATTTAAGGAAATTAAAGGGGTGAAAAAAAGATACTTCATGCATATGATAACCAAGAGAACAGAGGTGGCTATACTCACGTAAGACAAAACTGACTTTAAGTCAAAAACTCTCACAAGAGACAGAGAAGGTCATTATATAATAATACAAGTGTCAATTCAATGGGAGGATATGACAATTTAAATACACAGACAAACATATACACATACATCCAACATCAAAGTACCTAAACATATAAAGCAAATAGTGAGAGATCTGAAGGGAGAAACAGATAGCAATCTAATAATAGTAGGCTTCAATAGAACCCCATTTTCAGTAATGAACAGAGCATTCAGACAGAATGTTAATAAGGAAACAGCAGACCTAAGAAACTTACACAGAACATTCCATCCAAGAGTAGCAGAATACACATTCTTCTCAAGTACACATGGAATGTTTCAACAGGATAGATCACACACTAGGGTCAAAAACCAAATCTTAACATATTTAATACAAATTGAAATCTCCCCAACTATCTTTTTTCAGACTACAATGGAATGCAACTAGAAATCAATATAAGAAAACAGGAAAATTCATAAATACAATAGAAATTAAACAACATGCAGTTGTTGTTTCTAACAACCATTGGGTCAAAGAAGAAATAAAAAAAGAAAATACCCTGAGACAAAAACAAAAAACAAAAAACACAAGATACAAAAATGTATGGGATGTGGCAAAAGCAGTACTAAGGGAAATTTATACAGACAAACACCTACATTAAAAAAAAAAAAATCTTAAATAAACAACCTGACTACACCTCAAGGAACTAGAAAAAGAAGAACAAACTAAGCCCAAATTTAGCAGAAGAAAGGAAATAATAAAGATTAAAGCAGAAATAAATAAAATAGAAAATGGAAAAAATAAAATAGTGAAACTAAGAGTTGGTTTTATGAAAAGATAAACAAAATTGACAAACCCTTAGACTAACCAGGAAAAAAAAGAGAGAGAGAAGACTTGGATAAATAAAAGTAGAAATAAAAGAACAAACTTTACAACTGGTGCCACAGAAGTAAAACAAAAAATATCCTAAGGGACTATTGTGAACAATTACATAGAATAAAGGGATAAGTTTCTAGAAAGACAAAACATACCAAGACTGAATCAAAAAGAAATAGAATGCGTGAACAAAGCAATTACAAATAGGGAAACTGAGTCAGTAATCATAAATCTCTTAACAAAGAAAAACCCAGGATCAGATGCTTTACAGGTAAAGTCTACCAAACATGCAAAGAAGAATTAATACTAACAATTCTTAAACTCTTCCAAAAAATAGAACAGGGATCACTTCCAAACTCATCGTATGAGGCCAGCATCATCCTGATACCAAAGCCATAGAAAGGCATCATAAGAAGAGAGAACTGCAGGCCAATATCGTTGATTAACATAGATGAAACATCCTCAAGTAAAACTAAATTCAACATTACATTAAAAGGATCATACAGAGCCAAATGAGATTTATCACTGGGATACAAGGATGTTTCAACATAGAAAAGTCAATCAATGTAACATTAACACAATGAAGGATAAAAATCATATGATCACTTTAAAAATGCAGATAAAAGCATTTGACAAAGTTCAACATCCATTTATGGTAAAAAAAAAAAAAAAAAGGTATAGAAGGAAATTTTCTCAACAGAAAAACACCATACATGAAAACCCCACAGCTAACTTCATACTCAGTGACAAAAAACAGAGAGGAAAGCTTTTCCTCTATGATCCACAACAAAAGAAGGACGCCCACTTCCACCACTTCTATTTAACAGTTTTGGAAATCAGAGCCAGAGAATTAGACAATAAGAAAAGAAATAAAAGGCATCCAAACCAAAAAGAGAGAAATGAAGTTGTCTCTGTTTGTATGTAGAAATGCCTAAAGAAGCCCTTAAAATTGTTAGACTGACTTTAATAAAGTTGCAGGCTGCAAATCAACCTACAAAAATCAGCTGCATTTCTATATACCAACAGTGAGCTATCTGAAAAGGAAATCAAGAAAATCATCTATTACAACCACGTCAAAAAGAATAAAATACTTAGGAATAAACTTAACTAAGGCTGTAAAAGACTTGGACACTGAAAAACCTTAAAATATCAATTAAAGAAATTTTTGGTATCTTGTTCATTTCCGCACACAGAGCTCCTAACACATGTCCGGCATATAGTAATTACTCAATAAAAGTTTGGCAAATAACATGAGTGAATGGGAATAAAAATGATCGAATAAGTAAGCATCATATTATAAACTAAGTGAGACGAAAGTAGCAGAAGAGGGACTGCTGAGAGCAGACCACTGAAGCATCATCGATATGCCAAAGAGCAATGCCTCTTCCATGTGCCATGATCACAAGGGAAAACAAACTTGAAGTTTATAGCAAAACTCCTTTTCATGACAGTTGTAGTTGCTGCATATATAACTCTTGAAAATGGAGTGAAGAAATGTTACAAATATGCTTCTCTGACTTCCTCTCTATCCACAATTATGTGAACTTCCAGACAACATGAAGCCCTTTTAATTCATTCTGGCTGTTTCCACAGTAGTGAATTGCTACCACGTAGTGGCCACTATTGTGTCTTCTCTCCTGAGAGCATGCCTCTTAATGCTTCTAATACCCTGATGCTGGAATACATATACAAGTTGGACCAGCTTACTCTTTAACGACCGTCCATTCCTGACTTGTATGTGTCCAAAGACCCTCTTGAGAGCTCTGTAACTTTCCCAATGAAAAGAAGTTGACACATTTTCTGAGCTAGGCAGTAGGCTTCATTCACCAACTCCTCTGCCTAAGACTGCTTAGGAAGAAACAGCACTTGTGACTAAGGAAGCTTCAGCAAACTCCTGGAAAGTTCTTTTATTGCAGTCAATTGTGTTTGCTTCCTTGTCACTCTCTGGCAGAAAAAAACAAAGACAGTAATGTTATTATCCCCAAAGGACCTGCTCAGATCTTCCCCACAAATGAAGTAATGGATTCTCTGCACTATTATTTAAAGACAAAGGGAAGAAAGTTCCTTGTAGGAAGATGCAAAGGGAAATGGTAGAGACATGACTACATTCTGAAACAGTGGAAATTAAACGCAAATGCTGGGGGACATAGAATTAAATAAAGCAAAAAACATCGAAATTAGTAAGATCCTTTGGTTGAACTTTTGATAGTCATTGTTGAGAGAATGACCTGCATCTAGTTGGGAAGGTAGACATGCCTGCTTTCTGCATATTTCTGTGTATGTTTTCAGTGGTAGACATCTGGATTGGCTAAAATTTTGCAATTTATGCTGGGCTGTGGTCTTGATGGCTGGGGAAGACCTGGTCCAAAGAAAAAAGAATTTTAAACCTGAGCTAGAATATACAGTAAACAAGCCTGGAAATGTCTGCTTGGCTCATGGCAATCCCTCCTCTTTCTGAAAACTGCTTGAATGCACAGGGAAGGCATCGCTGGCCATGTCTGTATGGGAGTGGCCTTATGATAGCACAGTGATTCAGAGCACAGGGCCTGTAATCAGACTCCTTGAGTTTAAAACCTGGCTCTTCCTACTTGCTCTGACCCTGGCAAGTGTCTCATCTGTCTATATCTTACTTTCTCCAATGTAAAATGGGGATTGTGGTGGGAACTACTTTGGAGTTACTCTGAAGATTAGATGGGATTCATGCCCAAAGCACTCAGAGCACTACCTGGCCCCTGGTGGGCACACCCTACATGTATTATAACCCCCTGCTACAGAGACGGATCCAGGGGCAGACAGCTCACCCAAGGCAGCCCAGTCCACGTCTTTCTACTCAGAACTGTAAACCAGAAACAACACAGGAGTCATCGAACTCTGAGTCACATTCATTGTCGTTTGAGAGAAGGTCCTTGAACTTTAGCTCCTGAGTTCCTAGTCTTTCCAGTCTTGCCTGTTCATCTCCTGTTTTCGGTGAAATGATTCAGTACATGTCCAAGAAAAGGAAGCAGAGCTGAAAAAGTGTAGCATGTCTCAAAAATGGAGGACACTGCTGCTCTAGCTGGTGACCTGAGAAAAGATGATCGAACAAGGGCAGAAAATAAGATGAATCCAGGTACAGAAAGATTAGGACACCTCGTGAGGCTTTTACAAGGTGTGCTAGGTCAGTTTCCATCCCTGGACCACCATGCTAAGTTGGTTGGACTCTGCAAGAGTAACTTGTACTCCTTCTGTGCACTTACTACACCTTACATATTTGCAAGATACTGGTTAATGCTTGACTGTCCCACTATCCTGTAAGGTGCTGAGAGCAGAAAACACCTGACCTGCTCATTGCTGTATTTCAAGCACTGGACACAGTGCCTGAAACAAAGCCAAGACTCAAAAGAGATTTGTCGAATGAATACTTGAGTGAGCAAATGAATGTCCAGTGCAACACTTCCCCATAACTATTCTGGTTTTCAGGCAGAATGTATTGTTCCCTCATCCACGCTCCCAGAACGCTCTGCAGATACATTAATTGTTCTTGCCATATTAAATTTCAGTTCATAGCTCTCAAACTAAGTTGTGAGCTCTTGGATGAAGGGTTTATGGTTTTTGAACAAACTTCTCATTTTACTCTTACTAACACTGCCTGGTACATTGCAGGTACTTAAATCAGATTTGTTAAAATGAAAGAAAATTAAATTCCCTCCCACAAGGCCAAAACAAAAAGCTGAGTCAAATCCATGATTTGTTCTACCAAAAAAAAATTCACTGGCTGTTTTCCTGAACGATACACTTGAGTTAGTCAAGAGGATCCACTTGCTGCAATCTTACAATGGACTTACATCAGCTGTTCAATACTTCAAAGAACCTTGAAGTCTATCACTTCCTTGGGTACCAGCCAAAGTCCTTAGCTGGATGGATATTATTAGGCCCATTTCACATGAGAACTGAGCAGCATGGAGATAAAATTTGCCTGAAATCAACATTTAGGAAAGAGTGAGCTAGGGCGTCACCCATGTCTGCAGAGTCCTTCTGAGTCAAGGACTCTTACGCCAAAATCAGGGATCTCCAACAGTGCGGTTGTTAACTTTTAGGGAGGAGCATCTCCTAATTTCTTTGAAGACTCAAAATTCCTGAGTGGGTGAATGCAAAGGGGCAGGAGCACAGGAAAAGATGACAGAGATGTCCCTGGAAGGGAAGAGAGGAGTGAGAAGAGCTGAGGACAGCGGTTTGGAGAGAAAGTCTCTGAGGCTGGGGCACGGAGCAACTGAGAAGGGCAGAAAAGGGGCTGTCTCCGTTCCCCGACACAGCCCTGTGAGCCTTAGGAGGAGGAAGCAGGGGCCCCCGATGAGAATGAGGGGCCTTGGTGGTGGCTTGTGATTCAGAGAACACAGGCAGCTAAGATGTTGAGACTATCTGATCAGCTTTTTCCCAATTTAGTTCCCCAAGGACATGCCTTCTGTTATAATACATCGATGATGGGATACCAGTGGGCCTCACGAGACATAATGCATGCTTAGATTGAGGCAGACATCAAAAAACAATCTTGCAAATGAATCGCTGCAAGGAATTATGGAAATCATCTTTGGTATATGTGCGAATTTAAAATTTTATGATTAAGCAAGAAGTGACAAATGGAGCAAATCATCTGCTTTTCATGTTATTAAAAACACAAAGAGAAGCATCTTACAAATACATTCTGAAATTCTAAATCAAGAGACATGATAGAGAGCACTGATCGCCCAACAGATGATATCCATCACCTCGGCGGTTCTTTAAACCAGCCTGAGCATCACGAGCTGATGAACCCACAGCCCCTCCTCCCTCAGGGATCACACTCAGCTCCCTTGGTTTGCTTTTCTTTTCCTTCATAGCACATAAGACAGATTAGTTACAGACGAGGAATAGGTTTATGGTTTTTTTTTTTAAGATTCTTTTTCTTAGAAATTCACTTTAAGAAAATTTTTCTTAGACATGAACTTTAAAAATAAAATTAGAAAACCTATTGTAATGTATGTATGCATATGTATGTACATATGTATGTATGTATGTGTACAAACACATAGACACATCCATACGCTAACACCTCCTATGTTTCTGGAACCCAATCTGATTTCCAGCCTAGAAATCCCCCTCTGTAGAGCACTGACACTTACACCACGTTCTAACTCCAGTCCTCGCAGTAGGTACTGGTGTGCTGGTGACTGACCACTGGGCCCCCTCACCTGACCTGCTGCCGTGGGGAAAGATGTGCTGTGAAGCTCCCAGCTGGGGCACCCTGTCCTGACAGACCAGGGCCCTGATGATGGCCTGTACAGGGGTGGCCCTTGGGTCAGACAGGAAGCAGATGGCCTATTCCAAAAGAGTTTATCAAACTGAATTTTATGAAGGGACTATTTCCTGAGGGTCTATGTCCAACAAGGGAGGGTGAGGCTCTCAGAAACTGGAAGGAGTGGGAAGTGTGAAGGGGAGGGAATGGAGTTTTTGGAGCCCAGTGAAAACTCAACCCGTAGAAAGGGGGCCCCAACAGGAGCTGTTGTCAAAGGAACACAGTCATTATCAAAACTTCAGGCAGGAAGCAGCAGGAACAGGAATAAACACCCCAGCCTCTCTAGGATGTCCAGATAAAATAGAGGATGCATACAATTTAATACGAATTTCAGATAAACAACTAATAATTCTGTAGTATAAGTATGCCCCAAATTCTTCATGGGATATACTTACATTACAAAATATTGCGTGGCACCTAGAATTTAAACTTTACTGGGACCCTGAATTTTTACCCCTGCTTTATTGATATAGAATTGTCAAATAAAATTATATATATTTAAAATGTTCAGTGTGGTGATCTGATACATGTATGTATTGTGAAATGATTACCACAATCAGGTTAATTAACACATCCATCGCCTCCTATACTTCCCTGTTCTTTATGTGCGTGATGAGAATGCTTAAGATCTACTCTCAGTAAATTTGAAGCATATAATACATTATTATTATATTATATACGTAATCTCTATTATAATGGAATATTCTTCGACCATGAGAAAGAAGGAAGTCCTGCCATTTGCTACAACATGAATGAACCTGAAGAAATTATTTTAAGTGGAACAAGCCAGACAGAAAAACACAAATAGTGTATGATCTCACTGTTACGTGAAATTGAAACAAAAAAAACCTGAACTTACAGAAACAGAACAGAATGGTGATTACCAGGGCCTGGTCGGGGGGTGGGGGGTGGGGGTGGGAGATGCTGGGATCCTGTATTTTTATTTGCAAAATCTGGCAAACCAAAACCTCTGTCCTCTCACTGCCCACTCCCCAACCCCTGCCTCAGTCTCTGGCCAGGGCCTTCTATTGTCCAGACTCAGCGAGAAGCCAAAGGGCAAGAGAATCCTTGCAGTGCAGTCATCAGAGGTCAGCCCTGCCTGGGCCCCAGGAGGAAGCAGAGAAGGAAGACAAGATGTGGGGACGGTGGGGAGAATGGCCACAGCTCCTGCCATTCTAAACTCATCCTTTATGGCTGAGTGGTTTTTTCCTGGACAAAGCAAGTATGTGAACCATACTTCTTGGCTTTGTGTGGCAAACCATTCTTTCTTCAATCTATATCAGAGGTTTTCAATCTTTTATTCTAAACAAAATATTCCATAGAAGCTCATCACACAAAACCCATGGAAAGTGGACAGCTAAGGTCGGAGCACAGGTGATAAGCCTGAAGTCCTGCCTGCCTTCCCCTCTTCACTCCCGCCCACCCACACACAATCACAGACATCTACAGGTACCAGAGGCACACCTGTGGAGCCCTAGGACTGACTGAAGCGGGTCTGGGAACCCCTGCGATAAAGCTGCAAAAAGCAAATACAGTGTGCTATCTTTGGTGTAAGGAAAAAAACAAGAAAAGTATGTATCTTATTTTGCAAAAAGAATCTTAGGGAAAATATATCAGAAACTGCTGAAAGCTGTCACCTCTACGGGACAGGTGGGGAAGGGATGAGGAAGACAGAGGTAGGGGCAGGAATTCTCCAAGGATACCTTTGTGTAGCTGTGATTTTGAAATGAGTGAGATCAAAGGGGATGAAAAAAAGCAAACCTGAAAACTGAGGACAAACAGAAACAGATGAAACTGTATTAAATCAATGGCATAGAAAAAAACGCAAGTAATTAAGCATCAATTAATAGTGTTCTTGACATTGATGAGAGAAGATATTATGTAAATAGTTCGAGTTTTGATTTGTATATGTTTTTGATTGATTAAAAGGCTTTCTTTCAAAAATCAAGAAATATAAATAAATCAATGGCATAGCACATAGAAAAAGTTAATTCAAGTAGCTTCTACACAATTTAAAAATTCAGAGGGATATAATCTGTAACAAAAAGAACTAAAAATGAGGGGGTTTGTGGTTACAGGAAGGTTATCTCGACCATGGTGATGGTTATAGGAATCTACACCTGTGATAAAACTGCACAGTTATACACACACACAAACATATACAAAGGAATGCATGCAAAACTGGTAAAATCTGAATCAGCTCTGTGGATTGCACTGATGTAAATCTCTGGTCTTGATATCATACTATAAGTGGGGTAAATACAGTGAAGGGTACACAGGACCTCTATACATTTTTTGAACTTCCTATGAATCTATAATTTGTTTAAAAAATTGAAAAGGACTGCAAAGGATGCTGGAACTTTATATAGTAGGTTTATTTTGAGTATTAACATGGACATAGTAATCCTGAAACTCTTTTGACATAGAAAGTAGCATAAGATAAATATATTAATGTCCTTAGTACTAAGATGTTTACTATAAAGAAATGTGCATACAAAATACAAGATAAGGAAAGACCTCATAATGTTGGTTACATTAAGACTGAATAGAAAATTCTACTATAAACTCAGGGCCTGGAAGCAATGGTACCGGCAGCATTCATACCCTGGATTCTAAACACCATTCCCACAGAAAAACACCAGAGTTCCTTAGATAGATGCCTAGGTCTGAGTCTGGAACAGACACAGGATAAGGTGAACCTGGCACTTTATTCTGTGCCAAAGGGAACTCAAGTATAACAGAATCACATTAGAGTGACACAGGAACAGACTTGAATAGTTCTCACTGGCTGAATTTTGAACAATTTAAATATCAGAAAGAAATAATGATAATAAAGGATTATTGTATCTTGAATGCTATATTTGGTTAATATAGCATTTGGTTATTTGGAGAAAGATGGAGACAAAGAGGAAAAGTCATTCTTTTTACTGCAATACTAGACAAGAAATATAAGATATGACAGAAATAGAAAAATCACCATTTTTCAATGCCTTGGGTAATAATTAGTTCAGGAAAAAATGATCACATCTGTTAAACTACTGGGTAAACTGTTAGTGGAGAACAGGACATCCACATAGTCACAAAATCCTACCCCATTGGTCTCTCACTAATTACGAAGGGGACGTAGACAAGGGTGAGATCTGGAAGTCTTCATCATAACAAAAGGATCAAACGTATCACCAAGAGAAGGGGCCTTGGCTGTGGCAGTAGCATGCTGTGACTGAAGTCTGAACAGAGTACATCAGAGACTCAGAGGAGAGACGTGGAGGCAGGAAAATCTTCACAGAGGAGCCGCGGGGAGGCATTCCAGGCACGGGGCACAGCAGAAGCAAAGTCCCAGTTACTTGAAACAGCCTCCTGAGTTTAGAGACTTGCAGTTAGTTGAGATGGCTCAGAAGAAAACAGCGTAGAGAGGGGTTAATGAAAGGTAAGGCTAGAGATTTAGGAAAGATCATTAATGATCTCGATTACCAGATGACAGAGCTTGGAACTGATTTGGAAGGTGATGGGGAAATCCTGGAGGGTCTTTAAGGAGGGTGGTCCAAATAAGGGTAGGAAGAAAATGCAAATGAAAGAGCTATGCAGAAGTTAGAATCCAGGGCACTTAGTGACCAGAGATGTGGATGATGAGAAAAGCTACTAGGATGAACCGGAAAATGTTTTCACGGTGAGGGCCAATTCTGTACCTGGGCAGAGCTGGGCTAGAGTTCTGGATGAGAAGCATCTACGGTCAGAAGGAAACGGTGCCAGGATGATTAGTGATGTCTGCTTTGGTAAGAAGGAGGAAAAGGGAGGAATAGATATTAGGGTGGAGGGCGGTGTCATTAACTGATACTAAAATCACAAGAGGAGGAACAGGTGTACAGTAGGAAGGACAAGTATGCTGAATTAGAAAGGGTTACCGGTTCCTTCAGAACACCTAGCTACCAGTGTGGATTCAGTACATACGCTGGAGGAGATCTTTTTGAGTTCTAATGATAACGTAAGGGCTTTTTAATATATAGATTATTCACCCAATAGATCTCAGGAGGCTCCCTCAAAATATGCACTGAAGAGCATCTCTCAGATCTAGAGCAGGGAGCTTTAATCAGAGGAGTCCCTTCAGGTTTAACAGGATTTATATAGCTAGAAGGCACATGGATGCTGGAATGATAAAGGGCCTCAACCTGCTTTTGCATTTAATAATAATCAATAATGAATATGCTCTTCCCCATGGGACTTGGGCATCGGCATGAACATCTGCTGCAAAGCCAAGTCCCAGCTTTGGATCTCAGTCCCACGCTGGTGCTGATGCCCCGGTCATCAGTGCCTGAGAGCCTGTCTAGCTCAGGACCCACACTGCGTGACTTATAATTAAAACGATCACAATTCCTTTTTTAAGTTTAATTCTAAATATAATTTCTCATCTGCTTCACAAGGCTATGGCAGGCACAGCGGCATATCTGTGGGGAAATTAAAGGAAAACGGGGGGATATGTACCACATGGCACTGATATTAAAATAATCATTCATATTTTTCTGGCAACACTTTTTAATAAGTGTCAAATCTTTATTACTTTCTTCGGTGTTTGTGTCCACATTAATCATGTCGAATTCACATGGTATTTATTTCCGGAGGATGTAAAAATCAACACGGGGGCTTCCCCAGGCTAATCAATTAGTCTCAGTCCAGTCCTGGGTTTCTGACTTGTGGACACTATGCTGGCTCAGAAGGTGGGCAAGAAAGAAGACTCAAATTTCATGTGATTGGCTCAGGGGCGAGGAGGAGATCCAGTCCCATCCTGAACATTCTCCATAGGTTTTCCTACTGCCTTGGCCACCAGGATCAGACCCCTCCTGGGAAAGTCACACATCCTCGCTTCTCCACAGCCACAGCGTGATGCTGGCTGGGTGGGCTGGAGCTCTAGGAAACTTCTTTTTCCAGGAAAGGGAAAGTCTATTAATGGGAGAAATGTAGACACTTGCTAGTTCTACTAGGGTCACCCTTACAAATGATGGAAAGACTGTTCTTCATAAAGTAAAAGCTAAAAGGACAAAAGCTGCTGGTATGGAAGAAAGCAGAGGCCTGGGAGTGAAGAGACATGAATTCTAGCCTCAGCTCTACCAGAAAGGATTGTGAAATTTCCCTTTCTCAGTCTGAGTTCTCAGGCCTTCAAGATGGGGCTCACCCACATGGTATCTGAGGCTCTATCAGTTCTCAAGCCGATGAGTGACATCACCAGATCTCCCCACCGAGGAAGAGGCTCAGACAAAACTGGGAGGAGATGATGACCTCAACACTAAGCTTGACCGAAAGAGGGAGAACTCCATCAATGTCATCCCCACATTTAGAGTCAGAACTAAAATGCTGACGTTGTGGGCAGAGAAGGAATGAGGCATCCGGGGTTTCTTTGGGTTTCACTCATTAAAGGAAAAAGATAAACAACAGGGAACCGCTACTGGTGGGACTGGGCCAGTCTGCATCTTAGTTCACCAGCCTGGGGTGTCCAGCATCTGGTATGGAAATTTTATTCACTCCTAGTGGAAAAGATAGAGACTGATTTAATTGACATATTACTGTTGTGCTCACATTTATCCTCAAAATCACAGAACAGAAAGAACTCGAGGAATAAAACTGATCCTTGCAAAACTGTGAAACTGGCAGATTTTGACTTTTCTTCCCTTAGCTTCCTTTTTTGTATCATTTTCTCCATGGGAGGTCCCCCAACTATGTTTCAGGTGTTATTCTCCTTCTTTTTCTCCCTACTGTATCCTCTGTTTGTGGGATCTCCTCTCAAACAGCAACACTTGCCAGTCATTATCATCTTAGTGTGAATTTGCACGACCACTTGCTTCTCTGAATGGGGAGAAGAGACAATCTGGATTGTGAGGAAATAGGTATGTAAGCAGAGACTTCCAGTTGTCACCCAAATCCATTATCTCCGGAGTCTCCTCTCTAACTGGTACCAGTAGCCTAATGATCAGCGTGATGAGGGCATGGCTACTGAGAACAAAGATTTCATTGTCTAGCCTCCCCTGCTGTTCGGGTAACTACATCACGCATGGCGCAATGCGATGGGAAGCCATGTGCACCTTACAGCATATCCTTAAAGAGAGGAGGTATGTGCCTTCTGTGCATCCCCTTTTTTCCTTCTGCTTCTGGGAACATGGTCATGGAGCAAAGCCACCTTGGAAGAGGAGGCCAGGGCAACGCCCTGGGAGGGCACAGCAGCAGGACAGAGGAGCCTGGGGCTCTGGATAATCACACGGAACAAAACCATCAACCAGCACTGGGCTACCCACTCAGAAACTGTTATGTCAGGGAGAAATATTGTTTAAGCCTCTTATTTTTTAATCTATATTGCACATAGCCAAACCTATACTGTACCTAACCGAGGACAAAGGATTAGCTTTGGTAGAAATGACAACTGCTATCAGAGCACCTAGGTCTGAATTCCAAACCTGCCATTTACCATCTGTGTGACCTTGGACAACTTATTTCCCCTCCCTGAAACATCTTTTCCCCCAGGTCCCTTTCTGCAAAATAAAAATAAGGATTTCTATCTCACAGACTTGTTGTGAGAAATAAACTGAATTCTTTTGAAAGTGCTTCTGTATACTGTGAGGCACTTCTAGCCCTATGGTGTTGATCAATCAAGGCTCTTTGGATTATAAGGACAGGAACTCACTCACACTAAATCAATGAGGGGTGTACGTTAAGGGCACACTAGGTGAGAACACAGACATCCAAGAAAGGTGGGTGAGGTTTCAGGAGGATTGGAACGACAAGAGGGAAAAACAGACACTACACTCAGTGTCCTCTGGGAACCACCTTTCCTCCCCCATTCAGCTTCCTCAACACCTCAGCATATTGTGACCCTTCAACATTGGTACCCACCACCATCTCATAGTCAGGTGGGTCCTTGGACCTTAATTCAGAGTCTCCATAGAGGATCTGATTGGTTGATGTCATTGGCTGGCTTTAGGTCAAGTGACTTTATCCAATCACTGTGGCCAGCGTGAAAGGTCACGTCATATGGAGAAGTAATCTGTGCAGAAGCTGTGGTGGGTTAACTTCTCTAGAGGGATGATGACAGGTGGAGCAGTCAGTATCCCTTCTGATACACAACAGAGGGAAGGATTAAAAATTATGTTAACTATTCCTGGTGGGAGGAATAAGTGCCTAGAAGTTTAAGTTCTGTTTGAAAAAAATTAGGAGTTCTCCAGATATTTTACCCTGGTTATCAATGCAGCTGATCTTATCACATCCATTTCCAAAGGACCAGATGAGTTGAAAGCTCATCTTCTCCTCAACAGTCAGCATCCCCCTTGCTTACCCACATCATAAACTGCCTGGACATTCAAGTTGCCATCACCCTGTTCTGTATCTTTAGTGACTGCCGTTAAAGGTTTCTTTCAAATGGGACATTGATGGGTGTAAAAGGGCATGGCATCTTTCCACCACAGTCTGGAATCAGAGCCATGGATGAATTTTTGTCCTCAGAGAGCCTTAAGCTTCCTTATGATTTCCAGCTCTTCAGTGTGACCTGCCTTCTAAGTTAATTGACCTACACCTTTCCCTCTGAAAGAGGAAAAGCAAAGAAAAAGCTTACAAAGACCTTAATGAGAGGGAGAAGAGATATCCTTCCTTTCTTCAGAGTCCTGCCCTCTTGCTGGAGGAAATAGCATCTTATGCCCAGCCAAGAAGCTATACTCTTGTTCTGTCCCTAAACTTTAAAAAGAAAAAAAAAAAACTTTTTGGAAAGCAAATGTGAAAGAGAGTTAGGTCCCATTTATTTCTGATCATGCTAGATGGGGAAAAAGGGTTGAACAGAAAATTCTCTAAGCTTTACCTTCCTTAATTTCACTTTTATTCCTTCTAATGAAGTAATTGTCTTCCAGAGGACTCAGGTTCACCTAAGTTTGTATTCAACTTTCTATCACTTAGAAAAATCTTAACAACAACAACAGCAAAAAATCACAGAACTAATTTTCTGTTGATGTTTAGTTTTTTTCTCTTTAAACAATTTATGTAACTATAACTGTAAATAACAAACTGCACATATTTAAAGTGTAAAATTTGATAAAGTTTGATGATGTATACACCTAGGAATCCATCTATACAGTGACGATAATGAACATGTGACCCTCAAATGTTTACTCCTCTCTCTTCATAATCCCTCCTTCCCATTCCTTCTTACCGTTTTCCCCGGCAACCACTGACCTACTTTCTATCATAGACCACATTAGCTAGAATTTTTTTTTAATTAGTGAAATTTTAGTGAACACCAATAACCTCTGAAACATTGTACTATTTTCAGTCTTGAACCCAGATTGAACCCAGGGCGACCACTGAGCTATACACACCCCCCACCCTAGAATTTTATATGAATATAATCAGTACAATATATATCCTTTTTTTTTGTCTGACTTCTCTCACTTGGCATATTATTTTGAAATTAATTCACCTATATTGCTGCATGTAGCCATAGTTTATTCATTTTTATTACTGCGTAGTAAGTACCTCACTGTATGCATATACCATAATTTGTTTATCTGTTCACTTGTTGGTGAATATTTGGATGGTTTCTAATTGAGGCTATTACAAATAAAGTTGCTAAGACCATTCATGTATAAGTCTTTATATGGACATATTCTTCCATTACCCTTGGGTGAATACCTAGGGGTAGAATGGTTGGATTGTATTGTATAGCATTAATCTTTCAAAAACTCACTAAGCTGTTTGGCAAAGTGCTTGTTTTCACTTCCCATTAGCTGTACATGGGGTACCAGTACCATGGAGAGTTCCCCCACATCCTCACCAACACTAGATGCAGTCAGTCTTTTTAATTTTGGACAATCTAATACATAGTAGTGGCATCACAATGTGGTTTTAATTTGCTTTTCCCTAATGAGTAAAGATACTGAGATTCTTCGTTTTTCACATACTATTTTCCATCTTGTTATAAACCAAAATGTCTAGTCAAATTTTTTGCCTATTTTTAAAATTAGGGTGTTTGCTTTCTTCTTCTTGATATTTGAGAATTCTGCAATTCTTTATACAAGTCAGATATAAGTTGTTTATCAAATATGAGATTTGCAAATAGTTTCTCCATGTCAATGGTAACTTTCAAAGAGAAGTTCCTAATTGTGATAGAGTCTAAATTATCATTTTTAAATAGATTACTCTTTTGGTGGTCTATCTAGGATATCTTTACATGACCCAATGTCACAAGAATTTCTCCTTTATTTTCCCATTTCTCTTTGTTTTTTATACCTTGAAAGGAACTATCAAATTGAATGTGACTTTCAGCCACATCCAGACTGGTGAGGTGGAGCTAGTTGAATCAGCTACAGGGAAAACCTGAGTGGCCTTTCCTCTGATGAATTTCCATTTGCATCATTTTGTTAAAGTAGAGGCAGCTTTTCTGAAAGTTAAATGACACCAAATAGGCCGAGAAGGGGAGAATTTGCTCTCGTCCAAAAGTGTTATTCGCACTTAAATTTCGAACATCAACAGCTCATCCCTCACAGGCTGTTCACTGCAGTCAGGTTAAAAGAACAGGGTGGAATTCTTTTGAAATGCACATAGGAAAAAACCTGTTAGGAGAAAGGGAAGGAGAGCTCTGAGCAAGGAAACCGCTCACAGCGTGGGCTCTGGACTACCTGCAGTAAAATCTTCTGGGAAAAATGCAAACCCTGGCTCCATATCCCCCACTTAAACCATATCTCTGAAGGTAGCACCTTGAGGTCAATTCACCAGGTGATTCTTAAACCACTTAATTACAGGTGAGCCCTCATGCACACGAGAACATGCTGGGATCCTCCCTTGAGGCAGCTTCTGGAAAGGTTCCAGGGTGAGCCCATGGTTCTCCACTCTTTCTTGGCATAGAGTCACCTGGAGGGCTTAAAAATTCAGATTTCTAGACTCCACCTTCTGCAGTGATCACCTACAGTAAGCCCAGCCTTTTTCTTTTGCTTTGCTTCTTGCTTTCTTCCTCCTCTTCTCCTCCTCCTCCTTTTTCTTCTTCCTTCCTCCATCCTCCTCTGCTTCCTCTTCCTCCTTTTTTAAAATTAAAGCTCCTAAGTTATTTCTAATATGCAGCCAAGGTTGAGAACTCCCAGGTCACAGAGCAGGAGCAGCAACACCCCAGCCATGGGGCTTGGCAGGAGATGGAAATGAAGGAAGCAGGCTGGCTGGGGACCACAGTGAAGCAGAAACCAAAGCTCCATCCAAAGAGGGGAGCCACGACTCAGCCAGTCAACTCCTGTCATGCGGGAACATGATTCATATTTGCCGATCCCTTTGATATTTCAAGAGAAGTTAGAAATGATTATTTGAACATGAAATCTCCTGATTTTTAAATGTCTGAAAAATGACACAAAATGTGTGAAGTGACTGTGTACAGAACAGAACACAGCTGTGGGTGGCTGTGGGCCAGGGACTGCCAGTTTGTGACTTCTGCCTGCAAAGTTTCTCAGCCCTGTGGACAGCGCTGGGATGCCCTTTCACGGTGGCCACTCCTTGGGGGCCAGTTCTAAAGAAGCCCGTGGGTGTGTATAGGTCACACCCGCCTTTATAGAATTTCTAGGCAGGGGTGAACTCTACTACATTCCTTGATGTGAGTTTGCCAGATTTCCTGACTTGTTTGAGCCCAGAGAAGTAGTCTCATAATTAACATGTAAAATAGGGTATTTTGCATATTTTTTGCCCTAGACAAGTGATATTTATAAGAATATGATTTCTATAAATGACATCCAAGAGGTTTTTTTTTTTTTTTTTTTTTTTTTTTTTTACTGACAATTTTATCACATCCAATCCCTCTACTACACTTAGAATGGTGGTCCTCAAACTTTAATACACATAAGAAGCACCTAGGGCATGTGTTATAATGCAGAGCTTCAGGCCCAGAGCACCCATGGAGTTGATGATTAAACTCGGAACACTTCTGAAAATGAAAGCAACTCCGAGCCAATGGCTGTAAACTGGTTCACGCAGTCAGCCCACCCAGGCAGGCCACCCAGGCCTCACCTGTAAAGGTTTTCTGATTCAGTGGCCTGTTCTGGAGTCAGGGACTCCAGACACTTTTAATAAAGCACCCCAGGCAAACCAGATGCAGGTAGCCTGGACCACATTTTGAATAACACTGACTTAGTAGCAAGAAAGACAGCAGAAAAACTCTCATCTGGAAGATGCAGACATGGAGTCTATAGAAAAGATTTAACTGCAACCCAGCTGTGTGATGCTCACATCATTAAAAGGCAGCAACTAGCCATCAAGGAAAGTCGGAGACAAATACTAATTGCTAATCTCACACTTTCCTTATTCCGGATTCCTCACAAAAGTAATTTGTTAGCTCTACTTGATTACATAGTACTTGACTGTCTTCAAGTAAACGCCTAAAGGCAACTGGTAGTTAATGAGGTGCATACAAGCATCGTGATGAGCAATAAAAGCGTACGGCAAACACACATTTTTATTAAGATATGCTAATGAATGTTAGCACCCCGACTGCAAGCATAACTCCAGCAGGCTTTCTTTTTATTTATTTATTTTTAGCCAACAACCAAGTGATAGGTAATGAGTTCACTTGGGTCTGGCTTTCCACGCTGTGGGCACTGAGGGGTCTCCGATGGATCCAAATGATTCGCCTCCCAAACTCAATGAGCAAGGCAATGTTTCCAGGAGCAAGAAATTGGCCACGAGGATTTGTGGTTTATTCCTGTTAGCCACAATCACATATCTGCACAGTATGAACTGGTCAAGACGTGGCTTTCTTGCTTCATTCTGTCTTTTAATTGACTCTCATCTGGTGAATGTAAGTCAGAAAAATCCCAGGATATGGAAGGCACTGGAGCTCTGAGGTTCACAAGCATCCTCGACCTCTTTTCTGGATGAGGCAGCAGAGTTCAGAGAGTGTTCAGGGCAAGAGCTGTAGAGCCTGCTGCCTGGGTCTGAACCCCAGCTCTGCCGCTTATTATTTGTGTCCTAGAACTTAACTTCCCTGGGCCTCAGTTTCCCCATTTCTAAAATGGGGATAATAATAGTATCTATTTCCTAGGGCTTTTTTATGACTGATCAATGAGCTAATATTTGTGAAACACTCAACAGGGTGCCTGGCATGGAGCCAGAGTGATGAAGGCAAACACTGAGGCTCAAGGACACAGCTGCCCTGGCAGTGGGGGGGGGGCCCTACATGGGAAAGTTGGGTAATGGGGACTGTTGGTTGACCTTGGCCCCAGAGTTTTATCTGTGAATCACTCACTGTGCCTCCACTTGCTATCAAAACTGCATCTCAGCTTCTTTCTTCCCCCAAAGCCTCCTTAGAACTATATTAACTTTCAGCACAATCCTTCCCACAAGACTGTTCTATTGGTTGGCTCTAGACAAGACACAAAGCTGCCAGCTAAAAAGAAAGAAGTTTGACCAGGGAGCTTCAGAGGCCAGCTTTAGAGCAGAACGGAGTCTTGGGGCCTTCTGTTCCTGCAAACGCATGCTGTAGGCGGTCGAGTGTGTAGCCATGACCACGCCCTGGCCGTCCTGGGGTCTGTGAGCTGCGCACTTCCCCTCCAGTGAAGTTTGACCTCTCTCCCTCTCCTATGCCAGACCCCAACCACACACCCTCTTCCCCTCCTCTACCCTCGACTTCAGGAGAGATTAAAACTCTATTCAAGGTTCTTTCCCACTCCCCCACCCCGAGACATTTTGTGTTTAGAATTATAGCCACCTTTATTTTCAGCTTCAAGCAGATGTCCCAGGCAGAAAATGCCTGCCAAGTGCTTCGGATTACATTCAGGAGTTCTGGGCTCATGCTTTACTGAACAAGAATCTGCGCTAACATTCTAGAAAACAGTAACACTTTGGGGTAGTGAGGCATCCCTCTTCTATGTGAAAAGGATAATCCTGAGAGAGGTTGGAAGCTCCAGAGAAATCATTACAGTGCCTTTGTTTGATAGGATTTTACAATTTACTAAGAGCTTACACATCCGTGATTTCATTTGCATCTTGTAACAACCCCGAGAAATAGTCATGACAAGAATTACAATTGTTACCTTACAGATGACATGTGCTAAAGATAAGAGAGATGCAAGGACTTGTCACGCTTGTAAGAGCTTGGTCTCTAACCTTCCAAACCTAGGCACTTTCCACGAATAACAACATGATACATTCACATGTTGCTTTCCTATACACTTTATAAACTACTAACATGAGCAACAGTATCATTTTATCTCCAGAGAAGTCTCATGAATTAGAGAGGGAAGTGTTTTAGTCAGCATAGAATAGGCTATGCTTCAGTAACAAGTAAGCCCTGATATCTCAGAAGCTTAACTCAATAGTTAAGATTGATTTCATGTGCATATCATCTGGTGCAGGTCCAGGTGGTTCTTTGAGGTGATTTTCCTCCAAGTGATAACCAGTATTCTTCCATATTATCTATAATTCTCCATTTTAAAAATATAGCCTTACAAGTCAGTTGGGAAATCAGAACATTATGTTATCAATTTCCCAAAAACTTCTTGGTCAGACCATCACTTCTACCCACATCCTATTTGCCTGAACCCAGCCATGACCTCAACATAACAGCAAAGAAAAGGTTGTTTTCTTGTGAGCCAGGAAGAATAAATGTGATGGGGTTTGCTGAATACAAAGCTTTATTTCTGCCATTTCAAACTGCACCAGCTCCTGTTCCATGCTGTCTATGAGGGGCTGGGAAATTGAATATCATGTCACAGACTTTGAAATTGTGCCAACTACAGAGCAGCAACAAAACATCTGCAGGGCAAACTGAATTATTTCAGAGGTGAAGTTCTCCACAAGCTGAAGAATGTTGCTATATATCACAACTGGTTGCCAGACCAGAGGAAAGCAGGGCAAAATGATCTGTACAACATCGGGACTGAAGTGGAAATACAGGCAGATCTCATCTTATTGCACCTTGCTTTTATTTGATTCACAGATATTGTATTTTCTTACAAATTGAAGTTTTTGTGGCAACCCTGCATCGAGCAAGTCTATCGCCACCATTTTTCTAACAGCATTTGCTCACTTCGTGTCTCTGTGTCACATTTTAATAATTCTCACAATACTTCAAGCTTTTTCATTACTATTATATTTGTTATGGTGATCTCTGATCAGTGATCTTTAATGTTACTATTGTAATTGTTTTGGGTGCCACAGACTATGCCCATATAAAACAATGAATTTAATGGATAAATGCTGTGTGTGTTCTGTGCTCTATGGACTGGCCACTCCCCCATCTCTTTCCCTCTCCTGGGGCCTCCCTACTTCCTGAGACACAACAATATCATATTGAAATACAGTCAGTTAATAACACTCAGTGGCCTCTAAACGTCCAAATGAAAGGATGAGACTTTCAACCCTCTCACTTCAAATCAAAAGCTTGAAATGATTAAGCTCAGTGAGAAGGGCATGTCAAAAGCCAAGATAGGCTGAAAGCTAAGTCTCTTGCACCAGTCAGCTGTGTTGTGAACGCAATGGAAAATTTTGAAGGAAATTAAAAGTGCTACTCCAGTGAATACATGAATGATAAGAAAGCAAAACAGCTTATTGCTGATATGGAGAAGGTCTGAATGGTCTGGAGAGGAGATCTAACTAGGCACAACATTTCTTTAAGCCAAAGCCTAATCCAGAGCAGGGCCCTAACGCTCTTCAATTCTATGAAGGGGAGAGAGGGGAGGAAGCTGCAGAAGAAAAGTCGGAAGCTAGCTGAGGTTGGTTCATGGTTTCTTTATTTAAAGAAGCCACCTCCATAACAGAAAAGTGTAAGGTGAAGCAGCAAGTACAGATGTAGAAGCTGTAGCAAGTCATCCAGAAGGTCTAGCTGAGATAATTAACAAAGGTGGCGACATTAAACAACAAAACTAATGTAGACGAACAGCCTTCTGTTGGAAGAAGATGCCATCTAGGGCCTTTGTAGCTAGAAAGAAGTCAATGCCTGGCTTCGGAGCTTCAAAGGACAGATTGACTCTCTTTCTAGGCACTAATGCAGCTGGTGACTTTTCAGTTGAAGCCAATGCTGACTGTACTATTTTAAAAATTCTAGAGCCCTTAAAAATTACGATAAGTCTACCCTGCTTGTGCCCTATAAATGGAACAAAGCCTGGATGACAGCACATCTGTTTACAACATGGTTTACTGAATATTTTAAGCTCACTAGTGAGACCTTCTGCTCAGAAAAAAAGATTCCTTTCAAAACACTACTGAGAATTGACAATGCACCTGGTCACCCAAGAGCTCTGATGGAGATGAGATGTACAGGATGAACGTTGTTTTCACGCCTGGTAACACAACATCCATTCTGCAGCCCATGGACCAAGGAGTCATTTTGACTTTCAGGTCTTATTATTTAAGAAATACATTTCATAAGGCTAAAGCTACTGGAGATGGTGATCCCTCTGATGGATCTGGGCCAAGCAAATTGAAAACTTTTTGAAAAGAATTCACCATTCTAGATGCCATTGAGAACATTCACGATTCATGGAAGGAGGTCAAAATATCAACACTGACAGGAGTTTGGAGGAAACTGATTCCAGCCCTCATGGATGACTCTAAGGGGTCCAAGACTTGAGTGGGGGAAGTCACTGCAGATAATGACGGAAATAGCAAGAGATCTAGAAGAAGAAGTGGAGCCTGAAGATGTGACTGAACTGCTGCAACTTCATGATACAACTTAGTTGGATGAGGAGATGCTGCATATGGATGAGCAAAGTGGTTTCTTAAGTTAGAAATCTACACCTGCTGAAGAAGCTGTAAAGACTGTTGAGATGACAACAAGGGATTTTGAATATTATGTAAACTTAGTCAATAAAGCAGCAGCAGAATTTGGGAGGACTGACTCAGTTTTGAAGGAAGTTCTACTGTTGGTAAAATGCTATCAAACAGCATTGTGTGCTACCGAGCAAGGAAGAGTCAACTGATGTGGCAAACGTCATTGTCATGTTATTTTAAGAAATTGTCACAGTCACCCTAACCTCCAGCAACCAACACCCTGATCAGCTAGCAGCTGTCAACATCAAGGCAGGACCCTCCACCAGGAAAAAGATTATGACTTGCTGAAGGCTCAGGTGATGGTTAGCAATTTTTAGCAATAAAATATTTTTAAATTAATATATGTATACTGGTTTTTTAGACATAATGCTACTGCGCACTTAACAGACTATACAGGATTGTGTAAGTATAACTTACATTCACTGGTAAACCAAAATACTGACACGACATTTTACGGCAATGGTCTCCTTATCGTGGTGGTCTAGAACTGAACCTGCAACATCGCCAAGGTATGCCTGTATGGCAATTTATTAACTCATTCTTTCTGTACTCCCATCTACATCTGCAAATGATCGAGGGAAGTTCTAACATTAAAGCACATCCAAAAGGAAACAAGAACACAACGATTTGAAAAAAAAAAAAGAGGAAAAAGAAAAGTAGTTAAAAAGAGCAGAAATCTAGCTATATTAACTGTTTAGGATTCATGAATCATTACAATTGAACAATAGGCTTGTCTCTGAACTTACTAGAAGCTAAAGTAGAAAGGAGAATACAGAGGGTATGAAAATAGCATTTTTGTACACACTTAATGTCCCAGTTACTCTGTGAAATGTTTTACATACATCAGCTTATTTGACCCACACATCAGCTTATGATCAGCAGTTAATGATAGCAGCCACCACACACTGAATTCATTCTCAGTGAGATGACATAAAATGTGTCAAGTACAGTCAGTAGAAAGCTATGTTCCAAACCTAGCCCTGTCTGCTTCCAAAATCTGTGCTCTTTCCATAACCTAATAGTTCTCTTTGCCACATAAAAAGAAGCATATAATTAAGTAGATACAAGAAAAAATAGGAGATGCATATATTCTCTTTTTTTTCCCTAAAAGAGTGGTATCTTAATGAGCTGCAAGTTAGCAAGCCCAAAATTGTCTCCACTAATTCAAACCACTAGAGGTTAAGGTAGAATTCACCTTGAAGGGTATCAGAAGGGCCTGTGACATACAAATGGCAAGGAGAGGATGTGAAAGCTGGGGGAAGGAATACAGTGCCAGGTAAACAAAGGTTAAGATTTCTGTGTAAGGGCACACAGCAAAGCAGGGCCAGAGTCTTCCAGGCAGTCCATTTATTACATTGGATTAGATTAGATTCTGAAGGCTAACCCACTAAAAAGAAAGTGAATTTTCACTTTTACCAAAGGACCAGAAACAGAGAAGAAAATCTGTAGATTATATGCTTGTTCCCTTTCCCAACTTTGATTGACACATGGGCAGTCATTTGGCTATTAAACTTGCTAATGGCATTCTTGCTTCTCAGCAGTGCTATGCTGAGCATCACCTCCCTAATTAACAGCTGTTTCCAGTCCATGCCAACTGCACAGACTCAAGGCTAAAAGTACATCCTTCCTAAAGCTAGAGACTGGGTATACCATCCAGGGGTGGACACTGGATCATCAGACTCTGCGCGTTGCCTACTTCACAGCTGGACTAGGGTGTCTGAGCAGTATAGAGCTGAAAGAAACACTGACAGTGAGTGGCCAGTGGGTGAATATGCCCCAAATTACAACACAAGCAGCCTTCACTCTGCACGGTTCTGAAATCTGAGGTGTAGATTTCAGGTATCATGGCTTAGTTGAGTAACACCAGTCCCCCAATAACGCGGTTCCATTTTCAGTTCCCACAGTATTTTAACTGAGTCATTGAATAAAGTAGAAACTTTGCCGCCAGCTCTTCCGTCCACAAGTCACTATGTCAATAACAGATACGCCCATGGTCGGTGACCAATCAACTCACATCTTTCAAAGGCTGGCAGTGACTGGTCTCTGCACATGCAGCTCAGTTCACGCACAGCCAGCAAAACTTGCGGCTGTGTTGCCTCCTTGTCTCTTGGTGATAAGCCCTGGGGATATTTTACAAAAATGGATGATCAAAAGGGGGAAGGTGGCTAACAAAGAGGGAGGCACAGCAAAGAAATAAAAAGTGAAAACACCAGGAGCAAAATTCACATCGAATGTAAATAGCACAGCCATAGCTGACAGTGGATGCTGACGGCTGCCATGCGAGAGGCTCCAGACAGGCAGCTGGAGTCACCTAGTGAAGGTGACTTACCCACGCAAATGAGGAAAAGGGGAAAATATCCCAGAGAAGGTGGCACCTTCAAAAACCTTCCCATGAAAGGAACTCCTGGAGCTGTTTCGCAACATTGAAAGTGCAAAGGATAAAATGTTGGAAGCTACTCCAACCTTAGAAAGAAGCAAGGCAATTTGCCAAGGCACAGAAAAGATGTTCATGCAGTATTATGAGTTATATGAACAAGAAGGCACTGTTCAAACTACTCTTTATAGCTTTTTTTTAACAAGAAACAAAACATTTTGATTCTCATTGTTTCCAATATTTTACTTTTTTAATTTAAAAAAATATTTTATCTATTTATTATTTAATGATTTTATTATTTTATTTTGGTGGCAGGGTGGGGGACATAATTAGGCTTATTTATTGTTAGAGGAGGTACTGGGGATTGAACCCAGGACCTCATACATGCTAAGTGCACACTCTACCACTTGAGCTATACCCTCTGCCCTCCAATCTTTTAAATAACACTGTATTAAGTGAATATTGGCTTCACTATTTTCTCCATTCCCCTCTCCTTTTGTAAGTAACATTAAGACAGCTTTTAATGTTTTGATAGAAATTTTTAAAGGTCACAGAACAATAGTATATTTTCTGATCGATTATAAAGATGATTTTGTGTGGATTCAGCTTGCGTGGTCATTTTTATTGTCCCACACTACCATGCAAAGTGAGGATGTCCTGTATTTCTCTGGCCTTTCACTGAGGCGTTCTGCTCACATAAGGCATAATACAAAAATAATGCCCCGTAAAAGATGCCCATAGTATGCTGGAGAATAAGATCCACTGGTGTGGCCTTTGTTTATTTAACTCACTGCTGCTTGGGGTTCTAAATCTCTGTTTAGGACTAGATACAGTCCCAAAAATGAATGAGGCAAACTGAAAGATCACCCGGTATTTTCCAGGAAAGAGCCTGTGGGGTCTAAGTTGTGTGTGACTGGTGGTTTATAGGTTATCCAAAAGGAAGATCTATATACCTCAATGGAATCACTAAGATATTCTGAGTTTCCCCTCTGATTCTCAGAAGGAATATAGGCTAAACATGAATAACTAGGAATCACTGCCCTGCTAGATACAGCCAAGATCATAATTTAGCCACGCCTAGAGTCTGCGCCAGAGAGGGACAGACTGTCCCCTCTGGACCTCACTTCTTTTAGTGACAGAACCTAGATATTTGTTCGCCTTCTCACCCCACGTGGTTAGGTGTTCAGGGTGGGGCCTCTTCCCCACCATAGAACATGAATGCCGATTAGTCTGAGGCTGTGAAGACTGATCCCTGCCCCTGCAAGGTTCAGGCTTGCCCACTGAAGTCAGAGCTGAGGGCTTCTGGGCGAGCGTCCCTCAGTGATGAAAAGGAAGCGAGACAAAACCGTGTCTCTTTCTGTGAGCAAGGTTGTATAATATGACAACTGGGACTCAAAGCCAATTGCAACAACAAGAGGACAAGCCTAAGAACAAAGCCAACCTGCTGCGGGGAACAGAACAAAAGAGGGAAGGGACCTGAGCTGATGAATTAACCAGCCTGAAGCCGACTGATGTGAGGATTTCTTGACATGTGTGACAAGTGTCCTTACAATGTAAGCTGTCACTTACAGCTGAAACACCCGAATACATCAGACAGGAACAATGGAAACAACACAGGTTAGGGGAGCCAGGGGAAAAGACAAGAAGGAATCAGGGAAGAGGGGAGAGAACCATGAAGTTCCAAAGAAGAGACCCAGGAGGGGGACTCCTGTGCCCATGGAACTCTCTGATCCAAAGATTTTTTTTCAACTTTATTGAAGTATCATTGACAAATAAAATGTAAGATATTTAAAGTGCACATCTGATCCAAGGTTTTTAAGTAGATAACCTGCTTTCTTTTACAAGCGTTCATTCCATTTCCAAATACAGATGCAGGTCAGTGAGGACTTCTGAGTTAAGTAAATGGAGGAAGAAAAACCACTGTCACTGCCTTACCCAAAGGGAGTTTGATATTCCTTTTTTTCTTTAAAAAAATCTTGGTTACATCTTTCAAGGCTCTCAAGCAGCTGACACATACAGAATGAAGATGAACATCTTGGCAGGTGGTGGAAAATGAACAAGCACGGGCAACCAGCAACAACCGAAATGAGACAACCTGGAGCTTCAGGAATGCTGAAATTATCCACAGCACAGGAGGAGATTATTATTAACAAAAAGGTACCGATAAAGGACCAAATGGAACTGCTGAAAACTAGCCCAACTGTGTTTCAGCTTTCCAAATTAAATAGGATGCAGCACCTGTATTTAAGCAAGAAATGTCTGTGGGGAGATTTTGTATGTTATTGGATTGGGATGTGAAGACAACAGCATCGTTTACTCAACGGTCTTAAAAACTAAATAAAGGGTGTTTGTATAATAAATGCTTTGTAATTAAGATGAGACACTGCCTAAAGGCTGGGGTAGTACAAGTTACTCTGGAATTGGAGTTAGGTCAAGAAAGACAACTTTCTCCTCTCCCCCAACTACCAGAGAGCGAATTCATTATGCAGAGATCAAGAGCTTTGGCTCTGGAGTCAGACAAACCTGGAATAATACCAGCCCCACCAATTATTAGCGGGATGACCTCACGATCACACAGTCTCTGAGCTTCAGTTTCCTCATGTGAGACTAGGAGCAATTATAATATAAGGTTATTATATATAAGGTTATTATAAATATTTAATGAGATTGCTCTTGTAATAACCTAAGTCAAAATGACAGAAATAACTAACGTGCATTAAACATTTATTATGCGGCAGACATTTTATGAAGAGAAATGATGGAGAGAGACGAGAGTTGGGTTCATCAGCAATGCCAAGTTAGTGATGGAAAAAAATGCATGTTTGTGTTGAAAATGTGGGGAATACGATTCTTCTTTTAGATCAAGGTGACTTAAAGAGTGGTTTTCCTCAGCAAGATCATTCATTTCCTTAGGCAAACAAGGTATTCAGCTTATACTGAGTAATTTGAGCAACCTTAAGAACTGTCCCCCTAAACTCGCTCCCTCCTTTTTGTTTGAAGTTCTGTTATGTCTTTCTGTTAAGCTTTGCCCGCTCTCTGTAGTAATCTGTCACACATGTGTGTTCTTTAAATCAGCCTCCTCCATTTCTAACAGTCTCTTCCATGCTTTCAGGAATTGAACGTTCCCTGACTCCAAATAGTTCTGGTGGGGCTTCAGTTTGCAATTCCCCAGCATCCTGGCTATGAGGAGGAAGGGGGAGATGGGCAGGGGTGTCACATGACCCAGCCCTAGTTGATTATCTTATCTCACTTCTCTGATCCTAGATGGGCAGGTGACCTGGGATCTCATAATTGGGTGTTCAGAGACAGAAGCCTGTCTGTCCTCTGGATTACAGGCTGTGGGGATGTGACCCCAGACCTGCTGGCATCCAAGTTACATCTACTGAAAGAAAATGAAGCTGCAGGAAGAGAAAATGAAATTAACAGACAAAGAGAAGCAGAAGACAAAGCAGAGCTGAGAGAGGGGAAGCCCCGAGGATATTTATTGTTTAGGTTCCCAGATTCAGTCACACCACAGGTTAGCCCCTCCATCCCGCCTAGCTGTGGAAATCAACAAATTCTCTTTTTTTCTCAAGCTACTTTAATTTGAGCTTTGTCCCCTTTATTCAAGAGTTTGCATTAATATAGACCTAATCTAAAGCAAGTACGTGATTATTTAACTAAATGGAAGAAAAAAAAACCCATAAAATTTTGCAGTGGAAAAACGTGATGGGAAGTTGTAGGATGAAAATGCTTGAAAGTTGCTGGTTTAGAGCGTGGTTCTGCCTCCACGTATCCTGTGTGGACCCCTTTGAGATTTCACTGGGAAACTTTATCCTGTATGTGGGTACATCTGTCTGCCACCAAAGACTTGTGACTTCCTGGAAAGATCGTTTTTCTGTTCCAGGTCAGTTGGCCCTTAAAGAAGCACTTGCTGGAGCCACAGTGCCAAAAGCCCTCTTGGATGTTCAGAGTGCCTGCAGCTAATGTAAAGGTTTCTTGCTGCCAGATGGTTAAAAGTGATTCAAAAAGTAAGGTACGGGAGAAGAGACCTAGCAGGGGAGGAGGGGAGCTGTAGCCAGGTGGAGGTAACCCAGTAGAGACAATAACTCATGCTCAACACAAGCCAGGGGATGGAAAGAGAAAAACAAGGTACTAGGGCAAGTCTTGAGTATACTGACGCCAGGACAGTTGGTTCCAAGGCAAAACCTGCCTTCAGGCTTTCCATACATTTATTACACAGTGTCTGATGGTTTGGGAGAACTAAAAATAAAATAGCTCTGGTCTCAAAGGGTCAGAAACAGGGCATACCTCTAGAATGAATTCCTTTCGTCTCCCAGAGTCCAATCACCTTTCTAAATTTACTTCACCACTGAACCCTTTGTTTCCTGAACACACATTTTTCTTTTCATTGTTTCAGATAACCAGTACTAACATCATCTGGTAGGACTAGCTTATCTTGTCTAATAATAATTAGGACTAATAATAACTAGGACTACCTTATCTTGTCTCCTAATAGCTCTCATTATCGGGCGCCTGACATGCACCAGGCATTATACTCAGCATCTCACTCCATTCGCACAGCAGCCCCATCAGTAGGAACTGTCATCCCTATTTTACATATGAGGTAACTGAGCCTCAGGATGGTTGAGTAATTTGCCCCAGGTTGCTGCTGCTCAAAATGCTGCTCTGTGAGCTCTTCTCTGTCAGTCAGCCAGGGAATAAGAAACTTAACGCTAGAATGTAAACCAATACCCTGCTTCCTTCATTGAAAAAGTCTCCCTTTGGGGGAAAATTAAAAGTCAGCAGAACTAACGGTGTTTTTAGTGATGTCGCTCATTTACATTCTGGCACAAGCTCCTCGTCTCTCCCCTGACTGGTAACAGTTTGCAGACTGATGGAGGTCTGGGAACCGCACTGTGCAGCACTGCTCCAGGCCACAGAACTTTGTGAGGATTCAAACCCAAGCATGCCCAGTTTCAATGCCTGTTCTCCTAAAACTAGCCCAATCCACGGTCTCCTGTAATGCAGCTCTGCTGCCATCCACCATTTACCCAGTTTTCAAGCCACAGCGGTTGGATTTCCCAAGCTACTGGATAAACGTACCCTCCCTGAAAAGGTTTACATTCCCTTCCAAAGGTGAACAGACCCGTAGTCCAAGCAGAACCTGTAGTGTCTATAAGACAAATGTATTATGACATGGCCACAGACCTGGTAGCTAGGCCGACGCATTCAAGAAACAGGGGGGCATCTGAGTCACACACTGACTTGTGGCCCCCTCCTCAGGCAGGGGGAGAGCTTGCCTCTTCCTTTCTGGACCTGAGTCACTGTAGCTTATAATTAGGCATTGTCACTTTGATGACTGAATGAATTAGCGAGGATGACATAGGGACCCAGCAAGAGCTGCAATAGGGAGATGTCCTGGAAATAAACTGCCAGAAAAAGTTGTTCTGAAACAGTAAGGCAGACGTGTGGGAAGTCAGAGTCAGGAATCTCACGTGGCATCCTGTGATGATTTAAATGACCAAGTGCCAGGGGCGTCTGTTTTTCTCCATCTTTTGAGTCTTGTCTGTATTTGTATTTCCCTTTGAAACAGACACATTCCCTTCTCTGACTTTTATAGGGAAAACCGGTGGTGTGTAAGATAGACAGTCCAGCTTTCATTTAAACTTCATGCTTTCATTTAAACATGTATTGAGTCCTAGGGTGTATCAGGCATGGCATTGAGTACTGGAAAAAAAAAAAAAGAAAGAAAGAAAAAGAAAAAGTACCCTGGTGTATCATGGAATGCCAAATAAAGCAACTCTCCTGCTTTAGACCCCATCCAAGGAAACTGAGAAATAAAGAGAGATCTTTATGATCACGCCAGCTTGTTACATTGGCCTACAGCTAGAAGCAGATTAGAACAAGTCTTCAGGATAATAGTAATAGTAAAAGGTAACATTTATTGATGTGCCAAGTATTATCATGTTAAGTACTTCACAGGTGCTACTGTATTTAATACCCACAGCAACTCTAGAAGTAGGTCTTATTATCAGCTCCCTTTTATGGATGGGGGAACTGAAGCACAGAGAGGTTAATTAACTTATCCAAGGTCACACAATTAGTGAGCATTTATATCTCAGCCCAAAACAACACAGCCTGGCTTCAGAGCCCTTGTTCTTAGCTCTAAATAGCTTGGAAATGGCCTGTCGGGTCTCCTTTCTACCAGCTGAAGCCTATTTTCTATTTCAATTAATTCATCAAGGACAAGCATCTGCTAAATTCAAACCATGTATCTTTCTAGGCTCCAGGATGGGAAAAACGAGGAGGCTGGAGCCCTGGTCAGCTCTCTTGGCTGAGCTGACAGGACACGTGCAAAACACCCCTAATAGGCAAGATGGCCTTTGATACAGCAGCATTGGAACACACTGCTGGGCCAGCTCCATGGTTCATGCCATTTGCAAAGAGACTAGAAAGCAATCTAGAGTCCTGGTCCCAAATGTGGCAGTACCTGGTAAAATTTTTAAACATTGATATTCACCCCCCAGAGATTCTAATGTAATCAGTTAGGTGTGCTATGTGGGCCTCAGAGTCTTAAAAATCTACCCTGGTGATTTTAACGTGTAGCAAACTGTGAAAATGAATGATCTGTTGTTTATTGTGCTGTGAGTTAAAGAACCAGAGGGCTCACTGCAGGCGGTTCACTGTATACACAGCTGCCACATTACTACCTACTTCCACATAGATGTGCTTTCACATAATTTATTTAAACCTCACAGCCAATGAGGCAGCTTTTATTGTACCCACTTTACAGATGAGGCAATTGAGGAATAGCTAGGAAAGCAACTTTGCCTTGAGTAGACATCACAAAGTCCAGACTTCCACCTGGGGCTCTCTGCCTCTGAAGACTGCTCCCTTAACCGCTAGCCTTATTATGCTCCCCGACAGAAAGAGAACTCCTGAAGGAGCTGGATCAGGGCTGCGCCCTGAAGGAGAGGCGCAAGGCCAAGGAAAGGGGGTGGACATATAAGAGGGATGGGCAGTCAGCAAAGCCTGGATGTCTCTAGGCATATATCCATATACACAGACAAATGCATATGCTTCTGAGATGTTGAGAATTTCAGTCAACAGTATAACTGGCCATCTTCACTGTCAACCAAGCCATTTTGGCTCTAACATTTCTGTTCTTCCTCTGACAAAGTCTGAAGAAGGACCTGGGATTTGTCAGAGACTGGGTAGGGTAAAGGCGAAGAATTCTTAGATGGTGGTAAATAAAAGGAGGTAGAGAAATGGGGGCCCCTGAGTGCACTGGACTGCAGGAGCTGCAGTATCTCATAGCTGGCATTGGGTTTTTCTGGGTATCACCACTGCTACATTTATGACACTATGTGTCAGGAAATGCTCTAGCTTCTTTACAAGACATTGATTTATTTAAGCCTCACAGAAGCCCTGTGAGGCAAATTCTATTATTATCCCTATTTCACAGATGAGAAACTGAGGCAGAGGGAAGTTAAGCAACTTGCCCAAGATCACACAGTTATTGAACAGCAGACCTCAAACTTGAACCCAGAGACATGGTTCCAGCACCTCTTGATGATAATGACAATAGTGACTCTTACGTACTTATTCTGCGGTGGCCTGTATTTCACACACATTGTCTCATAAATCACACAGGTATCTGATCATTACTAGAAACAGGCTCTCTTGTTACTGTGCTCATTCTACAGAAGAGAGAACTTACTTTTAAATTCCTCAGCCTGGCATTACCTGTGCTTTGGAAGAACTAAGGCAGGGGCTGGGCCCATCCTTCAGGATAAGTGGTGAGGGGAGGGCACGTCAGATGGGAGGAGCAATTCTGAGGCACCATTTTGAGATCTGGCAAGGAAACTGAAGCAGCGTCTTAAGCGAGGGGGTGCAATTAGACTGGGCTTGTGGGAATCAGTAGCATTCACTGGGGCTCCTTAGGAGGGCTTACAGAGGACACAACTGAAAATCACAGTAGGTTGAGATTGGCTCTGTTGATTGGATACCATAGGTAAGGTGCCTGCTGGGGGTCTGGGGAGTTTGGATTCACTCATTCATTCAACAAATTTTATTTTGAATCTTTTCTATGGCCCAGGTGCTGTTCTAGGAACTTGGAATTTGTTGGCGAACTAAAGAGGCAGAGGGCATGCATCTTAGAGAATCACATGTCTTAATGAGCAGCTTCTTGGCAGCAAAGCACAAGCGACAGATCCCTACCATTAGGGATGCTGAAGGAAGGTTAAGAGACCTGAATTCTAACGTGCCCTACACTGAAGCTCTCCATCACTCACTCTCTGGGCCTCAGTTTTCCCTTCTGCCAACTGGAGAGTATTCCTACTTAACCTATATAGTGAAAATAGAGGGAAATAACAAATAGATGATCAAAAAGAAAAGCGTTCTGTAGCCACAAACAACAAACTCTCCCTCTGCTTTAAACCCACTTTCCTGAAAACTTTTATATAATTGCCAATAACACATCGCTCAAGAGCGGGTGAGGACATGCTGTCTGTTACTCTTCATTTGAGCTCCAGGACTCCTGCTCTCCAGAGGGGCTCGGCAGATGATTAACAAGCCGTCTAATGAATATGCAATACGATTCGGTCTTAATAAGTTTCGCAGCTGTTGGGAACTTGACAAGGAAAACAAAGCCATTGAAATATGTGATGTGGAAAAACGGCCTGCCCACCTCTCAGGGCCTCTCCAGATGGGGTCTCCCAGCCACGAAAGGGCCTGGGCTTTTCCAGAGACACAGAACGTGCTGCTGGTGGTGCACACCCACCTGGTCAGGGGTGCCCACCTTGAAAGCATCTTCTTTCCCCTTATACTTTGCCTCCTTAGCCATCTGTCTCTGAATTCTCAATATAGACAGATACACACACATGCAGACATGCACCATTTTTTTCCTATCAGATCAGAAGTAGGAAATGCCAACTTAGGGACAGGCACGTTAGACCAAGCAAGGACTCTAAGATAGATCCGAGTTGAAATCCTAACTTCCCCACTTACTAGCTATGCAGTCTCGGCCAATTCATTTTAACTTTTTGAGTTTCAGTGTCATCGTTAGTAAAACAGGCATAGTTAACACCTATCTTACGTGTTGTGATAAGGATCGTTAGCAGAGAGCTGAGAATATAGTAGGTGTTTAATAAGCAATAGTGATTATGTTAATATCATCACATCACCATTTCACTTCAGAAGAGATCAAAGCCTCCTTCCGAGTTTTCGTGGACATTTGTTGATTTCCTCGTCCAGCATCCCTTCTTCCCTTTTCCGGTACTAGCTCTCCACTTATCCTGTTCCCCACTGCATGGGGGTGGGGGGTGGCGGATGGAACTGACTGCACAAATAGTTTTTAGAAAAGCGTATGACCCAAGCCAAGCCAGAGAGCTGCAATCCTCTGACTTTGGCTGGAACCGTTAGAAAACAGTTCTCATTTTGTGTGGACTTCCACTCAGGAAAAGGCAGACCTGGAATTGCTAGGGCACAAGGAGAGAGGGTGGCTGAGCCCAGCAAAGAAAGCAAGCAGAGCTAAGAAACAGAAAGAGATGTTCTGATGACCTTGCCTGAGCGCCTGCATGCAGCTGTATCTGAAGCCCTCGAACTGTCAGCTGCACGAGGAACACACTCGTGGTGATTAAGTCACTGTGACTCAAGGTTTTGGCAGGTTTGGTCACAAGTAACCTAAACAGTTCTGATTTGGTGCATTTCACTGCATATAAATTCTAACACTAAGAATATATTTTTAAGTCAACATTTTTTTCTGAGTAGCTCGCAGCTTCCCACATCTTCCCAGGAACAATCCTCATTGCCATTTCTACCAAGACATTTCTACGTAACTAATTTTTGGCCCATAAACGTGACCCAAGCGCTAAAAGCAGCCGTTCACACCACCTCCTACACAGTGTCTGTGATTCGACAGCCTTGCATATTCAATAGAGTTGTTAATTGATGCATTTTCTTCTAAGATAGGTGGTTTCTAATGTCTTGAGATACGTAGATTACAATTCACAGCATCTGCGGGCACTGATGATTGGTTTCAGCTTTCAAGATTGTTATTTTAAAATGTGGGGATCTTCCAGGAACCATGAAGGTCTTGTTTACATGCAAACTACAGTTTAATTCTGCAAATGATAAGAGTTTCATGGAACTCTTTGAGGGGAATGCACATGATAATCACCACAGTCAGCCTCCTCCCTTTAAGCTTGTTGACATAGGGACAAATGGGCTCCGTCATTATTCTTCAGTGAAGTGCTATTTGTGTTTTGCATTTCTCATTCGCAATCGGTTTTATTTCAGGTCATTAAAGCCTGAGCAAAGTCCGTGGAAACTGTGCATGTCCAAGCAGTATATGGAAGGATATAGGTGGGTGTAGACAGAGAGGAACCACAAAGGATGCAGCTGGGCACAGGGGGGCCTCCCTAAGTTTGTAGTCCTGAACGGGGTGGGAGCGATGGAGCAGCATCGTGCTTGCTACTTAGTTTTGGGTTCTGAGGACAAGCCACATTATTCACAGCACGTAGGGACTATTCTCTGTTATAGCTATGTCCTCTTCTGTATTATGGCTATGTGTATTAAGCATGCTTTTGAGTTGGTCAGGCTTGAATTCAAATCTGGTCATGTGACTTTGGTTTGGATAATTTACTTCAGTCTAAGTCAGGATCTCCTCATCTCTAAAATGGGGGTAGTAACGTCTATCCTCCAGGTCTGTGGTAGATTCAAAGGCCTAACCCCTGGGACGCACCCAGCACAGGGCCTGGTCTGTGGGAGGTCCTCTAAAGACGCTGCCTCCCGGCTCTTCTGCGCCTCCCGATCTTCAAGGCCAGAGTCCATGAGTGTCTCACCTTTGTGTGCCACCAGCTCTTAGGAAAACAGCACCTGCTAAATGTTTCTGGAATGAATGCAAAAAGAGCAGTGACTTCATTCATTAGTGCAATTGTTTGACTGCCTCTCCCGCTAGACTGGACTAAATTCCAGAATTAACCTCCAGGAGCTGGAGGAGTGGATTCGCCTATGCTCATTATCCTGTCCTCAGTACCCTGGCCCCAGTAGGTATTAAATAAACACTTACTGAATGAGGGAATGAGTGAGTGACCAAAGGTACCACCATCATTATTGGAGGCAACACTAAGAGACAGCTATATGAGCATGAGCAGTGTGTGTGAGTGTGCACGTGAGTGTAATGTGGGTGTGTCCACATCATTCCACTCTATTAGCGTTTTGAGAGAGGCAGAGGGAGGAGGCCGTATTGAACAGAGGGATATGGAGGTAGGGAGCAAATATGTCTTGAAAAATTTAGAGAAGAGATGAAAGGTCTGGCTTAGAGTTGATCCCATGAAAGCCATCTCTTGGGTTTTTGGGAAGAGCATCACCATTTACAAATAGGGGTAATTTGGAATCCCCTCCTTTATAACATGTTACGTTTTCAATTCTTCTTACCACATTAGTAGAACTTCCAGGATCACTTTTGGTTTTCTGCTATTAAATTAATAGGCTTAATTTTTTAAAAGCAGTTTTAGATTCACAGCAAAATCTAATGGAAAGGACCCAGTTCCCACATACTCCTGCTTTCCCCACTTCCCTGTCCCACCTGCCACACACAAAGCCTCCTCCACTGCCAACATCCTGAATCAGTGGTACTTTTATTACAATGAGTGAACCAACATTGACACATCACTGTCAAGTCCACAGTTTACACTGGGATTCGTTCTTTGTGCTTATAGTGTATGGGTTTCGACAAATGTATAACGCCAGTGACCACCATTACAGGGGCGCACAGAGTAGTCCCCTGCCCTGAGATTCCCCTGTGCTCCTATTTCATCCATCACTCCTTCCTCTGAACCCTGGCATTCACTGATTTTTTTTTTCTGTCTCTATAGTTTTGCCTTTTCCAGAATGTCATGTGGCTGGAATCATGCAGCATGTAACATTTTTAGATTTGCTTCCTTCACTTAGTTACATGCTTTATAAGTTTCTTCTACGTCCTTTTGTGGCTTGACAGCTCATTTCTTTTTAGCACTGAATAATATTCCATTGTCCGGATGTACCACAGATTATTTATCCATTCAGCTATTGAAGGATATCTTGGCTGATTCCAAGTTTGGGCAATTATGAATAAAACTGCTATAAATATCTGTGTGCAGGTTTTGGGTGGACATAAGTTTGCAGCTCCTTTGGGTAAATGTCAAGAATCATAATTGTTGGATTGCATGGTAATAGCATGTTTAGTTTCGTAAGAAACTGTCTAACTGTCTTCTGATATCATTTTGCATTCCCACCAGCAACAAATGAGGGTTCCTGTTGCTCTCCATCCTCAGTGTTCTGGATTTTAGACATTCTTGCAGGTGTGTAGTAAAATCTCATTGTTGTTTTAATTTGCAATTCCCTAATGATGTGTAGTGGTGAGCATCTTTTTCATATACTTCACATCTGTATATCATCTTTGGTGAAGTGTCTGTTAAGATCTTTTGCCCTTCTTTAAATTGGATAGTTCAGTTTTTATTGAGCTGTTAGAGTTCTTTGTATATTTTGGGTACATCCTTTATCAGAGGTATCTTTTGCAAATATTTTCTCCCTAGATCACTCTCTACACAGATGTGATAGAGCACATCCCATCTTACTTGTGACTTCAATGGGAATATCTCTATCTTTCCAACAATAATATAATGTGAGTTTAGGCTTTAGGTGAATAATTCTGTCACTGTAGAGGAAAGCTGGATTTAAATTCTCAAATTACTGAACATGTAACTTGTCACTTAATACATAATGGACATTGAATTATATGTCTTATTAAATCATTTCTCTTTTGACCTATTAACGTGGATGACTTTTATTAATAGATTCTTACTATTAAACTATTTTTACGCTTCTGTAATAAAATCACAATAGTACAATTTTAATATACATACATCTGTTATTTTAACATATATAATACACACTAGTACATTATTTAGATTGATCTATCCTATCTGAGGTTTTAGTATCAGATTAAGCCCATAAAAAGAACTGGTTAAATTTCTTTATCTATATTCCATAACAGTTCACACAGTATGAAATATATCACTTTCTTTCAGTTTGAAAAATCTAACTTTTAAAAACAAAATAATTTCTTTTATCTACATTAATTTCTACCTCTTGTTGTTTATTGCTTTTATTATCTAATTTTTTGTAGTTAATTTATTTTTATTTTGTATTATTTAAGAATAAAAGCATTTAAGTGTAAGAATTTGCCTCTGAGTTTAGCTTTGTCTATACAGTCCCATACTTAATATTCTTATTGTTAACTTGTAAATTTTATATTATTTATTTTTGCTTTTCTCTTTGACCAAGATTTATTTATAATGTTTATGTTTTCCAAATAATTATATTTATAAAATATGTACTTGTTATTAATTTGTAATATTATTTTATTTAGGATAGTAAATTATTGCCTGAAAGTAGGACATATAATCTATTTGATTTCTCATTTTTTGGAATCATTTGGAACTTTTTTATGGCATAATATATATGCTATTTTATGTATGTGCTTTATTAGAACTTAAATAAAAAAGGAATATTCTTTATAGAGTATAAGGTTTAATATATGTTTATTAAATTAACCTTAAAATTTTATTTTTCAAAATCTCTACCAATTTATTTATTTATTTTTTTACTATTTTAATATATTTTTATTGAAGTACAGTCAGTTTACAATGTTGTGTCAATTTCTGGTGTACAGCACCATACTTCAGTCACATAGGAACATACGTACATTCATTCTCATATTCTTCTTCACTATAGGTTACTACAAGATATTGAATATGGTTCCCTGTCCTGTACAGTATAAACTTATTGTTTACCTATTTTATATATATTAGTATCTGCAAATCTCAAATTGGGAGTTTAAGATTTGCAGATGCTAACTAGTATATCTAATTACCTATTTACTTTTATCTCTTGGCTTGTCAAATGCAAACAACTGTGCAAGCTGCCTACTGCATTTTCACCTTTCTGTCGTTTTCTCCTTGTGTTTTCATTGGCCTTTGCTTTATGTATTTTGATGTCATAATGTTTAACAGTTTTGCCTTTTTCATATTCATTTTAGAGGAAATTCTCTTCTATACCAAGGATTAGATGTCTCTCAGGTATCAAATCAGCTCTTTGGGGATTCTAATATGGTTTCAAATTCTGCTATTGCAATTTTAATTTCAATTTTATTTTTATGTAAATTCATTTAGCTTCCTTTTATTTCCTCCTATATCTTCTCTAAATGAAAAAATTCATGTAAAATGTTTTGAATAGTGCTTGGCACAGAATAAGTGCTCAATAAATGTTAACTATTGTTGTTATTAATATCTTTTGTTTTTTTTTTTTGGAGAGCATATTTTACAGAGAACTTATTTTAAAGCTACACAAGGACCTGCTTGTGTAAGATCAGTATATCTCCTATGTGTTTCATGAATGCCCCCTTTCTAGGCCATGTGAGAACAATACTCTCCTTTCTGCCAGAGGCTCCCTGGACCCCCACAGCATTCTGTTTTCCCATCTTAAATTGCTTCTCCAAGCTGGATGTTCGCCCTTCAACAAGTTGGGTGTGTTCTCTTTGGTCCTATTCACTGAACCACTATTTGCTTTCAGAATTTCCCACCCAAATCTTAACTTGGAGGGCTGGATGATATAAACTGCATTTTCAGTTCAGCGATCTAACAAGCCGGGTGGGAAGGGATGGGAAGCGGCTGGAGTCCTAGGTTGGCTAGGGTTGGGAAAACTCTAATCCACTCTGCATTGTTTAGTGAATCGTTTACAATGGGGTGACATTTTTCAACCAGCTTTCTATTCAGTTTCATGTTTTTGCCCAGGGCACCTGCAGCCCTATCCACGCTCTTACCCGACTCTATTACCCATCTTTTCCTCTCATCTGACCGCTCTGGGAACCCTGAGATCCCCAGTGGCGCTGAGTTTGAGGGCTGCTAATCTGTGTGGTCAAAAAGCAGTCCAAGTCCCACCTTTTATGCCACACAGCTTCCCATTAGTCTTAAAAATTAGGGCTTCCCAGCAGAGATTTTTCTCCTTGATTCATACTGGGAACAGATATCAACGTATCCAACGTGCCACTGTCCCAGTTTGCCCAGAAGAGTCCCAGTTTTATACATCTACTAATGCTTACTGATTATTTTAGTGCCCCCTTTCATTCTCAAAAGTATACCTGTTTGGCATATAAATAATATAATTTTCACATGAGAGATATGTCTTGATCTGCTTGAGTAGGAAGAAAGCCTACTCTGAAAGGGACATAGGTCTGGCACTGTAAAGTAATAAACCTTTCAATAAGGGGGTGAGAGGCCAGTGAGGCTGTGCACTTGTGTACATGAGAGCAAATGCCACTGTATTCATCTGAGATCACTCTCTCTGTTCTATTTGTCTGGAACCTTTTCTTAGAATCAGCACTCACTCTCAGGAAAGCGTTTCAGAGTTCGCACTTAGAAAGCAACCTTTCTGACACATCAGACTTCATAATCAGAGGCCATCTCTCTCTGCTTAGCCTCACTCATCCCCTGCTCATTACTAATCCCTTAAGTTCTAGGACACTACAGCTGACACACATCTTCAGGCGACAGAAAAGGCTGATGCAACCATAATAAGTTGTCAGCCAGTTCAACACGGAGCAGTAGGAGGCAACAACGATAATAATTAGGTTCAAAATAAGTGTGAAAACTAAAGGATAATGAAGTATTCTACGTTCCACTGGGTTACCAGGCAGTCAGGGGTCCTGTAGCAGCTCCGGTCTGCTAGTCAGACTGACAAATCAGACGTGGGAGTCTTTCTGTTCACCAAATAATGAGTAGGCATGTTCAGCAACAGGATGGCTCTGCTACTCCCCATGTAGCAGATTTCCTGCTTCCATTAATCCCTAATGGAAGGGATTCCAGCAGAGGCAGGCGAGAGCCTAAAAGCAGATCCCTCTTTCCTCTCACATCTGAAGGCCTGCCTAACTAGGAAGACAATGTGGCAGGTGGAAACAAGGTTTAGGCTTTGTGAGATGCTAGGTGCTGGAAGAGGGGAGTTGGGCACAGGGCTCTCTTGCCCACCACCCCCAGCTCACCTGCCCTTAAATTCATCACAGGGGACAGTAGCTACAATCCATATCCTGCTTTCCATCAACCAGATGAGGAAAGGAGGTGACTACTGGCTTTGGTCTTACCCTTCACCACCAGGAGATCTTGCCTCCACCACTCTTTGTAAGAGCAGTGCTCAAGAACATGAAATTTGAATCCAGACAGACTTGGGTTCAAATCCTTGATCTGCCACTTCCTAACTGCCTGGCCTTAGAAAATGTATTTGCTTTCTTTGTGAGTCACTCCTCCCCTCAGTAAAATGAGGATAATAACACTTTCCTCACAGTGTTAGAAAGAGGCATTAA
This sequence comes from Camelus ferus, assembly GCF_009834535.1. Classification (NCBI taxonomy): domain Eukaryota; kingdom Metazoa; phylum Chordata; class Mammalia; order Artiodactyla; family Camelidae; genus Camelus; species Camelus ferus. Next base: position 16,973,151 of record NC_045706.1, on the reverse strand, counting down.
GGAGATGGGCATTTACAAGGTGTTTAGTTCAGGCTTGGCACATAATGGGGTTTAATTAGTGGTACTTTCATGATTAATATTTGTTGAATGAGGGAATCACTGAATGAATGAAATGGGACTAGAGCTGGGAGAGGAATGAATGAATGAATGAATAATAATTGAGTGACTACTCTGGGCTAGGCACTGTGCTAGGCATTGGGGGGAAAAGGCTGGGCAAAATTCAGATGCCATCTCTGCTGTCTTGGACTACATATAGTACTGGAACCAGACCTTAGCTCTAAAAGGAAATACAGCACTGATTACTGCACTTTAAATAACAGTTAAATGCACCTATAAAACAAGGGAACCTGCTCTCAGGGAAAGCTTTTCTAAGGATGAGCTATTTCTCAAGACTTGATCTCAGATCTGAGGGATGATGAGTTAATGAAGGGTAGTGGTGGCCATTCTGGAAGAGGAAACAGCATGCATGATGTGGTCAAGGAACCAAAGAAGGCAATAATGTGCTTTTGAGATATTCATCTGGGCACCTGGATCTTTGGAACTGGAAGCCCATGGAAGGAAGCCCCAGGATCCTGAGGCCATCTCTATGCTGTCAGCACATGGGCCTGAGTGAGCTGACATAAGAGGCTAATAGTGGGTAGAGGCTTAATGGCAACCCAGGAGAATGTGTTCTCACATAAGCCAAGGTATTTCAGTTACTATTGCTGCATAACAAATAGCCCCGAAATGCAGCAGCTGGAAACAACCATTATTTTTCCTATGATCTTGTGGGCTAGAAATTTACAAAGGGCTTACTTAGCTTAGCAGTTCTCAATTGGAGTCTCTCATGCAGATACAATCAGATGTTAACTAGGGCCATGGTCACTAGGCTGGACATCTAGATGGTTCATGGGTCATGGCTGCCAATTGACACTGGTTTCAGCTGGAGAATCAGCTGGGGCTGTTGACCAGACTGCCTACAGGAACTCTCCAACATGGATTTCATAAATTATAGCTAGTTTCACCCAGAGCAAGTATCCCCAGAGAAGCAGGAAATGCTGTGTGACCTACTGTTATCTAGTCTCAAAAGTCATACACTCTAACTTATGCTGCACTCCACTGACTAAGGCAATTACAAGGCCAGACAGATTCAAGGGGAAGGGACACAGATTCTACCTCTCCCTGGAAGGACTGTGAACAAATGTTGGAGCCAGGTTTTAAAACCACCACACAAAAGAAAAAATGATGACCCCTGCCAGTTGGTGATAAAAGCTCAAGTACAATGGGACATGAAAAAAAGATAGGATTTACCAATGTGGACGTCACCATTGACCTTCACCCAGGTACTGCACAAGGAACATCACAGGTAAACTGGCCCTTATTATTCACATGTGTATATTTTGTAACCTCAGTAAACTCTGAGAACTACTTTATATATAGTTCTCATAGTGCCTTGCACAGAAAAACTGGGTTTAGGTGACATCTCAAGAATTATGCTACTTATTAGTGTAATTGGGTCACAGCCTTGGAAATCCTCAAAGACAGAGCCTGAGTTACCCTGGTCTCAGTCTTCCAGTGCCTGGAACAGCACCTGGGTCACACGGGTGCTCGTCACCTGTTTCACAAACCAAACAAAATCAAACCAAGTGGAATTGCGCTAGTGGAATGCTTTATGAGAAAATGGTAGAACAATGACAATAAAAACTTCTTATTTTGAGGACTTTTCAGATGTATCTGCTGGAAGTTGAAGCAACCCCATCCCTGGCCAATACTGAGACTCTTCATCAAAGATGATGATCAGATCCAGATCTCATTCGCTACTTATCAAGGACTGACAACGTGCCAGATACCTTGGCCTGGGGAAAATCCATTCCTCAGATTTAACAGACTCCTGGGGCGGTAGCTCTTGGCTTCTATACTACACATCCTAAATGCCAAATTCCTAGGTGCATCCCCAGCAGGCTGCTTTATTTAGACAGCAAACACATCTCTTGGTTAGAGATTTTGAAAATAATGCGATCTATCTTCCTTCCTCCTAGCTATTTTCCATCCTTATGTAACGTGTGTTCTGGCCAAGCCAGGAAGCAGAAAGCAGCAGCCAGCACACACCTAATGTACTCAGGACCAGGGGACTGAGGCTCCATGCCAGGTGGCTCTGGACTTGCCGGATGCATTGCCTCAACAAGTTTGCCTGAAACAGGTAGCTCAGGGCAGTTTAAAATCCATCAAACAGAGTGACGAGCAGACAGTGCCGATGGAGGCCTAAGCCAGGGGCAGCGCTGGGTATTTGAGAGTGGACTTCATTGGTTCATGTTTCCTGGGACAGGGGAAAGCTAAGCCCAGGAAGTCTGCTCTCAGTTGGGAATCTTTCATCCTGGCCTCTTTTTCTGGCTCTTTTATTTGCCATGTCACTGTTTCATTGAGGCAAGCGTCTGCAGGTGGCTTTCTAACTGAGTGGACGGTGGACTTCTCTCAAAGGTCATTGACTAGCTTAGAAACTATTAGAATTCCAGAAGGCTACTCGCCTGACCAGGTGGGTTTTCAACTACTAGAGAATGAGAAGACAGCTCAGGATTTTCCACTGCCTCCTGTTAGTACAAGGGGCAGAACGTTTTCTTCTACCCTCTTAGGGTCCCTGGCTGGGTCTGAAAATCAACTACAAAAAGTTAACAGGAGAAAAGCATACAAGTTTATTTAACATAAGTTTTATGTGACAAGGGAGCCTTCCTAATCCGAGAAAAAGACCTCTGTATATTTATGCTCGGTTTAATAAAAAGTAGACAATCATGGAGGAATCTGATAGGTTAAGGAGTATGAGGTAATTGTAGCAAACTGGGGGAAATTAACAAGACATCCTTGTTAGGATTCTCCTTGGAGTCCCTCTGTCTTCGGAGATAAGGATCTCCCTTTCCTCCAGATATAGGGAGGGCACCTCTCACAGGAGGATTTATAACCTGTTCCAGCGGAGAATGGGGAGGGTGGGAGGAGGAGGGAGGAGGGACCTTCCTGCTTCTGGAGTTTTCTCAAACTCTCTCAGCTTAAAAGATTCAGTACGCAAGGTGCCATATTTGGGGGTAGTGTGTCCTAAACCCCATCACTAGTCTTTGTCTACTTCCTGTTCTCCTGGGCAACTTCACATAAAGCACAATAGGCTACAACTGTCAGATTTAATGGACCTGTTCTAACTGGTTGCACTTTTACTTACTTTTGGAGATAGATATAGGTTTCCACGTTTCATTGAATAATACATTTTAATAATTGTTCTTTTCCGAGCAAGAGCCTTGAAACACCCAGCCCAATAGTCTTTAATTCAGTATAAAGTGTCTCCTGATACTTTTCTAAATCTTTCAATACAAACGAGAGGCTGCAATTAGCATAAATGGCTGGAGAATACACAGTAAAGCTTAATCTTTTCCATAGCACCAGCTTGAGTATTAATCACTTCAGCTGGAAAGAGAAGGGATAAATGGTAGCCTTTGATACAGAAGTGCATTTTGAAATGAAATTATTTTCTTTCCCTGGTTTATTTGAGAAGGATTGGAAATTTTGGCCTAAACTTGTTCTCTAAGAAGAAAAAGGAGAAGTAGATATTCTCCAGTTCTGGTTCTTCAGAAGCACTAAAACTTTAAGAGATGCCTCCTGTAAACTTATAGTGAAGACTACTCGTTTCACTTAATACTCATCTGTACAACAGACATCAGAGCAGTGGGGCTGGAGTGAGTACAGCATTTGCTTAACCCGTGGTCACAGACATAACTGTTCTGTGCTGCCTCTTCCTTACAGACAGATGTCTTGGTACCCACCGGCTTTCGGACCAACCAGCTTTTGAACAACTTGTCCCCTAAAAGGATCTATCACATCTCTGGAGGCCCCAGTAGACAATACAGTGTACCATGGAAGAGTTGAAATATCTTCACAGCTTAGCTATCGATCCCTGTTCTCTTCTTTCTCCATCGCCAGTCAGTCAGTCCCCAGGTAGCATCAGTGTTTCTTTGTAAGCCTTGCTTTTCTTTCCCTTCCACTCCACCTCAACACCCACCACTTCAATGCAGGTTCTCAGCACCTGTGCCTGCTTCACTGCAGCAGATTCTCCTCTGGTCCTCCAGCCTCACTCCAATCACTTGCCATCATCTAATTCCCCACTTAGCATGTGAGAGATTGGGTGAAAAGAGACATGACTTTGGGGATCAGAGAGACCTAGATTTGAATCTGAAGCTCTCCACCCTACAGTATGTGAATGCGGACAAGTAATTCCACTTCTCTGAGCCCCTGCTCGCCTACAACATGTGAATAGCAACGCCGACCTCACAAAGTTGCTGTAAAATTGTATGAGAAGACACACATGAAACCCAAGTCAAATACCCTCACTGTGAGCTGCTCATGCAGGCTGTGCAGTCCAGAAGAACGCCCAGAATAGTCTTTTACCTGAGGTTAGAGCTCTACTTTCCAAGTTTTTTGGAGCCTAAAGAAAAGTAGGAACTCAGAAGGGGTTCCTCTTCTTTCAACCCATCACTAGCTCCTTACGAGGCCCGGGCCTTCAATCTCAATTTCTGAAGCCATTATACGTGGCTACTCCCACACAGTTACTAAAGAGCAATGCATGAGAGGAAGGAAAACCTTCCTCTGCCCTCCTAGGTTCAGTGGCTGGGACCTGAGAAATCAAACTGATGAAAGACAGATTAATAGGAGGTGGGGTGGGAACCAACCACTTTAATTACTTGTGTAGGCATGGGAGTTCACAGAGAAATGTAACTCAAAGAGGTGGTTAGAGTCTGGGGCTCATGTACCATTTTGAAGGGGTGGTAAGGTGAGGAGAAGAGGGTAGACACAGGAGAAAGGGGTTCAGGTTGACCTGGAGGATGAGTAGGAAATGTAAGGTAAAGAAGGGTTGTTTAACTGAAGCTTGGGCACTTCTTTCTTTCTCTTTCTTTCTTTTCTTTCTTTCTTTCGTTCTTTCTTTCTTCCTTCCTTCCTCCCTCTCTCTCTTTTCTTCCTTCATTCCTTTCTCTCTCTCTGTCTCTCTCTTCCTTCCTTCCTTTGTTAGTTTTTTAAACAACTTTACTGTGGTATAATTTCTGTACAGTAAACCACACACATTTCAGATGTGCAGTTTGATGAATTTTGATAGATGTATACACCCATGAAACCACCACCACAATCACGTTAGCTAACATTTCTGTCACTCCCCAAGAGGTGCAAATTTCAAACTAAAAGACCTTTAAAGTTGTAAGAAAGCAAATCTGTTGTCAGTGTAACAGTGAGATGACTGGCTATTATTTCCTGACGTCACATATACTCAAAATGAGATGTAAAAAGAAATACAATTAAATTCAATTAAAAAAAAAAAAAAAGATTGTTTAAGAAGGCATGCCAGGCAGATAAGAGTCCTCTCACTGCTAAGAGTTGTCTCCAGGGGACTTCTCTTCCCGGTAGAAGTGGAGGGAGACCCCTTTACAAACGGGAATTCACATCCTGCTTTTAAACAGAAAGGAGGAAGGCACGAAGGGAACTGTCTTCAGCTCAAAACAATCCTTATGCCCAAGGGCCACATGTTCGGGTGGAACACCTCTTAGACCCTGACTGTCTTAACTGCCCCCCTTCGCCTCATGGCTCCTATATCCCTTTAATTCCTTTGCTCCCTCCTCTTCAATCTTAAATTCACCACTTAAGTAGTGGAGGTGAGGGGGAGGATCAGGGGCTGGGGTACCCCTTAAAACAACTCCAAAGCATTCAGCCATTTTGCAGTTGAGATGAGTCTCCTCTTAACACATTTCCAGTGTGTTATTAAGCTCAAGCCTCTATCATTTTCCAATTGCTGCTATAACAGATTATAATATATTTCATGGCTCAAAAGAACACAAATGTATTATCTTACTATTTGATAGGTTAGAAGTCTGATATGGGTCTCACTGCGTTAAATTCAAGGTACTGACAGGGCTGTGTTTCTTTCTGGAGGCTCTGGGGCACAACCTGCCCCTTGCCTTTCTCAGCTTCTAGAGGCCACCCACATTCCACAGCCCGTGGCTTCCTTACTACATCTTCAGAATCAACAATGGTGCATCTATCTGACCCTTCTTCTCAGTCACATCTCCCTCTGACTTTCCACTTCTGCTTCCTTCTCCTACTTTCAAGGATACATACAATTACACTGGTCCCACCCAGCTAATCCAGGATAATCTCCCAATTTTAAAGTCAGCTAAAGCTGATTAGCAACTTTAATTCTCCTTTGTGGTGTAACCTTAGATATTCCCAGGTTTCATGGATTATGACATGGATGTTTTTGGTGGATCATTATTCTGCCTACTCTTTCCATTTCTCCTCCTTCTCCTCTTTCTTTGTCTTTTTCTTTTCTTTTCTTTTTTTCCTAATGTCCCCTTTTGTTAACTTCAATAAACTCCACATTCCATTAAAAAGAGTAAAGCAATTAGCATCTAGGGAAATAGGGTGGGGGCAGAGCACCCCTCTATACATCGAAAGAAACAAGAATTTAGCAGAGTGCCTTATAAAGAGGAAATTCAATGCATGTTGGTTTCCTCCCTTTTAAGTAGAAAAACAGCATCCTCTTTACTAATTGGCATGAGCTTGCCTTTCTGGTCCAGCATTCCTCGTTCTCTGCAGTCTGGTTCCAACCAGTCCATACACATCATCACCACCTTGCATATTCATCATCTCCAAATGTCATTCAAGCCAATGAACTTGTGTGAGAACCCTCCCTCTGTGCCAGGCCTGGTGCTAAAAGCAGATAAAGTGTATTTAGTCCAACCTCCTCAAGGGTCTGATATTTGAGTGGAGCAGTTTTGCCATCTTTCTCCACCTGGCACACCACAATTTCATTATCACTCCCCTGTAACTTCTCATTTCCTTCTCCCAGTGCAATGCTCAGTCTGCCTCTTCTGTGAAGCCTGCCTGTCAAGCATGCACCCCTTTCCAACCTAAAGGGAGTCCTCCCCTTGGAGAATTCAGAGTACATGTAGTCACACTCCTCATTTGATGCGGTTTTTGAGTGGATGTCTTCTGAGTCACTGGGATGCCTCCTGAGTCCCTAAATAATTATCTCATTTTTCCCAACTGAAGTGTAGATTCCTCTAGGGCAGGAACTATACTTTCAGCCTTTCAGTGTTTCCCACAAATGGAGGAGTGGGTGCTGAGTTGGGAGCTGGGGGGATGCTTTGTTTTTAAGAAGTAGAAATTGCAGAATAGCATTGAAAAAAAGTAATGAAATAGTTTTCTGGTCATCAGTGCTGGTCACCAAAATGCCTAGCTCTCCTTTTGGGCATACGAGAAATTGCACTTCCCAACCCCTTGAAGTTAGATGTGGTCATACAACTTGCTTTGCCCGGTGAAATCTGAGGAGAAATGATACAGTAACTTCCAGAATTCATTTAAGGGCTGGTGCATGACGTTCCCTAACTGTCCCATCTTCTTTGCTGACTGACTACTGTCTAGAGTGAAGCAAAGAGCCAGTGCCCCCAAATGAGGCCGTACGGAGTAACCTCTGACTGGACCGAGATGGACATGTAGCATAAACAAAAATTGAACCTTGTTGTTTCAAGACATTAAGATTTGAGTTTTCTTTTAATAGACTGATTTTTTTAGAACACTTTTAGACTGAGCATATAGTTTGGAAAAACTAGTACAGAGAGTTCCCATATACCTCTTGTATCCAGTTTCCCCTATTATGAACAGTTTACATTAGTGTAGTATATTTGTTACAATCAATGAACCAATATCGATACATTATTATTAACTAAAGTCCATACTGTGTTCAGATTCCCTGAGTTTTTACCTCACATCCTTTTCCTGTTCCAGGATCCTAGCCAGGACAGCACATTGCATTCAATGTTCATGTTTAGGCTCTTGGCTGTGACCCATCCTCATACCCCCCTTGTTTTTAATGACTTCAATAGTTTTGAGGAGCGCTCGTCAGGTGTATTGTAAGACACTTCTCTACTGGAATTTGTTTAATTTTTTTCTCATAATAATGAGTTCAGGGAGGAAGATCACAGACATAAAGTGCCATTTTCATCACATCATATCAAGGTAGGCAAACACCATCAACGTAGCATCAGTATACACGTTGACCTTGACCACCCTGGTCAGGAAGTCTGTGTCAGCTTTCTCTACTGAAAAGTCAGTCTTTCCTTAGCCCTTTTCCCATAGCGTACTCTTTGGAAGGAGATCACCATGCACAGCCCACATCTGAGGAGTGGGGAGCTACGCTCCCTCCTTATGGTGGAGTATCTGCATAAGTTATTTGGAAGCTTTCTATACAGGAGATTTATCTCTTCTCCGTTCGTTAGTTTATCCATTCATTTATTCATATATCCAATCATTTATTTAAATCAATAGGAACTCATTAACATTTGTGGTACACTATAGTTTATAGTTCAATACTACTTTCTTTCTTTGTTGCTCAAACTTTTCCCTCTTTGCACATTGAGGGCTCTTTCTGTTAGCTCCTGTGCTCCTTTGACATGCCCCCATTGTTTTGTTTGTTTTGAGCACTTCCTTACTTTCTAAGGCACCACAAGATGTTTCAGGATCATCTTGCGTATTTCTTGCCCCAGTCCTAGTAACACATTTCTCTAAGAAACCCTGGTTCTTTTTTTTTTTTTTTTTTTTTGAGAATGGTTTTTAGAAACCAAGGTCTGAGTGCTAGGTATGCTCATTGCTACTGGGGTATCATTTCTTTTAAGCCCTCTCAGATGATGGAGCAAACAGATATATAAGCATATACTAAACTGTGTTTATCCACACACCAAAGAATATTTCTATGTGCAGCCATCTGTATCTATATGAAACTAAACATGAGTTATTACAGACTGTTTCCAACTCTAAGCCACTATCACTGGATCATTCTCATCTCCTCCCTTGCTCATCTGTAAATTATCCCTCCAACAGTGAGAACTATGGTTCCCACCACCCACCACCCACTTACTTAGTTGTTCATATATACATACAGAGCAGTATCAGAATTTATAACCCATACTTCATGGGAAGTAACTTTACCCACTAGAATAAAGTTCTTGTGTGCAATTCCTTTTGCTGTTAGTCTCTCTCATTTCCAAAGTTACTTAGGTCAGCATCTTTTCCCCCCTTACCTCCTTCAGTAAAATTGTTTCATACATTTGTAACACATTTGGATTCTTTGTCACAGTCTGCATGCCTTCCTTAGATCTGGGAGCTTTAAAAAAAAACATATTGATACAATATTCTAGTCCTGTTTTTTACATATAGTTCCTCATGAAAGTGGTTACTGTATATCCATTAAAAAAATAGACCTCAGAGTTTGCTAGGAAGACATGCTTTTTCTGCTTCATCCATTATTCTGAGGTCAGAGAAAAACTCAACTTTACTCTAGGAATTTTCTGCCTACTCTGCACTAAATCTGCTTCTTCAAAACTATAGAAGGTTAAATGTCCATCATGTCTATATCATGTGGTCCTTTTAATAAAATACTGCTCTGATCATTTCCCACTGTGCCCACAAAGCACCTTTCCCAGCCCACATAGGAGTTGGGTCTTGACCACATCCCTGAGGTTTAAAGACTGGCAAATTTGAACTCACTAGGCAGCCAAGAGGCCAACAAGAGCCAGTGACAGCCATGCTGCTGGTCTTCTACTGTGCCTGCCTGCATCCTAACTCAGCCTTCCCTTCAGCTGCCAAGCCCTGCCTCTTGACCGTGCTCTTAGAAACTCTAGAATTGCATTTTTTCAATCTTGTTTTTCCTAGAAGAGGCTCTTAACAGAATTTTGCCTATAACTTTGGAGAATTCACAGTTTAAAGGAAAAGAACTGCAGAAAACTGTCTCCTCAAACACTGGAGATACAACGTAATTGTTGAAGAACAACCCTGAGCAACCACTAGGATATAGAGTCTAAGGTGAGCCACGCAATTTCAAAAGCATAACTTTTGGACCATGATGCTGTATCTTAGCCTTAGGTCCTCATGGTTAAACTTGACTTTCACTGTACTCGAGAGCTGCATTCAGGTTCAGTGGTCCAGCCCGCCTGAACCAACCTGAGTGCTATGCACACAGCGAGAAACTTCTGGCCTGCCTATTAAATGTTTCTAAGTAGCAGCAAATCCATTGTCGAAAAAGATTGTTTTAAAACCTAAGGGAGTTTTTAGCACTAGCAACTAATAAGGAAATACTTGCAGATGGATAGGAATATGCTAACACTATGATTGCCTGACACAAAGCAGGTAGATGTGTTCACACACATACATGTACAGGTTCGTACACTATAAAGAAGGAAGGAGTCTATCATGGCAGCCTTCCACTCTCTGGCTGCATGATTAGAAATATTTTAAAGTTATTAGAAACGGTTTTAAACCACACTATAGTCAGTGCTCATAAAGATTCACACTGAGGGAGACCCAGGAAAAATAAACATAAGCCAGTTCTAAAATGGCCTGCTTAGACATAGTAAACAATCTTATGGTTACCAGGGAAAGGAGGGTGGGAAGGGATAAATTTGGGAGTTTGAGATTTGCAAATGTTAGCCACTGTATATAAAAATAGATTTTTTAAAAGTTTCTTCTATATAGCACAGGGAACTATGTTCGATATGTTATAATAACCCTTAATGAAAACAAATAAATGTATGTATATGCATGACTGGGACCTTGTGCTGTACACCAGAAATGGACACATTGTAACTGATGGTACTTCAATAAAATAAAATAAAAATAAAATAGCCTGCTTGGATAATTTTTTTTTTTTTGCTTATTTTTCATACTATGATTGCTCACCACATGCCTACAGCCTCCAGTTAAGAAAATTATATTATACAGGAATTTGACACAACATTGTAAAATGATTATAAATCAATAAAAAATGTTAAAAAAGAAAAAAAAGAAAATTATATTATCCAGAGTCCCAACCTGTGCAATAAGCATGTGCTCCCACAAGCAAAGCATTTGAGAGCCTTCCAGTTTCATACCAGGAACACCAGCATGCATCTGTCACTGCACTGAGCTACACTGCAAACAGCAGACAATGAGTCAAATACAATTTTGAAAATTTAATATGTCAATTTACAACTGCCACTCGCAGAGTGGTTGGAAAACCAATTTGCAGAGGAGTGGGTCAGAAGTGGTAAACAAATCCCCAGTGCTAAGCAGTTGCTGATGTAAATTGTCTGAAATGAAAGATGTTTATTCATGACCACAGTGGGCTCAAAAAATTAATTTAGAGAAGTTTGTTTTTTTTTTAACCTTCCCTGGAGTACGCAGTTCTTAAATAAATGATCAATACCTGACCTGAGCCCAAAAGAAGGACTTGTCCAGGATCAGGCAGGTAATTACTTATAGTGATGAGCAGAGGAAGGGTTTCAGCCGGGAACACAGTGGCATTAATCATGGCTTTAAGCCAGCCCTCCTCTTCTAGTTGCATTATTTGAAAAATCACTGAACAACTTTGTCCACTAGAAAATTCATAGATCAGGGCGAGTGTTTCAGAGACTTTCATTTCCAGGACAAGCCCCAGAGTGGGTAGAGAGAATTATTTATGGGAAATAAGGTCATTCTGTGCTTTTTAGGAGACACTGGACTTACTGGTCAGACAAGTGAGCCTGAGTGATGGGGGCCAGGGGGAGGTGACTGAGACATGGGCCATTTGAGCCTGTAAATATTTGTTTAGTTCTCTAGTGGGAATTAGGGTAGAACATTTGCTCCATCTCTTCTTCAAAACAAAATGCCCACAGCTGGTGCTGAAACCTTCCACCTTTACAAGCTAGACCAAGATGAAAAGGCTAAAGCCGGTGGAACAAGTCTGGTACTTCAGCTCTGGAAGTTCCTTTGTTTTTTTTCCGAAGATGATTAACTCACAAGCTCACGGAAGAAAAGCGCAGCGCAATGAGGCAAAGCTGAAGGACTGCTGGGCATGCAGATGTAACCACCCCCCAACGCACACACACACAAATTCTACTTCTAGGAATCCAGAAATATCACTCCAGTATGTAAGCACTGTCACAGCCAAAACAATAAGCCATCGATGTCCATCACCATCATTTTTAAAAATGAATATTCCATAGCCATTAAAATCTAGAAATAGCCACAAAATAAAGTAGATCTCTATGTACTATGTGGAATGATTTGCAAGATAAATTATTAAGTGCAAAACAGCTAGAAACAGAATAGTATGTAGAGTTTGTCTCCATTTGTATAAAAGAGTACATATTTATAAATATTTTATATTCTATCTTATATAAACACAGAAAATTTCTGAAAAATATCTAAGAAACTATGTACAATGGTTGCCTTTTGAAGTAGGGATGGGAGTCATAAAAAATGGAGAAAGGGGTTTCCATTTTCCTTTTGTGTTTACTTTTCTTACTATAAGCATGCATTCATATAAAATTAATATTCAGTTAATTAAAAATCCCTCTTTGTTAAAAAGAACATAGATCTAGTAGTCCATGGCTCTTAAGTTCTAAGTCCTCTGTTATTTGATGACTAGTGAGAACTTACTAAAACAGGCCCTGGGGTCTGGCTCTACCTTGGACTCTGGGCATGACCTTGGGTAAGTCACTAAGGGATTTTTCTATAAATAAATAGGTTGGTCTAGAATTAGGATAGTCAAAGAAGATGTCCTATCTGCTGTGGTAGCTAAGGGTGTGGAAGGCTAGGAGAGAAGCCGAAGGATTCCAGATGCTGTACACAAATCTCTGCTTTGAAAATGGACCCAACTTTATCCAGTCTAGATACATGGATCTTCGCCTTAAGTTAGAAGAAGGGTCTTGAAGCTAAAACCTACTGAAAAATCCGACATCCCATGGATGTCATGGATGCACAACCATAGTGGTTACTGTTTACTGAATGCCTGGGATGCGTCAAGCGCTGGGCTAGCAACCTTGTATGCACCGTTTTTATTAATCCTTACGGTAACTCTGTGAAGTCGGTACTATTATCATCTCCATCTTACAGCTGAGGAGAGATAAATAACCTCTCTTGTCCTGGCCTATATCCCATAGCACGAAAACACTGAAGCAGAGATGGAGAACAAACCCAAGAACGTGTGAATCCCAAGTCCGTGTACTTGATGACTGTGACGTACCTGCTAGGCATCTGAAGAGGAGAAAGTGGGTTCCCATCTGCCAGCTCTGCTAACCTACTAGGAAGTTCACTGGCTGACACGCAGTATAAGGTAGACGCTCAGCAGTGATGCTTACAGAATGGTCTGGGGAGGAGCAGCAGCACCTGTGAGCTCGTTGGCACCACAAAATCATAGGCTCTACCCAAGTCCAGTTGAATCAGAATCTCTGGGGTGAGGTACTACTGTCAGTATTAAAAGATCCTCAGGGATACCTTTGGTAAGAGAAATGATGTGGGACCACTACTCAAAGCTCATTCTAGATCAGTGGTTCTCATCCCTTCTGAATATTAGAATTACCTAGAAATTTTCTTAAAACTATTGATACTTAAACCCCACCACAGATCAATTAAATCCTAAGCAGGCCATGGAAGTGTGTATTTTAATAACTTCCTAGATTATTCTGATGTGCAGCTGAAGTTGAAAACTATTTTTCTAGACCTCAAACTTCAAAGACAGTGTGTCTCAACCATTGGTTGCACATTAAAATCATCTGGGGCACACTAAAAAAACCCTAATGGTGGGTCCCCTCCCCAAGAAATTTTGTTTTTAATTACTCTGGGGAGTGGCCTGGACTCTGGGTTTTTTTTTTTTTTTTTTTTTTTTTTTAACATTCCCCAAGCAACCTGAACATACAGCCAGTCAAGAAGTACTATACGAGGTGTGGGAGGCAGAACCTGACACAAGCCTGGTTTCTGAGTCTACGTGGCTCATCTTCTGATTCAGATGCAACAGAAGACTATGGCTAATGGCAAAATTGTTCTAATGGATAATCCACAAGTACCCGGGCACTCTGATCATATCCTAGCCCTGGTCATGGCACTCAAAGACACTTATTTGTCAACTAGACTATAGTGTAAAGGTTCTGCTATACATCTTCACTTCCTGTCGCCTCCCCTAGACTCTCAGGCAAACATGAGTACAGATACTGCAGCATTATAAGCTTGACACTTACATAGATGAAATCTTGGAAATCTGAATCATCATTCCCAGGGAACGTGTAAAATTGCAGTCTGTTGAGAAGGAGAAGCTTGAAGGAAGTAAACTCAGACCTGAAGTACTCCTGAGAAAATCATGCCTTTTGAGGAAGAACAGTGCATCATGTCTTTTAATGAACCGGATATATTCACTTGGATCTCATGTTAATTTAGAGCTCCTGCAAATCCCAACTGAGGAGTTAAATTTGCATTTATATAAAGGCTGACTACTCTACCAAAAGTCATCAGTCCTAAAAATTTATTTTTCTATGGGAAATAGTAAAGTAAAAATAACATCATCCAGTCATTAGGCGAAAGTACTAAACAGACCCTGGGTTTCTGAGTCACAGAGATCCAAGTTCAAGTATGGCCTCTACTTTTTACTAGTTGGGTAAGTGACTCCATCTAAGTTACAACTTCCTCATCTGAAAAATGGGGATAATATCGCTTTCACAGGGTGACTGGTAATAATCAAATAGGGTAACGTGCATAAGAAGCTCCTAACACAGTGATTTGAATGCTGCAAGCACCAAATAAATGTTTTTCATCAATGTCCTCACCTTTTTTTCCCCAAACAGACAGAAGAGGAAATGTATTTCTTATAATTAATGAAAATTCATTCTAGTACCTCAATGGGCAGCTACTGGAAGTCACCTGGATCAAAAAGTCAGCGTTCCACCTCTTGGGGTCCTTGTCAGTTCTTTAGGCTCTTCATCAAGCAAAGGAACTACCATGACTCACACCAGGGAGGAGTGCTCAGCATCAAAAATTAAAAAGCAATGAGAAACTGAAAGTCATCCAAGAATAAGGAACTAAGACTAAGAAATCAGAAATCAGAAATTTAAAAATGGAATAAAACTTCAACTATGGCTTGACCAATCCATGCTTTATGAAGTCTTAAGGACTTCCTTCCTTGGCTGCTCTGATCCCACTCATTCCTGGGTCTCCTCCCAAAAATCTAGTATCTCCTTCCCAGTCTTTACATCATTTTCTTCCTCTGGTCAACTCTTGTGTACAGCAGTGTTCTCTTAGGAAGAAGAGAAGATGGTCAAAGGCAGAAACTTACAATCTTGTCCTTGCCCATGATTTCAAGGACGGCATTTGAAGGATTGCTCTCAAAGCCATTCTCCACTCCAAGGTCTTCTTCTGAGCTCCAAACCTGAATGTCCAACTGCCTGCTGGATATAGATTCTTTGATTTCCAACTGACACCTGAATCCAACACGTCTAAAACTTAACCAGCATTCCCCCCAACTGTGTTCTGTCTCCTATAATCTGTATCTCAATGAAAGATGCCTCCAGTAATACAACCATAAGTCAGAAACCATTCTTGACACCTCATTTTAAATACATCCTGATGATTTAATTTTTCATTAATTCACCAGATAACTCCAAAATGCATCCACTTCCTATTGTAGAGGCCAGATAGCCACACAGGAAAAAATTAAAAACAGCTGAAGGTAATTTTCATTCATTTAATCAATATGCATCATTTTATTCTTTGGTAGACATTGCTCTAGGTTCTCTAATAAAGAGAAAAACAAAACAAAGTTTCTGCCCTGGAGGAGTTCATAGTCTAAAGTAGGAGTGAGAGAAGAACACGTTCATGTATCAGTGACAAGAATTCAAAGCTAAGATAACCGTAATATAGCATAGTGCTTGCCGAAATAAATTCTTTCAACCTTGCAAATTTTGACAAGGGCTCCTGGGGAGACAGAAATTGAACAGGAAATATAAGGATAAAGAAGCACATCAAGAAGATTCGACTGCCACCATTCCTACCACTATTGCCTAAGATTTATTAAATACGTTACTATGCACCAGGCCCTGTGATCAACACTAAACATACATGATCTTATTTCTTCCGCCCAACAGCCCAGTGTGATGGAGGCTACAGTAAAAATATTTCCATTTTCGTGATGGAGAGACTGAAGCTGACAGAGGTTGAATATTGCCCAAGATCACACAATTGGGAAATCACAGAGGTTCTAACAGGGTCCTTGTTTCATCACTGCACCACATAGAGAATGCATGCCTAGCAGAATATAAGATAAATGCCATGGGAATGTCCCAGAAGGCAGGGCTCAAGCTGTGTTCTCCAGTACGGTGGCCACGAGGTGCACATAGCTCCCAAGCACTTTGTGGTTAGGCCAAGTTTGTGTGCTGTAAACGTAAAATGCAGGCCACATTTTGAAGACTTCATGTAAACAAAAGAATGCAAAATATCTTAATAAAGGCTTTTATATCAATTATATATTAAGGTGGTAACACTTTGGCTGTATGGGATTAAAAGAAATAAATTATTAAAATGAACATTCCTGTTTCTTTTGACTGTTTTTTTTTTTTGTGTGTGGCTATCAGAAAATTTTAAATTTCATATGTGACTTAACATCTGTGGCTTGCGTTCTGTTTCTATGGGATATCACTGAGCTAGAGGCATGGAGGGGGTGGTAAGATAACTCTGAGCAGAACTGTCTGAGAAAGTATCACAGAAGCATCAAGACCTGAGCTGAGGGTTCAGAAGGATGAGTCAACACTGACTGAGCAGAGAGAGAAGGCAGACTTCTTAAGTGGAAGGACTAGCTAAGAAGGAAGGGAGGCATGATTTCTGTTGGGGAACAGTGTAGAGGTCGGCAGAAGCTGAACCATGGAGTTTGTGCAGAGCACTTGTGCATTAATTAAAGCTCTCGTTTAGACTGACATCTGTAAACAGGAAATAGCTTTTACTGAATTCTTCATTGGATAAAATGTAAGGCCTACTGTAATTCTAGTGCAAAGGGAACTACACTGTCAGTTTAAATCACAGTGCCACTTGGAAAACTGCTATTCTGTGAAAACATTAGGTGAGTCCTTGGAAATTCAAGACTGCAATTTGCTCATCCTTGAAAATTTCAAGTACATCATCTCTAACCGAAAGGTAGCGCTCCAATAAAGATTTTAATAAAGATTTTATTTCAGATGAAAGATTGTACTTCAGACTACAGGTCCTGGCCCCAGATTTGCATTAAGCTTAATTTTTTTTATATAACTGTTCACCTGAATGCATCTCCAGTGCAGTTATCATGCTTGTGTACAGACATGAAATCTTTGGAGTCAAACAGAGCTGGGTGGCTAAGCTGATTCTCCTTCTTACCAGCTAGCTACATAACCTCTCTGAACCTAAATAGCTTTATCTGTAAAATGGGGCCAATGATACGTACCACTCACCTACTCACAGAGATGGAAAGGACTGAAAAAAGGTATGCAGTGCATTTAGCACAGTGCCAGGAACGTGGTGGAAGCTTAGTGAATGGCAGACACGTCTACTCAAACCCCTGCACAAGTGTATGCTCCCAGGATGGGAAATGTAGGCTCGATTTTTGAATATACTGACTATGAATGCTGAATGGCCATGGGAAAGCATGTGCAAACCTGTCCAAGTGACTTCCTAAGGCATCAGGGCACTAAGACCACTCTGCCCCTGGCTCTCTTAAGGAGTCTTTGGAATGTTCCATTAATGCCAAGAGAACTGAGAATATACCATTCGTACAAGAAGCAGCACTCTCCTTTGCAAACTTTCTTAAACAAGATGGGGAAATAGTCTTCGAAACGAAGAAGTGTATGTCTTCAGAGACCGAGCACATGTTGATGAGGTCCCAGGCCTGGACTTACAGAGCAATCCAGCAGGGTCAGAAAGAAAAGAGGATCTGGTCATTCTATCAACGATAACGACTAATTCATTTTCAGCCCTTCACACAAGTAGAAATAACCAAGCCAATTCTGAATTAATCATTTGCCCATATCTGGAAAAGTAGGCTGGATACTCCTTTTATTTTATGATAGTGACTTTCAAGATACACAACAGAGCTTTGAACTCTGAGGGAGTAAGGATTATTTTACCCACATTTGAATCCCCGACAATGCTCAGCTCTAGTACCAACCAAATAATTAATTGAATGAGTGAACCAATGAGTGATTTGGGTTGAAAACTAACACATTTTCACATGCTCTCATGGGAAGTTTTCTCTGGTACAGGGGAGAGGTGTGGGACTAGATCCCCGGAACAGTGCTGTTCAAACCTGATTATAATTGAAAACCCAGAGGAAATATTTCAAAATGACAGATACCCCTGCTCCTGATCCTTACTTTGCACGTCTAAGGTAGGAGCAAAAATACTCCTCGAAGACAATTCAGATAATCAAACTGACTTGGGACTCACTGTCTCAGGGAAAGAGCACGGGGGGAATACAGACCCTCAGGCCAGGTGAAGGTCACCGAAACCTCAGTCAGAATCCTGAAAATCAGGAGATCAGCCAAATGGGCACTTCAACAACAACAACAACAAAAAAGCAGTAGATTTCAAATATTTAGGAGTTGTGACAGATCACTAGTCCCAGCCGTGAGAGAACGGGCAGGAGTTCTTTGAATTCAGTAGTCACCAGAGGCTTATCAGGTAAATGTGCTTAAAGCAATGATGAATGACGTCATCTGTCACTAGTGGGCAGATTTTTCTCTGGTGATTTCTGTCGCCAAGTGCATAAATGGAAAGGGAGACTTACTGAGGTAATTAGAAGGCAGACTGGCAACTGAGATGATTGTTTCCCAAATTTGCTTAACTAGGAAGGAAGGAATGGTACCAGATATGGAAGGACAGTAAGGAGTAAGGGGCTTCAGACACCATGTTCTCACTGAGTAGCAGAGCAGGGGTGTGGAAGGCTGAGTGGAGCTCTGTGCATGGGTTATTTCACAAATTAAGGTGCAAGTTTGGGCAGCAAAGCTTCTCCCAGACACCTCAAGCTCGGGGCCAGTGCAGGGGTGGACATGTGACTGCACCTCCCTTATCTTTACCCCAAGGTGGATTCCCCAACCTCAGGATGCTTATCAGAAGCTCGGCCAATTTGAAAGAATTCAAACATAGGAGGAAGGAGATTCAACATCCACCAGAGAAATGCTTGATCAGATGATGAGTTATGGCTCAGAACTACAGATGGATCCCACTAGCTCTCATTTCCAAAGGCTTCTCAGAAAATGACGGCCTAGACATACAGCCAGGGAGAGTTAACAAAGATGCCTGTAGAGATATCCAACCCAAGCAGAGTCAGAAGGCAGGCAATTTAGGCAGGGAGGCAAGCATCCGCTGTGGGAGTCAGCCAATCTGGATTCTAGTTGGACTTCATGGATTCTAATTCCTATTCTGCCCTTTGCCGGCAGCATGAGCTTGGACAAGTTAGTTAACTTTTTGAGTCTGTTTCATTTGACAAAAAAGAGTATCTAACTCCTAGCGTAATAGGGAGGAACAAACCTGACTCCATATTAGATCTGTTCCTTTAGTTCTAACCCTGTGCTGTTTTCTATGCTTAGTCATGCAGGTTCTCACCTTTTTTAAAAGAATGTTACCTATAGTCTGAAATACACAGAATAGCCCATTCTCAAGGCTCTGACTTTTAAGGGTGTAACACTTTTCCATTCATATAGAGATAAAATGCTGTGGAACAGAGAATAAGATTTGTCTTGTTGGAGGTTTACCGGACATTGTGACCTGACCTATGTGGACAGCTGCAAGAACAAAGGATTCTAGCATCAAGAAGTTTGCAGCAACCAACCACACCCTCTCCCCTTTTAAGTATAAAAGGAGCCTGAGTAAGTCGGTTTTCTAGGACATTAGTCCGCTGTCTTCCCTGTCTGCTGGCTTTCCAAATAAAGCCATTTATTCCTTGCCCCAATACCTCATCTCTCACTTTATTAGCATGTTAAGTGGCAAGCAGAATGAGTTTGGACTCAGTAAAAATAGGGTTGTTGTGGAGGTTAAACATGGTAATGATTGTGTAGTGTGCAGCTGAATGCTTCCTGACTCTTAGATATATGACCAGAGGACGTTCACCATCTGCTGGGAGTCCACCTCAATCACCAGGTCTGTGTGTTGGGTACATAAAAAAATGACACTTCTTCTCAAAGCTGAGGTACCACTTAACAGGGTAAGAAAGATCAGAGTTCTATTCTCCATTTGTTCTTTAATGACTGAAATGAAGAGTGGCCCTGAAGAAGCTAACTTCTTTGAGATCAGCTGATCAACTTTTTTTGGCCCGTGTTTGGTCGCTCATTCTTCAGGACATGTGCCACGTAGCTTTGTGAAGTCAGTCATCTGTGGTCCCATAAATCGATAGCTCATTTACGTCAAATGTGTCAACAAGTTAACAAAAAGACAGCAGGCCTGGTTCTTCTGGCACTTGTAGTCTCTCTGGCAGCTAATTTACAAGCTTAATTGAATCATCAGCACCCAATTAAATTCCTCCTGCATCATGGCACAAAATGCTCATTTTTATTTTCTTGATGGAAGAGGAGTAAAGGAGGAGGAGGGGAGAGCCATCACATTCTCACCCATGGATTTCCTTGAATTCGAATATGTTTCACTCTTGAATTCATCTAGTTTGCCAAGTCTAGTGAAGTAAGGAAATGTTATAATTATATTTCCTGGTCGCCTACATATTTATCTCCTTTGCTATAATCTCTGTTACTCATTAAACTCCCACTGACTCCATAAAGGTTAAAAAATTTATTTGCACAGATCCCAATATATGCTGCAGTCCCCAAGCGCCCATGAGCCGGCAGCTTTTGCACTGAATCCCATCCAGAGAGGGGGGTTTATCATTTCTGGATGGGACCTGCCAATGCAACATTAAAGTCTTTGCAGTCTCAATGCCACCACCAAAAATCAACTGCTCTGTTGAACAGGGACAAAAGGGACAGTTCTCCCGCCTGGAAGGAGGTTGAGGTAGGAAGCTGTATCACCCAGCTGCAGCTTCCAACGACCTACTGCTAGCACCACTGGCTGCCTGTCTCAGACCTCCCTGACACACTGTCCACCAGCTAGGACACAAAGACAAGCTGAGAGCACCACAGTCTGCACCAATCTCGGTTCTGTCTGAGTTCCGATTCTTGTCTAAGGCTCCTGTTTGCAAATCCAATCCTGCCCTTTAGACTTGATGTTCAGAGGAGAGTGCTCCAGGCCTCAGTAAAGCCCTTCGGTCAGGCTCATACTTCCAGCTGTCCCAGTCTGGTCTACCTCAGGGATGGTTTAAGTTTAAATTCCCCAAAATGAGGCCCTGAGACAAGGATGTGGATACAAGACGGTCTCAGGAAGAAACTGTGAGAGATGGGAGGAAATTAACAAGAAAGAGTGTATTGATGAACAGGTTACTGCGTGGACAACTTGTAGTCAGTCGCACTTGGCACTGCCCAGGAGATGGCATGCAGATAACTCAGAGTTGCCCCATGGATGAGTGAAGAAGCTGGAGAATTTTGCCACAAGCTTCCACCTCTCCTCACTGGTTGAGGGTGCCTCCTGCAGCAGGACCTCCCTGGGGCATCCAGCTTGCCCTGTAGGCAGACTACATTCTGCATGCAGAGAAGGCCTTCAGACAAGGAAGATGAGAGGCCATGGGGTATCCACTGACTTCCTGGTAGACTGAGGGGACATAACAAGGCACCAGGAGTCTGCAGTAAGAACATTCTCCCAGCTGAAAAGAGCACAGCCTTACCGGTCACCAGCTGAAGAGACAAAACACCAGTGGGAGACAACATTAGGATGATTTTCATTCCCTTCCAAGAACATCTCAGACAAGAGTGACATAGATGAACAGACTGAACCAAAGAAATGGGCCACAAAATGACGGTTATGGGTTGGAGTCTGTCTATTGTGGGGACAGAAAACAATGGTTTGAGGAACTCTTGTTAAATGCCGAGCAGCTCACAGGATTGGCCTGCATTATTTATTCTGCATATGTTTATAATAGCATGGGTTATTGTGTTAAATTCTCACCATGATGATGTGAAATAGACACTGTAGCCCCATTTATAGATGAAACAGCTGAAGTTTGGAGAAATTAATTTACCAGAAGTCACACTGTAAGTCATGAAACTGGGCTAAGACCCTCCAAAGCCCTCCCTGTTTTGCTGGGCCACAGACTTCTTGTCTCCCCTAAGCTGAGACTGGCCTACTGATGAGGAGGAACAGATAATCTGCTGCCTGCAGGAATCTTAGGGACTCATAACAACACCACCCATGCTAAATATCTCCATTCCTGGATTGTAACTGATGCCTAAAATTCCATGGTCATCAATTCATTCTTTGGGGACAAGCATAAAAAAAAACACACAATTCTCTTGGGAAATATAGCAAGTAAATCCATTAGACTCTGAGCTAATCTAGGGCAAGGACCTTATGAATCATCATTTTCTCTCCAGGGCCCAGCACAGAGCTTGGTGTGTTTAAAGGTCCTTAGTATTTATCTGTTGAATAAACGAGTAAACTGCAGTGTGAATAAATTTAGGAAATAAATAGATGAAGGATATAAAAGCTAAATAGAAAAACAGAAAAGAGTAAATAATGCAGGCAAAGAATTCCCCCCATTTCTCATTAATCCTATTAACCCAGAAATCCACGTACAAACTTTCCTTTTGTTTCCTTCATCGCTGCAGCTAATAATTACAGGCTGCCCGCTATTTCCTCAAAGTCCTCCTGCATGTATTTACCTTTTAAGGCCTTAATAGGATCCTCGAGTCCCCTCTAGACGTGCTACCCAGAAGGAATCGACTTCTCCTGTCTTGTATTTCACTGTATACTTATTCCCTACTTAGAATTGGCCCTAACACAGAATAGAATGAGATACGCAAGTGGGATCTTCAAAAGGCAGTTGCTGACCTTCGCTCTGAAGAACGCCTGAGCTGGTGAGAAAAATGTTCACGACACTTGTTAAAACAGAAAGGCAGACGTTACTCGAGACCATCACGACAGGTCTAGGGATTACCGCAGGGGGGTGCTGCGGCAGGGGAAAGAGATTGGGCTTAACTCTGAATGACAGCAAGAAGAAAGTGTGAATTTACAGCCAAGGAGCAGGGTTCTGCGGGATAGGATCAGTGGATAGAAAATTAAGAGAAAATACGAGGGGTAAAGGGGTGGGGGGCTCTGGCTAAACTGACTTATGGGATTCCTGCTGACGGCAGGCCGGGGCGCTCAGACATCAGCTGGAGGATGGTAGGGAGTGGGAAATTTGGTCAGTATCAGGGGTGATCAAACAGTGAGGGTGGGCGATTCTGGCTAAGCTGACTTAGCAGGATTCCTGCTAAAACTGGGCTCTTGGGGACCTGCCAAAGGATGGGGAGTAGTTGAAAAAGAGCTCAGAGGAGCCTAACTAGAGTTGTTCAAGGAGAGAAACTTTGTCATTCCTACCAACCAGATTTGTCTTTTTTTTTTTTTCATTGAGTTATAGTCAGTTTACAATGTGTCAATTTCCAGTGTAGAGCACAATTTTTCAGTTATACATGAACATACATTTATTCAGTCACATTCTTTTTCACTGTGAGCTACCACAAGATCTTGCATATATTTCCCTGTGCTATACAGTATAATCTTGTTTATCTATTCCACATATGTCTGTCAGTATCTACAGATTTTGAAATCCTAGTCTGTCCCTTCCCACCCCCCTCCCCCCAGCACCACAAGTTTGTATTCTATGTCTATGAGTCCGTTTCTGTTTTGTATTTATGTTCTTTTTTTTTTTAGATTCCACGTATGAGTGATCTCATATGGTATTTTTCTTTCTGTTTCTGGCTTACTTCACTTAGAATGACGTTCTCCAGGAACATCCATGTTGCTGCAAATGGTGTTATGTTGTTGTTTTTTATGGCTGAATAGTACTCCATTGTATAAATATATCAGTTCTTCTTTATCCAGTCACCTGTTGATGGACATTTAGGCTGTTTCCATGTCTTGGCTATTGTAAATAGTGCTGCTATGAACACTGGGGTGCAGGTGTCATCCTGAAGTAGATTTCCTTCTGGATACAAGCCCAGGACGGGGATTCCTGGGTCATATGGTAAGTCTATTCCTAGTCTTTTGAGGAATCTCCATACTGTTTTCCACAGTGGCTGCACCAAACTACATTCCCACCAGCAGTGTAGGAGGATTCCCTTTTCTCCACAGCCTCTCCAGCATTTGTCATTTGTGGACTTTTCAGTGATGGCCATTCTGACTGGTGTGAGGTGATACCTCATTGTAGTTTTGATTTGCATTTCTCTGATAATTAGTGATACTGAGCATTTTTTCATGTGCCTATTGATCATTTGCGTTTCTTCCTTGGAGAATTGCTTGTTTAGGTCTTCTGCCCATTTTTGGATTGGGTTGTCAGATCTGTCTTTTTCTCTTCGAGATTATCAAAAACCTCAGAAGCCCACAGCTGCTAGAGGGTGAATTTTAAACTACGACAAATATATCAGATTATTTTATTCCAGCTCCAAAAGTTCTGTGAGTCCTTCTAATTCTCAATCACAGCATTACAAAGAGTGAAGTAAAATAATTTCACAAATTAAGAAACTGACCCAGCAAGTGGCAAAGCAGGGATTTAAATGTGGCAACTGAGACTGAATTTAGTGCTTTCCACTCCACTAACTGACAGGGCACGGGAGTGTTAAAGGGTAAAATCATGACTCACAAATTCAAGAGAACGCGTGTCAAATATTTTATTTTTAGTCGACTTAATAATGAGAGAACCAGTAAGATGTTATCGCTGGTTCAAAGGGGAAGCTGAAGGACACACATATAGGTACTCAGGAATGTGCGAGAAAATATTCTACTAGATACAACACAGCCCTCTTCCACAGGAAGGAAATCATATGCATCTTCACTGGACAAAATCCATTTGCATTTCTATGACGGGAAATCATTTGCAGCACCACCAGATTAACTTCCACCACTCCAGAATTGCAAAATAGCGAAAGATAGTGAATGGCCCAGGCCCCTGTATAATAATCCTGGAAGGATTCTCAGTCAAGATTCAGGTTCCAGCAAAAGGATTTCAAGCAATATTTGGCCCCTTTCAAACGCTTTCACAATTGTTCCTGCT
Source organism: Camelus ferus (assembly GCF_009834535.1). Classification (NCBI taxonomy): domain Eukaryota; kingdom Metazoa; phylum Chordata; class Mammalia; order Artiodactyla; family Camelidae; genus Camelus; species Camelus ferus. The sequence goes on along the minus strand of NC_045706.1, from coordinate 16,948,220 downwards.
CGTAGCAAGACAGTTCAGCTAAGACAATCTACCTAGAAGCCCTTCTAGTCTCTTTCCTAACCTGTTCTATTTCTTCGCCTACTTTAAAATGAGAATCAGAATCCTATCCCAGGGTCCAGTTCAAGGAACTCTGCCAACGCAGGAAAGAGATCCTGTGGAGATACCTAGAAACCATGGGAACCTCAAGCTGCAGCAATGTTTAACAGAGCAAAATCACAGTGCTCAGCCTCCCCACTCTCAAAGAGCTCTTGCCAAGGGCTAATCACTCAGATAGAAAGGAAATAAACAGCCTCATCAGGCAGCCTGGCTTGCTGGTGATCCTCAAAGAACAAAAATGAACTTAGAGCAATTTCTGAACGCGAGTCAAGAATTCTGTAGTTATTTCCTTCCCTATACGTTTAGATGTGTACATCAAAACCAAACATCTATCTCAAGGTATTCCTGGGTGACGTAGGAATGATGGGAATACAAGAGGAGAAGTGGGGAATGTTTGGGGTCTGGCTACCTGTATTTCAACATGGAGCAAAAGAACACAGTGCTCATCTGAGGATAAGGTTGTAAAAGCACATTTTAGGTGCTGCGTCCAGTGCAGCTCGGGACCGTGTCTGAGGACGGGTGATTCAAGGCTTAAGAAACAAAGAGACAAAGTAAATAGCAAAGATAGGACCAGGGGACTCAAGACCTCATGGATCCAGTCCCGAAAGCCTGGTCAATGTCATATTCATTAGGAGTATACAGCTCAGAAAAAAATGCAATCAAAGAGGTGGGGCTTTAGATATTCCATGCCATACGGCTAAATTCTGCTTACTGTTTAACTGATTAATTTCAGGCCTATCCCTTCCAGGAACAATCACCCTCCTCAGGGTATGCAAAATTTCTAAATCTATCCTGTTATTGCCTCCGGGACATCTCGAGATAGCAAATATTTCCCCTGGGCTTAACCACATGCTTTCATGCCAGAACAAAGTTCTGTTAATGGATGATCTGGCTTTCCAGGGCCACCCATTGTTTCACCCTAAGGAAATATCTGCCTTCCTTCGTGCCCTTAGGGTCAATCTCAGGATTTCCCACCACAAATTTTCTTTAGCAAGTTACGTGCTATAGGTTATCCACTGCGTAAAACATTAAAACAAAGCACATGTGTGCATTTTAAGCAAGCAAGTGTGAATATAATATTTTAAGCTCGTGGAAATTTAGGTGCGGCTTGTTTTCCAGCTGTTCATTTTGCAGCGGCTTGTTTCCCAGCATTTAGGAGACATTTAAAGGAGTGCAAGAGAAAGGAAGCCTGAGACAGACGGAATCAAGGAAGACTCTGTGCTGGGGGGGGGGGGGGGGTGGACACAAGAGCTGGGTATTTAAGGACAAGCAAGAGTTAACGAGGTCAAGGAAGGTGGTGCAAAAGGACTTCCTGCCTGGGGACAGGCTACTGCAGCTGCAAATAATTTCCAGTTACGGCACCACAACTCCAATTAATCTCCTTGGCCTAATTCTCCTTTCTCCCCAATTCTTCACGTGGACAATCAACTGAATCTTGTCCACTGCAGAGACTGAGGCAGCTAAATGTTATTGAACTGCTTCACTGGAGGATTCATGGGGTGCCACCAGGATGAATGTAGTTGCACGATGGGCAGAAGAGGATCCTGAGAAACAATCTGTCCTAAATCAGAAAGAGTCAGCGAGGCTTCCCGGTCAATGGAGCAGAGTTAGAGAGTGAGGTTACTGTGACTATTAGACAAGACAGTATGTAAAATCCTTGATCCATGGTCTGGCCCTTAGTAAGCCTCAGTAATGGCTAGCTAGCTATGAGGCTCTCTGCCTTGCTGCCCTCTCTGAGTACATCCTGGGAACATATTCTATTTTCTTCAGTTTCTACTGGGGCATTTGATACCCCAATGACATTTGATATCAATCATTTACTTGGTAGATCTTTTCATCTATAATACATTATCAAAAAACAAAAACCTTCTCATTAGTAATAAGTCTTTCACTTAAAAACTTATTTTCATCCATCTAGAAGGTCACCAGTTAACAGTGTTGTTTCAGTACTGTAAAACCACTGTACATGCCTCCACTAATGAGATGCTTTTAAAAACAGCAGCTCTGTAAATCTCCCAGTGCCACATAAAGGACTTTTATGAGACTACTAGCTTTCTGCAAATAATCACCTTAGTGATACATCTAAATGTAACTGTAAACACTCCGTGGTGCCATTCAACCTCAGCAACACGTGAGTAGGGAAAAGCAGAAAGGATAATGGGCTCCCTCGAGTGAAACCTGAAATTATGAAAAATGGGAAAGGCTTTGTCTGCTAACTAGACAGGATCTATAGAATGGGCTACTTGGAGGCAGGGTAGCCTGGTGGGTAGAAAGACAGACTTTGGGATCCAGCTTAGACCTCAGATCTTAACCTCTGTGGGGCTGCTTCCTTTTCAATGACATGAAGGTCGTGTTCAACACTGGTCAGGAGGAATGTGAGAATTCACCGAAGTGAAAGCATGAATGGAAAGTGCTTGGCACATAGGTGGCCAATGAACTGCAATCTATTCTCACCATGATCATTAGATACATACAGGATATGCCAGACCCGGAGATGCTTGGCTCTATCCCTTCATAGACATTAAGAGTCACTTTTTCCTGGAGAACCAGTGCAGTAAGGATTCTCAGCAAATGCTTTGTTCTCTAGCACAAAATAGTGCCTCTAAGTGCAAACTGAAAGGAAGATTTTTCTCAGGACTTACATACAGTTATTTCATTTTAGGTCTGCTCACATGAGGATTTTGTAATAAGATTTCTTGCTAAAGGCTCAGGCATGAGCAAGGAAGCACAGCGTTCCCTCCAGAAAGTGTATTCCTACACTTACTTCTCAGGGCTCCATCTGGAGCGCATGTTTGGAAATTTCCATCATGCCACCTGGAATCTGTTTTGCCACAGGGGGGGAAAAAAAGAGTAGCTTATTTGAGATGATGCTGTGCAATCTAATTTTTTTTAATCAGACAGGCTCCAGAGGTGAGTATAACAAATAGCAATCTTCAAAAACAAAGCTCAGACACTTCCTTCCAGGATACGTACTGATCCATACGGTCACACACCTACACACACAACTGCAGACCATGGCATCCATGCCCAGCATTACACCCAGGGAGAAGAGTGTTGGAGTTAGTGCGTGTGCGTGTCTTGCTTTTTTTTTTTAATGATGGTATAGATAAGCTAGTGGAAGGGTGTTTGGGGAAAAAAATTAAAAAGATGAGATGATTCTCACTCCATCTATATTTCCAAGTAAATCCCCAGGCAAAATGAATCAGCTCTTCAAAGATGTTTTCCATCCAAGAGCATTTTGAGATTCTGTGACGGGTTTCACTGTGGAATCCCAAACTGATCAATTAACTACCTTACTAGAACTTTGTAGTCATCTTTCTTCCAGTAATTGGGGGGGTTATGCCCCCTGCTAATAAACTTTGAAAATCAGCTTTAGAATATACGGCATCCTCCAGCCAGCAATGCCCTTAGAATTCACCTGTCTGATCCCCTTAATTTAGAGATGAGGAACCAAACTCTTGTCAGTCAGGCTACAGATGACAGAAACCTCCAGCTCAGACGGGCTTAAAGCAACATGGAAATTTGTTATTCAAGTAACTTGCTTCCAATATGGACGGAAACAAAGTGTTTAAGGAACAGCATCTGGCATGTGTCTGTCTCAATACCTGATTCTACTTGTCTCCAATGTATTGCCTTAGTTTTAGACGAGACTCTCTGAAGAAACAAAGATGGCTGGCATGACCTCCAGTCTAGAACTCCAACAGGAAGAGCTCTCTTCCTCAGAATTTCAGCAAAAAGACCTAGGGCTCACACTCACTGGCCAATTGGAGTCACAGATCCATGCTTTCATGTACTTGGAGTAGATGGAACATGCTAGTGGTGAGACCTGGGCACATGCCCACCCCAAGACCACGGGCTAGAGGGTAGGAGTAGGTCACTGAAGGAAAACAAGGCTACTGTCAAGCTAGAATACAGATGAGTACATATTAGGCAAAATCAACAGCCATTATTACAGGCATCAAGAAGAACTGTGGCTTAATCCAAATCATACAGTTAATGGAACACAGATCTCCTGCATCATTCTACACTGATGTTTGCCCAACTAGGGGTAGAGGAACCATTACTAAAAGGAACCAGGAAATAACTCTGAGTCAGCAGATTCATACCAGGTTACCTGAACAGTGTATACGTACACGTTGTCAACTTAGAAAATATATGGTGACAGAAAGAAACTATGAATTTAGCAACACCTTTAACATCATTATTCATCACAAAGATCTCCACATACTTTTGAAAAACAGCCTTTCAAATAAATATCAGAAACTCTACTAACTTAGTCTACAGACAATGTTTGGTGCCTGGATGGACTCAGACCCTTTGTAATAAGTGGTAAATACTTCATTAGGCTCACCCTGCCCAGAGAATCATTGAGAATTGTTGTTCTGATCCTAGCCTTGCCAGAAAGAAAAGCGATGTCTTTGGCAAAACTCAAGTTAACAATCTCAGAGACCACTCCATGGAGGAGACAGAACTTGAGGGCTACAGGAAGAGCACGATTGCAGTACTGAGAAGAGGGAAGGCTACCTTCCCTTGATGGGACTAGCAGGAGTGGAGAACGTCAGGAGACCAGCCTGCGTGGAGCAGAGATGGAGGCCGGGAGGCAGTGGTAAGTCAGATTTGAGAGACTCAGGAAATCAGCTTCTGGCTTCTGTTTCCGTATATCCAGTGAACATGTATTTTGATTCAGTGCTGGGATGCTTACAGGTTCTCACATGGACAGATATTAGAATAAACAGAGTGATAAGCCACAAAAAGAAAAGTCTTTGGCTTTGGCTAGGAAACCAGTTATCCTGATCTGTAGTGTTTGTGGAATTATAATAAATTAATTTTGGGGTATCAGTCTTAGCCTAAAGATAAACCATTTCAGGTTCCACTGAATCTCACTGTGTGATGAGCAGAGAACCATCCCCTTTGTTACCAATTTACATGAAAAAGGAAATGGAGGCTCAGAGTGGGACCTGCTACCCAGAGCAACAGAGGCTCACAGTCCTGCTCTTATTCTGCTGAGAACTTCCTGGCACTGTGTAATCGAGTTTTAACACTTAGTTCTTTGACAAGGTCTTTAAACTGTCATAACCATTCGCTGACCTCAAGGGGCCAACAAGATGTTGGTATCGTGACTCTTGATAAGACATACGACTAACACCATCACTGCTGCTCTTCATCCTGACTACCTGAGTGGTCCGCCCCTGGGCCTTGCACTGGACTGCTGGAAGGGCCCCAGCCCTTGATCATGAGGAAAGACAGGGAAAATAAAGTGAAGTAAACCCAAAACTGATGGAGCCACAGACCATGCTAGATCCATTCTCATTTATTTTCTCATTTAAGCCTTGCCAATACGCTGCACGCTAGATGTTACTGCTTTTATCTGAACAGAATGAGTTTCAGAGAGGCTAAGGGACTTACTTAACGACACACAGCTTGTAGTGGCCTAGTTGAGAGGTCTGGGTCCAAAGTCCATGCACTTTCCAATAGAGTATACAACTTAGACAAATCAGGGTTGGGGTAGTAGAAGCTGCAAAATGGTTTTGTCTATTATTACTCCATTATTAAAGTGAGAAATACCTGGGACCTTCAATAATCTGCCCACCTCTCACTTCTTAGACATATTCCTCCAGTGTAGATGATCGATCATCAACTTATTTCCACCCAATTTTATTCTGAGCTCACCCACTGAGACCCTCCAGCGTGCCAGCCTGTAACGTACATAATTTCATTTCATTCTCACGAAAACTAAATAAAGTGGGTACTACGTGTCCTTATTTAACATACGGGAAATCTAAAGAACAAGGAAGTGATGAAGTAACTTGCCCAAGGTCCCACAACAAGGAAAGTACAAAGGTAGAATTCCCGCCCAAGTCTGGTTCTAAACCCAAGCTCTCCCCTGAATGGCCGGCACTCAGCCATCGCTAGCACCTGAAGGCAGCCTAGCCACCAACCATTTTTGTGCAAAACCACTTGCCACAGAGATTTTCAATTAGGCTGTGAAGGGCCACTGCCAGCTGAGCATTCGGAATTCTTATTCAATTATAAACTTTCCCAAAGGAACAGAGACTCCAACAGGTTTCCTTCTTGCTTTAGGCACCAGCTGCCAAATAGCAACGGGGCGTTTCCTACAACGCTGAGTGACAGTGAAGTTGCCAGGTGTCATTAAACTGTCACATCCTTTCCTGGAGCCCCAGCAGTCTGACAAGCTAATTGCCAGGTGTTGAAATCAACAAGTTTCAAAAGGTTTCGCAATTAACCCCCCTCTGTCTCTTGCAGCCTTATTGCTGTTTCAGCTGACGCTACCCTCACTCTCTATTCTCACGGCTCAAAGGCTTCTTGTGTCGCTGGCTTGCAAGTCCGGGAAACCCACATTCATCTTAGCGTGGTCAGTGCAAAAGCACAATCAGGGAAGTCAATCAGCTGCAGCAAACACTCCTTAAACCTTAACTTGTATTCCCAGACATCTCAATTCCCTTATTTGAGGCTGAAAGTGTGTTGGAAATATTCTTCCCCAATTAAAAATTATAATTTAAAAAACCTTTAACATTCACAGATAAATTTATAATATTGAAAACTACATTTATTTGCATTATCTAGGCTATAAATCAACCCTGTGAGAAAGATGAGGTGGTATTTTTAGATCCAGGTAGCATAGTGATTATCAGAATATTAAATAGAAAATGATTTCTTGACTCCTCTTTCAGTGCTCTTTTCTTTGGGAAAAATTGTCTTCAGGTATTCTCCAGAGAAAGTGGAGGGTGACCAACTGAGGCTCAAGGAGTTGGTGCTCAGGAATTGAAGGAAAGAAGTAAACTTCTGGAGAGAATTCTGACTTCCTGCAGATCTAGTCCAGTGCCCCAGCCAATCATGCAATTTTAACAACCCCAGATTTTTTATCCTGTGCCAGGACATCCTCAGATGCTAGAAACAGAGTTTAACAAAACTGTCTTTGGAGGCTCACAAACCAGTTGTTCAACAATGATCTACTGAAAAAGCTGCCATTTTAGAGAAGGATGTGCAAGATGTGTGGAAACGCAAAGGAGGAATAAAGGGGAAGACAGGGAAGAAAGTCACCCCAGATAAAGGAAGAGCATGTACAAAAAGTAGGTACATTTGGGAACTCACCTGAGTAGATCTGAGCATCTTATTTGGTGTGACTGGAATGAAGCTAGATATGTAGGCAGGAATCAATTCTGAAGGGTCTTAAATATCATGATAAATTATTCCATTATTCTGAAGCCACAGGCAACCAATGAAGACATTTCAATCACTGAAGAAATCTGAAATTATTTTAACTTGCATTTTAGAAAAGTGCCTCTGATGGGAGTGGACAAAGTGGATTGGGCAAGAAGAGAGGTGGGAAAACCCACTAGGAGGTTATTAGAACAATTCAGATTGTTTGGAATGGTGTAAAACTAAGGCATCCACGGGGGGGATGGAAGGACAAGGACTGAGTTGAGAGGTGCTTAGGAGACTGAATTAGGAGGAACTTATGATAGATTAAAAAGTAGGGGCTAAAGACAGAAAAGGCAATGATGACTCCCAAGGTTCTGATTTCGGTGACTGGAAAGAGTCATGCATTCACTAGGGAAGAAGAGACTAGAGAGGAAGATGAAGAACAGACTTATAAACTTGTCAGGTCTGCGAATCATCAGATGGAGGCCTATGGACAAGCAGCGCTGGACTTCCAGAGAGAGATCAGCGATACGGAGTTAAGGATTGGAAAGCACTCAGTGTTCTGTCAGGAGTTGAAGCCAAAGGCAAAGATGACACTACACACTGGGAGGGGGTAAGAGTGAACAGATGAAACCCTGGGACATAACAACACTGAGGGGAGGAGCAGAGGTCCTAGAAGTCAAGGACAGAGAGAGGTCAAGAAGCAGCAAAGGTCAGTGAGCTGCACAGTGCTCATTTCTTTTAGCACCAGAACATTGCTGCTAAACTTAACAAGTTCCTCTGCAACGGAGTCTTGTTAAATTGGAGAGGAAATAGTAGGGATGGCTTTTTTTTTTCTTGGAGACAGGTTATTTCTTTTTATAGAGGCAAAGGCTTTCAATTGTTTATATACAAAAACATCTATTTATATCTCACTATGTAACTCAGGGAATCAGAGGTGGGAACAGGACTCCCAGAGATGGGAACATCTCTCTGAGCTTCAAATGCTTCCCACCATGAACTTGCTTTCCGAGACACCCAATTTGGAATGCCACTTAAAAATATAATAGCCAAATGCAAACTGAAGCCCCATATGGTCCTGTCTAGAGAGGGTGTTACAGTCGAAGTAACACAGTCCAACAGCCATAAATACTTTGAGAGTAATTCCAGTTATTACTTGAAGAACGTGGAAGGGAGCTGAGTTAGTGATACACCCCAACCTCCTTAATGCTTTTCCAGCCTCCTTCCTTTCTTGCACCTCAGTGGCTGCTTCAGAGCCGCACACTCCTATGCCCACAATTTCCTCTCGCACCTCTGATACTTCCAAACCCCAGAATCTACGTGGTATTTTTTTCTTGTCCTTTTGGCCTATGAACTAGACGCAGAGGCAGAACCCTCATCAAAAAGAAAGAGGGAGAGAGAGGAGCTGATCAAGCGAAGATCAGGTCCCTTCAAAGCAAGCACCGTGAAGTTCAGCAAAGGCTGGGAAACGCTCATTTCAATACATTTTGTCCCAGCCTCATCTAGCACTTTAAGCTTTTCAAAACACACTAATGTTTGTACTCTCACATGCTCCTCATTCCACTATTTCTAGGAGATTAGTGGGACTAACTACAATACCTCCATTTCTAGATGAGAAAACAGGCACTGAGATACCAAAACCCCTGTCTGAACTCACCAGTTTAGTCACACCAGAGCCAAACTGGACTCTCAGCAAGGTTTCCTGACTCCCGCCCAGAAGAATCACCCCAGCCACCTCTCCCTTCCTCAAGCACCATATAGCTCAGCCCCAGCAGATGCTCCCTGGCTGTGCTCGCTGTGGCTGATGGGAATGAATACGAGAGTGTGGATCCATTTATAAAACCCAGCATCTTAAGTACACCCCATTGTAGGGGAGGAAAAACAATTTTTCCTTCTACCCTTCTGAGTTCTTAATAAGAGACACCTTAATTAAAAAAACAGATTAACAGGAGGAAAACAAACAGAAGTTTATTAACACGTATAGCTGGGTGATACCCAGGGGAAAATGTGTAACTCAAAGAGGTGGCTCAGAATTCGGGCTTACGTACCGTGCTAATAGGGAAAGGGTCAGGGCAATGTAGACTTCTTAGGGGAGAGTACATGATTTTTAGGAAAGATGGATGAGCTCTCAGAAGAATAGGGAGGTGTAACAGTTTGTGACAAAGTGTGTCTGGATTCGATGCTGACTTCCAGTCTTCTCTCCTCCGACAAGAGTCAATCTTCCCTGGTTGATGAGAACCTTCAGGGAAGGGATTTATGAAAACTGAGTGCCTTCTGGAGGATCTGTCTTTAGGCAGGTAAGGGGAAGTTTCAAGAAAGCCTCTCTCTGCAGTTGCTATATTTCAAGTGCCTACAACTCAAAATAACCAGTGTGCCAAACCGGCATATTTTGAAATGGCATATTCTCTCATCCTTACCATACATAAACAAAGGAAACTAAATCCATGGAAGAAGAGGAAGGGGAGAAATGAATTCCATTTTCTCAAATTTTTACTACAGCTGTAGTCTAGGCACCCTGTGGACCCAACCAGTGACCTTAAAACATCATATAACTTCTTTTATGCTTGAATTTTGCATGCCTACAAATTTTGTTGAAATAATACCATTTCATGCCTCCTGCCAGACTGACAGCTCCCTCCCAACCCCATCATCTGCCAGATACACAAAATCAGGAAGGAAATGCTCAAAATGTAGCCCCCTCCCCAAAATAAATATATATGTATTATTACAAAATCCTGCATTATTGGACAGCATTTTGGTGGCCATTCTGCCTACCCTCCACCTTTTCTCATGGTAGCAAACGAAATTAGGTCTTCTACAGAATATTTTATTTCAACTCTTCCTAACTTTCAATCTACTTTAATTGAGAGATAGACAGGTAAAAAAAAAAAAAAGAACTAATTTTTCATGGAAGATCATACATCTGACAGATAGCAGCTTCTCTGCTACTGTGCTCAGATGAAAGGAGAGAACAGATAGTACTGAGAGCAACAGCAAAGTCAGGGACTTACTTGAAAGTAACCGTTGAAGCCCTGTTTACTCTGCCCATCTCGAGGGAATATCACTGCAAAATTAAAAATACTGTTGGAACTAAGTGCATGCTCAGAATGTAAGTAGCTGTTAATTTACTCTAATTAATTAATTACAGTAATGTCCTGATCTATGGGGAATTTCCCTAGAAAGAGAAATATGGTAAAAGACAGCTCTAACTCTGCTTCATCACTCACCCTGGAGGAAGTTCACCGCAGAAGGGCAGCCCCGGGAAATCTGGGGCAGGGGAGGCGTTTGAAAGAACCCCCCCAAGAGGAGCCCCACACCCGTGGTTCTTCGCAAGCGTCAGAACCCAGGGAGGGCTTGTTAGGCCACACACACTTGCTGGGCCTCCCTCGGAGTTTCTGACTCGCTTCCCAGTTCCCAGGTAATGCTGCTGTTGCCAGGCCAGGCACCACAGCTCAGCGCTATGGTCCTAGACCAGCTGGCCCACAGAGTAGGAGGCAGCGGGAGTTCTGGGAGTTCTGGAGTCAGCCAGACCTGGGTGTAACTTACAGCTCAGCTGACTAATTACAAGACCCCAGGGAAGTGCCTTAATCACTAAGAGACCCACTGCCCATCTGTGGATGGGTGACAGGAACTGCCCCCAAAGCTGCTGTGAAGAAGAGGGGTGCGTACAGCCTGACCCAGTGGGTAAGCCTCAGCAGGCTCCAGAGATGGGGACGGGCCACAGAAGCAGTGGCATCAGCACAGACACGTCCTTCCTCTGCACTCAACCAAGAGTTCATAAGGGCAAAACCAGGAAGGGATGCAAATTTACCCTGGCAGCTTTCCCTCTGTGCCCTTTTGGGTCCATTTTTAAAGCCCTGTTCTTAAGATCAGGATAAACTACAACATATAATAATGATGACAGTAAGGGACAACTGATGAGCACTTCCAAGATGCCGTGCACTGAGCCGAGAGATATACCGCATTTACATGTAAACCGCGTAACAAGCCTGTGAGGTAGGAAGCATCAACCCTACAAGGTAACTGGGAGGAAACTGAGTCTCAAACAGGATTAGTAACCTGCCGAGGCTTAGCCCACCAGTACGGGGCAGAACTGGGATTTGAACCCAGACCGGTCTACCTCCTGAGCCCAGGCACTAGCCGTGATGCTGTGGGCTTATTATGACAGTGGCAGTGATGATATCTGTCATTTGCTCTGAACTTGCAGCTTACACAGCACTTCTTTTCTCCATGATGGAGGCTGTCCTCCCACCGCCCTGAGGGATATGCAAGGAGAGCACTACTCTGCCCACCTTACAGACCCAGAAAGACAACACGTGGTGCAACTGGGGCTCAGAACTTCGCGTTCTGACGTTCACTGCGCTGTTTCTTCATTCCACACCGACATGTCCTGCTGCCATTATTTATCGTGAATCTACCTTCTTAGGAAGTGGCAGCCAGCTGGTCATAAGCGTAGGTGGTAAATGCTGGTCCCCGTCTCCACGCAGTGGAAAACCGCCTGGGGATCCAGCTTCAGCAGTGGGGGCCGTGGGGAGGCTGGACCGGAAATAAGAGAACTTGGGTTTGATTTGTGACTTTGCGGCTGACTCTCTGTGTGCCTGTGAAGGCATGGTTTAAAATCTCTGAGTAACATTATAAAAGCCTCAGCAGCCCAGTGATTATTTATGGGAATACGTAACAATGTAAGAGGAAAGGAAAGTCAGAAAAGAGGAGATGCAAGCCTGCGACCACCCAGTCCTCACACCTGTTTAAGGATCTACTCACACGTGTTGCCCAGAGGGTGGGGCTTTCCATTCCCGCAGACCTGGGGTAGATTAAAAAGTGACACATTTCAGAAGTAGTAACAGCTGTTAAGAGATGGCATATAAATCACACTTATGAGCATCTATTGTGTATTGGACCCTCTGATAGGGTGCTCCAAATAAAGGTGTATGTTTAATCTCATCCTTTTAAAGCACTGTGGGAGTTGTATCAAGGTTCTGGTCTTCCAGCTGAGCTTAGAGAAGTCAAGTTACCCCGTTAGACACAAACCTAGAGCGGACTGCTTCTGACCATCTCCCTTTCCATGATGAACTCCTAAAGGTGGGGAGGTAAGGGAGCCTGTCATTCATCTACCAGAGATGTACCTCAGTGGGTTCCACCCATCCTCGACAGCCCACTGTAAACACCTCTTCCCAGCTCTGCTTTCAGTCACTTCACGTTGACAGCTTGAAACCAGACGGGTGGGACTACTTCCACCAAGGAAATCAGCAAATGCTACAAAGCCGGGCTTCCCCTCCCGACCGAGACTTTACCAGCACGTTTATTGTCCAAGGCGTGGATTCCTTTTCAGTCAAGGCTGGTCTCCCAGGAGGCAACTGAGAAGTTACAAGGTATTAAACCGTTATTTAATATTTCTGGGAGGAAAACTAAACTTGCTTTGATCAAAAACTGTCTTGAATTCAAAAGAGGCCTCGTTCCTTTTCCGTCTTCACGCGATGAATGTTCACTTTCCCCAGAGCCCCAGCAAAGCACTGAGTGTTCGGGGACATTGTTCAATAGGTTCTGTTTGGCCTCTTCAGACCCCACATTGAGTTCAGAATATCAGCCCCAGAACAGAAAAGCATCAGCAGTGTCCTCTGCTCCACCCTAGCCTTAGGACCCAATAAACAGAGTCTACGAAAATGTCAGATGGCAAAGACAGAAAGATACCCCAGGATACTGCTTTATAGGGACTGTAAAGGGGGCCCTCCCTCTGGGCTCCTGAAAACAAAGCCGTCTTTGCAATGTTGATGCTGAAAGATGCGACGTTTCATTCCGTGGCTGGAAGTAGGGAAACTCCTGGGAGGTCGGTCCCTCTCCCTCTTCTCAGGGCTGCATCTCCCTCTCAGTAGGATGATTAAACTAATCAAAAGAGGCCTTTACTTTCTCTTGACTTCAAATCGCCCTTCACACTCTGCATGTTGCCTGGTGCTCATTACGAACCTGTATCTGCTGCTTTTTTTCTCAAACCTTCACAGCTATCAGGATATAAGAAATTCTGCTAACAGGCTTTTTTATTTTTTGCAATTCCACAAGAGCAAAAAAAAAAATGCCTTTTATGTTTCTTCATTTGATAAAAATAAATAAAAAGTAAACGTTTTTAAACGGCAGCAACAAAAACCTGCCTCCTGACTGTCCTACCTTCAGATGGAAGGCACCTTACTCTGGTGAAGAGTCCCTTCTTCAGCCTCTCCTATTACTCTTTCCAAGGATCACTTGTTTTTTCTGTTTGCTACTAAGCTCTACACTCACTCTGTGGTCTTGAAACCACATCGTCCTGCCGAGAAGACAATTCTTCATAGCTCAGTGGCCTGAGGGGGCTGCATTGCTGTGAAACAGAGAAAAACCTTGGGCAGAAGCTGAGCCCAGGCACAAACACCAACCAGAAGCCCAAAGTGTGTGTGTGTGTGTGTGTGTGTGTGTGTGTGTGTGTGTGTGTGTGTGTGTGTGTGATGTGAACGCACACCCGGACTTGGAGTATTTCCTTTTAAGAGATTAATTCAGGAAATAGAACCTGATTCTAATTCTCTAGTCTAACCTTTCGATGAAAGTTTGCTTTTTATTAAGAAAACATTTTCTGAGGGAAAATTTTTCTCATGAACAGAGCATACTGTTAGAGGACACAGAAGATAAACAGTTAAAAAATGAGAAGGACTACCCCCCCAAACAAACAAACAAACAAAACTAGAATCACTGCGGATGAAACCCAGGAATCTTGTATTTTTTTTTTTTTTAAGTTGACCAAATGCATCAATCAGGGTTCTCCGGGGAAACAGATTAGGAGACTGACTATCTATCTATCTATCTATCTATCTATCTATCTATCTATCTATCTATCTATCTAGGGAAAGGGAGACAGAGGAAAAGAGAGAGAGGGAGAGAGAGGTTTATTTGTTTTTTAAAATTATCTACTGTGATCCTGGGGGACTGGCAAGACTGAAATCTGCAGGGTAGGCTGGCAGGCTGAAAATTCAGGCAAGAGTCAATGCTGCAGTCTTGAGTGCAAGATCTGTAGCCCTGCAAATGGCATTACTTTATTCTTTTTTTATTTCTATGGCTGAGTAGTAGTATTACTATAATGCCATTTGCAGCAATATGGATGGATCTGGAGATCGTCATTCTAAGTGAAGTAAGCCAGAAAGAGAAAGAAAAGTACCATATGCTATCACTTATATGTGAATCTTAAAAAAAAAAAAAAAAGACACAAACAAACAGAAGCAGACTCACAGACATAGAAAACAAACTTACAGTTACCAGCAGGTAGAGGGGGTGGGAAGAAATAAATTGGGAGTTCAAGATTTGCAGATATTAACTACTGTATACAAAATAGATAAACAACTTCACACTGTATAGCACAGGGAACTATATTCAGTATCTTATAGTAACCTATAATGAAAAAGAATATGAAAAGGAATATATTCATGCATATGTATGACTGAAACATTATGCTGTACACAGGAAATTGACAACTGACTATACTTCAATTAAAAAAAAATCTGTAACCCTGAAAACTGCGGCATGATTTCTTGTTACAGAGTTGAGGCAGAATTCTTTCTTCTCTGGTAAACCTTAGCTTTCGCTCTTAAGGCCTTTCAAAAGATTGGATGAAACCCACCCACATTTTGGAAGATAGTCTGCTTTACTTACAGGCAGCTAACTGTAAATATTAATTGCATCTAACAAAAATACCTTTGCAGCAATATCCAGACTGGTGTTTGACCAAACAACTAGGCTCTACCGCCTACCCAAGTTGACATATAAAATTAACCATCATATCAATCAGTTGTATTGTGAAACCAAAATTGAGAACAACTGCCTCAGACTAGAGCTATTTTGGAGTTATTTACTAAAGTTTTTGTGTGTGCTTAAAGATAGCTTAAGTTCTAAGAAATTAGATAACTTGGACTATTAGTCAAAATAAAAATGTGTTTCTCTGTCTTTCAGTTAAAATGTACTTCCTAAGTACTCACCTTGTACCAGTCACTGCTCTGAGCACCTTGCAGATTATTCAAGGGTAATCCTGACCTCAAAGAGTTCATGTCCTAGTAAGAGAGGACAAAAGCTAGCTGCTAGTGTCAACAGCTCTTAAGGCTATGGAATTTCTGGCCTCCTTTGATCTTCCCTACAGTGATTGCTTCTAACCATTTCCACTCCCCTGAATCCTTCACCCCATTCTCACTTCCTTCACTGACATCAGATAAGCTTACCTCCTGTATTGTTGGAAAGATTAAAGCAAACAAAGGTGAAGTGACTTTCCTCCAAAACCTTAACAACTATTGGTAGGAGCCATTTACTGCGTACTCTACATTAAGATTAATTATGCCCAAAGAAGGAATCAGTCGGGTTGCTGCCTCTGTTGGCTGTGATCATGGTGTTCCCAGTTGCCCCAATCAATTCAGACATCCCTTCATCTACAGCTATGTTGCCACATAAGGGTGTGGGTTGTCTCCGCTTGGTTTAGCAATATGTGAATCATATTTCTCCAATTGAGTGATTCCCCCAATAAATTTTTACACAAATCTAAATTTATAGTTCCTTGTGGATTGAGAACTATAATTCCAAATGGTCACTGAACCTCCTTCATTAATTGTAATCTAGGAAGATGTCACTGAATCTCCAATTGGTAGCAGGGAAGAAATGTCAGATTGTCTGTCATCATAACTATGGCAAAATACGCAATGGGGAAAAAATTCAACCTTCAAAGAGATATACATAAAAACAACTAGATAAGGGAAAACTATAAACTACTTGCATATTAAAATATACAAATTTACATACATTTATAACAGTCAAGTGGATTAATTCCTCAAAAGCAAACTACCACAACTCACTCAATATGATATACATACTTTAATTATCCCTGTAACTATTGAAGAAATTGAAAGCACAATTTTAAAACTCCCAAAAAAGAAATATCCAAAGCAAGATATTTTCACTGGAGAATTCTATCCAACATTTAAAGAAGAAATGACAATAATTCTACATAATTTCTTCCATAAAAACAGAAGAGGATGGAATACTTTCCAATATATTTTATAAACATATGTGTAATTGGACTCTCTAAAAGAGAGAAGAGGAATAGAAAAAGTATTTAAAAAAATAATAAAAACTTTTCCAAATTTGATGAAAATTATAAACCCACGGATTCACAGATCTCAACAATCCCCAAGCACAAGAAACATAAAGAAAACTACACAAAGGCCCATCATAATCAAATTGTTTAATGCCAGTAATAATAAAAAATCTTTAAATCAGCCAGAAAAAAGAAACACTGTGTATAGAGAAATAAAGACCATAGCAGATTACTCATCAGAAAGAATGGAAACCAAAAGAATGTGGAACAATACTTTTCAAAATTCAAAAGTAACTATCAACCTAGAATTCAATGCCTAGTGAAAAACGTCTTTCAAAAACAAAGGTGACATACAGACTTTTTCAGACAAACAAAATCTAAAAGGATTTACTTCCACCAAACATGCACTATAAGAAACATTAAAAAATAGCATTACTCTGAATCACATAATAAAAAATATGTATTTGGGTAAATGTCTGTATATGGTGTGAAGAAATGTTCTAATCTCATTCTTTTACATGTAGCTGTCCAGTTTTCCCAGAACCACTTATTGAAGAGACTGTCTTATCCACTCTATAATCTTGCCTTTGTCATAAATTAACTGACCATAGACACATGGGTTTAGTTCTAGGCTCTATATTCTGTTCCATTGCTCTATGTGTCTGTTTTAGTACCAATACCATGCTCTTTTGATTACTGTGGCTTTGTAGTATAGTCTGAAGTCAGGGAGCAGGCTACCTCCAGCTTTTTCTCAATATTGCTTTGGCAATTTGGGGTCTTTTATGGTTCCATATAAATTTTAGGATTATTTGTTCCAGTTCTACGAAAAATGTAATGAATAGAAATTGTGTTAATACAAAGATAAACTCAAAATGGATTAAAGACCTAAATGTAAGATCTAAAACCATAAAACTCCTAGAAGAGAACATAGGGGGAACACTCTGACATAAATTGTAGCAAAAGAAATAAAGGCAAAAATAAACAAATAGGACATAATTAAACTTAAAAGCTTCTGTACAGCAAATGAAACCATCAACAAAATGAAAAGAATACCTACAGAATGGGAGAAAATATTTGCAAAGGATATGACTGATAAGGGATTAATACCCAAAATATATAAACAGCTCATATAGCTTAATATCAAAAAGCAAACAACTCAATTTAAAAAATGGGCAGATGACCTCAATAGACATTTTTCCAAAGAAGACATACAGATGACCAACAGGCATATGAAAAGATGCTCAACATCACTAATTGTTGGGGAAATGAAATCAAAGCCATGATGAGATATCACCTCACACCTGTCAGAATGACTAACATCAAAAAGTCTATAAATAACAAATGTTAATGAGGATGCAGAGAAAAGGGAACCCCTGTGTACTATTGGTAGAAATGTAAATTGGTACAACCACTATGGAAAACAATATGGAAGCTCCTCAAAAAACTAAAAATAGATCTACCATATGATCCAGCAAATTCCATTGGTGAGTATATATTTAAAGAAAATGAAAATACTGTCTTGAAAAGATACCCCCAATGACCCTAGCAGCATTATTTACAATAGCCAAGGTATGGACTTAGAGAGTATTATGCTTAGTGAAATAAATCAGACAGAGAAAGACAAATACTGCATTTTGTCATTTATATGTGGGATCTAAAAAATAGAACAAATGAATGTACATAACAAATCAGAAAAAAGACTCAAATATACAGAAAACAAACTAATGGATACCAACGGAGAGAGGTAAGGGGGGAGGGCAACACAGAGGAACAGGATTAAGAGAAAAACTACTATATATAAAATAGATAAGCAACAGGGATATACTGTACAGCACAGGAAAATATAGTCATTATTTTGTAATAACTTTAAATGGAGTATAATCTATTAAAAAAAACTATCCCACTATGCTGTACATCTGAAACTAATATTGTAAATCAACTATATTTCAAATTTTATATATATATATATATATGTGTGTGTGAGTGTGTGTGTGTGTGTGTGTACGTACATACATACAGATACACACACACACACACACACACACACACACACACACATTTGGTCTCTGCCCCTGACTTACGACACACAACTCTTAAAACCCTAGTGACTCCCTGAGTGATGATGGTGATTGGAGCATCTTATACAGAGCTCCTAAATCCTTTGACATTTCCTGGATAATAGTAGCATCTTTTGATCTAATAAGGTAACTCTTGGTGGTCTCTTGATAACTTCAGGGTAGGGACTGATCATCAGAAAGACCAAGCCATGATTAGAAGTGTGGAACTTTCAGCCCTACTCTCCATCCTTCAGGGAGGGAGAGGGGCTGGAGACTGTGTTTCTTATCAATCATGCCTATGTGATGAAGTATCCATTAAAAAAAAAAATCGATGAACTCTTCAAGATTAGAAAAACTCAGAAAACTTATCAACTCAGTCTAAAAGCCCAGTTTAACCCACTACTGATTATACAGAGACAAAAGAAAAGTAGAAAAAATAGGTCAATTTCACTTATGTTTATAGATTTCTCATCCTAAATAAAATACTAGCAAATCCAATCTAGTGGTGTGTTAAAGGAAAAACAAATTATAACCATTATGTCCCAATAAAGCAAGGATGCTTAACATTAGGAAATCTACTATCGTAGATTGCAACTAGCCAATTAAAGTATAAGAACAGTATAGTCACTTGAATAAAAAGATGCTAGAAAATTATTTAATAAAGTTTATACTTTGTGTTTGCAAATCAACAAACCTCTCAATAAGCTTAGATTGATAAAATATCTATAATTTTCCTTAAATAGATATTCATAAAAATTTATTTAAAAATCTAACATTTTTTAAAGGTGAACTATTCCTAAAAAATATTTTCATGAAAGGATTAAAATAAGAATGACCACTATTACACTGGCTAATCAACATTGAACCGGAAAATGAGTAAATGAATTAAGAATAGAAAAAAAGAAAATGTATAAACAGTGAAAAGAAAAGATAAAGCTTTCATTTACACAGAAAGCTAACAAAAACCACTGGCCAACTATTATTACTAATAAGAAAGCTCTGGGGAGTTGACTGAATTGAATAATACCAACATACAAAAGGCCAGAAATAAGTAGAAAATGGCATGGTGGGAAAACTATCACAAATACAATAAAAAAAGGAGTAAAAACTCAACAAGAAATATACAAGACAAGAAGGAAAGAATTTTTTAAACTTATACAAGCTCAAAAAACCTTAAATGTATGAAAAGACAGGTCATTTTCATGCCTAGAAAAATATAAAGACGTCTGTTCTATTTAATCAAGAAATCAATCACTTCTAATAAAAGTCTCAAGAAGATTTGTGATTCTAAAAGTATGAAGAATGTAAAATACACAAGAATGAGAAAGATCTTTTTACACAACAATGAGAAGGTTTAGAATCATCATTATAGGAAGACATTGACAAGCAGATCAATGGAACAGCTTGTAGAGAAACAGATCCATATGGTACTATATTGATCCACAGTGTAGAGGGTATGTTTCCCTAGATTCGGTCAGGCCCACCTGCTTCCCTACGTCTGGAGTTCTTGTTCAGTGGAGACCCTGAGGTCCCCAGCCATCACTTATCTTCTAGCACTGCTGGGTGTCTCATTTTCCTTGAGGCACATAAGGCTGGGTTCCAGCATGACATCACTGTGCCTGCTGCAGGGGGCCCCCGCCACCAGTGCCCAGGTCTGACCCTATCATAGCCATAGCTGCTCAGACTTTCTGGGAAGCTGGGAGAAAGGAGAGGGGTGACAGTGTAAAAAAATTAATAAACAGAAACCTCAATTAAATAGAACTGAGAGACGAGAATGGGGAGCTCTCACACCCTACAATGATAGCAGAGCCCAACAGGAAGAAGAAAGGCTTCCTTTTCTTTCCTGGCAGGAGCTCAGCCAGTGAGAGACCGTGACAACCCAACCAATGAAAAGCCAGGGCTCTTCATTTACTGTAGCCCTCCCAACTTCCTTTCTCCTTCTATAAAAGAGGGTTCCTCTCCATTTTTCCTGGGGACTTGCACGGGGCTTACCATGGTTGCAGGCCCTGAATTACAATTCTTTGCTGAGCCTGAATTAACCCTTTTTTGTTGGAGAAATAACAAGCGGTCTATTTGTTTTAGGTGAACAGTGGTTAACATAACTGGAAAGTGCTCCAAAGTTAACTATCAAGGGGCAAAATGTGACCAAGAAAGAAGCCTATACATAAATTTCTCATCTCCCCCTCCTCAAGAGACCATACGAAGACACAGTGATTCCATATGGACTTGCCAGCCCCAAAGGACTGAGAAATCAGCTTTTTTTTTTTTTTGAAGCTGTAGGGCCAGTCCAGTACTTAACTACTTTATATTTACTTCCTCGCCTTTGCTGTCTCACATTTTTCTACTTCCCCACATTCTGGAGGCCATGACTTGCATCCTCTGTTAAATCATTTTCACATAGTCTTTGCCTCAAGCTGTGTTTTCTAGGGAACTCAAGCTAAGACACAAACATAATATGGAAAAACTTTGCATATAACAATCATGACATTTCAAAAAGCTGGAATGATACTGATGATTCCGTAACTGAGTTGTGACAATTGGCTCTTAATTTGGGGGGAAAAAATTAAGCTTCCTGCCTTACACGAAAGTAAGTTTGGTATGAATTGAAGATCTAGATATTTTTTAAAAAACTGTAAGTCATAAAAGGAAAATATAGAAAAATATTTCTTATACTACTCAAGACAGAGGGTCTTTTTTTTTTTTAGCGAAACAAAAGTCAAACACCATAAAGAACAAGATTTAACCCCCATCTACCCAAATGTAAAACTTCCGTGAGACAACGCAGAGAAAGTTAAAAGATAAGTGGGTGACTGGGAGAGTGTATGTGCATTTAAACCAATATATAAAATCAGGAAAAGCTCTTGCAAATTAATATGACTAATACAGATACCCTAATGGATAGATCAGCCAGTAGTCAAAGGTCAGTCAGGAAACCAGAAAGACACTAGGTATTCTGAACAGGGGATTTAATACAGGAGACTGGTTCCTCAGGTGTCGGAGGGCCGAAGGAACAAACAGGTAACACTGAGGCAGCCCAGATAAAATAACTGTAGGAAGTCGCTGTGACTTCTAGTGCTGAAGGAACAAGAAAATTAAGAGGTAGGGTTACCAGAACCTGCCGATCCGGGGGTGCGGCTGTGGGGCAGCGATGCGACTTGTTCTAAGGAGCCTGCTGGGGTTAATTACTGCTGAGGGAGCAACAGCAGCAGGAAAAAACCTGAAGGAAGGCCCTCTCCCTTTCTCCCACCTTCCAGTCTCCCTTATACAGACTCCTTCCTACTGACAGGCCCAGAGAAGCAAGGATGACAGAGAAATCTGGTTTTCAGAGTTCCAGTTCCAGAACAACAGAGCAGAACACAGAAGGATGGATTTAGAGTTGAGGCACAATAGGGAAATAACTAGCAGAGTTATGAATAACTAATTCCTACAAGAAGAAGTCAAAATGGCCAAAGAGATTGTTTAAAATGTGTTTTTTCTCACTAGTGGCCAAGCAAATGCAAATGGAAACATCAATGCCTTTGTTCCACCATCAACTTAGAAAAATATGCAGTGATAACATCCAGTATCGGCAAAGCTGGGGGGAAACGGGGCATCTCTTTGACTTTGATGCATGTGTATTTTGCTCCAGCCCTTTGGAGGCACTGGCAGCATCTGTCAAAGTTTAAAACAGGCATACTCTTCAGACTGGGAAACACCAGCCATCTGCAAAAGATGCAGCACTGTTTCTAAGGGTACAAATAGCAACAACTGTAACAACAAACCCCTAAGAACAGTAATAACAAAAACCCCTGATTGTCACTCAGCTTATTAGTATGATTTATTAAGGCAGTTAAAGAAACATTTTCTTTTTCTTTTGGAACTTTCTGAAATCACTCGAAGTTCAGAGAAGCAAACGCTCATGTTTATATTACCATGTGAATCACCTAGACTCAGTACTGCAAATGTGAAGTATATTTAGAGATTTCTGGGGGGCTATACCAAATAATTCTATGTGATGGCCATCACCAAAGCACTTTGCAAAGTTTGATGTACGTGGTTTGCTGGTTACTGTTTCATAACTGGCTCTCTGGGAAAAAATGTGTGTATGCATACACAGAGATAAATGTATTATAATTTATACTAATAAAAAGGATAATTAGAAATAAAAACAAAAACAAAAACCCTAAATGTTCTCCTGTTGAACAAAAATACAACCTCAAACCATAAATAGTGATGACTCTGGGAAGGAAACAAAATTGGGAGGGTAGAGCAGGGGGAAAGGGAAGTTTTTACTTTTTAATCTATATACAAGTCTATTGTTAAAAAATTTTTACAAGAATATAGAATCACACTGTGCAATGAGAGACGAATCTTTAGTATTGAAATACTTAACTTTCAAGTGTTTAATTATTTTTAATATGCTCATTTAAAATAATAATAGTGCTAAATTACTAAATTTGCAGTCAGTTAATTTTTAGTAGGACAGGTCCTCTTGAATGAAAGAAAGAGAAGTGACACCATGGCCGATGTTGGGTATGCTCACAAGGGAGGCATCACAAAGCATCATCTGTCCCGTGTCCCATGGAGGAAATGAAGGAGGATTAATAAAATGGCCACACGTAGGCTAACAGATTGCTTAACACGCCCTTAAAACGGTCAACTGACCTGACTGACTGGCTGCTACTCATGGTTCCAGGCTCATTGTTAAAACTAAAGCTGTTGATCTTAACTGTTTCTACTTTATTCCAGTAATCAAAAGCTATAAGCATGCTTGGTCTCTGAGTAGATCTCCAGGGAGAAGGTCACAGGACTTTAACCTTATGAACTAGGCTAAATACCAAGAAGACCACACCTTGAGTGCTTACAAGATAAAGAGATCAAACGGCTGGCCTCTACAGAACTGGTCGCCTGGAGGCATCATGACGCCATTCTGTCTTCTGATGAGAAAAATGATTCTGTTGCTTGTTATCGATGCTTTACAGTTTGAGCTATGGCTGTACAACCACCCCACCCCATCCCCAAGGTGGGTTCACAGTTTTGAAGGCACCAGCCTGCTGTGAGTCCCCTTTGCCCGGCAAAGCAATAAAGCTGCCTCTTCTCTTCCAAACTCCAAGACCCGGGTCTCTGAGTTATTTGGCTCATCAGAGGGACGGGGACGATCTTTCTGCAACAGAAAGAGGCCTGAGAACCACTGCATTGTTCTCCCCTTCCAAGAATCAGAATTTCTGTGTGAATAGTCTTTGTTTCCTTTTTATTTTACCTTCAAGCCGTTTATCATTGTCCCAATCTCTTAGAATCATCTTCAGAGTATTGGCCCTACTGAAAACTACAAAAAAGTAGAGAGAAAGACTAAGTGACACACAGCTGAGCTGTGGTTGTGACACAGCACAAATATATATTACACAGAAACTCCAAGGCAGGAGAACTCCGGAGCCAGCTTTTCATCATTCATTCTGCTTTCTTTAAAAAAAGAAATCATCATTTTCCTTTTTTAAAAGGGTCTCCAAGTGGATTTTCTTCCCAGAGCTGGGGCTGTAGTCCTTGTGCCTAGCTTTCCTATTTAGATCACTAAGCTTCCTGTGTTTAAAATACTTAAGGATTAAGTGAAAAAAAACCCTATCAGTCCTGCTCCTTTAATTCAAGAACAAGAAAGCAGTTTTAACTCAAGACTCTTTCCTGAAATCAAACATATGGTCCACAAATTGGATTTCTCAGAAAGCTGTAAATGAGTAGAGAGGAGAGGTTATGACATAAGACATACTGGGATGAAAAGCTTGTTCCCTACCATGGCTACCATAACGTGGTTAAGAAAAAAAGAGAAATAACAGGACAGAAAGGGAAAGCCCACACAGACCTTTATTTCTATCCAAAGATATACCAAGGTAAGATCCGTTAACACAAACCCCGCAGATTCTCGCTCTAATTGTCTCCAATCCTCTGGCTCCTGCATCACACAGGAGCAAAGCAGAACAGAGGAAGGAGCTCTGGACATGACTTCTGGCCCTGGACTTATTTTTCAGCGGGGTGACTTTGGATGCCTCACTCAACTTTTCTGAGAGCTTTATTTCCTTTAATTACAAAATGGGACGCATACCCATCTTTCTAAATCACAAGGTGTTGTGTTTCTTATCAAAGTCATATGGCTTTAAATGTTTCTGTGTTTACCACTGCCATTACTTCCTTGCCAGGGTCTTAGTGACTGAGGTTATCCCACCATTTGGGTTAAGTGTCCACTCACCAAGGCTGACCATCTACAGCAGAGCTGCAGTTATGACCTCACACTGGTTCAGGGTTTCTCACCCCCTGAAAACCGTGATAGGCTATTCAAACTCCTCACAACTAATACTTCCAATGTCAAAAGTCCTAATCCTTTAAGGCTAAGCACGTTGCTGCAGAACATTTCTTATTAAGACGTTTTGTTGGAGTCAGAATGTCTCGAAGGTATAATTCCCAAGTTTGTCCCTCACAAAGTAATCTCATAAAATGCTGGGGGGGAGGGGGGGAGTGGGGGGGGTGAGTGGGAGGGGGAGCAGTCCTGATTAAGTTTGGGAATAATCCATGCTAATCACCTCCCTTTGAGATTCACAAGAAATATTAGCATATTAAAGAACCTGAGAAGTAGACACCTGTGTAACTTTTAAACCAAGACTTTGCAAGTTTCTTTGACTAAGGAGGCAATCTGATATATTATTTCCCTGAGAAATGAAACTAAGGAATTGAATGCAAATAGTTTATTAAAGAAGTGAAGAAGTGAAACAGGATGGAGATGAAAACCAATACAGGGCATGTTAATGAACAAGTTACCTCTATTGATTCCTCTAGGGACTTCTGGGTGACAGTGCTGAACACACTGCAGAGTAGTCCCACCTAAGAGGCAAAGAAGCTAAGGTTTTCATCTACTAACTCCCTCCCATTCTTGGTCAAAGGCTAATCCCAGGGTCACCAACTCCTTAGAACCTCCATTATGTCCTGCAGGTGGCTTGAGCACATAGAAAGCCTTTGAATAGCCTAAAAAGTTCTAGTAGCTTGCAGGAGGAGGCCATAGAGATCCCAGAACAGTGTCTGCCAAGAAGGGATGAGTGGCTACTGCCAGCATCCCATACATTGTGTGACAAGGTCAAATCTGCACCTTGTGGAACTAAAATCCCATGGCCCACACTTTGGAGAACAGATTTGGAGAATGGTCAGTTTTGATGACAACAATGTGGGAGGTTCTTTTTTTCTGTTAGGCTATAGGTTAATGAGAAGAAAAGTGATGAAAAGAAGAAACAGAGGGTACCAAATATGACTGAGATAACTCTGTTTGCTCTTCTAACCTCTGATGGCACCAGATCTCATTTCTATCATGACTCACTGCAATGATTATAACCTTTAATTGTCTGTTTTCCTCCCACTCAACAAACATGTGCCATGTTCTGGGCTGGTAACATAAACTCCAATAACCCATAGTCTGTCTATCTTTGGTATTCTATAATAGAGAAAGCAAAAGAGACAGAAGCATTTTTCTTAGCTAAGACTAAGAAATTGGATCCATCAAGACCTCATCCCCAAGGATACTGATTCATATTCTAGAGATCTGGGTCTTCAAAGTAACAACCAGTCTAGAAAAGGACAGCACGCGTCCATCCAGAGGAACCATCACTTATCAAGTCAATACTACTGAGTCTGTGCAGAAACTTAAAAACACCTATGATTAGGCTTGTCAAAACAACTCAGAGGGTCCAAGGTAGGGGGAGGTGGGCAGAGATAATCCATGAGAATGGTGGTACCAGGTTGAAAGTTCAGCAGTCATTTGCCAAGAACAGACCAATAGTGATTAACTTGTTTAACATCATCTGAACCATGAGGTAATGACTGAATGACTGGAAGTGAAACCTGGAGAGTTTTCCTTGGAGATTGGTGATAATCAGCAGTTTACCCTTTCCAGTTACCCTATTTTTCAATTATGCACACTCTTTTGACCTAGTTAAATACTGAGGTCTGGCCAAGTTAACAAGCATAGCTAGACCTCAAATAGGCAAGCTTAATAAGAAGTGTCCACTTTGTAGTGACATCACTCAGTTCAGTCATTTATTTAGGAAATATATGACTGTCTCCTATGTGTCAACAGAGGACAAAGTCACTGCCTTCAAGAAGCTTGTGTCCTCTTGAAAGTAACAGAGGCAACTGTCATTCAGTTGTGAAATGCCCATGATAAAGGATTTCTGGATGGGCTGGGATGGAGAACACAAGGCAGACATCTACCCAGTCCTTAGGGGTGAGTCAGAATTCCCAAGAGGAGATACTAGGGTGAGGAGGACTTTCAAAGTGTTTGAAGAAGATAGTTCCAGTGGTTAGAATGAAGGCTTTATCCAGCTGATGCAAATCAGAAGGTACCTGAGAGGGGATAACTCTGAGTCAGAGCTGGGGTGGAGTCCTATAAGGGTAAGTAGCAGAGAAGGACGTGTGCCGGTGTAGCGTTTGTCTTGAACTGCTGCAAAACTTGCAGTTAGAACACAGGGTGACTGTTCCAGTTTTCCTGCCTCTTGCCCAGGATCATGTGTGCACTACTGTTCTGATACATGTCAGAACATTACTTTCAAAAACTCTTTTAGCAAGTCTTGCAGTTTTTTCTATTAGTTAAGGTTCAGGAGCAGGGAAGAAAGCCCAAAGGAAAGAAAGAAAGAAAAAAAAAGGTAGAAAGAGGAAAATTAGAGGAAAAAAGGCAAGGGTTGGAGGCAACAGAAACTAGAGATCCTCTATCAATCTGTTTTTGTCCTTTTACAAAAAAGACTCTTATTAAAATGTCATGAGCCTCCATCTCCATCTTTAAAGAAAACACAGGGAAGGAGCATCTATATATACAAAATGCTTGGTTAGGCTTCCCGAGGGTTCAGCGGGAGGTTTCACAGAATCCCTATAGCCAGTGAATGAATACTCAAGTGCTCAATGATTGCATGAAGGGCGTGTCAGAAATATTCAAATGTTGCAAGAAAGACTTGTAAAAGAATTGAAGTTGCCTTCTGATATTTGTATTTGATCTCCGGCAGCTAACGTTGCCCTCTCAGCATTTTCTCCTTTGAACGCATTTAAGTGTTTTATCTGAGAGGAACAAAATGGGTAAACATGTTTACAATGAGCTATGAATAAATACATAACATGTATTAATATTTTATTAAGAATCCCTAAGATCTGCCAGAATGAGCATGATAGGCATCAGGTACTGCCTGCTGAGATCAAAGACTCAAACGTGGTTTGATATTTTCAGAAGAAAGACACAGCCTGTCCTCAAGCTGTTGTTTATAATGCTGTGAATAATCACAAACATAACTACACATACTGGTGACACATTTGCTGAGCAAAGAAGGTAGTGGGGAAAAAAAATCTTCACAATTCAAGTTGCATCACCAACGTCGATTTTTATGTTGGAAGCGGTTAGAGACCAAGATGTTTTCTTGAGCAAATCACTTTTCCTTTCTGTGTGAGGGGCCTCGGTTTCTTTATCTGAGCCACGTGGACATTGAACGGGAACAGGGGGAGCAGCAATTGCTTCTTAAACATTTCCTCAATATACGTTTGGCTCTCGTGCCAGGATGCTGCATGGAGATGGTTTCAGCTCTGGACCTCTTGGTAAAAAAATTCTTCACTGCAAATTGGAGTTTTCCCCACTTCATGACATTCAGAGTTTCATCCGAGGGCCAAAAATTGTGGTGTAGGGAGGAGAAAAATGGAAAGGGGAAAAATGTAACCAATTTCTCATGAATAAGTGCAGGGCTTCCAGCCCAGGGACCTAGGTATTCTTGGGTATTAGAGAAAGGAAGCCTCCATTTGTGTTGTTTATGGGAGAATCATGGAAGATGGATTAAAATATGAAGAGAGGTTCTAGAAACAAAGGGAAAATAGCCTGGGAGGACCTCAAACAACAGATTTTGTAGTTGAAAAGTCAAGGACACAAAAACTAGGAAAAGAAAACAAGAGGCATTAAAAGTACTTGATAAACTGAAAATCTTTAGAGTATAATTTATTGTAATTCTTTCTAGACCTTTGCAAGTAGACCCCAGTATGATTCTCAGCCTGGTAATTCCAATGAACTTACTAACACCAAGAGTGGTCCTAGCGAGTTCACTGGAAGAGAATCAACCAAGCCGTTGCATCTGGCATATAGCAGGTACACCCACTTATATTCTTGGGCCATTTTGACATTAAACTATGTGCAAAATTTAAACCATAAATAAGTATTACACTGACTGAGTAACAGATTTGTAAGGATAACTATGACCTAGACCCCAATCATTAGTCAACAATTTTAGAGTGATCAGTTATCAACCACTGTTTCCAAAGGTTGCAAATGAAATATTCTTTTGAAATTAAGAGTGCTTTGTTGTTCTTATTGTTTTAGGTGGTTTTGGTTTTCTTGGGTTTTTGGGGTTTTTTTTTTTTTTTTTTTTGGCTTGAGTTTGTTTTGTTTTGTTATTCAATAATTTTAAGGACTTAACTTTGTCCTGAAGATACCCAATTTTTGTTAAGTTTCCAAAACTTTCCTTAGCACTAAAGGCCAAATTTTTACCACTTTACGTCCTAAACTCCCCAATAAAAAACAATTCTTGGGTTTTCCATGGAAGGTTTTGCACCCGCGAAGGGATGTAAGTGGAGAGACCACTGCCAGGGCGTCAGCCGCTCAGCTCACCTCCATCTTGGGCTGCTCTCTGAATTGCCCACTCTCTGGGCATCTGCAGCTCTTTTTTTTCCTTCTGAAAACTGAAACTATCTACCTTACACAATTGACTTTGTCTGCATTAACATGACATTATTACACCATTGTTTCAGTAAACACAACGTGACCATTTCAGGGGACACTTACCCAGGCAGATCACCTATTTGTTCATTATTGGAACTTCCCAGAACTCCTCAATAGAAAGCATTGACAGTCTGTACACTAAGACTCCTTGAAACCCTCCCTTAAAATCCTCACCTTGATGCTTCTCCCTATCCTAAACTTAGTCATACTGTGATCCTCACATAATTCTAATCAAATTGAATTATTTTCAATTGAAAGACCTTCCCAGGTAAAGAGCATTTTTCCTATAACTCTGCACAATGTCTACTTTAACTTTTAGATTTAACATAAGTGACTTACTTTAGGTCACTGGCATGAAGGGCTTTCCCCAACTCCTAACTTGGTAGAACAAACACAGGACTAGGAATCAAAAGAATCTTGAATCTTGGCTTTGGTTCTGCCATAATAGACCATATGAACTTGAACTAGCCTTGGTTTTACTTTTCTCATTTGAAAAGGGTGAGAGTTCAATTATTCAACATGTATGTTATATATATCATATATATATATATATAGGCTGCTATACCAGGCATTATGAGATATTTCCAGCCTCTCAGCTCCTATCATTTCTATAAGAGTCAGAACTTAACAAGGGTCATGACAGAACCAACAATGTACTGACCCTTCAGGGCCATGGTGGACCAATACATTGCTTCACAACATCATATACTCCAATGTCTCTCAGTATGACAATTCTAAAAGTCACATCCCTATTACACTTAGATTTCCCCCAAACAAATTACTTTGTGGCATGCTGGTTAAATTTTGGATACTATTTATATAACACACAGAGCAAAAGAAAAAGAAAAGAAAACTAAGACTGTTAGATTCCAGCAACCAACAGGACATGTTTTATGCATTATTTTAATAATTTTTCATGTTAATTAATGCTTGTTCTTATACTTTTAATGAAACAAAGAAGTTCTAAAAGTTTTAATTCCTTGCAGGGGAAGAGCATCATGTCCTGGAGATTTGGCTGCTGTAATTCTCTTCCTAACTTTTTCTTCTTCATGCATAAAAAGCTTCTAGCATTAAGAATTTTTAACAGCCTATGTCCTTAGGGATAGAAAAAGTAGAACATTCTGGCTGAGTAGGAGAGGCAAAAACCTAGTTAGGATCTGTCTAGGAGAATTACGACAAATACGAAATATTTAAGTCCTGCTATAGAAATTTAAAAACAAATAAAATCAGCCTAAAATGACCCAGTCAGATACTAACTCCACCCAAGATTACTCATTAGTGTGTGACTTTACGTCTAATAGATGGCGTAGTTAGTTGATAAATGGCTGCACCATGAGTTAAGAGTGTCTTTGCTCTGACACTTAACTAGCAGGTATGACTTTGAAAAACACACATCCTCCCTGAACCTCTGTTTCCTTCTTTAAGAAGTAGGAACCACAAAACTTGTCCTGCTACTTGTTGAGAAACGAGACAACATATGTAAAAGTGCTCCGCTATTTTAAAATGTCACTTCATTATAGGGAAATACCATGAACTTCCATGCACCGCTTGTCTAAGCTAATAAGGCAATGAGTCAGAATCAGCTTAATGCCTAGAACTGTTGGCACATGCAACAGACCTTGTGGTTGACTCCTTCATACCAAGTCATGCCATCCACTTCATACCAAGCAATTGACCTGAAGCTAAGCCAATGATGCTAACCCACCCCCTCACCAGTGGGTTCAGGGATGGGAGGCAGACTGGGTAAGTTTGAGCCAAAGGCAAATAAGGAGAGGAAGACTAAGGAATAAGAAAAAGAAACTAGTCCATCTCCCCCATTAGACATACATAAGAAGTGCACTGCCCCAGCTGCTGCTGGTGGCCACCTTGCTTGCATTCCATACGGTGAAGCAAAGACAGCAGGTGAGATATTTGTAAGGAATCTACATAGTACATGAGTGCCGCTCAGCTACTAAATCAACCAAGTCTGAGACCTGCTCTGCCTCTCTAGGTCCTGATACAAGGCTCCATACATGCAGTGGCCAGAAGAACTGGCTAAGAAGCTACTTTCTGAGTTCAAATCCAGGCTCTGTCACAAACTACTATGTGAATGTGGCAAGTTACAGAACCCCTCTGGACCTCAATTTCTTCATCTGTAATACTAGAATAACAACAGTACTTCCCCCATAGGGTTGTTATGAGGATTATGTTAGGGCTCTCTGTGTCTGGCCTATTGTAGGCATTATAAAGTGTTTGTTTAAATGATTTATAAATTATTTATTTACTTATTTATTATTTTAAACAGTCTAGGTTAGGCTTTGTTATTCATCTAAATAGACTTTTTCTTAGCCCTCTGAATCAGCTATTCTTAATTAAAATTTCAAATATCAATGGTGTATCAAAAGTAAACTTTAGTCATGCCAATTAAAATATTAAAGTCCTCAAATTATTTACTTTAACACATGTATATGCATATAATTATATGTATGTATACATAATATGTGTTTACCTGTTAAAGCAAATAATTAAAGCAAGTAATTATATACAGATACGTAAATTCAACAGTATCTTAATATCAGTATTATTCCTGCATACTTTGCCACAATTAGCTATGGGGTCTGAATAAACATTGCCCCTCTCTGGATCCTGGTTTCTTGAGAAATGGCTGGAATTATACCCAACAACACACAGGGAGCCGAGAATAACCTGGATATGCCCATAGGAGCGTGTTACCCATGGGGCACCAAAGGTTGCACGCTACTTCTAAACCTCCCAAGGAACTCACCAGGGAAACTAACGCAGGGCCAGGTCTGCCGATCCTCTTACATCGTCTTGCTTGTGGGAAAGACCAAGCTCTCTGAACCCTGTCCTTTGAGGCGGAGATTAGCAAGATACTCACTATGCCTGTTACCTCATCTTCCTGGGCAGCCAGTAGACTACATAGTTCAGCTTCCCCTGCTGCTAGGTGGGGCACGCGACTGAGTTCTAGCCAATGGACTGTGGGCAGAAATGACGTAAGCCACTACCAGGCTTGACTCATAGAAGCCTCCCAGATTTGATACCCCATCCTCTTTTTCCATCCAGCTCTGAATGGTGAAGATTCTGAGGGCCTCAAGAGGGTGAAGCCACAAAATGAAAAGAGTGTAAGTCCTTGGCCAGGGGAAAGCTAACTGTCCAGAAACAACTGCACTGGACAGGGATGTAAACCAGAAATGAACGTGTACTGTGCTAACTCCCTGAGAATTGGGGGCTTATCTATGAAAACAGCTCATGTTCTCTTAATTAATAAACTCAGCTTCAAGAAAATTGATGTACTTTAAAAAGACATCATCAAACTCAGAAGGAGACTTATTGCTGCTCTCCTCAATCTGACTTTCAGTAAGGACTCTGGGTAATCAGGTGAATTACTGGATTTGCGTGGTTGCTTTCACATGACACGCAGAGTGGAGGTGGAGAGCACTGTGCTCCTCTGATGAGGCCAAGTCACAGCACTCACAGTCACTCTAGCTCTTAACTGACCATCATCAGGTTCACAGGACATGTTCCTATTTGATTTGAAGAGGAAACGTCTTTCAGGGACTATGTCAGTGCATTCAGGCAGTGGTCATGAAGAGAAAGGTTACTATTCTATTCCCAATATAATTTTTCCTTGCCATGGGTGATGTCATCTGACAGAATGATTCTCAGGAACCCCTGAAATATATTTGTGAACTCCTAACATGGACTCAACAGTCATGCCCTCCTACAGCTAAATGCTCTTAGCCCATTAAAACGGTAGGGGAATATAAATGAAATGGTTTGCAGCAAAGAGGCACTACCATTATAGTGAAAATCATTCTAGAATATTCTCTACAGTTCATCTAATGGTCTCTTTAAAACAGCAAAGGTGGCAGATCTTCTGCCTTTTGCTCCATCTCATATCCCCTTCTCACTTTTTTTTTCCCTTTTGGAATCATTTTTAAAGAAATGTATGAATTATGACATCAGCTGCATTTTTGTATCACTTTTCAGACCGACTTTCATTAAGGATTGCTCCCAAATTCTTCGCCACATGATATTCTGAGCACAATACCAAAGGGCTCAGGGAAAGGTGTGATTCAGAAACGTTAAACCAAGGTGGGGCTCTGTTAAGGACAATCAAATTTAGAGGTCTCTCCAGAAACATGGTAAGCATTCTCCAGTTGAACGGAAAACAGCAGATGGCCAAAAGTAGCAAAAAGTCAAGAATTCAGATCCAACGTCCATCCCACCGCACCCTAACACCTCACCATATTTTCTTTAGTGAGAAAAGAGAACCTCTGGTGGTCCAGGTACCTTGGTGGCTTCTTTTGTTTTGATTAATTGATTCATTTAACAGACATTTCCTGGCCTTCTACTATGTCAGGTGCCTTCACAGTCCTATGCCCAAGCTCACCAAAGGAACTACACTGAAAACACTATTATTTTTCAGTCTTTTTCATTGCTAATATATAATATTTCTGGTATGCTAAAGTTTAAGAGGCTTTAACCTTAAAAACTTTTAACTTTAAAAGATGGCCTGGGATTTACAATAGCCAAGACATGGAAACAGCCTAAATGTCCATCAACAGATGACTAGATAAAGAAGATGTGGTATACTTATACAGTGGAATACTATTCAGCCACAAAAATGACAACATAATGCCATTTGCAGCAACATGGATGTTCCTGGAGAATGTCATCCTAAGTGAAGCCAGAAAGAGAAAAGAAACAAAAACACTATATAAGGTCGCTCATATTTGGAATCTTAAAAAAAAAAAAAAAAGAACTTAAATACAAAAGAGAAACAGACTCATAGACATAGAATACAAACTTGTGGTTGCCAAGGGGGCGGGGGGTGGGAAGGGACAGAATGGGATTTTAAAATCTGTAGATACTGACAGACATATGTAGAACAGATAAATAAGATTACACTGTATAGCACAGGGAAATATATACAAGATCTTGTGGTATAACTGAAAAATTGTGCTCTACACTGGAATTTGACACAACATTGTAAAATGACTATAATTCAATAAAAAAAAGTTAAAAAACAAAATGGCCTGGGAACCAAATCCTTATTCACCACATTATTTCTCAGGAAAAAAATACACTGAGTTCCAAACAACTTCCTTTTATTTGTTTATAATTTCTGCTCCACCTTTTCTTCTCAAAAAGGATTTCAGATGGTTAGCAGAGGATAAACAGAACTCAAAAGACAGTTTTAAAAAGGGAAGAACACACTGTTCACAGGGATGAGCTATTAAAACTGAGCTCTAACTCAGTTAAATAATTAATTGAACAGGAATATTTTTAAGTTCTTACTAGATGCCAGGCTTACAGCATGGAATAGATGGAAAAGTCCCAGCTCTCATAAAACTAATATTCTACAGTCCTGGAGCAGGAAGGGTGGTGTAAGGATTCAGACAGTAAACAAGGAAAACGTGTAACACTAAAATAACTCCAGGCAGTGATGGGTGCTGCGAAGACAATATGGACTGTGATGAGTGTTGCAGGATGAACAGCATTCTCCCAAAATGCATTTCTACCAGGACCTCAGAATATGACCTTATTTGGAAGTAGGGTCTTTGCAGGTACAGTTAGTTAAGTAAAGATGAGGTCATCTGGATCAGGCTGGGCCCTAAATCCAGTGACTGGTATCTTTATAAGAAGGCACAGAGGAAACACACACAGAGGAAAGGTGGCCATGTGAAGAGGGAGGCAGAAATTGGAGTAATAAATACAGTTCTAAGCCAAGGAAGGCCAAGGGCTGCCAGTAACCATCAGACGCCAGGAGGAGGTACAGAAGGATTCTTCCCTGGAGCCTTCAGAGGGAGCATGGCCCTGCGGACATCTTGACTTAAGACTTCCATCCTCCAGAATTAGGAGATAATCAACTTCCCTTGTTCCAAGCTACCCAGTTTGTGGTGCCTTGTTTCAACAGTCTGAAGAAAATAAATACAGTACGTTAGAATGATCAGAAAAAAAAAGCTAGCTAACGTAGTTAGATTGGATGAATTAAGTTATCTTTCTCAAGAAGTGACATGTAAGCTGGAATTGACATGACACTAACTTTCATGCTGAGCTCCCTAGCAGACAAGGCAAAAATGAGGCAGGGTTTCTTTGCTGTTAAAAGCAAGCACACATATTCTAAGGAGACAAAGATTTTAATAATTGTCTTACAAGTGAATTTGGGGGGCTAGAACCTGTTTTTAGGTTGAGGATTCTTTGTCTTAAAGGCCAGTCTTGCTCTCCTTCTTTCGAAAAGCTAGTTTTCAGATCCTACAAGATGGAGAGTCAATGAGGTGTAGAGAAATTCAGAAAAGCAGAATGATTATTCTTGAAGTTACAGCACTGATTAAATATCGCTACTGAAAAAATGCCAGCTATAGAACTTTTCGTGAAATTTTCAGCGTGTACAGCATTCTATTTGAATTAAGGCAACATACCTAGCTCCAGCTCTGCATTCTGCCAATATTAAAAACTGAGAATAGTAGAAGCTTTGAACAAAACCTTACCTCCATCCCTCCTCCAACCTTTTCAATAGGTTAGACGTGACTTTCAAACAGACGCCCACTGAGTCCCAGTAGACCGGGTCACAGGTTTCAGCCTTGCTTCAAACAGTAGCTTCTCTTATCTGTTTCATGTGCAGATGATCTGCCTGTAAGTTCATTTTTTAAAGAAATCTACTGTTTTGTGTTTTTTTTTTCTCTTTTGATAGAAAACTACTTATTTCTATCCAAAAGACTGGCAATAAGGGCATAAAGATTTGCACTTCATTGTCAGCAGCAAAGCCTCTTAGAAGCGTCACCATTTTATCCTGTAGAAAAGACTACCTAAAAATGAACTTTAAAGTCTCTTATGGCTTGAGCAGAACACTGCCCAGCAAGGTCAGGGAGACTGCGTCGGCTAGCTTCTCAGAGGACTCCAAAGAAGTCATTTTTTGGTGAATTCACCATGGCTCACCTCTGGCACCTGCCATTGAAGTCTCAGGACCTGGATTTGTCAGCACTGCAAGACTGACCCCAACGATCTGGGGTTGGCTTATGTTAACCTAAGCTAAGAGAGGCTGATGTAAAAGCCAGAGGCCTAGCAATTTGTTAATAATATGACAAGAAATAGAAATGTCATGAGAACCAGAGCTCTCAAGCAGACATGATAAAGCATTCTCTGCTTGTAGACAAACGCACATGAAATGCCAAAGGCTACTGCAAAGAGGAAAGACTGAGGAACAAGTCCCTGAACTAAATGATGTAGGAAAATAAGTGATCAAGCATGTTCACTTCTTGTTGCCAAGGTCCACTTCCCCTGAAGGCTAGCCTCCCAGTGAGGAAGGCTTTTTGGCAAGACAGCAACCCAAGGTGATTTCATCCACCCACCCCACCTCCCCAGTGTTGGTCCAGCAAGTACAGAAAAATGGGAAAGTGTCGGTTCTGGCCGTCTTGGGCTCCCGGGGGCCTAGCCCCTCAGCAAGGGTTTGACTAGCATAAGCGTCTACTGAAGTGCCTGAAATCTCCCATCTAAATCAAGCAATAAGAACCACTAGCAGTGGGATTTGGGGAGTATCAGTCTATTTTATCCCTTGGGATGAGGATGGAGGCTGCAGAGGAAGTTAATCACATTAATTGTGTGTATTCAAACATTCCAATCATTCTTATTACTTCAAACTTGAAATTCTCGCCAGTGCGCCCCGCAAGCAGCCAACCTGCCCTCAGCAGTTACTGCATCTTGTTAAAAGGAACACTCTCTTACAATCAATTAGACTTATTACCTTGAATATTCAGCTGCTGCCAAGCCACAGTTTAAACAGTCACTTCAGAGAATCTGTGAATGTCAGGCCTACAGCCATTTCTGAGAGCACTCACACGCTTTTTCGGATGTCTTTTCTAGGCTGGCCATGTGAGCTTTTCTGCTCACACAGTCTCTTTCCCAACATCCTACAATATGATGATGGGGTTTCTACTTAATGACTTACAATTACATGCCCTCCTTGTCTCTCTGAGAATAAACTCAGATGGACTTATATAAAGGCCATCTGTGTGTCCTCAGAGTCTGCAGTGCCAGGGTTAGAGGTGGAATCAGTTTAATCTTACAGCTGGGTCACCAAAGCCATCACGTGTGTAGGTTTCACCGGATCTCACTGCCAACCTCATGTCATGTCAACAGTATTGACACCCTTGGTGAAGTCTGGGCCAGTTGTCTAGCAACTGTCTCTCAGCTTCAGATCCATCATTCTGTACTCTGCCCTGGGGTGCTGGGTCTGGGACTCTGCAAAACACCTTGCTCCTTGGTCATCTGGCTCCCAGTGAGGTCTTACCAAGATGAGGCTCTGAGGAGAGACCAGAAGGTAGGAGGGAAAGAGAAGGGGTCCGCTCCTTCCTGTTTGCCTACAGGTCCTTTCCTTTCATTTGAAAAGGAAGCTACTCACAGGCACACGCAACTTGGCTGAGTACAAAATTACTCAATTTATTTTGTAAATAAAGTTTTATTAGAAGGTAGTCATGCTCATTTGTTTCTATATTGTTTAGGGCTGTGTTCACACTAGGACAGGGCTGAAGTGTTGCAACAGAGGCCATATGGCCCATGAAGGCTAAAACATTTACTATCTAGCTGTGGACAAAGAATGTCGCCTGCCATATCAGTAAGTAGAGGCTGTCGTGGCCATCAAGCCGTCAAGCCATCAGCTGTGGCAGCTGCCCCCAGACTGTGAACCCTGACGGGATACAGGATGGGGAAAAAAAAACCAGGATATTGGCCCTAGATAGTGAAGGTGCACATCAAAGGAATGATTTCAATGAGCCCAGACTCTTGCATCTTCCCATATACAGAAAAGTGCTAAATTCATTAACTTGAGATGTCTAGGTCTTCTTTAATTAACAATCATCTTTTGATGTTCAGACTACTTGGTTTTTGTTGCAAAAGTCCTATATACACTGGCTCCTCCCTTACCCCTTTGGAGCGCTCACTCAGAGCTATCGGAGGGGCTGCCTCTGGGCTTAAGCCCTCAGCAAGTCCGCCGTCTAAAACATCATTCTCGACTTTTAGGTTGTGCTTTTTTTTTTTGCTTTTTCAGTCGACATAGCCCTTTGTCAGGACAAAGCTTACCATCCTCTGATTCCTCACTGCTACCTTCACAAAGGTGTTTACATCCTACCAGTCCCATTTCCATCCATTCTGGCTCTCACAGAAGACTTGTACTTAAACCAAAACCAGACCCAGGGACTGAGCGGAGAGCTACAGTCAGGACGAGGATGAGGTAAGAAAGCCCTCCGTTTCAGCCAGGAAGCCAGCGCGGGTTATTAACAGTCACAGCGACTCCAGGAGAAAGGAGGATGAGGGACTCTTTGATCTTTCAAAGGCCGTAGTCATCTCAATCAGAGAAGACTTTTACAGACAAGGACAACACTTACATCCATCTCCCAAATACATAGCTCAACTTTGACGCAATCAGCCGCTTTTGAAAGGGGGTGGATAGAAAATGGAAACCCTCCTTGCTAATGCTCTCCCATTTCCCAGAAACAGATGAAAATCAATTTATCCTCAGGTTTTTTTTTTTTCTTTTTTAATTCTGATGGTATATTCAATTTGGGGCTGGGTATCAGTAGAAAAGGACTCAGAAATTCAAAGTAGGACCTGTGGTCCCCACCCCCACAACCCCCATCTCAGAAACCTGAAACAGCAAAACAAGATTTACCCACTTGAAAAAGGAGGAACTACAAAACGCATGGATGTAGGGCTCATTCTTTCATTCGGCAAACATTCACTGGCTTTGAGGAGAAAAAGATGAAACACTGTGTATGTATATATATTTCACACACACACGTAAATATACACACTCTGCCCTCAAAGGAGTTACTAGTCTAGAATGCAAGTGATAAATCCTTAGACCAAGTTGTTACAATATAATTTGATTAGTTCTATAAAAAGCACTTTTTTTTTGTTTTGACACATAGGAGTAAATAACTATCCTAGAAGGACTGGGAAGAACGTACAGAAAATATACTGGAACTGTCTTCAGGATTTCAGGGAGAGCACAGTCCAGGCAGAGGGAGAGTTATCACTGTCGTCAGGGTGTCCCCTTGCTCACGTCGATGACCACAGCTCCTTCTCGAGGAACCCAGATGACGGAAAGGAGGATGGAGAGTTGTGGGGCTCACTGACTCAGTGACATTTACTGGCCCTCTATTTCCACTGGCATTGGAACAGGAAAAGTGACGCCCAAAGTCAGGCTCTGCGTCTCTCCCTTTGACAAAACATCCACTGGTCACCCGCTTGTTTACACTGACAAGTCCTTTTCCAGAGATACATCTGCACCCATCTCCCTTCTACCTCTGTATCAATCCACATCCCACCACCGACATCCCAACAGAGCAGAGGGCCTGCAAATGCCAGTTTGGTCCCGTGTGTCCCCAAGAGGTGTCTGTCTTCTCCGAGTTCCCCTCTCATCCTCTGCCCGTGACACGTGCTGACTGAGCGTGGTGGTTTTCAACGTGCAGTCACCACATCGGCAACATCATCACCACTTGGGAGCTTGTTTGAAACACAGATTCTCAGGACGCACCCCAGACCTCCTGAATCAGAAACACTGGGTGTGGGAACCAGCAATCTGTGTTTTACCAAACTCTCCAGAGGACTCCCATGTACACTGATAGCTGAGAGCCACTGGGCTAAATAGTCCTAGACGCCAAAGAACATTGCTTAGAATCCTGAAGGGTCTGTTCCATTAACAAGGAGAAGGAAGGAAGGAATTCTGGCTCTGCCATAACTACAGATACAAAAGGCAAAGTAGGCATCACTGTGTGGTCTAATCCAGAGACTGGGCAGGGTGAGAAGGCCCCAGCAAGACAGAAGGCTTTAACTGCATGTCCCAGTCCAGGCAACTAGACAAAAATCCCTGTCTGTATTTTCAGGTTACTTCTGAAGCTTCTTAATCTTACTCCAGCAGAAAACACTGCAAAGGCCCAGACACTAGGAAGAGCAAGAAGTTTGCTGTGTTTCAACCGTAGAATGACAGGCCAAAAGAGTAGATCAGGGCAAGGTCATGAAAGGCTGAGTCTTTCTTCTGCACTAGGGCTTTTATCCCATAGACAACAGGAACCCACTAGAGGTGTTTCCGGCGAGCAGCATGGCGATGTACGGAGCATTCTAGTGGCAAGGTTAGGGTAGACGAGACTGTACTGAAGAGAAAGATGGAGGTTTATCACTTAAGAAACTATTACTCCAGGTGATGAGAACCAAAACCAAGGACCCCACAGGCTATGGGAAAAGGGTGTCAAATTACAGAGAACTTTCAGGAACAACGTTTAGGACACGGTGCCAGACTGGTTACCAAAAGTGTAGGGAGGGGTTTGTGAAGAGGAGTCAATTTCTAGCTTCAGTGTAGGATAAGTAATGGTGTCACACATCAAGGTAGGTAATATGGAGGAGGAAGAAGAAGGTTTAGAGGAGAAAAACGAGTTTTATTTTGAACAGATAATTCTCCTGGAGTCTGTGTGAAATTCACACAGAGATAACGAATGCCACCTAATTTCTTTCCCTGCAACAGCAGAACACATGGAGCAAACTCACCCTGGGTTTAGTCTTCACTGCACACATCAGACCCCCACGTGTCACACAGGTGCCTACCAACCTCTAACGTGGAACAGAGACGTTCAAGGATCAGTAGAGGAGCTGATTCGATCCAGGTTTGTATATGCAATCAGGTTTGCAATATGATTCGAGACTGAGCTATACTGGGAAACATTTTCCATCCCGTGGGACTTATTTGGGATATTATTTTATAAGTGACATTACTAACCAAGATCTCAGCTGGCTTTGGTTAGAAATTAAGCCAATTTAGAACAAATCCATCGTGCTATCTGGTATCTCAGCATTTTAAAGGATAAGAATTAGAAGACACAGCCAGTTATCTGACAGCATGTGATGTGAATGTCATGCAAATTAACAGTGAACCCCTTTGCCAAGTTTTAATCAATAGTAGTGAATGGAAAAGAAGGTACCAGCCCTGATAATAATGCTGTTTCTTCAATCTCTCCATACACCATTGACTCTGCTTGTCTCCTCAAACTATTTAAAAAACAAACAAAAAAAGCCCTCATTCCTGGCACTCTTCCTCCCTTCTTCTATTTATGGTTTAAGGAGGCCGAAGGACATGTGTTCAGTGGTATAACTCAATTTTGAGAAGTGGGCCAGAGCCCAGTACAGATGAGATGCATCTATGGGGGTGAGGGGTGGTGCTGGGAGATTCCCCTCTGGTCCCTGAGTTTCTTCTTTGTTGAACCTGTAAAGTGAGTTAGGGAAAAAATGAGGCATATGTTGGCAGTGGGTGTCTCAAGACAGTCATTTGCTCTATTGTATGTTTGCATCCTGCCTTGATTGGAAAGAGACTATCTTCTAAACTCATCCTCGCCTCCCAGTGAATAATACCTGGTATCAAGCATTCCAGGAAGAATCAGTGATAAGAACATAAGCACGAGAGCAGGAGTCATACTGGATGCAGGGAAATGATCTGCATTCAAACGACCCCAGAGCCATCGGTCTAACAGGACTGTATCGTAGTCTTTTGATGTTAACCTCTCAATGAACCAAAAGCTGCTGAGGGAGGAAGTAAAAAAAATCGGTCTGTTCTGTTTTCTGGGGAAAATCAGAAATACATGTCACTCTCTATTTGAATATTTCCATAATAAAATGCTTGGCTGCAGAGATAATTACTTGGTGAAGAGTGTTAGAGCAGAAAGGGGGCATCAGATGTATAATGAGATGAGCAGATACCTATAAGCATCACTTCAGAGCAGCAGAGGGGTTATTTCTTGTGCCACTAAAAGAAGTTAGAAAGAGCTCACTGTCCTGACGGGAAGGTGCGTGGTTCCAGAGGCCAGGGAGAGAAGGGAGCCAGTGCTGCTCCCCTCAAAGCCCAGCCCTTTCTATCTGAATCTCTGTCCTGGGACCGAAAGGTTGGGTGTGAGGAAGGCGAGAGTGAGGCAGAGTGCCTGTGTGTACACGCATGTGCAAAATGGATGGAACATCCGCTTTCCTGGAGATTTGGGGAAAGCTGTATTCTTACATAGCAAGGGGGATACTGTGAAATGAGTAGCTGACAACGGCCAAAAACATTTCACCTAAACAACTAATGTAATGACTATATTAACAAAGCAGATCATTTCAGCAACCAAAGAGTACTCACAAGGAAAGGGTAAGTGTCTAGAAGGCTGACCATAATTTCTGCACCCTCACCCCTGAGGCCCAGCTCATTTCTAGAGAAGAATGGTGCACAGAGTGACCAGCGCAAGGTGCATGCCCTACAGATTGACAGGTAACCTTCACTTCACCAGCAACATCACTCCTGCCCTGGCCAACCTGTGGTCATCCACCAGGCAGCTGATTCATGACCCAGATAGATTCCAGCAGGCCAGTATGGCTATGAACGCAGAGCCAGAAAGACTCCAGGCTCTACCTTCACCCTCAGACCTTTAAATCAGGCATTGAATGCCTGAGCCCAAAGGAATCAATTGGGGACATAAATGAGAGGGGCAAATGGGGACTGTGATGCCTCTGCTCAGGGTCAATCAAATGGGAAGGGGGCCATTGTCACGCTGTGAGATCGCCCAACACCTGCAGAAAAACTAATGCATCTGACTCTTTTGTGAAACGTCATGAGGTTTCATGTTTCATAAACATCACACAGGCCAAACAAAATTTGGCTCCCCATGGGTCCACTCAACTATGATCTTCATTTTAAACTCCTTAACCAGGCTGGAGAGCCTTCATGGCACAATCTGTAATGCCAAGCACCAAGTCAAAGCCTGTGGGAACTGGAGCCCATTACTCTTTGCTGGGACTTTGGGAAAGTGGAATGATGAACATACGACGTGAGTTCCCCAAGAGGGCAGGATGAGTTGCAAGATCAAAGGAAACCGAAAGTGGACACTCAAGGCTCTGCGCTATGATGACTCGACAGGTCATCAAGGACCATTCCTGGGCAGGAATGTCTTGTTGTTACAGCCACTCTCTTAGAGTGATCAGTGACCACAACAGCCAGAGCCATTCTTGTCATCAAAGAAACATCTGCATGTATATGTATGCTGGTGGGGGAAGTGGGTGAGAGAACCGGAAGAGGTCTACCAGGACTCCAGAGGATGCTGCAGGGACCTCTCTTCCGGATCAGTTCCTCTTCTGCTCTTCACACCCTCTCCACCAATTCAAAGCATGGCCACTGCCATTCTGAACACAAGAATCAAGCTTATTCATAGTCAGCATACTCCTTGACTTTCTATGATTTAAAGGATGCTTAAAGCATCTTATTCATGCAACTTGAAAAGAAGGGAAATTGTCAGGAACTGAATTTGGTGAATGGGAGAAAGAAATGTAACTGGCTGTGGGCTTTGCAGGTGTCCTCCTCAGGGCATCGGCAATTAGGCATCATTCAGCTCCACTGAAATCCTACTCCGAGTCTGGAGTCTCTTACTGCAAAGGTCTCTGTTTATTTTTTCATATAGAATAAGGCTTCAAAGGGCATTTTTTTTGCTTTGGTTTTCCTTTGGGAAACATAAAAGGGGAGAACAAAGGGAATTCAGAACTTTTTTTTTTTTTTTTTTTTTTGCCACAGGCCACTCAAGAGACAATCTAAGTTGAGAGTGCCGATGAAGTGCTGCCGGCCCCCTCAACCCATCCCCCGGATGCCCAATGCCACCCTTGACATTGCAGGCAGTCCTGACCCGCTTCTCCAACCAGGACCCTTCTCAGGGCCAGAAAGCAATGTCTCAGCAAAGCAAAGAAATGTGTCTGAGGTCCCATAGCAGGTGCCAAGAGCAGGAGCTCTGTCGGGCTTCCTAGCTTCAAATCTTGGCTCTGACCCTTCTGAGCTCTGTGATCTTAGCAAGTTACTTAACCTCTCTGTGACTCTGTTACCTGATCTATAAAGATAAGACCGATACTTACTTTGTAGGATCACTGTGAAGGTTAAACAACATAAGGCACATGCCTGGGACATAGTAAACACTGAACAAATGTTTGCTAGTTTTGTTGGTATTATTATCAGTATCGTGGGAATCAGCACTTCCTGATTTGTTCTCTGACGGCTCCACAGGGAAGCCATGTTACGGCAACAGAAACTGTGCCATCTAAAGAAAACTGATCTAGAAGTCAGAAGACTAAGAGATGGGAGTCATCGTTTAAGCTGGGCAGCTGACCAGCTGGATGGCTCTGGCCAAGTCACTGTACCTTCTTGAGTTTCAGTTCTGTCATCTGTAAAATGAGAATCAACTTTGCCCATTAGCCTTTATAGGACTGTTGTTAAAATCCGTGCTAGAATTATTTGTCCTTAAGCCAAAATTCATTACACTAATTGTAGTTATTTCAGTTCTCCC
Source organism: Camelus ferus (assembly GCF_009834535.1). Classification (NCBI taxonomy): domain Eukaryota; kingdom Metazoa; phylum Chordata; class Mammalia; order Artiodactyla; family Camelidae; genus Camelus; species Camelus ferus. The sequence goes on along the minus strand of NC_045706.1, from coordinate 16,903,712 downwards.
TTTCTACTTCACTCACTTCTCGACTTCTGGTACCTCAAACTGAGGGCGTGGCTGAGACCAGTGAGAAGAAAAGAGGGGAGAAATCACCAACCGATTACTCACTTTCTCAAAAAATTGGTGTAATACATTTTCATTTTTATAAAATTCTCCTTAATCTAGTTTCCTATGATTTTAAAGAATTGATGTTAATTGGCCACCGTGAATAGAAGCAAAGAATTCACTATGTTAGAGATATGAGAGTAAAATCTTCTGGAAAGTCACATCAGTGTGCTTCAGGAACTCTTAAGAAGCTTATTCCCTATGAGCCTGTAATGCTACTCCTGGGGATTTGTCCTGGAGAAGTGTTTTAAAAGAAGAAAAATGATCATTAGGTGAAGTTGCTTATTGCGGTATTATGTATAGTAGTAAAACACTGAAAACAACCAGAATGTCCAACTACTGGGGAATGAGCTAATAAATTAGAGGCCATTAACTTGATGGACTATATTGCAGGCATTAAAAATGAAAGCCACAGCACTCAGTAGCCGTGCGAAAAGGCATTCCAAATATCATAGATCACAATTACTACTATCTAAAAATAAAGCAGTTGTCTGAATGTGCTGAAGTTATGGAGGATGGTTAAAACTTTTTTTAAATGTGTTTTAAAGCTTAACTTTGTTTTTTTTGCAATCAGAAAAACTGGAGAATTAAAGGTTTAAAACATATAGATACCAGGGTTTTTTTGGCATGGGGACAAGAAGGTTGAAGAAAGCCAGCTATCTTTAAGAAAGTATGTGGATGCATCCGGCAAGATGGCCAAGTACGGCTTCCCAAGGCTGTGTCGTCAGTGGGTTTGGCTCACAAAAATCAAGGGCTAATTTATAATGCTCAGTAACGTCAAGAAATACCTGCATTTTCAAAGGAATCTCAACTATCAAGATTTTCAGCCCTAAAGGGTAAGATATTGATCAAAGGTAGGCCACTGAGTTCAAAACCTGGAGGGAAATAAACAGGAGCTAACAGGGACAGCTACATATAAAAGAATGAGATCAGAACATTATCCCACATCATATACAACAGTAAACTCAAAATGCATTAAAGACCTCAATGAAAGACCTGAAACCATAAATCTCCTAGAAGAGAACATAGGTAAAACACTCTATGACATACATCGTAGCAATATTTTTGAGGGGTCTGTCTCCTAAGGCAAAAGAAATAAAAGCAAAAAAATAAACAAATGGGACCTAATTAAACTAAAACTCTCACACAGTAAAGGAAATAATTAACAAAACGAAAAGAGAACAAATGGAATGGGAGAAAATATTTGCAAATAATATGATGACAAGGAATTAATACGCAAAATATTCAAACATCTCATTCAACTCAATAAAAAAAACCAATCAAAAAATGGGCAGAAGATCTGAACAGATATTTTTTCCAAGACATACAGATGGCCAAAAGGCACATGAAAAGATGCTCAGCATCGCTAATTATTAGAGAAATGAAAATCAAAACCATAGTGAGGTATAACCTCACCCATGTCAGAACAGCTATCATCAAAAAGCCTACAAATAACAAATGTTGAAGAGGATGTGGAGAAAAGGGAACCCTCGTAGACTGTCGGTGGGAATATAAATTGGTGCAGCCACTGTGGAAAACAGTATGGAGGTTCCTCAAAAAACTAAAACTAGAGTTACCATGTGATCCAGCAATTCCACCCCGCGTATATACCCAGAAAAAAAAAAAAAAAGGAGCTAATGGGTATTGAAACTCTCTTTTCTGAGTCCTCTTTTAATCATCTGCGTATTTGTCCTCTCATTGACTCAAAACAAAAAAATCCTCAAGACAGAGGCAAAGCTTTGGAAACTATGTTATCAGTTTAGCTCAGAAAGGCCATGTTACCAGGCTGACAGTCATGCAGCTGGACTCAAATTCTAATCTAACATAAAATTTGTGGGGACAGTAAAACAACATGGAAAACTGTATCTGGTGTAGTGCTAAATGGAAGAAAAAAATACAAAATCATATTCACACTGTAATTACTACAGAGTAAAAGCATTCAAGTAATTGAGAAAGAAATAGGAAAAATGAAAAGTTTTGCAAGGGTGGTGAAATTAGGAATCTTTTATTTTCCCTTTTCCACTTCCTTTATTAATACTGCTTTTGCAATAAGGAGGTTCATACTATTTTGATTGCACGGCACTGCATGAGGTACCCTCACCTCTTACAGGCCTGGGATGTCCTGGCTTAAGCCATAATTGTATTAGAAATGAAACTGAATAAATGAATAATAATGACAACAATAAGAGCTGCTGTGAATTAGCCATAATTGTCTTAATGATTAGAGCAGCTATGAATTAAGAAGCCAATTGTCATCACAATGGCCACTGCGATAATGAGCTAGAAAATGTGTGCATGTAAAATAGACCCATGAGGAAAGAGACCAGACTATATGGCCAAGACCAAGGGTCTGTGTGAATGGAGATGGAAAATTACAAGAGCACTGCACCAGCCAAGAAAGGATTCCAACCGAAGCCTTCAGCAGACAGCTTTCTCCTACAAAGCAGCTTGGGCCAGACTGGACAGGACCAGACCCATTTAAGAAGAGCAAATATAAGATGCCCCATGATGCCAGCTGATGTTTGGATGCTTCAAGGATGAAGGGATGGTGGGAGCAGGTGCCTCCAAGTGAGAAGGCCACAGAACTGTCCAAAAAAGCTGGTGAGGCTACAGCTGGACGTCCCACCCTTATGAGGCATCTGTGCAGCTCTGAATCCTACGAAAAACAAACTCCAGAAACAGAACTTCCCTAGAGTGTTCCATCTGCAGAATTAACTCACAGACCTTGTATGTCTGGCCCTATAGACAACACCATGCTATAAGGAAGTAAGCCTTCTTTGGCCTTAGTTTTCTCACCCGTGGAACAGGGAGAGTACCAGAACCTATGTGATGGAGTTGCACTGAGAATTAAGCGAGATGATACAGGTCAAGTTCTTGGCACAGAGCTTGGTGTACACGAAAGTTACCGTTAGCTATAATGGGTAACATTATTAGAGTAAGACTAAATGATGCAGTAATTTATAAATCAAAATTTTATGTTTAACCAGAATCGCACGCCTATTGGTGTATTATCTTCCAACTTTCTTTCCCGAGATTCTGCATTCGAAAAATGATCTGTCTTACTGCATGTGAAGCAGGTAACTGGAGGCTAGGCGTAACTGTTGACTTACATATGAACAATGAGGTCCTGTTTCCAGCATAGATATGATGTGAGGAGAGGTGAAAGCAAGATATTTTTAGAGTAGACAAGAGATCTACTGACAAGAAAGGCTTGCCTAGTTTCAAAGAGCATAATAGTTAGAAATAGGTGTTACAGTTCATTCTTCCCAATTCATTTATTCATTAGAATCACTTAGAGAACTTAAATACATATATATAAACTAATGCCCAAACCCATCTCACATACTGATTTAATCAAAATGCCTGTGGGTGAAACATTGATTTGCATCAATATTTTAAAGCTCTACATTTATGCCAAAGTGCAACTAAAATTGACACCTTTACAAATTCGTAGAATTTCAACTTGGAATTCATTTCTTTATCTTCTAAAACAATGTCTAGGTAAGACTCCTATTTAGAGACAGTCACACACACTGAATTCTCCTTTAAGCTGTGTCTCTAAATTCTCCGCCCTGAGATAGTTCCACACCAGGCCAAGAAGTCTGAGTGACTGGGAACAGAGTGAGCTAGTTCTGTGTGCCAAGTACCCTCTCTTAGTGGAGAATCTTTACAGACTCTAAAAAGTGAATGTAAAATTCTGGCATATCAAACAGTAGCAACAAAAAGTAGACAGGACAGAGTTCCTAGCTCCAACGAGAACCTAGTACTGACTAGCGTATTTGCATGTCAAACACAGGTTGAGAGCAAGTACCAGAGCATCCTGGTCTGTGCTGGTGAGCCTATTTGTAGGGTTCTGGGGCCAAAAAGTTTCCTTTGCCTTCCCCCATATTCACTTCAGACGCTGCTGAGGCAGCCTGGATGGGAATATGACCTTTAATGACTAATTTAATTTGAACAACACAACTTCGGACCACCCGTTCAGGCCATCAGAGCAGATGGTAAGACCAGAGGATACCAGGCAAAATCAGACTTCAGCATCATCCCAGAAAGTTTTAAAAACATATATCTTCAATTTCTAGGCCTCTCTAGCTGGATTCAGAACCTCCAGAGATTAAGAAATATAAGTTTAAAAAGCTTCCACAAGTGATACTGATGTGCCTGGTGTGGTTCCCAATGCAGGAGAGGCCTTGAGCCATGGCTTCATGAGAAAAGCTTGAGGTCTTGAGGCTCCAAGGAGCTCTCCCACCTACTCACCTGAACACCTGAAGGACCCCCAGGTAAAATCAAATGCATTGAGGTGGTTCTACATGGGGACCCCAGACCCCTAGGTAGGTAAGTCTGGGGTTGGAGCACTCGCTGCAGAACCAAGTCAAGAGGCTCCATTGCACGGTGGGCAGACATGACTTTGGAGTTAGGCTGGTCTGAATTCTATTCCTGCCTTTGCCATTTCACCAGCTTTGAGTATCTAAACCATTAACTTAACGTCCTTCGGCTGCAGCATCTGCGTCTATCAGCTCGGGGATGTACACGCCTCCCTATACGTTTACGGCAATGGTGTACTGCGCCCGTCCTGAGCCTCCTAGTGCTTCAGATCCATTCCTCATCTCTTCATTGGTCCAGTTCACACAGCGGGGAGCTGACACCCACTGGCTAGCTTCTGGCTTGGCCAGTGGGAGACCCTGTGGGAGACCGGCTGGTGGGGAAAGGCAGAAGCCATGGCATTCTTTCCCCTTCTCTCTGACTTGGTGGCATCCCTCAGTGGCTCCGCTGTCATGGCCCTGGCTCCCACCAGATAGGCTCACCATCATTCTAGCATCTATTGAGTAACCCCATCCTGTGGCTTCCAGGTACCCTGAATTCTGCTGTCCCCCCAGCCCAGGGGTGGAGGTAGCCCTCCGCTGTGGCTAATCTCTGGGTTGCCTCATATCCCAGATGGCCTTGTCAGCTCTTCTTCCACCTGTGTAATCAGTTCCTTGGTTTATAGCCCCTCTCTTTTAAATAGTTGTGTCCCCCACCCCCAAAAGATCCTTACATGGTAACGTTCCATGTATAGGAACTTGGTACTATTTATGCTCAATAAATTGGAACTATTACAATCAAGTATCTGATGAACTCCCCAGGTGCCTCCCGCCATTGTCTTCAGTATGGGTGCTGGCTGCAGCCAGATCCATTTGAGAAGCCCTCCTAACCTTGAAATAACAGCAACAGTCAACATTTACATAGTGCTGCCTTTGTGCCAGGCATGCTTCTAATTGCTTTATTTAAATTAACTCATTTAATCTTTACCACAACCCAATGAGGTAGACACTATTACTATTAAAAATAAGTCAAAGGAAAAAAAAGTTAAGTGACCTGCCCAAGGCACTAGAGCTAGTGGGTGGTAGAGCCAAGATTCAACCTCGGGGATTCGGGCACACGAAGCTGTTCTCCGCAAGCCCAGCTCTACACCTCCTGTCCAGGTGACTGCCTCAGAACCAGGGAACAATGCATGTTCATTCTCAGAGGCCACTGCCACTCAGCTCTGAAGACTCTCGTGTAAAGGGGCCTGTATCAGTTACAGTTTCAGACCTGCAAGGACCTATGATGTCTTCATAAAGCATCAAGATCAGATCCCTGCCCGTCTGGCCCAAAAAAAGGCCCAGCATCCAGCCCTGAGGCTGCCTGGGACCTTAACAGACACCTCTAGTGGAGCCCAACCACACAGGAATCCATAAGCCATTAACTGGAGTTATATCAAGCCTATAAAAATCAATTGCTAACATTCCAATGACCTTATAAATTAGTTTCTCAGATGGTTTTACTCATTCACTGATTAACTGAAGGTGGAAGGGAACTAACACTTATTGAGTGTTTTCTCTATGCCCAGCCATCTCCCAGGAGCCCGGCACATGGCATCTCTTTTCCTTTTCACCCTCCTAGCAACCCTGTGAGAGAAAAGGATGAGTCCTACCTTAAAGAGAAGAAAACTGAGCTCAGAGAGATTGAGTAACTCGTCAGTGATGCCATCATTTAAACCCTGGTCTGTCTGATTCCAATACACCAGTCTCTTCTGAGCTAGAATAAGGACGCTGTCTACGTGGAAATTTTAAAGCGTGGCCACAGAACACAGAATTGCAAAGTATGGGACATTTCCCAAGGAGGAGATTTCGGAATTGCTTTAGATCGGTTACTGCTCTGTGGCTCACATTTCTCCTCTTTTTGAACAGGAATGTCTACAGCAGTTACCTTATGCCTGTCCCACTGCTGTATGTCGGGGACAAGGGGAGCAGATTACTTTCCCTTTAGTTTCTCAGATCCTCATACTGGAGGTGACTGTACTGAAGGAGCTCTACTTAACTATAGTCCAGGGGCCTTATCCCTTCCTGCACCTGATATATAATTGAAGTATAGTTAGTTACAAGGTGTCCATCTCTGATGTACAGCACAATGTCCCAGTCATGCATATACATACATCTATTTGTTCTCATATGCTTTTTCATTAAAGGTTATTACGAGATGTTGAGTATAGTTCCCTGTGCCATACAGAAGAAATCTGGGGATTTTGTAGGGATAAGTTTGGGAGTTTGAGACTTGCAAATGTAGCTCTACTAAATCTTTTATTTTAGCAAGAGGCCCCACTGTTTAGGTTTAGGTTTAGTTTATGCGTCTGAACTTTTGCGGACTATGGCTGCAATGGCGTTTTAATTTTCGGAGCCTTTGTGCTTTTATTTTAGTTTGCGTGGTTTGTCTGGCACTGCTGGGGCTGCCTGAGAGAGTGAAGAGATCTCTCCAGCCCAGACTACCAAGTGCGGGGGAGGGGCAGAATGACTCTCATCAGGCCAATTACACAATCAGTGTTTTATTTTAGAATTGCTTTTTCCCCACTTAATAGTATGATGTAATCAATCATACAGCATTAATTTTTAAATCCTGAGTAACATCATCTTTAATGATTCTTATGTTGTTTCAACCCTCAGGTCTATCTTCCAGAAGATAAGAGGTGGAGAGATTAAAAAAATGAGGCATTAACATTGGTATTGCCGTCTCTTTTTTTTTTTTTTTTAAGATATTACTGATGAGTTAATTTTACCTGTTGTCTTTCTTGCCCCTTAGCATTCCTAGGAAGGAAAGTTTAATGAAACGGATGATTTCAAGGATAGGCGAGAGCGCCCCCTCTGGGGGTGTCACCCAGGTCTGGAATTTGAATAGCGGGTATCATTTCTCCTTTTCAATGTGCTATAATATGAGAGTTTATGTTTCCAATTAATTTGAGAACATATGAAAATTATGTGCAGTGGGCATGAATCTTGGTCCATGAACTCAGGTGAACAAAATATATCACATTTTATTTCTTTAAGTCTATTTAATATTATCTCCAGGCCTTTCTCCAGTGGACTAGCTACCTGTATAAACTCCATCAGTCTTGGAGACCATCCCACTAACATAAAGCGAAGGACACAGAGTCCCCACCTGACACCATGATACTGAGGTACAGCCCCCTCACCTTGTTTAGTCCTGACAAATCCTTCATCCTGGTCTGTAAGGTCCTTTCAGAGCCTGGACTTCTCCCATGAGACCATTCCCCAAAATGGTAAGGTATCATTTCCCATAGCTTGCAAAAACCATACTTCCTCTCATTTTCCAGATTCTGGAAATCTCTTTCTAGTTTTAATAAAATCCTTTCATTTTTCTTCATGAATGCCGTAGAGCAGACTACGGGCTCAACGTCTAGCTCTGCCACTTACAAGCCAACGTGCCTTGGATAAGAGCCTCAACCTCTCACCTCAATTTCCCCATCCATAAAATGGGAACAGAAACAGAATCTACCTCACAGGATGTTGTGAGGATTAAGTGAGCTAATATATCTAAAAGCTCCCAGACTGGGGCCTGGCACTTCCTCCTTCTCTTTCATCATCATCATCATCATCATCATCATCATCATCATCATCATCATCATCATCATCATCATCATCATCATCACATCTTTCTTGTTTCTCTCCAGGGCACTCTCTTTCTTCCCTACCAGGACGCCTAGCGTAAACTCCTCCCTGGGCTGAGGATTTTGAAAATTGAAGTCAGGAAGCAATGAATCTTGCAGGCTGTTTGCCCTTTGCACAGCCACAAACCTCCTCTCAGTCAGGAAACCAGAGCCTGCTACCCAGGGGAGATGGAAAGAGAGAAAATTATAAATCATCATCTGCAAAGATTACCTTGCCAATTGTGGTGGTGGTTTTATGACTACAAATTTGTCAAATCTCATGGAATGGTACGCTTTAAATTGGTGAAATTTACTGTATGAAAATTATACTTCAATAAAACTGATAAAAAAAATTATCCTGCTACATGAATAACACTATAGTCAAAGAAATTTGGGGGAGAAATACTTTGGATATGGATTTTTTTATATGGAGGAAATTACCATTTTAGGCTGTCTTAACACTTCCAGTGTCTCCATGAAATCAAAGTTTTAACCATAAATTACCCTGGGTTTTGGTTGGGGTTGTGGAGGGGGTAGATGGTCGTTGCTTTTATATGTATTCAGCAAAGGAGGGCAGAACACAGCCTTCAGTCCCTAAAAATTTGACTTTATTATAGCCTGGAAACATGACAAAATAACAATCTCAACTTCCATGTGCAAAGCACTAAATTAGAGTTAGAGACACACCTTCACACGTTATCTAATTTGATCAGTTTCATGGCCCAATCTGTCAGGAAGGCAGGTATTGACCGTATTTGACAGATGAGATAATCATGTTCAGAGAGAGGAGGTCACCTGCCCAAGGTCACATAAATGGAAAGTCCCATAGCCAGGCCTTGAGTCCTGGTATTTTGAGACCAAATACAATGTTCTTTTTACTACATAATTGGACACAGTGCTTATATTTACAGGCTTTGGAATTGGCCACATTTGCCTCCAGGGTCTATCAGTACAAATTCCCATCAAATAAACTAGGATTCTGCTGGTCTGAGTCTAGAGCCTTGCGTTGGCATCCCACAGTGAATGCCATATTGTTATCACACTGGCCTCACAGGAACAGATGGGGAGAAAATGCAGAATGTTCCTCCTCCTGCTCCTGTTGTCCTGATCCACATGAATTGTGGTGCAGCAAAGGGAAAATGAAAAGGTAGCAGTTTGCCTCTAAAGCATCAAATTGCCATCTGGTCTTAAGGAAATTATTATTTAACCATTCCCATGTAGGATTTGAGGCAGCTCCAAAAGGAGTTTTTGTTTTGCCTTGAGGAGCTGGAGACTTCCAGAAGCAGATTTTACCACCTCTTCGTATTTCTGAAAGCAAAGGGGTTGCTTTCTGAAATCAGACAATTAATTGACACAGGGGAAACAGCAAGAATCTCCTGGAACCTCAGAAAGAAGAGGAGGAGGATACAACGGTGACAGATGCAATTTTCATCTGCAGGAGTGATCCAATTGATTTCTGCAAATAGACAGCTGAACAAACCTGGGGACAATCAAGTTTAATCACTGAGTGTTAGAGACAATCTCCAGGGGGGACAATGGAACACACACTGTACCTCAGGATGCTGCCATCTCCTTGTATTCGTTTTCCAGAGCTGCTGTAACAAAGTACCATAGACTAGGTGGCTTAAACCATGAAAATATATTTTCTCATTATTCTGGAAACTTGAAGTCCAAGATCAAGGTGTCAGCAGAGTTGGCTTCTTTGAGGCCTCTTTGTTTTGCAGATCATCTGTGTCTTCCTCGTGGTCTTCCCATGGTGCCTATCCATATCCAAATTTTCTCTTCTTATAAGGACACCAGTCATACTGCATTAGGGCCACCCTGAGAACCTCATTTTAACATAATTTGCTGTTTAAAACTTCTATCACCAAATACAGTCACATATGAATCACTGAGGATGAGGACTGCAATGTATGAGTTTTAGCGAGAGACACAACTCAGCTGGTGGCATTACTTAATGTGTTGTCTCTCGTGCTAAGACTCGTTGCTCTCCGATTTATTTCCAATATTTGCTCTGTATTACAGAAAACTACACTTCCCAGCTCCCTTGTCAAATGGCTCTGGGTAAGTAGAAGGCACTGGGGGAGTACTGAATAGCAGGGGAGGGAAGAAGCCAGCACAGTTCTCTCTCAGCCTCAAGCAGCCTCTCTGATAGTGGATGACTCTCCCCCGTTGTCCCAGCACTCGGCAGAAAGCTCTTCCTTTGTGGTCCTCATCTCTGCTGGGCAGGCCTCACCATGGCTGTAGCTCCTGTCAGGCAGTCCTGGCTTCTGGCTCTGGTAATTCCATTTTCTACCTTTATCCTTCCATCCCTAAGGATGGAGATAGACTTCTGCAGTTTCTAATCTCCAAAGTGCTCCCACACCCTCTGTTTGGCTTCTCAGTTCTTCCACCATCTGGCTAACCAGTTCCCTGCATTAACTCCCCTCTGAATGTTAGAGTATCTTCTCTTTCTCTACTAGACTGAATGTGACATCCCCAATCTCAGAAAGATAGTTCTAGCAGAAGGCAAAAAAATAAAAGCTCAGCCTAGATTCTTAGAACACAAAGGAGTGCCTACTATGTGACAATAAAATAAAGAAACAAAAACCATGGGGGAGATCCACGGAGAAGATGGTGTAGTAGAAGGGAGCTCGCAGCTCACCCTCTCCCACAAATACACCAAGACCCACATCTACAGACCCACTCAGCCAACCAGAGCACCTGCGGAACTCTGACAGAACATCGCCCTCTTCAAAAGATAAAGACGCCAAAAATCTGGTAGGAGAAAAGGAAAAAAGAAAGAACAAAAGGCAAAGCATCGCGGGACGGGTCCCGCGGGGAGGGAGCGGCAAAGGAGGACTGGCGCTCGCTCGCTGGGTCTCCCCTCTCCAACTGAGAGGCCAGCGGGACAGAGGGGGAGCCTCCGAGGCTCGGATCTGTACAGAGCAGCCCTTGACTGACAGAACTAAGTTAAACGGGCACAGAGGGCCCCCCCGACACCCAGCCTGAGACGCGGGCCGGCAGCGGCGGGCAGGGCCAGGCTGCACAAGCCGGGCGGAGGACGGGGGCGGCTGCACGGAGGCAGCCCCGGGGGACCGCAAGTGGCTGCCCGCCGTGGCTGTGGGTGCACAGGGCAGAACAACCTGGGCCCTCCATGAAACAGCAAGGTTGATGTGCTCTCGGGGGAAGGGTGCACACCCCCATCTCTGAAAACCCGCAGAAAGTTTTCGGGGGAAGAGAGGCGGGGCTCAGGCACAGCCGCCATATCCCCCGGCGCTGAGCACCCAGGCGGGGGCGGGGGCGAAACCTGCATCCGCACCGAAGGGCTTAGCAGCCTCAAAGGCCAGACTGAGACTGGCCTGCAGCCCGGGGAAGATAGGATCCTTCCATCCTGGTCCCTCAGAGAACTTGCTCCACAAAGACAAACAAGGAGCTGGGTTTTGGCTAGGAGCAGGGACAGGGCTGTCCCTCGGTCTTCCCCGAGCCCACCCGCGGAGCGCCGACCAGGGCGGAGCGCGCAGCCGCACAGACCAGTGGAGCTACCGGCAGCGCAGGTAGACGGAGAGCGGCCCTCCGCCTTTCGGGCAGGAACACAGTCCCTGACCGAGGTGCTGGGAGGGGGCACCACCCGCCTTCCTACCCAGCCAGTCTGCAACATCTGACAGCGGCATCCGGAGGGGCAGCGACCCGCCCGCCCACAGCAGAGAGCTGCACCTGACCCACTGTTAGGAGGAGGCGCGATCGGCTTGCCGACAGGCACTATCGGCTTGCCGACAGGCACTGGGAGCAGCACAGAAGAGGGCGCCAACGGAGGGCCTCTGAAAACAGCAAGCTGAGCTTCCAAAACAGGACGAAGACAGAAAGACTTCACATTAAAAGCACAGACTCCAGGAGAACACCGACCCCCCCCCTTTTTTTAAATCTGTTTTTACCTGTTCTATTTTCTATTACCCTCTTATTTTTACTTCTTAATTCATTTCTATTTCTCTTGGGTTTTGATGTCCTGTTATTGATTAGACACAGTTTTCAAATACATCTATTTATCTCCCCCCCCCTTTTTTTAAAGGTTTTAAAAGGACGTCTCAACCCGATTAATACTCTGCTTCAACTCGCTCTGCTATTATTCATTATACACTGTTTTCAAACCCTCTTTCTCCCTTCTTTTAAAATTCTTTCTCTCTCTCTCTTATTTTTTTTCTTTTTTTCCTAAGTTCTATTCCTAAATAGGCATTAGATAGATAAAACCCTTAAGGTCCAAAATACACAACTGATACTCCATAAACCACAGTGCCAAAGAGGTATGAGCAAGATGAAGAAGCAGAAAAACCTTTCCCAATTAAAAGAACAAGAGAAATCCCCTGAAAGAAAGATCAATGAAACAGACATTGATAGCCTACTAGATCAAGATTTCAAAAAACGAGTGATCAAATTGCTGAAGGAATTAAAAGAGATAGTGTTTAGAGATATAAAATATGTCAAAAATGAAATTGAAGCTATAAAGAAGAGCCAAGTAGAATGGGTAAACTCATTGACAGAGATGAGGAATGATCTAATAGCTGTGCAAAGCCGACTAGATAATGCAAAGGAACGAATTAGTGATCTAGAAGACAGGGCAATAGGAAGCACCCATTCAGAAGAACTACAAGAGAAGCAAATAAAAAATAATGAAAATATCATAAGGGGCCTATGGGATAATATAAAGCATCCCAATCTTCGCATAATAGGGGTCCCAGAAGGGGAAGAAAGATCAAAGGGGATTGAAAAGGTTTTTGAAGAAATCATGACTGAAAACTTCCCAAACTTAAAGAAGGAATCAGATATCCAAGTACAGGAAGCTCAGAGGGTCCCAAACAGGAAGAACCCAAATAGACCCACACCAAGACATATCATAATCAAGATGGCCAGAGTCAAGGATAAAGAAATGATTCTAAAGGCAGCAAGAGAAAAGCAAAGAGTAAGTTACAAGGGAACCCCCATAAGGCTCTCAGCTGATTTCTCTACACAAACACTACAGGCCAGAAGGGAGTGGCAAGATACATTCAAAGCCCTGAATGAAAAAAAAGATGCAGCCTAGGATCCTTTATCCAGCAAGGCTATCCTTGAGGATAGAAGGAGAAATAAAGAGTTTCACAGACAAAAAAAAGCTGCAGGAGTTTAGCAACACTAAACTCATGCTAAAAGAAATATTGAAAGGGCTATTCTAAATAGAAAAGCAGCAGGATGCTACAGAAATGAGAAACTCACAACTGGAAAGGTGGTAACTCATGAATTACAAATAAAGAAAACACGAAATTATAAAAGAAGACATACAAATCACTAAGAGTGGGAGAGGGAGGCAGGGAAATATAGAATATTTTTTTCTTTCTTTTTAAAATTTTTTTAACAGTAGGATGGGTTTGAGATCATGTTACTATCAGTTTAATAAAAACAGTTATAGTAATGGGTTAATAGATTTACAAAAAAGGGTAACCACAAGCCAAAAATTTACAAAGGAGTCACAAAAATTAAATAAAATCCATGATAATACAAAGGAAAATTACCAAACCACAAAAGGAAGAAGAAAGGAACAAAGAGGATATACCAATTCAACTGCAAAGATAAGTTCAAAATGGCAATAAACACACATCTATGATTAATTACTGTAAATGTTAATGGACTAAATGCTCCAGTCAAAAGACATAGAGTGGCAGACTGGATAATAAAGCAAGAACCTTCAATATGCTGCATACAAGAGACCCACTTTAGGGAGAAGGACACATATAGATTGAGAGTGAAAGGATGGAAAAGGATATTCCATGCAAATGGAAAAGCCAAAAAAGCAGGTGTTGCAGTACTGATTTCAGACAAAACAGACTTTAAAACAAAGGCCATAAAGAAAGATAAAGGACATTTTATAATGATTAAAGGAGTGATACAAGATGAGGATATTACACTCGTTAATATATATGCACCTAATATAGGAGCACCTAAGTACATACAAGAATTACTAACAGAGATAAAGGGGGATATTGATGGGAATACAGTCATAGTTGGAGATTTTAACACTGCATTAACATCACTAGACAGATCTTCCAGACAGAAAATAAACAAGGCAACAGAGAAATTAAATACTACAATAGAAAAACTAGATTTGGTGGATATTTTCAGAGCATTACACCCCCCAAAAATAGGATATACATTCTTTTCAAGTGCACATGGAACATTTTCCAGGATCAATCATGTACTTGGGCACAAAAGAAACCTCAACAATTTTAAGAAGATAGAAATTATCTCAAGCATCTTTACTGACCACAATGCCATGAGACTGTAAATCAACAACAGAGAAACAAAGGAGAAAAAAAGGAAAGTATGGAGATTAAACAATATGTTACTGAAAAAACAATGGATCAATGAGGAAATCAAAGCTGAAATTAAAAAATACCTTGAGACAAATGATAATGAAAGCACAACCACTCAAAACCTATGGGACACAGCAAAGGCAGTGCTAAGAGGGAAGTTTATAGCGATACAGGCCTTCCTCAACAAAGAAGAACAATCTCAAATAAACAAGTTAACCCACCACCTGAATGAATTAGAAAAAGAAGAACAAAAAGCCCCAAAAAGCAGCAGAAGGAAGGAAATAATAAAGATCAGAGAGAAATTAAATACAATAGAGATTAACAAGACCATAGAAAAAAATCAACCAAACCAAAAGCTGGTTTTTTGAAAAAGTAAATAAAATCGACAAACCTCTGGCCAAACTCACAAAGAAGAAAAAAGAGAGAGCACAAATTAGCAAAATAAGAAAGGAAAATGGAGAAATTACAACAAACAAAATAGAAATACAGAATATCATACGAGAATATTATGAGAAACTATATGGAACCAAACTGGATAACCTAGAGGAGATGGACAAGTTTCTGGAAACATACTGCCCACCAAAACTGAATCAAGAAGAATCTGAACACTTGAACAATCCGATCACTAGAAAGGAAATAGAAATAGCAATTATAAACCTCCCTACAAATAAAAGTCCAGGACCGGACGGCTTCACTGGGGAATTCTACCAAACATACACAGAAGAATTCATACCAGTCCTTCTCAAACTCTTCCAGAAGATTGAAAAGGAGGGAATACTCCCAAACTCATTCTATGAAGCCACCATCACCCTGATACCAAAACCAGGCAAAGACACTACAAAAAAAGAGAATTATAGGCCAATATCACTGACGAACATAGACGCCAAAATCCTCACCAAAATTTTAGCAAATAGAATCCAACAACACATAAAAAAGATTATACATCATGACCACGTGGGGTTCATCCCAGGGACACAAGGCTGGTTCAACATACGCAAATCAATCAATGTAATACATCACATCAACAAGAGAAAGGACAAAAACCACATGATCATCTCAATCGATGCAGAAAAAGCATTTGATAAAATTCAACACCCATTTATGATAAAAACTCTTGCCAAAGTGGGTATAGAGGGAACATATCTCAACATAATAAAAGCTATATATGACAAACCTACAGCCAGCATAGTACTCAACGGTGAAAAACTCAAAAGCTTCCCACTAAAATCTGGGACAAGACAAGGATGCCCACTATCACCACTCCTATTCAACATAGTCCTGGAAGTCCTAGCCACAGCAGTCAGGCAAGAGAAAGAAATAAAAGGGATCCAAATTGGAAAAGAAGAGGTAAAAGTGTCATTATATGCTGATGACATGTTACTATATATAGAAAACCCTAAAAGGTCCACACAAAAGCTACTAGAGGTGATTGAAGAATTCAGCAAGGTAGCAGGTTACAAAATTAACGTTCAAAAATCAGTTGCATTTCTTTACACTAACGATAAATCAACAGAAGAAGAAAGTAAAGAAACAATCCCCTTTAAAATAGCACCCAAGTAATAAAATATCTGGGAATAAATCTAACCAAGGAGGTGAAAGAATTATACACAGAAAACTATAAACTACTGATGAAGGAAATTAAAGAAGACTTTAAAAAATGGAAAGATATTCCATGTTCTTGGATTGGAAGAATCAATATTGTTAAAATGGTCACAATGCCCAAGTCAATCTACAGATTTAATGCAATCCCTATCAAATTACCCAGGACATATTTCACAGAACTAGAAAAAATCATAATAAAATTTATATGGAACCATCAAAGACCTAGAATTGCCAAAACATTAAGAAAGAGGCTGGAGGAATAACTCTCCCAGACTTCAGACAATACCATAGAGCTACAGTCATCAAGACAGCATGGTATTGGTACCAAAACAGACATATAGACCAATGGAACAGAATAGAGAGCCCAGAAATGAACCCACAAACTTTTGGTCAACTCATCTTTGACAAAGGAGGCAAGAATATACACTGGAATAAAGACAGTCTCTTCAGCAAATGGTGTTGGGAAAACTGGACAGCAGCACGTAAAACAATGAAGCTAGAACACTCCCTTACACCATATACAAAAATCAACTCAAAATGGATTAAAGACTTAAACATAAGATACAATAAACCTCCTAGAGGAAAACATAGGTAAAACATTATCTGACATACATTTCAAAAATTTCCTCCTAGAATAAATAAAAGCAAGAATAAACAAATGGGACCTAATGAAATTTACAAGCTTCTGCACAGCAAAGGAAACCAGAAGTAAAAGAAGAAGAAAACCTACGGAATGGGAGAAAATTTTTGCAAGTGAAACCGACAAAGGCTTGATCTCCAGAATATATAAGCAGCTCATACGACTCAACAAGAAAAAAATAAACAACCCAATCCAAAAATGGGCAGAAGACCTAAACAAGCAATTCTCCAAGGAAGACATACAAATGATCAAAAAGCACATGAAAAAATGCTCAATATCACTAATTATCAGAGAAATGCAAATCAAAACTACAATGAGGTATCACCTCACACCAGTCAGAATGGCCGTCATTCAAAAATCCACAAATGACAAATGCTGGAGAGGCTGTGGGGAAAGGGGAACCCTCCTACACTGCTGGTGGGAATGCAGTTAGGTGCAGCCACTGTGGAAAACAGTATGGAGATTCCTCAAAAGACTAGGAATAGACTTACCATATGACCCAGGAATCCCACTCCTGGGCTTGTATCCAGAAGGAAATCTACTTCAGGATGACACCTGCACCCCAATGTTCACAGCAGCGCTATTTACAATAGCCAAAACATGGAAACAGCCTAAATGTCCATCAACAGGTGACTGGATAAAGAAGAAGTGGTATATTTATACAATGGAATACTACTCAGCCATAAAAACTGACAACATAATGCCATTTGCAGCAACATCGATGCTCCTGGAGAATGTCATTCTAAGTGAAGTAAGCCAGAAAGAGAAAGAAAAATACCATATGAGATCGCTTATATGTGGAATCTAAAAAACAAAAACAAAAACAAACAAACAAACAAAAACAAAGCGTAAATACAGGACAGAAATAGACTCACAGACAGAGAATACAGACTTGTGGTTACCAGGGGAGTGGAGGGTGGGAAGGGATAGACTGGGATTTCAAAATTGTAGAATAGATGAACAAGATTACACTGTATAGCACAGGGAAATATACACAAAATGTTATGATAACTCACAGAGAAAAAAATGTGCCAATGAGTGTGTATATGTCCATGAATGACTGAAAAATTGTGCTGAACACTGGAATTTGACACAACATTGTAAAATGATTATAAATCAATAAAAAATGTTAAAAAAAAAAAGATACAAAAACCATGTATCCTCTCTACTTTCAGAGTTTCTTTCTGGATGAAAGAAAGAGAGACATTAATAAGGACTCACAAACAGCAAGATAATGTGATCCGCAGATACCAAGGCAGCCACAGCTGACTAACTGCCACAGAAAAAGCTTAATCTTCAGGGTTCCCCACCTTCATGGGCTCTTCTAAGGCACTGGGAGAAATTCTGGCTGTGTGTTTATATGGTCATATTTTTGTATTACTTTTCTTAAAGAGGGTTTCTAAATTTGCATATACTTGATGCCCAGAAAACCTCTATCTGCCCCTACGACAATTATTTCAGAATAGGCAGTTATGGGCTCAGCCTTCCCAGAGGCAGATATTGGCATTTGATTAAAAACCTTAATCTGTTCTCTGGATTCTTGAGTTCTGGACACTCTGATCATGGATTAGAATCAGCTCCTGGCCATAGTCATCCTTATTCCTCAACATTATACTGAGGAAGCAGTATATAGTTAAGTACATGTTTGAGGGTCAGACAGCCTCAATTGTAGTCCAAGCTCCTTCTTTTATTACTGTGTGACCTTGAGCCTCAGATTTCTCATATAGCCAATGTGCATAATATTAGTACTTAACTCACAGGTTTGTTCTGAGGATTTAATGAGATGACCTGGTCAAGGGTTTAAAGGGTACTTAGAACTTTTTATGCAGCAAGAGCTACATAAATGGTAGTCATCGTTAATATTGTTATTATGGACTTGATCTCAGATCCCCTGTGTCTTAGTTCTTATCTCCGTGTTTCTTTGCCTGGACTCATTTAGCTCCCCATTGTGAACAATTTACTCTCAGAATGGTAAACTGACTATATCACCTCTGGTGGCTCCGTCCGAGCCCCAGCCTTTGGTTTGGAACTTGAGCTTGCATGGGAAACTCCCTAGGAATGGACACTGATGGCTTCTTTCCAACCCTCTGGTGCAGAGGCTCCACAGTGGTCTCAGTGTTCTGCTGAATCTCCCTAGCCTTGTGCAGCACTGTCCCCACAAGGTAGCAAGGGAACCTTTTGTGCCTGGAAGCATCTTCTTGTATCAAAACATCAAAAGACAAAACAAGCCAAGCAGGCACAGTTACTACCAGAGCTTCTCCCACTTTCTGTTGAACTCTCTTTGTCCCTCCCATACCAGGCCTCCAGAGCTCCCACAACACCTGACAACCAGGGCTCCCATCAGAGACATCTTCCCTTAAGTTCCAACTTTTTACTTTCCACTACTACACCCTTAACTCCTGCCAAAATTCCCAGTTATTCCTGCCATCCTTGTTTTTATTACTATGAGAAAAGAGAACTGACATAAATAAGATGGAAATTAATGATAGCTCTGTTTGCATTTTTGTTGAAGTTTTTTTTCCTTTAAATAAGTACATTACACAATAGGTAAGATCTGTAGAAAGCAATAAAGAATAATACGATGAAGACCTTGATATGAGCACCCAGCTTAAGACATAAAATATTACCAGTGAAAGATCCCAGTGTACCCCTTCCCTATCATGCTACCCTCCCTCCTCCCAGAGCTAATCACCATCCTAGATTCGCTGTTTATCACTTCTTTATTACACTTTTCCAATATACAGGCAGATACGTATTCCTAGAGAAAATTAAAGAACATATATAGTATTTCTATAAAGTTTAAAACACATCTAGATGGGTTATTTTTAACCAAATGGATCTGTGGTTTGTTCAATGAGGAAAATGTGAAAGCTATCAGGAGGGAAGGCCAAATATCCACTAAGTGTTTCACTCAGGATATTGTCATTTTCAGCTCTAAAATTTCATTTGGTTGTAGTTTTACAGTTTCATTTTTATATCAATTTCCAATCTGTCAATTGTATGACTAAATTTTCTTTTAAATGCTTGAACCTACTTACAATAACTTCTTTAAAGTGCTTGTTTGTTCATTTCAAAATCAGCATCATCTCATGTCTTTTTCTACTGAGTAACTTTTCTATTGATTATGGATCAAATTCTCCTATTTCCTACTTTACATTGCCCACATGTCCAATAATTTTTGAAACTTTTTTTATGTCTGTCTTTTCTTCCTCAATATTTTTTTTAAAATTTAAGTATAGTTGATTTACAATGTTGCGTTAGTTTCAGGTATGCAGCAAGGTGATTATGCATATATTTTTTTCAGATTCTTTTCCATTATAGGTTACTATAAGATACTGAATATAGCTCCCTGTGCTATACAGTAGGTCCCTGTCATTTATCTATTTTATATACGGTACTGTGTATCTGTTAATCCCAAACTCCTAATTTATCCCTCCTCCCCCACTGATAATTTTTTTTTTTTAGCATACTGAAAAAAAGGTATGGTACATGATGTGTGGTAGACTCTGGCTTCTGACATATTCTTCTGACAAATGTTGTTCCAGAAGACCACCAATTTACTGACTGGCATTTTTATCTTACGGAAGCCTGATTTTACCCTTTATTTTGATGACTCTGTTTGGATTTGGCTCTTCATTCTAAGGCAAATCCCTTAGATTAGGGATAGGATGGGATTTCAGTGGAAAACTCAAGGTGTTTACCGAGACCCCCTACCTTGGAAGGACTGAAATGCTTAAGTCTGTCCCCTTTTTACTAGGTAGAAGTTGAAAGCTCTGCTTAAATCTTTCAACCTTCTAGCTATTGCTTTGTGCTGAGCCTCTTGGAATCTCCCCTGTGCACATGTAGTTCAGGGTCAGCCAAGGATTTAAGCAGAGTTTATATGCATATCTGGGGTCTCCTCTCTCCATTCTGGAATAGCCTCCTTCACTTTCCAGATTCTTTGGCAGCTTTGACTTCTGCCCTATTATCATGTCAAATTAATACTGTGTCTTTCCAGCTCAGTTCTAGTCATCTCGTGACACGGAGACCAGGTGACCCAAATGGGAAAACCATATAAATGTGTATTTCATCCAGTGCAGTTTCCTTCTTTCAAGTATTAATAACCTTCCAGTTTCTGTCTGCCTGGATTAATCTCCAGTGCCTTCAAATGTCTTTTGTTCTATATTTCATCCAGAGTTTATAATTATTGTCAGTGGAAGCATTAACGGACCCAGGATACTTTGCCATTACTGAACTGGCTCAGAAGTGGCATTTTTAACAATTAAAAATATGCTCTAAAGGATCAAAGAGTTTCTTCTCTCTTTTTCTCACCTAGGACATTAAGGACATGTTGGACCAGCTATTCAAGGAAGTTTAGTTGTTTCAATAACCTGGAAACAGTGTCACAAAAATGCAGTTTGATTTTTCCTGGTAAGTAGGTACTGCCTTGCAGGAGGTAAGATGCCCCAGGCACTTCTTACATCATCAGTCAAGTGCTCCACAACCAAAATACCAATTCTGCTAGCTTATCTTCCACCCAAATTTTATGCTCATTATAGGACATTTGTCCTAAGTAAAATATCCAGCACAATTCCACTCGAAAGCTTCTAACTCCTCACACTAACACAATTTTGCAGTCTGCAGGAGAATTTCTGTTCCCCAGAGTTATGAAAATAAAGTGCCAGATGCTCAAATTTACTTTCTACTGGTACCTGGATTTTCCCGCCAGGGTCAGCAGTTAGACAAATATTTATAGGACTCTCCAGGAATCTGACCTAATGTCCCCAGTCCATCCATCACCCTGACCTAACACAGACTCAAACTGTGAAAACCCAATATATAATCGAGATGAAAGCAGACTTCTCTGTTTGAAGTAAATTAGGCCCCAAGAACCTTGTCAACTGACACTCACACCCCAGTAAAAGAGGCTTTTGAGTTCCATTTCAGTGACCTAAAGGAGAATATGGTTTGCAAACTGTTCCTTTAGACCACAGGTCAGCAAACCTTTTCTGCAAAGGGCCAGATAGTAAATATTTAGACGCTGAGAACCACAGTCTGCATCACACATACTCCAACTTGCCATTGTTACACAAGCGCAGCCCACTGTGGACGACAGGTAATGAACAGATATGACTGGGCTTCAATAAATCTTTACAAAAACAGGAGGTAGACTGAATTTGGCCCACAGGCAATAGACTGCTGATCCCCGCTTTAGCTGAAAGGGGATCCTGAGAAAGACAGGGCAACTCCTAGATGCCAGCATGGGCTCTTTTTGAAGGTCTGAAGGGTTAGGCACTTATCCTTTCCTTATTTTATCATTGTTGTTGTTATTGGTTATGCTTTGCCTCGATAGCCTGTTAACTAAATAGCCACCGAGATTCTCAGCATCTTTGAAGTGTCCTTGCTTACCTGTAGAAAATGTTTATTAAAAAAAAAAGAGGGAGAGAGGGCATAGCCATGATGATTGGTAAGTACCACCATTACTAGCTGTGCAAACTTGGGCAGTTTTCTTCCTCTCTGAGCCCCCTTTCATCATCTGTAAAATGCAAATCATCATTGCTACTTTGCAGGATTGCCATGAGGATTAAAGAACTTCAGAGTAAGTGCTGAATAAGTCGCAGGTCTCTTTGCCTTTTTATTAAACACAGAGGACAAGGACAGATTTCTTCTGAAAAGTGGAATCAAAGGAACAAAATCAAACAATCCAACTTGCCTGGAAAATTACTCTAATAATCCCTCCCTAAATGTCAGCATTATTTTATGGAACTCCAAGTCTTTCTCTTCTAGTGGAATACGCAACAGGTTCAGCCCGATACACGGGAAAACCTCAAAATTAGGAAAAGGGTCCACGCGATCACAGTTCTTGTTCTAGCTCTGCCGTGTAATGTCACGTAAATCGCTTCTCTTCATTATCAATTCCCTTAATTTCCTCAAGTGTCAAAACGACAATTGCTGAACTAGACTCGGGGTTTCCAAGCCATCAGAAAGCCATCATCAGAGGTTCTTTAATCCTTGCAAGCATCAGGTATTATCTGAATAAAATGCCCACAAATGGAGGTGGAAAAAACGTAGCGTTAAAAGTGGTCCTAGAATCCAGAGTGTGAGCAACACTGCGTCAGATGATTCTCAGGTGCCTGCCAGTTCCAACTGTTTCAGTGAAACTGTGCTGTTCTGTTATTTCCATGCACATCACATAAGTGTAATTGCCAATATGACACTGCTATTCCGGAGGCATTTTTATTAGTCACATTGAGTTCACACTATGAATGCAAACTCGGGATATGGATTCTTTCTTTGGCTGTTTGAAAACCTATTGAAGCCAGCTCTACTGTAGGGAGGCATGGTAACAATGTGCACAATCTGTCTTGCCTCTTTGGAGAAGTCACGATGCCCAGTGACAAGGGAACAGGTTACTACGCTGGAGAAACAGATGTGAGACAGGATCTCGAGAGTGGCGGAGGTTAAGCAATTTCGTTCAGCAAGTACAGAGCTGCTGCGCTAGAACCAGAAGTAAATCAGGGGAGACGTGATTTGGTTTTGCATCCTCAGCATCCGTTCCCAGTCCTGCTAGAGAATTTCAGCTTTCCTTGGAAGGGAAGGGACTTGATTTCAAGTCTTACTATAGAACTCTACACAAGATAGTGTTGTATTCGCATTAAGGTCATCAAATACTTCAGTGGAACAAAACAGTTCAGAAGCAGACCCACACACGTATGGCCAAGAAGTTTTGACAAAGAGGCAAAGGCAATTCAATGGAGAAAGTATAATATTTGCAACAAATATTACAGAAACAACTGGAAATCTATACCTCCACACCATATAGAAGAATTAACTCAATATGCTTATGGGACCTAAAACAATAAACTTTATACAATGAACTATACAGCTTCTAGGAAAAAAATATAGGAGGAAGCCTAAGTGACTTCTGGGTTAAGAAAAGAGTTTTTAGATAAAATATTAAAAGCATAATCTATTTAAAAAATTGATAAATTGGACTTCAACAAAATTTTAAATTGTTGCTCTTTAAAAGACACTGTTAAGAGAATGAAAAGAAAAGCCACAGAATGGGACAAAATATTTGCAAATTATATTTCTCAAAAGGGACTTATACCAGAACATATAAATAACTCTTAAAAGTCAGTAATGAGAAAAGAAACCACATTTTTAAAATGAGCAAAAGATCTGAACAGATACTTCACTAAAGAAGATATGCCAGTGGCAAATAAGCACATGAAAATGTGCTCAGCATTATTATTAGGGACATTCAAGTTAAAACCTCAGTGAGGTACCAGCGCATACCTATCAGAGTAGCTAAAATTCAAAAGGTTACCAATGTCAAGGGACAGTTATGACTTAGAGAACTAGAACTCTCATACACTGCTGGTGGAAACATAAATGCTGCAGCCACTTTGGTAAACAGTGTGGCGGTTTCTTAAAAAACTTAAACATAAAACTACTTTATGGTCCAGTCACTCTACCCCTAGGTATTTACCCAAGAGAAAATGAAAGTATATCTCCACACAGAGACTTACACATGAATGTTCATAGCAGCTTTATGTGGAGTAGCCAAAAAGTAGAAACAACCCCAACTCATCAACAGGCGAAAAACTGGATAAGCTGTTACATACATACAAACGAATAGTCACAGATGAAAGGGACTATACTGTGGATAAATGATTCAACATAGAAAAATCTCAAAATATTTATGCTGAAGGAAAAAGGGAGGCGAAAAAGTATGATTCCATGTATATAAAAATCTAGAAAATTCACACTAATCAAAAGCAGATCAGTGTTCACCTGGGGATATCAGAAGGGACAGGCGGATTACAAAGGGGCATAAGGAAACTTTTCAGGGTGACAGGTATGTCCATAATCTTGATTATGATGAAAGTGCTTCACAGGCATATGGCAGTATCAAAACATATCAAGTTGTACATTTTAAATGTGGGCTGTTTGTTGGCATGTTAATTATACTTCAATAAAGCTGTTTTTGAAAGCAATAATTGTAAATATTTCCCTTTGTATATCCACGTCCCTTTGCAATATAATTTTGCAGCTACTCCCAACATGAGGAAGAGTCTTACAAATGAACTCATTTTCAAAACAGAAGTAGACTCACAGACGTAGAAAACAAGCTTATGGTAACCAGGGAGGAAAGGGGGCAGGTAGGGATAAAGTGGGAGTTTGAGATTTGCAGATACTAACTACTATATGTAAAATAGATAAACAACAAGTTTCTTCTGTATAGGACAGGGAACTATATTCAACATCTTGTAATAACCTATAATTGAAAAGAACATGAAAAGGAATATATGCATGTACATGTATGACTGAAACATTATGCTGTACACTAGAAAGTGACACAACAGTGTAAACTGACTATACTTCAGTTAAAATAAAGAGGAAAAGTCCTTCTCCATCCTTTGAATCTGGGATGGCTAACAGAATGTGCAGGAAATGATGTAGCTGCCTGTCCTGAGCCTAGGTCTTACGAGGCTTGCACGTTCCCCACTGTCTTAGTCCGTCTGGGCTGCTTTAACAGAACGCCACTGACCGAGTGGCTCAACCACAAACACTTTTATCACAGCTCTGGAGGCTGGGGAATCTGAGATGAAGGTGCCGGCAGCTTCGGCGTCTGGTGAGCGCTCACTTCCTGGTTCACAGATGCCCATCTTCTCACTGTGTCTTCAGGGGCAGAAGGGACAAAGGTGCTCTTAGGAGTCTCTTTTGTAAGGGCACTGGTTCCATCCGTGAGGGTTCTGCCCTCATGAACTAATCATCCGCCCAGGGCCCCACCTTCTAGTACCATCACACTGGGGGTTAGGATTTCAACATACGGATTTGGGTGGGGACACAAACATTCAGACTATAGCACCCACTCGCTCAGAACCCTGCTGCTACCATATGAACCAGCAGGTGTGAAAGAGGATGAGAGACACATGACCCAGTCATCCCTTCTCCCTTTTGACATTCCGCCTGGCTTGCAGCTAAGGAAACTGAGCACACGAAGGGGTTCAGCCAAGGCCAGGCGACCTGCCCAGCTGAGGCCAACTTGAACTTCCACCCCTCTGAATCATCAACTAAATAACTGTTGTGTTAAGGCACTGAGTTTGGAGTGGTCTCATTGGTAGTTAATCCGTAAGTGACTGACTTCCCAGCTGGGGCCATATTCCTCCCTCACTCACCTTTGCTTGGTCTTTGCAGGGCAGCTAGAGGTTTAGGAACTGTTCACTATCACAGGTCAGCCTCGTTACTCCACTGAAAACTCTCATTTGTTCATAAATGGAATGCTGAGTGTCTATGAAGCTCTAGGCACTGTGCTAGGCCCCAGGTGTAGACGTACCACAGAGGTCCCACCACAGGAGACCTGAGATCACAAACCAGAGTTGCAGGCGGGTAGCGGCAGGCATACTCAACTCATGATCCCCCTTTCTTTAGGTGGGCTTTTGTCCTGCATGTTTCTAAGTCAGCTAATTTCTCTCTAAACTCAATACCAAATCCTTCCCTACTCTGCAAAGAGTTAATGAAAAAGGGGATGGACCCCCCGTGAAGCAAGACAAAATTCAGGCAGCACTAGAGAAAAATGCCAGTCAAAGATGGAAGTGGCCAGAAGTGAGGAAGAAGAGCACTTATGCAACATTTGCTGAGGAGCAAAGCTGCATAGCTGAGAGCAGATGAGAAGCCATGGGGTTGGGCTGCAAAAAAGGAAAAAAAAAAAGAAAAGAACTAAATTCATCAAGTGCAAGTATCAAAACTTTGCCCTTCATATTTTAAAAAGGTTTACAAAAGCACAGCTTCCAGGGGTCCTTCCTAGAACAGGGAGACAGACTGATGGTCTTATCAATTACCATTTAAATGTCCTGCCCTCAACTGAAGAGAACAGATATTTAATAAACTACCTCCGGGAACACATGGCTTCTCAAGGCTGGGGCCGTCCCGTTCCCAAGAAACGGTTTACGTACTTAACAAGGGCGAGGAACGAAAGTATGAGTTGTTCTTTGCTCTTTATATCTTTCAAGATCAAGAGAAAATTCAACATTGCCCTCAGAAATATTTTTATTAGAGTATCAAGAAAATCCTCCCCTTGGGACCCCAAATGTCACCCTGGCTGTTCATCTCCTATGAAAGAAAGTAGCCTGTCACCTCAGGAGGAAGGAACAGTGGCCAGGTCATGTCCACAGAGCCTGATTTTGGATGAATCTACTTTTTTTTGTCACCCATCCTAAGGTAGGATGGGTCACTGGTTCTACTTAGATGTCAGAGGTAACTAACAACTAGTAGTTATCCACTCATCAGCCACGGGCTGAAGAAACTGGACAGGTAATAGCTAATCAATGTTTAATGGCATTCTGAGTAAACAAACAGACAAAAAAATTGGTTTAAAAACCCTCCTGACTTCTATCTCTCAGTGGTGAACCTTCCACTCGCCACCTTTTTAGGAGACCCTACTCATTAACCTAGGACTTGGCAAAGAGAAGGGTCTCCCCTGATCCTCAGCCATGCACATCCCTAAGACAGAAGCCCAGGGGTAATTTAGAGAGAAGTGGAATAGCTTTTGAAGCCCTTCAGGGTGCTCTCCAAGTCCCCTGGTAACAAACAGACCCTCGTCCATCCATCGTGAGGTTCACACTTACAAGACGCAGGTCCTGTTCTCACAGGAGCCCTGTGCAGATGACGGTCCTCTCTAGGGAGCTCCTCACAGGAACCCCACCCTTCTTCCAAATTACATCTTCCCCAGGTTCCTGGAAAAGCTTTCACCTCAATGGAGAAAGGTCTCTTTAAGCTGGTCGTTACTTTTTTATTTTGGTGGGGGGAGGTAACTAGGTTTATTTAGTATTTATTTATTCTTAGAGGAGGTGCTGGGGATTGAACCCATGACCTCATGCATGCTAAGCATGCGCTCTACCACTGGAGCTATACCCTCCCCACTTAGCTGATGATTAACTTTTTAAAAATTGCTTTATTCTTTTTTTTTTTTTTTTTTTTTTTTTGCTTTGACAGCTTTGTGCCTTTTATCATTAGAAGTGCAGTATCATTTAAATAAAAGTGAAGAGTTACATTTCCAGGAAAACGATCGCAGCTCAGGGATAGCACTATTAATTTTAAAAGGTTATTACTTCAAAGAACACCCTTTTAGCACACGGTATTAAACAGCGCAAAGCTTAGCATGTCAACAGACTATCCACCAGCAATTTTCCTTTGGTTCCGAGACCTCAAAAAGAATTTCCTGTGCTGGGAGCAGTCTGGCCGCACCACGTCAGCACTGCTAAGACTGAGGCATAGGGCCACGGCCACCTGCTTAGTGAGCAAAACTGGGAACACTCACTTTCCAGGTACCACGGCTCCTCTATTTTTTTTTAAGGATGCACTCACATCATGTGTGTTCCGAACTTCTGCCTCCACTTGGCAGCAAGTCAAGCCCCGTAGCCTTGACTGAGGAGCAGTGAACTTGTGAACCATCTGGAAATTCAGTCCCTACAAGACATCAGGGAGATCTTCCCGTTACAGCCTATATTCAGCCATCGTGGTAGATTACAAAGCCCATAAATCAGAGTCCAAAATAAGCCAGTCATAGCCCAATTCACTGGCAGAGTGGATTCTGTAACTTCCAGATGCACTGGCCTCTGGGACAGGAGCCAACAGAGAAAGCCCATTCCATAGAAAGAGGATCAGCTTGGCTAAGAGACGAGAATGTAGGATTTTGGGGTCTGGCACCAGAATGTGCCTTAATTTTAGCCACAGTAAAAACTAACATCACTATATCCCTTAAACAGCTAGGAAGTGGAGCAACTGAAATGAACGTGCACATTAAAAAAGAAAAAGAAAACAGAAAAAACTATCAAGTACCAATCTTATTTTCATTGCTGCACATACTGCTTAGAGAAAACAGTCTTGCTGGAGTTTGTCTGCTATGCATCCAATAAAATTCAGAAGGGGCCAGGGTTAAGGAGAATCAAAGGGACTTTTTCCAAAGCCCAGATGCATGCCTTCTAAGAGGAGAATCAGTCTGACAGTGCATTCCGGGTATGTTCTGCAGCTCGCTCTGTACCAGTCAGGAAATTACTGTCATCATCATACGTATTGCTAACAAAACCAGACTCCTTCATCACATCTCACTTCAATTTGACCTCATGGTTTCTCAGGAGAGGACAACGTTAAGACCAAATGCAATCCTGGTGGTGCAATACTTGACAAATGAAGATGTGGTAGGTGGATATCCATCCCTTTAGAAATGGAGAGGTCTGGGATAAAAATAAAAATAAGTGCCGTCAGAGATCAGTGCTACGAATACGTAGCTAATGGCAAATGCTGCACGACTCTGCCTGCTCCTTTCTCCGTACAAAATGTGACTTGTTA
Source organism: Camelus ferus (assembly GCF_009834535.1). Lineage (NCBI taxonomy): Eukaryota > Metazoa > Chordata > Mammalia > Artiodactyla > Camelidae > Camelus > Camelus ferus. The sequence continues at coordinate 16,874,758 of NC_045706.1, read as the reverse complement.
TCTGTCACGTGGAACAGGTTGACAACTTCAGTCATATTAGGGAACACCACATCTGCTCAGGACATCAGCCACTTTCTGCAAATGCTCTTCAGTCTTGGGGTGGAGGGCAGGGAGTTACATGAGAATCAGTCACAGTATTGGCAAACCCAGAAGTCTCTTCAAGGCTGAGTGAGCGTTGAAGAATGACATGACATGATGAATGTCTCAGAAGGTGGCTGAACTCACTCTTGGGGACCAGATTGCAGAGGCTCAGTTCCAAGTGGTAGTTTTAAAGCTCACACACACATCTATTTTTGATTCCCACACACTTAGTCCTAGCTCAGATCACTTAAGAACTAAATCAGATGCTGTCATAACCAGTTGCACATTCTCCCAAGCTCTGATATGGCACATTTGTTGCCCATGTTGGCCACTGGAAGAAAATATCACCAAAATAAGTAGTTCTGGGGTCTGCTACTAATTTGAACTATTACTCTGAGCAGTTTGATACCATCTCTGCATCTAGATCTTCTCTGAGGGGATAAGATCCAGAAATGCTTGAGACCGCTCCCTGTTTCAAGATTGCATGCACACGAATTGCCAATAAAAGGAAATGTATATCAAAAGATTGATAATTTGACCACAAAATATTTCAAAACTCCCTTAAATGCTGAATTGAGTAATATTTCCGACTTTGTTTTTTTAACCATGATGGAAACACTTATCTTCAAGCAAAGGCAACATCAAGGTAAGCAGGGCACAGAAAGATAGAGACCAGCCCACAATAAACTTATTCAAACTCCTAGATGCAGCCATTCCTGAAGCAGGTATGGTTCTGGACCTTTCAGTTATATGAGCCAACAAATTTCCTTTTATGTTTAATTATTTATAGGTTGAGTTTCTAGTCATTCAAAACCAGATGATTCCTGACTAACAGATGAAACAGGGACTCTACAGCTTTTAGTTTATCTCAATATTTTAGGTACAGATTAAATATACTTCAGTCTCAGTAACTTGATCTTTAAAGAAGAAATGGTCATTGTGACCAACCTTCTCATACTGAAATCTGCATTTGTCTACATTAGTCTGTAATCTAGTGGAAAGAAATTCATCTAGGCTCCACTGAAGGAAAAAGGAAAATGTAGAAGAGGAGTCAGAGTTAACTCGAGCGATGAATTAGTGAATGCCTAGCCCCTCTCTCTACAAGCTCTGGGCAGCCACGCAGAGGCACTGGACAAGACTGCTGAGGCCAACTCCGTGCCCTGGGATCCAGGTGGTTGTACAGAATAGCCAAGGGCAGATGGAGGCAGAAAAGAAGGGCGCCTCACATCTCAGATTGCCAAATAACAAACCTGGGAAGCCAAAATACGCCTGCAGGTCCAGGGAATGAGACCAGGCTAGAACCACAGCAAAACTGAGTCAAGAAATCAAGTATAATAATGCAAAATGGGGCTGAACACTCAAACTTCATTGTAAGTGGGTTCCAGTAGCATGGCGCATGGGGTCAGCCTGGGGAAAAGGCCCAAGGTGGACAAAAGGCAGCCTATCTTTAGGTTTAGAAGAAAGAAGAAAGGAAAATGGAGCAAGGGACTGAAGAGGAAGAAAAAAGATAGAACAGGAATAAAAATAAGGTACAGTGGGTAAGACCAGAGCCTCCAAAAACAGACCTGGGTTCAGATTGGGTTCTGCTCCTTCCTGCAAGATTTCTTGTCTTCTCCCTTCCTCCCTTCCCACTTCTCTCCTCTCTCCCTCTTCTTTTTTTCCTTTCTTTCTTGTTTCTAATAGTTTTATTCAATTATAGTGAATATATAAATTCACACATTTCAAATGCACAAATCAATGGCATGGTAACCTTACCAAGTGGTGTTGCCCTCACCACAGATCAGTTCTAGAACATTGTCATTTCTCCAGTAAGAACCTTCCTCCTCAGTTATGGTGAAGCCCCATTCCCAGCCTCAGCTCCAAGCAGCACTATTTTCTGTCTCCATAAATGTGCCCTTTCTGGATACCTCACTTAAATGGAATCACACAATAGGACGTCTCTTGTGTCTGACCTCTTTTATTTAACAGGAGGTTTTTGAAGCTCGTCCATCACCTATGGCACAGAAAATGTCAGGCGTATGCCCCTTTTTTGGCTGAATAGTTCATTGTAGGCATATGAGACTTATTCAGCCTCAGTTTCCTCACCTGTAAAATAGGTATAAGAATAATAGAACCAATTTGGTAGAGTATTACAGTGGTAAATGAGACAGTGCATATTAAGAACACAGCACAGCAGCGAGCACCCAGCACATGCATAATCAATCTGAAGAAGCTACATGGTGATTTAAAGAAAGCACTGCTATTTAAACCTTCCTCAATTCTCTGACTTTACCAACATCGCCTCCCTCCCACTCGCTATTCAGCAAAGAAAAGGAAGGCAGGTTTGTCTGCATTTTCACAGACAAGGAAAGAAGAACAAAGGCTAAGTGACTGCCTCGGGCCACACGAGCACCTCTGGGTGGAATGGGAGGAGTGCTTTGGCACTGACAGCTCACAAAACGTAGCATCTCCCAAACAGCGTTGCCTCGACTGTCAGAGAGCCTATTGCTTCTAAGTGTATCTGGAGGAAGATGGCAGAATTGAGTCCCTAATGCATGGATTCACTTTCTTAAAAAATGGAATGATAATGATGTAAGAGAAAGCTCTGTAAGTAGGAATAATGGTGTGAAAGTGAGGAAAGGAACAAACACAAGTGAATTGGAAAACGCCACCCAGATCTCGCCGTGTGTTTGATTGCTACAAGGCCTCTCCCAGGGAACTGCAGGGGCAGCCCTGCTCCAGCTACCTAAACTCAGCCAGGACAAAGGAAGGAGGCTGCCCATTGTCAAGAAAAGCATCCTGTCGCTTTGACTACCGGTCCAGCCTTTCCTCTCTTTCATGTAGCCGACACCAAAAATGCACTTTTGAAAGCTCAGAACTTTAAACTTTTCATCATTCCTGCCATCAGAAATACATTAACCAGGTACAGAAATGTGCATGGAGAAATGGGTTCTAGGGTCCCATGCAGGGAAACCACTGACACGATTCTCTGCTGCAGGGCCCATAGGAAGAAGGCCCACAGACATCTACAGTCACCCACACCCACAGTCAACCAGAGGGAGCCGGAACTTTCACAAGAGGAAATACCCAGATTATAACAGGGTGGGATTTTAGGTATGGCAGACTTTTATATGCTTAGTACATTCTACTGCAAATAGCAAATATCTAAAATTTGAATTTCAGTTAGAACATAGAGTTACTGGAAAGACCCTCAGAAACCACTAAGTCAGCCCTTCCATTCAGTAGGCAGGAGGAGGAGGAGGAAGGCTAGAAACACATACACACACACACACACACACACACACACACACGCATCCATGACCTTGGCAGGGGAGCTAAGGACTTTTCATCATTAATTTGGTCTAGGATAAGTTAAAGAAAGAAGTGTAATTTCAAAGCCCACACATTCTTTGTATTTCTAAGGATGGAGGCTCAACAGACAGCTTTTGGGTTTAGCCAAAATAAACACTTCTGATGTTCCTTTAGCCCCACAAAGTCACAGCAGGAGCCTAATATGAGATCAAAGTTAGAAATTAAATTGCTCTACATAATAAAGTATGAATACTTTTTCGAGTCTTCTTTTGGTGCTTGAGGGAGTAAGGAGCCTAGGGACCCAAGAATGAAAAGAGAGGGGCATATAGGAAGATAATTCTAGAACAGTATTTCTCAACCAGGTGTGATCTGACTCCCAGGGGCCCTTTGGCAAAATCTGGAGACATTGTTAGTTGTCATAACTTGGGGAAGAGGTGCAACTGGCACCTACTGGGTAGAAGCCAGGGATGCTACCAAAATCCTACAGTGCGTAGGTCAGCTCCCACACGAGGAATTATCCCACCCCAAATGTCAACAGGGCCGAGGTCAAGAAGCCTGACATAGAAACAAAGTAAAAGGAATGTCAACAACTGGAACAGTCAGAGGTCAAAGTGAAAGACAGTAGAGGAGAAATTCTCTGGGACCAGGGATGAACCAGGAAGTTTTAATGACATCTATTAAATTTTAAGTTATTTTGTGTGCTTACAAGTACCAAGATCTCTCTTTCTACTTCCCCTATGTTAAATTCTATTACACAACAGCCTCGAGGCAGTGATGCTCTGGAGAACAAGGAAGAGGAGCTGCAATCATCAGGGAGCAGGGAGATACATGAGCAAGGTCAATGCAGTGAGAAGAGGTGATGTTTGAGCCAGGCAAGAACATAGAGGGCGACAGCAGGGCAGGCTGCCATGTCTTCACCTTGGCAATCTCCCAAATTACTGAAGAAGGGGTGGAAGCTCTGTCAGGATGTGGCAAGGAGGCTTGGGACGATGGTAACACAGGTAAGGAGACCTCAGAGTAATAAATCATCGAGTTCTACTTATACCCAAGGTTGGCCAGGCCCTGCAGATCCAGTGTGGGTGGCAGCCTCTGTTCATCTGTATTCCGGCACCCGCCACATAACCTGTGCATGTAACACACCCTCACACCTGCAGGTTGGACCTCTCACTACTACATGCACACATGGTGGTTTGTTTCAGTTACTGTTGTCTTCTCTTGCTGCTTTTGCATGCTTATTGAAAAACAAAATTACAAACTTAAATTGACCAAAACCATGAGGAAATCTAGATACAGGATCAGTCAGCCTCTCTAAACCTTCACGACCCCGATGCCAAGGTGTTCAAGCACCCACACATGCACTCTTGATCATCAAGACAAGACTATGACATACATATAACTCTTCCCATTTTACTGAGGAGAAAACTGACACTTGGAAAGACAAGGTTACTTCCCAGAGTTACACAGACGGAAAATATCTGAGGCAGGCTCAAAGCTTGGTCACCTTGACTCTAAATACTGAGGAACAAGTTATAGTGGAAATATTAGAGGGAACAGAATAAAAATGAGTAGCTAGCACATAAACAGATGTCCAATATTATCAGTCCAAATAAAAGTGAATTAAAACAAAATAACATTTTAAAATCTAAACTCTATTGCATATTCATTCTAAGGAACTTCTGGTAGCCAAAATTACTCCTTGTTAGAGCAAACGGTCTAGAAGCCCCTCAGTAATAGTCATATCTAACTTTTAAAAAGGATAGAAGGAAAGGAAAACTCCAGAACACGAATTTTTCTAACAGAATTGAATGAAAAACTAAATGAAGTGAGTTAAATTACTCCGAGTGGTTTAGCAAAGTAGAATGAAAGAGAAATACAATCTCAAAATTTCCTCAGGTGGCCAGTCTTACAACTAAGTGATATCATGGTGATTTAAGCTACCAACAGGCAGTGCACAGGAACAGTGGTATCAACTGTTTGATTTATGTAAGTGATTCGTGGGGAATTAAATGTTATCAGGGAACAAATTATTTGTAGAACAAGCAAACAAAAAACGCTACTGCAGTAGTCCCCTTCCTCCTTGTAGTAATCCTGTTGAGTAAGTCTTTCGTTCCTGAGTCTGGATGGATTGGTTTTTCTCTGATAGGTTCTAGATGAGATGGCTGATGTGGTCCCTTGCCATCTCTTCATCTCCATGTCTCTCCCACTCCGCCCCAGCCCCACTGCCCTCCAAGCATGTTTCCATTCCAGAGTCTTAGCACTTAACCTTGCAACTGATAGAACCTACGACTACCTGGGTTACTCCCTCACTTCATTGCCGTGTTTGTTCAAATGCTAGTGCATCAGAGAGGCTCTCCTGGACAGCTTTCTAAAGTACCAACTCCTTCTATTTCCTTTCTCCCCAATTCCGTACTGCCTTTTTTCTTCATCCCTTGTGTTTACCTCCACCTGACATAGATCTGTCTATTGTCTGTCTCCAGCACTTAGAATATAAACTCCATATGACCAGGGACTGTGCTGACCTTCAGTGCATAGAACACGGCCTGGGATGGGACAGAGTCAGCTATCAGTAAATATCTGGCTAAATAAAACGATCTGACTAAATAAAGTAAAATGAAATCTACTAGGGACAATGACTGAATGCTTACTCAAGATTGGCACTGTGCTATGATTTCTAAGTCTCACAATTATCTGTCAAGATAGGGATCATCATCTCCTTTTACAAATGAGGACACTGAATTACAAAGAGTCACTAAAACGCCCACATTTTTACAGTTAAGATGTGCTCAGGCTAGGATGCAAGTTGACCCCCAGGCCTTTATATATTTACTATATTATTGCAAGCTCCCTCCTAAAGCTTTACTGCTGCTGCAATGCAACTGCCTGCAAAGAAAAACAGAAACAAGTCCCCGAGCACCTCTTCTTTTCGGCACAAGATCAAGGGTCTGCAGGAGAACTACAGGGACAACTGAAATAAGGCACCCTCCAGCTGTCCCCGGGCGTGACCCTAGGGGACCTGGAGGACATGTAACTACCAGAGGAGGAAGGACACATTTGAAACTGGGAAGAATCCGAGAGGACATATGCTAGAGGTGGCATTTAAGAGTCCCCGAAACAGATACACACGACTATATATAAAATAGATAAATAACAAGGATCTATTGTACAGCTCAGGGAACTATGTTCAATATCTTGTAATATGCTATAATGGAAAAGAATCTGAAAAAGAATATATATATTCATATATACTCATATGTATTCATATATATATATGACTGAACTACCTTGCTGTACTCCAGAAACTAACACAACCTTGTAAATCAACTATACTTCAATTAAAAAAAAAATAAAGTCCCCTAGAAGGACGGGCAGAATTTGCATTTTGATAAGCAAGGGAGGAACAGCCTTCATGTCCTATAGGAGACTTACTCAAGGCTCCCTGTCCACTCCGGCTCACTGGGTCCCACCCAGTACACAGCCCTCCACCAGGTGTTCCGACCGGACCTGCTATTTCACAGAGTCACAAAAATAAGTTATCTGGATGGAGGTGGAATGTATGACTCACTTATTCTTCTCAAAACCAGCTCTAAATCTCAAAGGCAAAACCAGCAGGCATTGTATATGCTTACCTTTTCCCCAAGCATACAATGAATTCTTAAACAGATCGATCTGTATTTTTTTGGATTGAAAAATGTTTGTCAAAAATAGTAATGACCTAGCTTTTGGTGAGCTCCTAACACGTGTCAGGTACTGTGTTAGGCATGTTACATGTGACAGTGCATCAACTTCTTATGAGAACCTGGGGAGATAATGATTATGTCCATTTCACTGAAAGGAGACAGAGGCTCAGAGAAATCCATCATCATTTGGTTCTAAAGTCGGGGTGCAGATTTAGGTCCATCTGACTCTAATACCCTTACTCTGTCAATTGTGTTATTTTGCCTTCCAAAGCACAAAATTTTTACAAACTTCGCACTTTGCTAAATTAAGCACCCACACAGAAATGGGGCTCTTCCCCCAGGAAAGTGGTTCCATTTGACAGCATATTATCCAACATGGTAATCAGTACATAAAATTGCAGGTGTGTTCCTCCTTCATGAATGCTGAAAATGAGAAAACAAATTGAGCAATCAGATAAATTAAGGGCAACTATTTACCTCTCCAAAGGATCTTCCTTTTAAAAAAGATTGAAATCAATGCCCTAATGTATTTCATTGTTGCTAATAAAGAATGTATCGGTGTACTGGGAAAGTGGTCATCAATTTGCCTGTCATGCAATTTCTAGTTTTACTATAATCTGCCCATTTCTTCAGCCTGGGCAGAGGAAACCCTCAGTGCTACGTAACCTTGCCCCTGGTCACAGCTGATTGTCATGATAGACAATCTGACTCAAGTTAGGCGGATTAGATCTTCTACAGAGATGGTGTCACGGAGCCCAGGGACTGAGCTGCACTGTGTTGGGCCCTGAAGTAAGAGCACATGGGGTCAGGGCAGTCACAGCCCACATTAAGCCCACACCAAGCCCACACCATACACAACCAACGCCCCTGGGAAGCAAGAACAAAGAGAAGTCGATACACAGAATGAGAGATGGGAAACAGTACACGGCAGACACAAGAGGCCAGGCCACTCCAAAGAGCCAGAGAGAGTGGCTGACTGACGTTGCGGAGTGAAAACATCCCCCTTCTAGGGAGGCCCCACTCTTTACCGATATTGGGTTCTATAAGAGTCCACTGACATCTTACATTCAATGTCTCTTTATTTAAACAATTTTCAGGAGGGGTACAGGAATACCTTGGAGATATTGTGGGTTCACTTCCAGACCACAGTGATAAAGAAAATATCCCAAGGAGAGTCACACAAACTTTTTGGTGTGCATAGAAAAGTTGTCAACACAACATTGTAAATCAACTATACTTCAATAAAATTTAGAAAAAGCTATATTTATACCATACTGTAGTCTACTAAGTGTGCAATAGCATTATGTCTAGAAAAAAAGTAGCTGCCTCAATTAAAAAATACTTTAGTGCTGAAAAATGTTAACCATCACCTGAGCCTTCAGTGAGTCATAATCTTTTTGTAACAGTAACAAAGATCACCAATCAAAAATCATCATACAAATATAATAACAACGAAAAAGTTCGGAACATTGTGAGAATTGCCAAAATGCGACAAAGAGACACAAATGCTGGGCCAATGCTGTTGGAAGAATGGAGCCAGGAGACTCGTTCAATGCATGGTTGCCACAAACTTTCAATATGTAGAAACTGTGCTCTCTGCGAAGCACAAAAAAAAAACAAGGTATGCCTGTATTCGTTACCGATTGCTGTGTAATAAATTATTCCCCAAATGTAGGTTAAAACACTGAAATGTCTTGTCTCATGCAGCTTCAGAGGGTCCAAAATGCAGGAGCAAGTTAGCTGGGCGGTTCTGACTCAAGGGCGTCTCCCAGGCTTCAGTCCAGCTGTGCTGTTGGCCGGGTCTCCAGTCACCTCAAGACTTGCCTGGAGCTGGAGAATCCACTTCGAGACACACTCTCCTGGCTTTTGGCAGGACTCAGCTTACTGGCTGCTCTCCAGAGGGAGAGAGGAAAAGAGAGATCCCATCCTGGCTTCACCCTTAGGGCTGTGGGACCAGGGGCAGGTCACTGAGCGGCTGGACCTTGGTTCCCTCACGGGCAGAAGGGGCTGATTGCATAGCAACCATCTCTCAGAACTGGTGAGAGGCCACAGCCAGACGTGCGCAGCGCTTACAACAGGACCCGGCACAGAATCCGTGCTCAACAAACGTCAGCTGTGACCATCGCTTCCTGAGTCTGCCGCTCACTGTGCAACTCACCTCCCAGGCCAGAAACCTCTGAATCATAGAGCCAGAAGGAGCGTGTCCTCCGTCTCCCCCAAACACAGATGAGAAACAAAGGGATAAAGATTCAGTAAATAAGGTTTCTCCAACTGTGAGGGCCACACCAGGAGAGGCTGCTGCTGATTCTTCATCTGCACAGAGAACATTCAAAACTTCACTTCTCCAGTCCATTCGCTGTTCCACTTCCACTGTAAAGGCCTTTGCATCGCTCTTTAACTTGGTGCAAAATTCTCAGACGAGTGTTTGAGGATTTGCATGGCATGGACCCACGCTACCTTTGCCAGCCTCCCAGGGAATGACTTCTCACATGTGAATAGCTTCAGAGAGACTGGACTCCGTGACTTATTCTGAGCTGTGGTGGCCCTGTCTGCATCGTCTCCCTTGCCACCACTCCTCTCTCTGTCCCTCGTCCATCTTTCCAAATCGCCCTCAGGTATAACCTCACCTGCTCCATGCAGCCTTCCCTGACTACACACTCATAAGTGGTTGCTCCTGCTTCTCAGTCCCTGTATTTCTCTGGGCCGTTGATTAATTCATTTGTTTACTCGGACTATTAATAACAACTGACAATTTTTTTTCCTTTTGAAGAGGGAAAAGTCAGAGCTCTCCATTGCACACAAAAACAGATTCCAGATGGATTAAAAAGCTAACCAGAGTGAACAGGCAATTCTACAGAGACAGAAAATAGATGAGTGGCTGCCGGTGCCTTGGGGGTTGGTGGGAAATGGAGGATGACGGGTAAGGGGTCAGGGCTTTCTCTTTGGGAGGATAAAAATGTTCTAAGATGGATTATAGCGATGGTTTCACAACTCTGTAAGTATATTAAAACTTTTGAATGGTACACATCAATGAGTAAATTACATACGATGTGCATTACACCTTCATTAAATTTTGTAAACGTATGTTTTTAAAACTTCTGAAGAAAGCTAACCAGAGACAATTCATAGAGCTTACAGTGATGATTTGTATATTTTATTTTTCTCTATGTGTATTACATCTTAATAACAAGTTAACTTTTAAAAAGCTAACTGGATAAAGGGAGACCTATTAAAATCCTGGGAGACGCAACGGAAAAATAGTTTTTATAATACTTGGATGGGCAGAACTTTTCTCAGCATGACAAAGCATCAAAAGCCATAAAAGAAAAAAAATGACATGTCATATTTTACTATCTATACATAACAAATTGAATGTCCTATCAGTAAATAACATCATATTTAAATTTAAAAGACCAGAGGAGAATATTCACTATATACATGTAATTTATAACTGTCAAGGATTTAATATTCCTAAATATAGAGAGCACTTACAAGTTAATAAAAATTGTAAACAATCAAATGTAAAGTAAAACAGGCAAAGATATGAACAAGGGATGCAAATGGCTGTGACCAAGACTAAGTGCCAGCTTGCAACTGATGGGGGAAGGGCTCTCCCCGGTGATTTGGCCTCACTGCTTCCTAGTAACTTATACAGCACCTTCTCCATAGTGTGGTCAATGCATGTCCCATCCAGAGCGACATTCTAACTCTGTCTCCCCTGCGTTTCAACTTGCCCTGTATCTTTTTCACTGTAACATGCTCCATCTCTACTTCTGTGATAGCTAATGTTCCTTTCTCAGTTTATTTGAAAGCAAAAACATTTTGTGTGTATGTGACTTTAGTAAAACCCTTCTGTTTCATATTTATCTTTTTTTCCCCATTTAAAGATGATTTTTTTTTTTTGACATGTTGCTGCAGCCCAAACTAACCCATTTCCCTTCCACACTGAGTTACATGTGATCCATTGAGAACGTGCGAGTAAAATTTCAATGGGGGAGGGATGGGTACTCAGTATTTTCATCAGGAATTCCACCCTTGGTATAACATGCAAAATTATTGTGCTTTCGGGAAATTAAAGTAATTGCCTCTGGCAAAAAAAAAAAGTAGCATTTCCCATTAGTTAATGAAAATACAAAAGAATTCTAAGGTACTAATTTGGCTTTAGTGCCATGCTTCCCTCTTAAAAAGCATTTGGAAAAAAAATGCATATAGGTGGCTAGAAGTAAAAGAAAAATCTTAGTCTTGGATTAGCCACAATAGCACGATGAGAACTTACAAAGAACTGTGAGGTGATTTTTCTTCTCTCGTGCTGAGGAGCGTAACAGAAAAAAAAATCCTCTCAGGAAATGAATTTCTCAACAGTGGCTGAGCTGGACAGAGCCATGAAGTCACAGGACTGAGCCTCCAAGGACCATCCATTCCCCGCACACCAAAGCCTACATTTGAAGGTAGGTTTAGAAACCAGCTGAAAATCCCGCAGGCATGGCTAATACCCCAGATCTAAAGCCCTCTAGAAGCTGGTCCTCTTGCTATGGTCCCTACAGCACCACAAACCCTGTCACCCAGGCCAACCACTGGTCTCCTAGACCCCTCCCTCTCTTCGCCCCCACCACCCAACCAGCCACACACTGGGCCCCAAAGGGTTTGCCTCCAAGAAATTTCTTCAACCCCTCAAGTGTCAATTCTCACAGCACAGCTTTCATCTTTTGTCACCTGGACTTTTGCTGGGGTCCTCTAACTGTCCTCTACTTCCATACCACCCCCCTCAAACCCTTTTTACACAGCTCTCCATCCCACCCACCTGAAACGCAAATCTGACCATGGCACTCTAGTCAATAAAACTATTCAGTAACAGGGATCCTATTGGCTAAGGCACAGTCTCAGCTCATGGCGTGGCAATCACTGTGCTCCACCACCTGCATCCCGTACCCTCCTCAGCCTCATCTCTCACCACATACCACATGTCCCCCACTCTCCTCCAACCCCTCAACAAGTGAATGTCCTCCATGCCTTGCTAGGGATCTGCCTTTGACAGTGGAGAAACAGATGCCTCGAGCACATCACTTCTTCATTGGCCATATCCTATTCATCCTTCAATGCTCCCTCCCCAAACTTAGCTAAGTTTTCCTATCGCCCCTGCCCTTACCTCTGGTACAGCACCCACGACCTCATGTACAAATGGCCTGTGTGCCTCCTTCCTCCACTTAAATATTCACAACTTTGGCAAAGGAACCTGTCTTCATTGTCCTTGTGTTGTCAACAGCTGACAAAGATGTCTGCTCCATAATAGATTTGTAACCATTATATATTAAACATAACCAAACTAACTGAGCATCCTCTTCCCCAGCAAATTTACAAGGCATTTTCTTGAGTACGGAGAAATTCTTCCTCCCTAGAAAGCAGAGTTCCCCACCTTCCTTCAAGTCCTGCCCACGCCCCCAAGAGGCACTTTTCTTCAAAGAGAATATCACATAAGAGACTTTGTCTTTCTTACTGACTTTCAAACCTGGCTGCACGTTAGAATTACCTAGAGAACTTCTAAAATATTCATACGCCCAGGCCTCATAGATCCCAGATCAATGAAATCAGAATCTTAGGGGTGGTTCCCAGGCTAGTTTGAACAGGTCTCCAGGTGATGGTCCTGTGCAGTCAGGGCTGAGAATTTCAGGTCTACATGTAAGCTGGGATAATGGAAGGCTGAGATAGCTCTCCAGACAGTACCACCCAACACTGGCAAGCAAGGACTTCACCTAAGGACCCCACACTTTGGAGTCTCTTGCTCAAAAATGTCTAAGCCCTAGTCAGATGCCTGGAATTTGCAAAAGCCAGCAATGCTAGCCCAGGCAGAGAGCCCTGAGCCCAAACAGAGATCTATGTGGACCCCTGTAATCTCCCTTTAGAGTCCTCTTGGACTCGACCCTCCTGTGGGTTGACCAGGAACTATATAACTCACACCAACAGGGTCATCCAGGGTCTAGGGCTGAGTCCCAGGTATAAGAGGAAGGAATGGAAAGAAAATCATTCCCGCTGGTTGGCACAATACTTCTTTCACAGACTAGCATAATATTGGGCCACTAGAATGGCACTCAAAAGCTGATTGGGGTGACTCATTCACATAAAACAAAGGACAAGTTCAAGACTCTGGGCTACCCTTGGTCTACTCTTGGGCTTCAGCTGGGTGTATGAGCCTGCTGTGTGTTGACTATTCCTATTCCATCAGTGATGCCACCTCCAGTTTACAATACCCAAGGGTGGTGGGGTTGGCAGCAGGCATCCTTTACCATGAGCACCTCCTACTGCTGGTACCCAGGACAGTCACTCTACCTCTCCCACAGGCTCCATGCCATGTAGCAGCAGTCTCCCAGAACAGCTGTGCTTATCTCTTCTGGGGGCTCTTGAAACTGTTGCTCTGTAAATTTTACAGCCGCCTCCCTCCTCAATTGATGTCCTCTCTTGATGGACATCTCCTCTCTTGATTGATGGAGTGATGTTATACACTCTCTTGGGTCTCTCTGAAGTCATGCTAGACAAAGAATGGACATTTCTTCCACAAATGGGACCACTGCTTTCAGTCCACCAATGGTCCCTCACCTATCCTTCCCATGGTAGGACACAGTCAACACTGAAAAGAGATCACATTCTAGGAATGCAGTGATAATATCCTAGAGGGTTCAAGAGAAGATCAAATTGCAAGTTGTGTTGTTCTGTTTATGCTATAATAATTCTGAAAAGTGAACTTAACATGACTAGAAAATGAGTTACCATCCCCATTTTCCTGTATACTCTGGGTAGGACTTTCATTTGTGGTCATCATTAACAAAGCACAGTAAAAATCTGAGAAAATCATTGGAAGCTAACTGTCACAGGCAATGTCATGGATTCTGCAGTATCATGAATAACAATATAACTAGGATTAAATAACTACCACTAGGGAGCTGCAGAGGTCAGAAGGTCCATGTTGGCTTAATTCAACCAGTTTCTAAAGAACTATGGCATTGTGAGTAATAACAACACTGCCACCTTTTTCTCTCAGTGGGAGTTATGCAATTTTCTAGAAATGGTTCATTTGGCAGGAAAGAACTTGAAGAAATAGTTTACAGACCTGAACATGAAGAGATGACGTCTGGACGCCATGATGAATCTTTGTACATTGATTGATCAAAGAACTAATACGTAAGTACCTCGTCTACTCTAAATCTTTATCAGTAAATCACTATAGTGTACATGGGCCCATGAATTTCATAATACACTTTTATTTGATCCTGCCATCCTCAGATTATTCAAACAGTAAGGGGAGAACATTTTAAAGAAGTTGGATTTTGGTATATTCCATTATGTTATGCTTAAACCTTATTTACAGCCCTGAAATGTGGCTTCTCCAATTGACTGAGATCCTGGAGTTCAGTGAGTGGGAAAAAGAGGAAGACAGGTTATTCATTAATCTTTGAATTGCCAAGAAGAAAGATCTTAACACACCCCAGGTGTTCAAATAAATGTTCACCAAAATGAACAATAACCTTAATTGTAAACACTGGTTTTGTCCTCATAGGAAAAGTCTAAGACATCCCACTTGCTTGCATTCAAGAGACATCTCTGAATGTTTTTGATCTCTGAATTGAATATAGACTCTCTGGTGTTCAAAGCACCATGGGATGAAATATTTCCTGAGCCCTAGTATATGTCAGGTTCTGGGGGAAGAGGATGAAGAGAAAAGTCACTGCTCTCAAGGATCTTAAAGTTCAGCATAAGAGTCAGACATAAAATTACAAGGCAGCATTGTTAAGGGCTGCGTGATGATTAATTTCATGTGTCATCTTAACTGGGCTAAGGGGTACCCAGATACCTGGTAAAATATTACTTCTGGGTGTGTCTGTGAGGGTGTTTCCAGATGAGATCAGCATTTGAATCTGTAGACTGAGTAAAGAATATCACCTACACCAGGGCAGGGAGGCATCAGCCTATCCATTGAGGGCCACACTAGAACAAAAACGCAGAGGAAAGGCAAATTCGCGCTCTCTCCTTAAGATGGGACATCCATCATCTCCTGCCGTTGGAGATCAGCCATCCTGGTTATCAGATCTTCAGACTCAGCCTGAATTACACTGCTGGCTTTCCTGGTTCTCTGGCTTGTAAACAAGAAATGGTAGAACTTCTCAGTCTCTACAATCACATGAGCCAGTTCCTATAATAAATTATATATATATAAAAATCATCAAATTGATGGTAGAAGAGACTATGTAAGTGCAGCCACAGACACGTTGAATTAGACCTGCCTGTAATACATCCAAGTTCATAAGGCTAAGATATGACACTTAGGAGAGAAATTAGGGCTGGAAATATAAATGGATGGTCACCTGCTAAAGGAAATTTCTCAAAGGCCATCAAAGAGGACCGTTATTCTTAAATATTGATTACTGGAGCATGCCATATGCAAAAAGCAGAAACAGAAAGCTAAGTGGAAGGGCAGAGAGGGGCCAGGGAAGGAGAAGAAACAAGAGCTCATGATCTTGGGGGTCAGGTGATGAGGAATCCAATTTTATCTTCTCAGCCACCCTTTCAGGAGAGCAAAAAGCAAGTATTTCACCTCCATTTCACTAATGTGAAGACGAACACTCACAGGAGCTTAGAGACCTGCCAAGGCTATGCTGGGAGCAAGGAGCAGAGGCAAGACCCAAATCCAGGTCTTCTCACTGCAAGTTCAAAGCTCTTAAATCAAGCATGGCTCCCAAGCGTAAGGAAGAGTTGTGTTAAGTTTCGTGATTTGAAGAGGGTCTCAGATGGCTCAAACTGAACAGACACATTTAAGCACTAAAGTTCCACACTGCCTGAAATTTTCACCACCAACATCACTCTTTGGGATAAAGGAAATTTCAGAAAGCCTTTAAAACTGCACATTTGCCAGGAGGATTTTAACACATGAACACATTAGCAGCTCGTAAGGTGATTTTCTCTTCAGAAAAGACCTACTCTCAGCCCCTTTTCATCGAATTTCCAAAGAAGGAATGGCAGGTCATTGAAGGATGCCAGAGCACGAAACGGTAAGAGAGGGAAATGCCTTTTGTAGGCTGAAAAGTCTTAGGGGCTACCAATCACATGTGTCCCAACCAAATCAAATGGGGTAATGGAAAGGACTCAGCATTGGAACAGTGCAGCCAGGATGGTAGCTGGCTGGTCCAGATTAGGCTTGGGTTCTGCAGCGCTGGAACTGGAGCTGAGCACCCCTAGGTGAGGCAACACAGGCACTGAGGATCAGAGAACAAGGGAGGTATTTCCAAATTTCAAATTTCCAAGAGAAGATGCCCCCAAGTCAGAGGGAGGATAGGGGCAGGGAAATCACAGAACCAGATAGAGATGGAAATGGAGATAGAGAACTGAGGTCAGGAATAGGTAAAGGAGGCTGAGGGAATCGCCAGGAGGACAGGAGGGGGAGCATGACCACAAACAACCGTGAGTATTTGTGACTAATGTTCAAAGCCAGTGGGGTCACAGGTTGGGCAGGAGTGGACCCAGCACCATGACCATCCAACCGTGTGACCTTGGAAAAGATACTTTGCCTTTCTGTGTCTTGTATTACTCATCTATTTTTATTTAAATGACAATCTGATTAAATTATTTCTAAAACCTTCTCCAAATCCCAAAGCAAACCCAGAAGCAAAACCACACTCAAAATCTTACAAAAAACAAAACAAAACAAAACAAAAAAAACACTTCTTATCTACATTAAGGAAACTGTCAGATGCTTAAGAAAAAAAAAATTACCCATTGATTTATTTCTTACCTCCTAAATAGCTATTCCTTTTAGCAAGAATAAAAGTGAAACAAACCGAGGGGTGGAAACAAGAGGGCATTTTAAATCTCTAAATTGAAACCAAAAAGGAAGAAAGGTTTAAAGGTAGCATAATAGCAGCTTTTCTATTTTCCCACTAAGAGCTTTTTATCTAAAAGGTTCACCCAGAATGCTAACAAGGCAAAGCTTCAGAAATGCATCAAATGGAACCATTTCCATTTCCAATGGCATTAATCCTCTCTGTGGTTCGGGCAGGATTAAAGGTAACCCCTAAGGAGTTGGCATCCCTCAGATGTTTTTCAAGTACACCTGTTCAGGTGCTCCTAGGCAAGGGCATGGGCCTGATTCACCCCACATTCCTACAGCCGCTGTAGGGACTTCTTAAGCAAGTCACCCCCTGAAGTCACTTGCTTGCTACAAAGGGCACCAGTCAGAAACCCATGGGATGAGTGGTCGCCTTCTACTGGAGGTAGCTCACCATTGGGAATTTCATTTCCAGGACAATCCTATCAACAGGTCATATCATTTATGCTGACAGCATTATCCTATTCAAAAATAAAACATGAGATCTCACCTATAAATAAAAATGTGAGATTGTGTGATGTTTTTCATTAGTTCATTTACTCTGTAGATTCCAAGTGAGCTAGTTGGCAGCTTTTGGAGCTAAAAATCAGTCTACTGTAAAACTGATCAGTTAATACCTTTATATCTATACCAAAAAGTAGCTTTCTCGTGCTTTTAAAATTTGAAAAACATAAATAAAGAAGAACGTTGTGAGTAATGTCTTAAATTCTCCTGGAGTCCCGTCTCTGGACCAATGCAGCACCGGCAACACTAAGTTCTACCGCTGCTTGATAAAGACACTGGGTTAGCACAACCTCTTTTCCTCCTTCTGACTTCTGTTTCCACTTCGCCTTGGAAACGTCATCAAGCTTATGCAAGAAGAGGCCAGTCATGCAGGATAAGCAATGTTGGGATCTCATCAAAATCATCTTTAAAGTTGCCTCCAAAAGACCATCTGTAATTTTCAGCTCTAAAATACTTAGTAATCAGAGACGCCACACATCAGGAGGAAAATGACAAAAGTTGACATTTCTACTGACAAGTCACTGGAACCAAGGGATTTGTCTCCAAATGTATTAATTACAGGAAGACACTTCTGCTTGGTGGTTGGTGGTAACTGTCAATGCTAAAAGTAATGTTTTCTATCAGTGATGCCAGCTTTATTCAAGCTCCTGGAAGTCTCGTCTTCTCTATAAAGTATTCTCGGATAATGGGTTTTATTTTCATGGAATATGACAGAAAGTGTATAATGTTCAGATGAGCCCAAGCTAATGGGGTTTACTATGCCTGGGAGGATAGACCTGGAGTTCAAGTTGGCATTGACAGATGGGATTAGCTGTCAAATTTCAGTGCACACAAGGAGCACACACACCGGGCAAGGTCTCTAAGAAAAGGAGAACCACCTATAGATATATTGGTCCCTATGCCCTGTAACGGTCAAAAAGGCTTATAGGCTCAGCTCATCCCCTACAAAGTTCCAGGTTTACTCATAACCAGTGAAGAACAAAGTCGGAGCACAGAGGGTGAAACAAACATTCCTCTTCTGCTCTTTCTGGGTATCCATTCAGTCAAGGCTGAGGAATCTGCCCATACGATGTCCTGAAGACCCTTCCCCTGTTTGTCCCTTCATCTTCCTTTCCTTACTAGTCCTCCCAAGGGTCATATTTAGCTTTCCTCCGGGGCTGAGGGCTCCTGGCTCCCCTCTTTCATACAGTTGCTTCTTGACTGAACACACTGTAGGTCTTGTTTCAATGCTGACATTCCAAGAATCAGCCCTGGCAGCACAGATAGATGGAATGGTCCCACCTATTAGTGTAATATCTATAAGAAATAATTCTTTCTCTTGCTAATATAGATCATCTCTCATTGTGTAACATTGATCATTATTATGCTAAATGACCTCTGGCCCATCTTGGCTGAAGATAGGAAGGAGTAAAGAGAGCATCCTGTCCTGACACAAACACAAACCACGATTAGGGTCCAGAACCACTGCTACCAGTTTTGTGAGTGTAGGCAACACACATCTCTCAGGGCCTCAGTTTCCTCACCTACAAAACAGTTAAGACCCTCAGATTGTCAGATTCCATTCCAGCACTGACATTCTCTGAGTCTTGTCTCTACAGTGGTCTTAATCCTTTGCCCTGGCCCACTCCCTACTTACCAGCCTCGGAGAGTGAATGTATTCTCCCGCTGTCAAATTAGCAAGATCATCTTGCTAATTTGATCATCAACTCTTTGCCTCTTAGGGCAGGAAGGATCCCAGTCAAGTTATCATCAGCCTAGCGGAGGATGACCAGCCCAGACTCACAGTCATTGTGACCTCTACCCACATAGTTCCAAAGGGGATTTATGGCCATTTAGCAGGATACATTATAAAATGCGAGATGGGATAAATTAGTAGAAGAGAACATAGAAAGACAAGGATAGGGACATATGGAGCCTGGAAGACAACTTAAGAACAAATAAGAAAAGCCCCCTTTGAAAATTTTGTGGATAGTGCCAATTCACAGCCATGTATTTGGCTCTGAGCCCTCTAGAAGCCAAAGGGAAAAGGGAAACCCAGTGAGCCGGCTGTGGAGACATCTCCCTCTTCTCTGCGGCGATCTTTCTTCTCTTCCGCACTGCCTTTTGGCTGCACCTAATACAGTGCTCAGAGCTAACAGTCATCGCCTGAAGGGGTACTGATTGATGAGGTTGGAGTTCTTCCATCTTTGGCTAACTCACAGCTCGAGAAGGAAACAGAAACCATAACCTCAGAGCCTGATTCTGTTTCTTACCAGACGTGAGCCGCACCATGCTGCTCCTTCCCTGCATCCCCGCCAGGGAAAACCACAGAGAATGCTAGTCCGCTGTAATCTTTGCAGGGCTGCTTGTAATATTGTACTCACTAGCGGAAGAATTGAAAGGTGATTGCTGAAAACGTGTGTTTCTCTCTTTCTCTGTATAATACAAAAGGCTTCATGAGGAGCCTTTGATGCATCATGAAATAAACGCCTGGCGTTCTGAAGACTGGCACCTTTTCTCAGCAGGACAAAGATTATTTCCAAACAGTCCCATTCTAAACCCTCAGCATGAACAAGTTCTACCTTCTCCTCAAAGAGCACCCACGGTCTGGAATGTTATAGGGATGAGCAACCTGGGGGAGGAGTATTTTCCAGAAGTCTGCGAGGCAGTGAGGTAGTGAGGTAGAGAGCGATCCATAAGTGTCCTTATATTTAAATAATGGCTCACAGGTTCCAAAGTGTATCTCCTATGTGTTCCCAAGTCCCTGTGAGGGAGGTAAAAGAGCCCCACTTCTGGATGAAGATAAGTGGGGAGACCCTAGATCTGCCTCCCGCTAACTAGTTGATTGATCTCAGACCAGCCATCTTCCCTAGGGTTGGGGAAGTGGGGTGGGATACAAAACATGACTCCACCATCACTACTGGGCAAGCGTAGAGCACGCCTATCTCTCTAGCCTGCATCTCTCCATCTGTCTCTAATCTTCTCAAGTTCATCTCTTCATTGGGACACTGGCTTCCGTATCCTCTTCCCACATTTGCTCTGCTCAGCATTGATAGGAGGGGAGAAACAAAGACATTTACCTAAAAGGTGTGAGCACACGTGGGCAGGTTCAGTCCTGGCTGGCCTCTGTAATCCACAAAGGACTTCACTGTGTTAGAGAAGAGGGACGGCAGGAGGATTTTGCCTTTAAAAGTCAACTTTTCATTTATATAGCTTCATTCTTCACACATAAACAAGATAATGATGGCTCAGTTGCTCCAAAAGGTTCCCTTGCCACTTAATGTAGAGAACCCAGGTTCCTTGCCATAACCACTCGTAAACGAAAAGGAATAGCCTTTATTATGTTATTCAAGCTTCTTTTTAATTTAGAAAGACCAGAACAACAACAACAAAAAAAAATGACACAACATTGTAAAATGACTGTAACTCAATAAAAAAATGTTAAAAGAAAGAAAGAAAGAAAGATCAGAACAGCTTCTTCTCCCCAACAGTAATTACACATGAGAGGAGCTTTATCCTGTAGACAATCCACAATCTACTCCACAGCCCCAAGCCGGCAGAGATGTGTCTTCACCTTCAAATCTTCCCACAGTGCTCTAATGCAGGCACTCAAACTGGATGCTTAATCTTTCTTACATGGTAAGAAAGAGACAGAAAGGGATGTGTGTCCCATAGTCCCTTTGGAATTCCATTTTTATTTCCTGGCTTTGTTTCCACTAGAGCCCAGTTTAATCTCTCCCTGTAAATGAAATATGTTTTCCTCAGTTCTCCTTAAGAGCTGTCCTCCTGTATAATGATGCACTCCAGTTAATCAACCAGAGCTGGTCTCAGATGAGAACTGTGACCCGCCCTTCTCCCTTGCATTGTCTCCTCAGAAATGCCAATGACAAACTACAGAGCAAGACCTAAGGGTGGATTATAACCTCTACTGTTTCCTATCATATTGACCTTAAAACTCAGAAAACAATAAATTTCAATCTAATGCTCCTTTAAAAGGCAGAGCTATTATGAAAACCTTTGGGATGTCTTACTAGCAATCCAAAGGGAAAGCATTTTGGCTGCATTGTGGCAATGATTCCATTGTTCCTGGTGAAATAATCACTTATATACAATACTGACAATCATGGACCACAGTGAGACAGGCAGCCCCACAATCTCCTTCAGTGGGAGTATAGCCACAGATGTGTACGTGCGTGTGTGTTCAGAATTTGTTCACTGATAGTGACTCTGAAACAAAACGAGCTGTCTACCAGACTAACCTTAGCATCAACACATTTATGACTTACTGTTGTGACAGCAGAAGCTGTTGGAGCCTCACCCAGAGCCTCTTTAGAGGCTGGTACACTAGTCCTTCTTCCAGACCCCAAATGAGAGTGTTGGCTGCCAATGGTAGCTGCCACCCTTCCCTTAAGAATGATCATCATTCTCATCAATAGGAACCACTTGCCCTAGCAATGCCCTGGAGGGTACTCAAGGCACAGTCTCCCAGGGAAGAGAGAGAGAAGCCTGCATCTAATGACTGAATAATATGGGATATTAAAGGCTGGCTCCCTTACCTCCCTGGGACAACTCTGCGAGGCTACTTATGCTCCAGTGCCCCCTAACCATCATACTGAAGCTAGATACCCCGATCCCCGTCCCAGCTGTCCACAGTCCTCTCCAGCTTCATTTGCCCTTTAAAGGCTGTACTCGATAACACTCACTCAAGGAATTCCTTACACAGGAATTTCTGTCTAGGCTCTGCTTCTAGGAATTCCAACCTAAGGCACTGAGTAAGGAGCAATGCTAAGCATAGGAAATCACACTTGGACATCAGTGATGGTAGCCCCTTCCTTCAGAGGTGTATGTCTTTTATTTTCATTCCATGGTGCTATTTCAGCATCAAAGCATAGGAGCATCCTTGGACTTCAAAGGATCAGTGTGTCTTCATATGCACAGAGCCCGAATCTTACTCACAGAACCAGCAGAGATCAGGCTCTGAGGAATGGCTGTGTGGAAAATATGCCTGAGGAACGTGTGTATTTGCATAAAGTTTTTAGGAAGCCCCTACTGATTTCTAATTAAAGACAAACTTCAATCATTTAATTGAGGGTAGGGTGGAGTTAAGATTAAGGCAGATACATTTTAACTGTTAGCAAAGTTGTATTTAAACTTGATCAAACATTTATTGAGGAGTCCCTAAATGCAAAGTTTTATACTAAGTGCCTTGCATTTGAACAGTCTGTGAAAGTAGATTTCCATGTCTGAATTCTACCTAGGAACATAAATGGAATACAAGTAGGCTAATTTTGTAATGAAGTGTGTCAATAGTTTAAGACTGTAAGCTCCTTGAAGGCTAAGTTTCCAGATAAATGCGCCAATACTCTTGAAATGAGTATGCACGATTTTTGGCCTGTCTAGAATCTATTCTACCTTCTAGTAGCAGCACCTGGATTTTGGCGCAGTCTTGGTTTTGTTTTGTTCTGTTTTTTGTTTTTTATTGAAGTATAGTCTATTTAAAATGTGTTAATTTCTGGCATACAGCATAGTGATTCAGATCTATACATATAGATTCGTTTTCATAGTCTTTTCATTATAGGCTATTATAAGTTACTGAATATAGCCTCCTGTGCTATATGGTAGGATCTTGTTTATCTATTTACATATAGTAGTTAATATCTGAAAATCCTGAACTCCCAATTTATGCCTTCTCACCCCCTTCTCACCCTGATAAACATACATTGTTTTCCATGTCTGTGAGTCTGTTTCTGTTTTGTAAATAAGTTCACTTGGGTCCTTTTTTTTAAAGTCCACATACAAGTGATATCATATGGTATCTTTCTCTTTCTGGCTTACTTCACTTAGGATGACAATTTCCAAGTCCACCCATGTTGCTGCAAAAGGCATTGTTTTATTCTTTCTTATGGCTGAGTAGTATTCCATTGTATAAATATACTACAACTTCTTTATCCAGGCATCTGTCAATGGACATTTAAGTTATTTCCATGTCTTGGCTGTTGTAAATAGTGCTACCATGAACATGGGAGTGCATATATCTTTTAGAATTACAGCTCCCTTCAGATACATGCCCAGAATTGGGATTGCTGGGTCATATGGTAAGTCTATTTTTACTTTTTTGAGGCATCTCCATACTGTTTTCCATAACGGCTGCACCAAACTACATTCCAACCAGCAATGTAGGAGGGCTCCCTTTTCTCCACACCGTCTCCAGCATTTATTGTTGGATTGTCTTGTGAATTACGTCCCTGCACTCTGAAACCAACTGGCTCTGGTGGAGTCAGCCTTGTCCCTCAGATCCAGGAGTGACCTTCATATCCCCTGGTGACAATGATTGGTTGAAGGACAGGCCCACGAGCTTAGCCTCATCAATGAGAGACGGTGAATTCACGTCGGTCTGAGACTGCTGCTGAAACAAGTAAAAGAAATGTTTTTTTCTCCCAAGTTAGTGAAACTTACAGAATGCAGGCCTGGAGGTGCTGGTGCCATCTTTCCATAACAAGAAGACACCTTGCAGGAAAATAAAGCCAACATAGGGCCAAGCGGAGCTGAGAGATGAAAAGTGAACAATTTATTTTCCCAAAGTATTTCTGGTCTCTCTATTACAAAGAGCAATGAAGTGAAAAAAAAAAAAAAAGTCATTTTGAGTTGGATTTCTGTCAGTTTCGACTGAATGCCACAACTAAGCCCTACGCCCATGCTAGGCATTCCATACATATTTTAGGTATGAATGTGTTCATCAGAATGTTTTGGTACCTCTACTAGCCAAGCAGACAAATACTTTTAAACCACAGCAATGACATCTGATTTTAAAAATATGTATTGATCACATACACTGGGCCAGATATTGGAGTGGGATCGTTGAAGGATTCTAAGAGGATTAAGACATGATCCCCTTCCCTTAAAGCATTTATAACATGCCTAGCATCTGAGATAACCCATTAGATTTCGGTGGCAGTCTGTTGTACTCATCTCCCTTGGAAATAACACACGGACATCCACTTGAAAGAAGCTATGTTGAGAAATGTTTTATTAAAAACCCAATGGAAAAATAGGTGAGTCAAGCTGTTTCCTGGATCTAAACCATAAGTTGGTGTACCAAGCCATGGATGGCGACTCCACTGGGACACAGAAGAAAAGTATTTTTAAACTTTTGAGATGAGAGAGTAGCTTGAATAGAACAGCCAAGAGGAACAGCCTGTCCTGTTGAGTGACTCACTTGAGAAATTTCCATTTTGATGCCATTTCAAAGCAGAATTTGAGACAAAATCTGGATTGCCTTTTAAGCAGATATGCTATTTGGATAACTTTCCTTTGGTGAAACATCATGGCATCGTATCATAGATATCATGGCTTCTGTTTTTAATCTACCTTTTGGGATAATCTTTAAATGTAATACTTTTTTCCAAGATTTGGATAAATTGGTGAGCAATGAGTTACTAATAGCAACAGCCCACTTCTACATAGCCCCTTCCCGTTTATTTAAGCAATTCCACATGCATGATCTCCTAGGAAGTTGGGAGGGTCAGCCACTAAATAAATCTAAACAGTTGCTTATCTTTTATGAAGTATTATTTATTTTATTTTATTTTTATTCCCTTTTCTCCATCTGTAGTGCCCTTTTTCATCTCTCACTTGGATTTCTGCAGTAGACTCATAGCTAGTCCCTATTTCTTATGCTCTGCATCAGTATTCCTCATGCATAGTTCTGACCATATCCCAACTCCTTAGTGCTCCATGCTTAGCAGAAAAAAATCCAGACATCTTAGCTAGTCATCCAGTAACCATCTTACACTTCCAGTACCAGATCCTACCCACCCTTCACTCTGACAAGTTTCACGGAGGAAGAGGAATTGGTGTACCACTGAAGGATGGGAAGGGTTTGAACAGGAAAATAGACAAAGAAGCTGATTCTTGAAGGAAAGAAGGAATGACAGAGGCAAAAATCACAAGACTAGAAAGGTTCAAGGTGCAACCAGGAACATTAAGAAGCCAAATTTGTCTGGAACAAGGTCCTTGGGAGACACTGATACCACATGGCCTTGTCAGCTCTCAGACTCCTCAATTCTCCTCCATAGCCCAGGGATATTCATGCCAAATACTGATTGCCTCAGATGGAGACAAAAAGTACAAGGAACAGAAAGAAGAGAGAAATCTTTCTCTAAATACAGAACATAATCACGGGCTTTAACCCTCAAAGCCAGAAAAGGTAACTCAAAGAGGAAAGGTCCTCTGCAGGGCACACAAGTCCATGGGAGCCGAGCCTTGGGGTGGGGCCCAGAGCACCACTCGGAGCACAGCTCTGTCTCCCAAGACTGCAGTGACCTCTTCTGTAGAGGGCTGAGGTCAGACTAAGGTGACGCCAGCAGCTGCAGTGCACAGCGATGGCTGGGTAGGTCCCAGAGTTCTGGAATCATTGCAGTCTGACGCCCTGTGGCCAGTCACTAATATCTATTACAGGAGAGCAATAGCAGCACGTGGGAATTTTTATAAGACATAAAGAAACAGATATATTCCAAACAATACACACACAGTGTAGAGGAACAGTAGGTACCTTAGAAAAAAATCACCCCTGTGAAAGGCCCCTGAGAGATGCCTGATCAGCTCAGATAGGCCAGCACCTAGGTTGGGCTGGCCATTCTCAACTATCTGAGAAGTTTATTAGAAATACACATTTCCAGGACCCCACTGAGACTCGCATTCAGGAAACCCGGGATGACGCTCTGAATTTCAAGTTTTTAACAAGCTCCCAGGAGATTCAGCCGGATGCCCAGCTAGCTTTGAAAACACAGGATGAGCCTACACTGCAAGCGACCTCGTCGGAGGACGCTACGCTCTCCCTCAGCCTGGCTCCCATGCTAGTGGGCTCTTGACGAGTCTGCTGGATGACGAGGCTGCTAGCTATTTTATCAGTGCCTCTAGAGTACTGGGTTCCAACTTGTGAGCACATTAGAATCACCTGGAGTCTTAATGTTTCCATGTCTAGGCCACCCCAGTCCAATATCACCATCACTGGGGGGAGGGGGGAGTCGAATACACATCAGTAGTTATTTAAGCTCCCCAGGTGATTCTAGTGAATAGGTGAGTCTGAAAATCACTGCTCTATAGTCTTGCTACTCAAATAGTGGTCCACAGACCAGCAGCATCACCTGGGACCTTCTTAGAAATTCACAGTCATGGGCCCCTTCCCAGAATTGAATTCATCTGCATTTTAACACATCTCCATATAATGTGCATGCACACTCCAGTTTGAGAAGCCCCGTTTGACCAATTTCTCATCGCTTCATTTGCCTGGGGCTATCGAGTTTTGCGCTCCAGAACTGGATGGGAAGAACCATCACTCTCCCATATAGACAAGCGAGTTCTCATGAGCCAACCTAAAGGAAAGCGTTTCTCACTGCCTAGCGGCCGCAGGGAGACCCAGCCTGTCATCCTTGTAATTCAGCACTCACAGACACCACATGCTCATTTGGACACTCAAAGAGCCTTGCATAAATTGACTAATTTTTGGGACGCATGCTCAGCCCAGTTTGCTCAGTCTCAGTGGAACCGCGACCACCCCGGATCCCACCGCCACGGGTCCTGTGGAGGATACACCGGGCGATGGCAGCTCCGACTGCTGAGCTGGCTGAGGCTGAGTGCAACACAGCTGGAAAACTGCCTGTGCTGCCCTTTTCCTGGGAGAGAGGGGAGGAGGGGGTCAAGGGGACATCGTGTGCAACACCCGACTCGGGAGGAGATCAGCCAGGGAAATCTCCGGCAAGCACAGGCTCAGGAACAAAAGTCCAGAGCAGAATCATTTCTGCTGTAATTGCCAATTTGTCCATGTCAGCACGACAGCCATGTCTAATTTACTGTGCATAAGCAGCCGTGCTCATCGCAGGCGGTGAAAACCCCGAGGATTGTACCAACCATTGAGCAGTTCCCTCCCATGGGTCACCCGTGGGTCAGGCACCTGGAGGATGGGTTTATTTTCTAGCGGAATTTTCCTTTCCCTCCCCACCCCGGGGTGGCATAAGGAACAAGTGAGATTGTCTTCTCAAGGTACTCAAGACAGGACAATTTTATTATTATGTTTATCAGGTGATTTCTTGGAGAGGGAACAAGAAATGATCCCTAATTTCTTGTACTCTCCCTGCAACTCAAAGAGGAAATAAGTTTAAAAACCATGTGTTTCCTGTCTCCTGCCTTTCTGTTTTACCCACCCTAGCATCCTTTGTAGATGTTATGTGGATGTGCAGTAGCTGGAAGCCTCTGATGACTGGCCAAAGAAATCAAGAACTATGCCTGATGAACTGTGTGCCAGTCATAAGTTGGGGAGCAGTGGAAGCCCAGACTGAACACCCCTCTTTAGCTGCTTTTATCAAGTTTCCAGAGGCTCTACTGAGTTAGGCTGGTGGTCCTCAGACTTGAGCAGGCAGTGGCATCCCCTGGGGTGTGTGCTAAAACCCAAAATTGCTGGGCTCTACCCTCGAGGTTCCAAATTGGTAGGTCTGGATGAGAGCACAGGAATTTCCATTTCTATTTAGTCCCCAGGCAATGCTGTTGTCACTGATCCAGAGACCACACTTTGAGAACCAGTGAGCCAGGGAAACCATCAGAGCACCTACAGGATTCAGAATGTGGAGATAAGCAGCACTAGGTAAGGCACCCCATCTTCACCTTGTGAATAGAGCATCTTTCTTTGTTCCATACTTTGAATTGTTTCTTAAACACTGATTCCCAGAAGCCGGAGTCACTGGCCTAAAATGTGTAAACACCTTTATGGTTCTTGATAATTATTTTTAAATTGTTTTCCAAAATGTTTGGGCCCATTTATGACAGTGTCATCATGTGTGAGTATTAAATATCAGTATTTTTAATACCAGAACTGAATAGTATCATCTTCTGACTTGTTACATAGGCAAAATAATAATGATGGTGAAGATGTCATTTAAAGCCATATCCACTTCTTTGATTATTCTGTTCAATAGAATATTGTTCCAAGTTGATAGCTTAATTTGAGTATATAAAAATTAGCCGAGAAGACAAAAGGAAACCCACAGCACTCTACATGTCCCTTTAGTACACTTCCCACTTTGATCAAAGCTCCGTAACACAAGATTCTGTCTTGTTCTCCACTGCACCCTAGGCACCAAGTTCAATGCCTGACACATAGTAGGTGCTCAATACAGGAGTAAATTATAACTTCCCTTGCTTTGCTGGAGAAAAGTTATATACAGTTGCTGCTTAAAAATAACATACTTTCCACTCCCCATCACTTCTGTGCTGTTTGTTCAAAGGAATACAAGTTTGGTAGTGGTTTGAATTTCCAATGCTAAGTACGCACTAATGCCCCTGTGCTTTTCCCATCAGCTAACAAGCAGCTCTGAGCACCCATAGTAAGCAGCGAAGCAGGATTCATTACTCCGATTCAAACTCAGAAGCAGTCCCAGCCTCCACTGGGCTTATCCTGGAGACTGATGACTTTAATCTGATCTGGGTAATTTATATGTTGGCCCAAGTATCCTTATCGGCACTATTACTTGGTAAGGAATCGTGAAATCAAAAGCAGGCATCCGAGATGGCTGTAACTCCCCAGGTGGGGCTGTTCTCAGCTGCCGTTCATTGTAGAAGTTCTGAACTAGACTTCCGGGCCTTACTTGCAAACAAAGATGTGCAGTGAGTCCTTCTGCCTCCAGCCGAAAAGCCAGCTGCCCTCTATAAAAGGACCCTGATATACATTTCAAGTTCAGTTGTTATTACTCTCTGGGTGAGGCGGGGTAGGGCAGGGAACCCAGCACACCATTCCTGCCTCCACACCCTTGACACACCCTTGACACACCCTATTCTCCAGTCCCGGCCTCCACAGGCTGAGCCTGGAAACGCTCCCGCCCTCTCATCTTCTGAATCCTAGTTACCCACCAAGTTCATTTCGGGCCCTATCTCCTCGGCGAAAACTGACCTGACAGCCTCATCCCACAGAGTACATTCTCCTCCCAACAAAAATAAACTATGTCTGCAACATTCAGCTTCCTAAACACAAATCTGGTTCACAACGCAAAACTGTACATTTCACATCTTGTCTCCTGAAGCAGAATGCAGGATTCAAACCTCAAGTGTCTTTATGTCCCTACACAGTAAGGAGGATTCAACAGCTGCTGAGAAAGTTTCTTTAATGAGAACAGATCTTGCAGGCATCCCGTAATAAACCCTTATGTCCCTAACAACTCTGCAAACCGAAACCACAATTAGGTACAAACCTAATCTGACCTTAACTAACACCGGCATTACCAAGCATGGCATGTGTGTGTACTCACTAATATGAACATCAGTGGTGTCTTGGAAATCTGAACACCAAGACTAGCCTCTCTGGCAAGGGCATCTCAGTATTTCCCTTGAAACAACCATCCTGGACTTTGTAAAACCACCTTGTGCTGCTTTGATTTTTCCCATATAAAACCCCTTCCCAGCAGTTCCCTGGAGATCCATTCCTTGTCTGGCTCCTATTCACGTATACGTGTCAATAATAAAGCTCTGACCAGGGCTCGACCCAGCTGCTGCTTTATCTGTAACACCACCCACTGCCTGCTTTCACCCTGTCCCTCTCAATCTCCCACTGCCCATCAAGTCTCTCTCACCCTACAATATTGCATCCTGCTACCACGCGAGCAGAGTTTTCAACCAACCTGTTTTACACAGTACAGACTTTTATTATTAACTCAAGGAGAGGGGTTGATAGATGTGCATTTAACACGTATACAGTGGAAACAGATCTGCACCGCAGCTGCTGACTACCAACAATTTACGGCTGTCAAGAATTGCCTCGTTAATAAATGCTACCAGTGAAACGTGGAATGGCTGATGTATTTACCCAATGGCTAACCTAATCTTCACCGTTTCATAGAAACACCCATACTTGTGAAGTCAGACAAAATGTAAATTATGCTTGTTTTCTCTCTTGCTCACAAGGCTAATATTTATATTTATCTTTTGGATGTCTACATTTTTTCCAAACAAACATGGAAGCAGCCTACATAAATACATACAGTTCTAGAACTTTAAGAAATTGAGAGGGCAATAAATAAGACAGTAAGATGAAACCAGGTGTGGCAAATTGCATTTTACAAAAAGTGGATGCAGTATTTCCCATTCCACAAGCTCTTCTACAGTGTGACCTTGACATTCCTCCCATCAAGAGGTAGGGTCTGTGTCCCCTCTTTCCTTCTTGGGTCTGTGGCTCCCTTGTAGCACAAAGAAAGGCAATTCAGCTTCTGCCTTGTCCAGTGAATCACTTGCACTTGGAGTCCTGAGGGGCTATGTAAGAAAATTATCCTGAGGCAGCGATGATGTGAGGAAGCCCAAGCCAGATATAAGAGCAGCAGTCCTGCTCTTCCCAGTCTAAGCACCAAAAACGCAAGTGAAAGGGCCCTGAGGTCATCCCAGCTCCCACCAGTAGAGTCCTCCCCAGCCTTTGAGTCTCCCCAGTTAGGGCCCCAGACATCATAGGGAAGGTTCAAGTTGTCCCCACCGTATGCCCTTTTGGGATTTCTGACCCACAGAACCCCAAAACTGAATAAAACATCTGTTTTGCTCCACTAAATTTGGAGTCATTTTTTCTGAAGCAGCAGCAACCAGAACACCTAGGAATGGTAATTCACAGATCTGCTTAACATCAAGATTTTCAGTGTTAACCTGCAAGGTAATTAGATTCCTTTGATAGTCTGAGAGGCCTCAGTGAAAAACAACCGCCCTACAGAAGCATCCTGTGCTGCTCCAGACGTCAAAACGCACACTTCTGGAGGCCAGCTCTGTCACAAAAGGGCTACATAGCTCCGGGAATAATATCTGCATAATGCTTTACCTTCTACAAACATCCTTTCGCATTTATAATTTCATTTATTCTTCCAAAAAGTCCTGTGAAGTAGAACCAGTGTTCAACTCTTGCAACCTCCGTTTCCACACTGGAAAATGAGGACAAGGTCTGCTCTAACGACTTCACAAGGCTTTTGTAAGACTGAAAAGAGGTATTATAAGTGAATGCACATTTGAAGGGCAAAAAGTAAGGATTTGTCAGCTCAGGAGACAGAAATGTCAACACAGGCACAATGTATCGATCTTTGTCAGACATGAAGACTCAATAGCTACACAAACACACACGTTCTAATGTCTCTTCGTATCCCTGCCACCCCGGAATAAATCAATTTGATTAAAAGCAACTCAAACCTGGGAGGAGAGACTTCCTTTTTCTGCCAAAGTAACTGACGGAGATTGCTGGACTCGGTCCGTCCCTCCTACCCCAGGTCCACGGAGCCTTTCAAATGGCTCTTAGGTGGAGCCCCACGTCTCACAGCGCACGCGGGCACCTTGACCACGTTCACCTGGGCCCCATCACAGACCGTGTTGTGCAGAGGCCGCTGCACCCGGCAACGCCTGCGTGCACGGGCAGCGTTGTGAGGGGGAGAGAGCAAAAGGGAACGAGTTGGAGAAAACAAATGCCAGTGATAAACCACAGGTGCACTTCTTGCTTCATCTTCCAGAAAGACTCTTTTGGGAGCAAGGCTAAAGAACAAGATGTTTCCTGCCAGCAAAAGGACCGATCTCTGAGGCTGAGAAGGGAGTGTCCGAAAGAGGAATGTAAATAGCCTGAGAGTGTTTGATGCTCACCTGTGGGTCCATAGCTTGGCTTGGGGAGAGCAAAGAACACTATACTAGGAGTCTGAAGACCTAGGTTATCACCCCAGTTCTGCCACTGACTAGTTCTGAATAAGTCACTCCTGGACCACGAGCTTCTTGGGAGCAGATCTGTGTCTTAACACATCACTAGACACCTAGCACTGGTATGTCTGGCCTAGAGAAGATACCCAAGAAATGTTTATTCAATTAATGAATGAGTTTCATTAATGTAGTAACAAAGGTACAGCATAGGGAAAATAGTTAATAATATTGTAATAACTTTGTGTGGTGATAGATGGTAACTAGGCTTATTGTGGTGATCATTTTGCTATGTATAAAAACATCAAATCATGCTTGAGTGCTTTTCTTTTTCATTTTTGTGACTCTATTGTATGTTTCTGACCCATTACTATATCTACTTGCTTTAGGATGGTAATCACATAGGATCAATAATATTCTAAAAAGAAAGAAAAAAAAATCTACATTTTTCTTACTCCCCTCCCAAACATACTATGATTTTGATGTCCTCTCTTTCATCTTCATGTTTATTCTTTTGCTGCTCATTATAGTCATCACATTATAGTCATCACATTTTCAATTGTGATTTTCTTTTTTTCTATAGATTCTTGCTTCTCTTCTGTTTAGAGAAGACCTTTCAATATTTCTTTTACGATAGGTTTAGTATTGTTGTATTCTTTTAGTTTTTGCTTGTCTGAGAAATTCTGTATCTCTCCTTCTATTCTAAATGATATTCTTGCTAGGTAGAGTATCCTAGGTTGAAGGTTTTTCCCTTTCAGGACTATGAGTACATACTGCCACTCCCTTATGGCCTGCACCTTTCTGTAGAGAAATCAGCTGATAGCCTTATGGGGGTTCCCTTGTAACTATTTTTCTCTTGCCATCTTTAGAATCTTCTCTTTAACTTTGACCATTTTAATTTAATGTCTTGCTGTAGGTATATTTGGGTTCATCTTGTTTGGGACTTCCGTGATTCCTGTACTTGAGTATCTGTTTCCTTCCTTAGGTTTGGGAAGTTTTCAGCCATAATTTCTTCAAATATGTTTTCAGTCCCCTTTTCTCTTTCTTCTCCTTCTGGGACCCCTATTATGCACAGATTGGCATGCTTTCTATTATCCCATAGGTCTCTTATATTGCTTTCATTTGTTTTGCTGTCTGCTGTTCTGATTGGGTGATTTCCATTATTCTATCTTCTAGATCACTTATTCACCCTTTTGCATTATTTAGTCTACTATTTATTGCCTTTAGCTCAGTTTTCATCTGCAGTTGAGTTTCTGATTTTAATTGGCTCCTCTTTATATTTTCTAGTCCCTTGTTACAGTAATCTGCATTTCTACTAATAGCCTGCCTCTCTTACTTCCTTCAGTACTTTTACCATCTCCTTTTGAACTCAATTTTTAGTTGACTGGAGATGTCTGTTTCATTTCTTGTTCTTTCAGGGGATTTCTCTTGTTCCTTTAATTGGAAGTGCTTCTTCATTTTACTTTTATTTCTCTGACTCTCTGTATTTAGGAGTAACAGTTATCTACTCTGGTGCTGAAGGGCTGTTCTTATGTGGGAGCATCCTTGTGTAGCCTGTGTGTGTCTCCTAGTTTTGTTGTGTTTAGTATGGATGCCTGCCACATCTTTCTTCTGCGTGTGCTGGCTGCTATCCCCTTACTGACAGGCAGTGTGTTTGGTGGTGTGGCGACCAGAGTCTGCACTGGATGTTGACCAGGGACTCCTTTCTGCTCTGTGGTTCTCACATCCCTGTTGGGGGCCAGATCTGCTCCCCAGTTGTAGGAGCAGAGGTCCCCAGATCTGTTTCTGAGCTGCTGTGTGAGGTAGGCAGACCTGGAGCACTTTTACTCGGGGGGAGTTGCTGACAGTTCCTCTGCAAGAGATGTCCACTGAGAAGTGCCCTCTGTGGTGCCTCTTGTCACCCATTGTGCGGGTTCACAAAGTATAATAAAAAAGAAAATGATCAAACCACAAAAGGAAAAACAAAACGAAAAATAAAGGAACAAAGAGGAAATACAAAATCAAATGGAAAACAAGGTTTAAAATGGCAATAAACACACACCTATCAATAGTTACCATAAATGTCAATGGACTAAACGCTCCAATCAAAACACACAAAGTGGCAGATTGGATAATAAAACCAGGCCTACAATACGCTGCCCACAAGAGACCCACTTTAGGGTGAAGGCTACATATAGATTGAAAGTGAGAGGATGGAAGAAGGTACTTCATGCAAATGGAAATGACAAGAAATCAGGGGAGCAATACTCATATCAGATTTTAAAACAAAGGCCATAAAGAAAGATAAAGTAGGACACTATATAATGATAAAAGGAGCAATACAAGAAGAGCATATTACACTCTTTAACATGTATGCACCCAATATAGGCGCATACATAAAACAAATACTAATAGACATAAAGGGAGAAATTGATGGGAATACAATAGTAGCAGGAGACTTTAATACCCCACTAACATCAGTGGAAAGATCTTCCAGACAGGAAATCAATGAGGCAACAGAGACCCTAAATAACACAATAGAACAGTCTTAATTGGTATTTTCAGGAACTTACATCCAAAAAAACCCGAGAATATACATTCTTTCCAAGTGCACACAGAACATACTCTAGGATAGATCATACACTTGGACATAAAAGAAGCCTCAAAAAATTTAAGAGGATAAAAATTATTTCAAGCATCTTTTCTGACCATAATGGCATGAAACTAGAAATCAACCCCAGAAAAAGAAACAAGAAAAAAATAATTGCATGGAGACTAAACAACATGCTATTAAAAAACCAATGGGCCAGTGACAAAATCAGAGGAAATAAAAAAAAAAAAAAAACCTGGAGACAAATGAAAACACAACTACACAAAACCTATGGGATGCAGCAAAAGCAGTCCAAAGAGGAAAGTTCATATCGATACAGTCCTTCCTCAAAAAAAATACAAAAGAAAAATCTCAAATAAACAACATAATCTACTACCTAAAAGAATTACAAAAAGAAGGACAAACAAAACCTAAAGTCAGCATAAGGAAAGAAATAATAAAGATCAGAGAGGAAAAAATAAAAGAGAAATTTTAAAAATAAAAAAAAAAAGAACAATAAAACCAAGAGCTGGTTTTTTTGAAAGAGTAAACAAAATTAACAAACCTCTAGCTAGCCTCATCAAGAAGAAAAGAGAGAGGACCCAAACTAAACCAAGTAAGAAACAAAAGAGGCGCAATCACAACACAGCAAGAAGGCAGCCACGTGCAAGCCAAGGAAACGGGATGCAAGAGAAACCAAACCTGCTGACAACTTGACCTTGGAATTCCAGCCTCCACAACCGTGTTTAAGCCAGCCAGTCTGTGGTATTTGTTATGGCAGCTCTAGCAAATGAATATAGGGGGAAACCAGAAATAAGGCACCACCTCATGAAGTTATTATGAAGGCTAAGTAAGACAATATGTCTACAGGACCTGGCTCACACCTGGAGTAACTCTCAGTACCGAGCAGTTGTCATGATTGTTAATGTTAGTAGTTAGTAGTAATGAGAAGAGTAGGAATAGCAGTATTATCACCACCATCTATCAAATAATAATTGCTTTGCTGTGATTCCTCAAAGCATAGTTGTGCAGCACAAAGGAGAGAGCAGACATGGAAAGACACGAGGTATTTTACATTCACTCACTCTTTTGTTCAACAAACTTTGATTAGCATCAACCCCAGGCACTGGGCTAGCTGCTGGAATTCTAGAGCGCTGTGCTGTCCAATATGATGGACATGAGTCATGCATGGCTCTTAAATTAAAATTATTTAAAATAAACTACAATTTAAAGTTCAGTTTCTCAGTCACACTTGATCGTATTTCAAGTGCTCAAGAGCACAGGCACCTACTGGTGACGGTACTGGACAGTAGAAAAATCATTCCCAACATCAAAGAAAGTTCTATTGGACAGCACTGGTAGAGATGAAGAAAACATTTCTACTCTTGATGATTCTGAATCAATTACAAATGCAATCTGATAATGATGATATTTCTGGAAAATGTACTCAAATGCACACTCCATGGGAGGTCAGGCTTTGCTTCTGAAGGACAGTACAGTGATTCCAGATATCCAAGTTCTGGGAACAGGTGGTCGCTAGTCAAATCACTGCCAACAACAGCAAGAACATCCTTTCATTCATACAAAGCAACTGAATGCCTTCTCTGTGAATGTGACGATGCTGGGTGCAGCAGGGCACACGAAGATGGAAAACCCACAGGTTCTGGACTTAAGATGTTTACAGTTTAGTATTAGGAATAATAGATATAAACAGATAGTCGCAGTATATAGAAGATTAAAAATAGCCTCACGTGAGAAGTGACTGTCCTAACAGCAGCTAGAAAGGATGATCACTTAGCACATGCCAGCCTTGAGCCAAGAGCTTTATAGACACCCTCTCACTGAATTATAATAATCAGCCTAGTAAGTATACTGTCATCCTCATTTTACAGAAAAGAAAATGAAGCACAAAAAGATTGAGGACCATGTCCAACGTCACACAGTTTGTAAGTAGTGAACCCAGGCAGCCAGACCCAGGGTCAGTGCTTCACACCCCTGCTAGTTCGGATGGCAACAGTAGGGCTCACGGTGGAAACCCGAAATCTTGGGAGAACCTACTTGGAAAGACAAAAGTTATGCCTCCCACCTACCCACCTGTCTTAGTCTGGGTTTCCTCCAAAACAGAGTGCCAAGGACCAGAGTGCAAGAGTTCTATTCATTTTTAGATGATCTCAGGAAGCAAGAAAGAGGCAGGAAGGAGAATGGGACACGGAAGGAAGAAAAGCCAAGAAAAGCCAACGTCAGGGTACATCGAAGTCGCTACTGTGAGCAACAGGGAATCACTTCACACATATGGGATGCCTCCCACAGTCGTCCCCCTAAAAGACACAAGACTCTATCCACCAACATTTATCAAACAGCTCCGAGCCCTCACTGGCTGAGAATTCCCCCAAGAGTGTTAACATCACCCCACTTCTAGTCTGCCCTGTACAGCCACGTAAACTCCTCTGACCTCAAAGAGAACCTGAGGCAGAGGCAGGAAGACTCACATCACTGCCTTGCATGCCACGCAGCACAAGGTGAGTCTAGAACGGGCCCATGCAGCTGCAGCTGATTGAGAGGTAGGTGAGGGGGTGTAGCACAGGCACCACAGACATCTACTCTATCCCTCAGATTTCTCCCCTTTGGACTCGTTCAGTCGATTTTTCCAAGCACAGCGTGGTGCCCTAGGTATCAGGGATGTTCTGGCTAAAAGAGGACAGCTCTACCTTCATGGAGCTTACAGTCCAGTGGAAATTCACTTCAAACAGGAATCTTCCCAAGGTCCACCAAAGTGCTGGCACCAACCCTTGAGGACCTGCACTCGAGAACCACCCACTGCTGCACAAGCCACTCAGTTCCTCTTCTAGTTACACAACTGCTTTGTTGGGAACTGGCCACGTTCCAGCAGCTACTGAGCATTTTCCTCCTAAACTTTAGTTGGCAGAATTTCATTACTTTAACCTCATTTCAACTGCCAGAAAACATCGTGCACTTTTCCACTGGGCCCAAAACATCACTCAGAAAGAAATGAACATGAGGAAGAGAGGGGAAAACCCACAGAAGCAGTATTATTAGGACTGTCAGTTTCCGGAGCCAGGCTGCCTGCATTGGCATTTCGTCTCTGTGTAGATTTACCAAAGGCCCTTCAGTTCTGCTCTGAGTTCCAAAGTCTGAAGTCTTCTGGAGGCAAGAAGATGAGAAAATGAGAAGATGGAAGATGGAAGATGAGAAAAATCCACCTCATTACAGTAAGTCTAAGGTTTTCACTTGAAGTTGGGCAACTTACTCATATCAATGAACTCCAGGGATGAGACGTCTCCTGTGAAATAACAATATTAAGAGGGGATGGGGAAACTCTAAATAAGACATGAAAATTAAAGCACTAAATTAGAATTCAACTTCTGTTGAGACAAAGTAATTTCGTAATCACTTTCCAAATAGAGCTGCGACTTGAAGCATTTCATAGAAGGCGACTGCTGAAATACAAGGAGGTCTGATGTGCAGCGTCCCTCAAAGGTCTTGTGAAAAAAATGACATCCAATGTGGTCATGTCCATAAGCCAGAATTTCCAAACCTCATTTTATTGGTTTCTAGAGTACGTTTCTGACAATACCCCATTTGTCAGCTTCCACGCCTACCCTCACACCATTAGCCTGGTTAAATCCATAATTCGGAGATTTGTGCTAAAGAGACTGAGGTTTGTAGATTAGCTCTATATCCAATCAGTTTATTTGGTTTCATCGTTAAGACTGTCAATCTTCAACATCATCTAACAATATAGGGAATTGATGGCAATGGGAGGTGAAGAAGGAGTGTGGATCAGTGGAGCTGGTTCTCCATACACCCTACCATGTCAGGTCAGGACACAGTGTGCCACACTGTCACCTTCACAGGTGTGAATGATGGAGTCGGGGGTGTCTATCTGGAGGTGATCCACCAAGAGCCTGACATTAGGCCTGGGAACCTCCCGTCCAACCTCAAGACCAAGACATCCTTTACCACAGGATAAACTTACAGAAAGCCTAAATCCATAGCCATAAGCACTGCCTAATTCTTTGGTTAGTGGATAATGTTGACATAACCTTTAGATAGCTCTTCAATTCAAAGAATATCCCAATTTTTTTTTCCAATTACATCTCATTTGGAATCTGGCCCAATGTGCTTTCCTCTACTCACCAAACCATTTCTCATGGCAGAAATAACTATTCCTGAGAAGCACCATGAAATAGCAGTTAAATCTATATCCTCCCGACATTCTTGAGACAAGCTAAACTTTGAGGTTAAAGAGTGTAAATAGCTTTACAAATGCAATAAGGTAGGGAAAAGAAATGCAATATACACACTAGAAAGGGAGCAATTAAACTGTCATTGTTTGCATATGACGTGACAAAAATTTCACTAGAAAATTTAAGAGGATTTTAGGATTCATAAGTAGTTTCAGCAAAGTGGTCAAAAGGAAGATCAGGACTCAAAAATCAGTAACTTTCCTGCACACCAAAGCTAACCCATGATAAAAATATAATAGAATAATAAATTCTGTTCACAATAGAAATAAAATTATGAAACCAGCTAAGAATAAAGCTCACAAAAGTTTCTAAGACTTTCATGAAGAAAATCAAAACCTTTACTTAAACTTACAAAATAAGACTTTACTAAAAGGCCCAGCAATTCTATTGCATGGTATTTTTCCTAAGAGAAAAACAAGCTCTGTGTATAATGTTGAGGCCCAGGGCAGGCCACCCCAAAATATGCCTCAAGGGCATATTGATTATTTTGAATTAAAGTTACTTAAGAAACAGCTGATGCAAAAGAGATACTTTGACTCTCCTCTCTTTCTCCCCAAAAGCAGGAAATAAATCTCCCATATGAAAGGTGCCCTCCCTGTACAGAAGCTAGAAAGACATCCTTACTACCAGAGACAGGGAATCCAGGGCTCAGAAGACAATGTAAACAAACCTCGCTACTTCTTTACTAATTTACTACCCAAGCCCAAACTTTGCTTAAATTCCTTACTAATTAAGCACCCAAACCCAAGTTTCTTCGTCCTGTCAAGTCCTCTCAAATTTATTGTTTCTTTGTGTAAAAAAATATACAAGCTTCTTGTTTTGGCCACCACTTCTTAGGTCCCATTTCTATGAGATCTCTGTGTGTACAAATTAAAGTCTGTTTCTTTTTCTTCTGTTAATCTGTCTTGTGTCAGTTTTATTGTTAATCCAGCCACAAAACCTCAGGAATGGTAGAGGGGGAAATTCTCCCCTCTCCAACAATAATCACTCATGCTTTATGAAGATCATTAGGACACAGAAAAATTAAAACAGCTGAAGTCTCCATTAGTGGATAATTAATTAAATAAACTAGGAAACAACAATACCAAGAAAAAGATTGAGTGTTGACATGGAAAATTCTTTCAGATATATAGCTAAGGAGAAATAGCAAGTTGGAGGACAATAAATACAGAATGGTCTCATTTATTAAATAAAATATGTACAAAACAAAGGCATATTTTTTCTTCATGAATACATCCTGTATAACCAGTTACTCACAGCTTGTAAAAGGGAGACCTCACATCACACCTACACACATTGTGCAGATATTCACACACGCATATCATTACCTTGATTTTTTTCTATTTTAATTTGGTTATTGCTGGTTTATATTAAAGACTACTCTATCATTAGTTCTAGTAACCTGACTATTTTTCTTTCAGGTTTTCTCTTGGGATGATTATACTGACAGCAAAATGTGAAACAGAATCCATAATAACGGGTCTCCTTTTATGTTTCCTAACTTTAATGTAAATGTTTTTAAAACGTCATCAGTAAGTAAGATATTTGATATAGGACTTTGGGAGATTAGCTCTATCACACCTAAGAAAACTCCTATTTCAATTTTGCTGGGATTCTTCTCTAAATATACGTTAGTATTGAATTTTTTGAAAGTTTCATTTATTTTTCCACGTATTCATCTACAACTCTACATAGGTAAGAACTACAGCATCAAATCCAGAAAATTCTAACTGATATTTGGTCCTCAAGGCCTTTTACATTTCTAATTAGAGATTGGCAATTGAGGTTTGGGGTTCCCAATAAGGATGCTTATTAAGAAGTAAAATATTTGTTCACGTCACATACACACTTCCCATTGCCATATTAGAATGCCGTAAAGACAAAAACACTAGAGACTTGTGGAATTTCATCCTGTACTCCATATGGTTTTAAGTAACATTTCGCCTTAGCAAGAAGCTCTTGTTCATTTTTATATGTCCAGTTGGTAAAAACAAAAGCAGAAAAATAAATGTTTTCCCCCACCTGTTTGGGCAGGGTCAGTGTTACAGCCATCAAGACGAAATTCCACTGTGCTTGGTTTCATCTCCTGACACACCCCTAGCCTCTTGAAAGTCCCCTGCAGACTGGAAAGCATCCAGCCTCAGAAAACAATAACAGACTTGATATAACGAAGTCCACCTCTCTTCCCCTGGTGCCTCCAACTCAGGAAATATGGGGCCAACACATCTCTAAAAAACTGGGCTTTTTAGAAGTTTTAAGGACAAAGGCGTAACTCTCCTGGTGGCTCCAGACCACAAGTATGTTCTTATATGAGTTGTTCCTGTTTGACACTTGGGCTCAGAGGAAAATAATTTCCACTCCACATGGCCCTGGGTGGTGGATGCCCCAGCTCTAGTTCTGGCCTCGCCGCCTCATTTCTCTCGACCTCGCTGTCCTCCTCCATAACAGAAAATAACTAAACCCTACAATGTGCTGATATCCAGGCACTGTTTCTAGGGATCATGCCACAGTGACAGTTTTCCTCCTCTCTTCTCGTCCTTCCCATTGGTCCACCTCTCCAAGGATGTCTGATGCGCCCCTCTACCCAGGCTGAACCACATGCTGAGCATGAGGACAATGGTGAAGTCATGCCTATTGCATTTGCAAGTGAAGGAATGCACTCAGAGTGGCTCATGCAAAAATAGTCTGATTAACGGAAAGTCCAGGAGTACTCAGTCTCCATGCACAACTGGATCCAAGTGGTCCAAGGACAGTGGCAGGAATGAGTCCCGCTCCTCTTCTCCCTGCCTCTGGGCTCAGTTCTCCTCCGGGCTGGCTGCATTCCCTGGCAGCTTCCCCATGCCAGCTTGAGTTTGCATTAGCCCCTCAGTAGAAAGAGATCTTTTCTTTCCTAATAGTCCCACCCAAAATCCTGAGTAGGCTCTCACTTCTGCTTGTGTCATATATTCTGTACCAGTCAGGGCCTTAACAGGAAATGGTTCGCTCATATTGAATGATTCAAGGAGAGTTTAATTGAGGGGCTTTTCTCAAAAGGGTAGGCAGTATGTAGGGAAACCACAGGGAACTGAGGCACTCTGTGGCCTTAACACTTGGGTTTTATTACTTGTAGGTCTGGAAACAGGACGAGCTGCCTGCCAGGAGCTATATCCTTCGGTTGAGGGCAGCAGCGAGCCCACGGTGAATGCATGGTTTGCTCTGATCTCCTTCCTCCCTCTGCTCTCCTGCAAATGTTTGGCAACAGCAGAATCTGACCAAGAGCCAGAAGATAAGGGAGCTCACCAATGAAGTCCACACTGGCATACCTCCTGGGGCACAGAGCAGGGTAGAGAAGGGTGGAGAGTGGATTCAGAGGTCAACTGGTAGATAACCACATTCATCCCATGCTCATTCCTGAACCCAGTCACCATGGCCAGAGGTAAGTCATCAGACCTGGGTCCAGTCCTGTCCCCATCCTGGAGCTGAGGGTGAGGTCATGCTTAGGTCAAATAAATGAACTGGGAGCATCTGCCTTCCCATATGCATGTGCGTGCACACATGTGCGGGTAGGCTTCCTCAGCAAACATCAAGGTGTATTCCCAGAAAAAGAGGGAAAGGATTCCGGGTTGGCAAAAACAGCATGAGACCCCCACAGGGCAAATATGTTTCTCCTGGACTTGGTTCCAACTAATCTCAGAAACCCACCAATATTTTTCCTTGGCCTTTTCCTTGCAGGCTTGGAGCAAGGCTTGATGGACAGAGGTGGCCCTGGCAGCTAAGGGTCACCCTCTTTACCTTACATGGATTTGGTCATGATCTCCAGCCGAAGGTCCACCCCCCATGCAAAGTTCCCTAGAAAACATACCCCACGTACTAAAAGCCCGGCCAAACTGATGGCTTCAATTTGAGTTGACCCTCTGCTCTCCAC
Source organism: Camelus ferus (assembly GCF_009834535.1). Classification (NCBI taxonomy): domain Eukaryota; kingdom Metazoa; phylum Chordata; class Mammalia; order Artiodactyla; family Camelidae; genus Camelus; species Camelus ferus. The sequence goes on along the minus strand of NC_045706.1, from coordinate 16,831,923 downwards.
CGCTGCCTCCAAGCCTTAATCGCTGCAGGGCACTTTGTGCTGGCCTTCTCCCCATCACTTGATACCCAATTCCAGTTCTTTCTCTCCATCCTCAATCCTAGACCCAGATAAGAAGTTTCAAGTCTGTTTTCTATTCCATGTACTACTTCCCATTTTAGGTGCTCAGATCAGATCCAGAGTCCCAATGGGATTAATAAAGCCAAATAAAACCAAAAATTTTAACTAGTTGCCCTAGGATACTATTCTCATTGTGCTGCAAGATGGAACTCTAGGGACTCCAGCTCTAGAGAGCCTCCCACCCCAACACACACACACGCACAAGGACTGTGCCCTTTCCCAGGGCTCAGCCGACAACACCATCACAGCCCTTGGCAAGGAGATGCGCTTAACACAGCCGTCACAGAGGAGTGACATGAGAGGAAGGACAAAGGGGAGGGAGAGAAGACCATGGGGAGAACTATCCAGTGTCACTCTGAGCTCCACCGAAGTCTGAAGGAGACCTTCAAACTCTAGACCAAAAAGGTCCCCTGAATCTTATCAACTTCAACCCCATCATCTTGCCCATCCCTTCTCCCCTGTTCCCCAGGACAGAAGAGTCAGTGGGAATTGTGCTCCTAAAGTGACAAGGGACGTGGAGAGACCCCTTCTCAGGGAGACAGCAAAACGCCTTGATTGCTGACATGACGCCCTGAGTGTGTATCTTTAACAGAGTCACAAGGATGCTTCTGTCTTGGGAGGGAGATTCGGTACTCACTGCACGTGTTGCTATGGCAGCTGGATGGTCTTAATAACTGGAAATACCAAGTCATTGGCTTGTTGGATCTTCTTTTTTCAGGGCCAGCAGCAATTTCTATTGTTTCCCAAGGATTTTTCTCTTTGCCATTGGAGGCCTCCCTTGGGCTGTTCCTCTGTCCATTTCCCAGAGACTACAACAGCCTCTCTTAGTTGTACAAGGAGCAGTTGAGCCTGACTTATGAAGCTCATGAGGCTGTGTGACCTTGGGCAGGTAACTGAACCACATTTGCCTCAGTTGCCTTATTGATGACGTAGGAAAAATAATCAGGTCACGGGGCTGTTGTGAAGATTAAGTCAGGTAATACAAATAAGTCCAGAACACTGTGCCTGGCATGAGAAAACATTGTTTCTTACTATTGAAAAGCAAACTGCGAGTTAAGGATATTTTATCCTAAGCGGCAGGAGTTCGGATGGGGTAAGCCGCAAAGGTTCTGTGAGCTAGACCTGAGAGCACAGGTGAGAGTAATTCCTCTGGCCGGTCACTTCCGTTCCCTGATCTTGTGCCTTGGTTAACTCGGGCTTTGCTGGACCTACCCTCAGTCTGCTCTGTCCAGGAGGATGGCAACGACAGAAGTGGATGTTGTGAGGACAAGGACTCTAACGCCCAAAGGTCCCACAATGCTTTGCACATAGTAAACGCTCGATACCTACATGAGGAAGGGGTCATTCCAAGCAGAAGAAAAGGCTAATAAATACCTGGAGGTGGGAATTTATGTGCACATTCTGGCCTCTTGTGGGTGTTCCCTCCCAGTCTCCCCAGGTCCCATTTTTTTCATTGGTCAAGGTTCAGCTTACCAGGAGCCACCTCTCTCACACTTGTAGCTTTTGTCAACTGGTCTCCCCAGCAGCCATTCAAAAACCAGGTCCCATACTCTGAGATGTGGCACTTCATCCTCTCCAGGGCTCAGCCCAGGTAGAGCACCGGCCAGGAGTGAAAAGGAAGTGGCGGAAGGAACTGAGAGGGCACCAAGGAGTGCAAGGTTGTCCTTTGTCTCTCCTCGTCTTCCTCCTTTTCCTTTTATGAATGAACACATCATTTTAAATTAAGGAATGCATGCACATGGTCTTAACTGTGGAAATACTCAAGCAAACAGGTAAAAAGCACCACTTTTCTCTCTGAACATCACTGCTGTTATCAGCTTAGTGTGAATCTATTCAAATGCATATATACATATATATAAATATATTAAATCTCTGATCCCCAGTTGCTTCATCTGTAAAACGACTTTTAAAATACTGAGCTCACCTACTTGTGAGTTCATAAACTTCCGTATATATGGCACCCAACACGAAGTCTGGAATACAAGAAGTACTCAACAAATATTAGATGTCTTCTCCTTGAGGACCACTGGCCATATGGCTCTTCATGATATATAAAAAGAGCTAAGTATATATTTATTTACATTTAACCACTGAACAAAACCTTCTGTTCGACTGTTGGAGAAACTTCTCACCTACTCCCTGCTTGAAACCACAACCCAATGAAGGTCATTTAGAGCTTTGATCAATGGCTGAAGTGGTAAAAGTGTCAAGCCTCCGCCCCTCCCAAACTCTATTTCATGTTACTTCGACGGCAATGAAACTTCTCTTGAGAAAGCCTTGCTTATTGAGCAAGGAAGATACATGTTTTGCTCTCTACATGTGGTGAGTTGTGTTTGAAGTTCTGCACAGGGTCTAACAACTAGGGATTTTTCAAGGGCCTGTGAAATGTCTGAAAACTGGAGGCGAAATTGTTCTTTAATATATGCAAGAAACTAAAAAAACTGAATTCAATAAATATTTAATTAAATGTCTATAAAGTGTAATATCATTTTTAATAGCTAGATTTTTCATAAGAGTGTTTCATTTTATTTAAAAACAAAATTTTGGTCAGATTTTTCTGAATCCAGAAAATAGGAATACATACTCCGGAAATCTCACAACGACTGCTGACATATTATAAACAATAGTAAATTTGATTACAAGTAGCCAAATCATTTTAAAAGCAAAAATAACTTTAAAATCCTTTCAAAAAGTTTCAACGGTGAGAGTGAATGTAAGATGTGATGGCTTTTAATCAGTCTGATAAGATATATACGGATAACTGTAAAAGGAAGAGTTGGCCTAGAGTTTCTGAAAGCGTTGCAACAGCTCCCAACAGATCACATTCCTTAAAGTGAAAGGTATGTTGGAAAGGTGAGAAGTACACTCAGACCTGGTGGGCCGAAGGCCCAATACACACATCGGGAAAGTTACAGCTACGTCCAGAACCCTCTACACCTTCAATCAGGGACCAGGTCCATCTCTGACAGCATCAGTTCCGTGCTTGTCCTATTTCACTTGCTTCCTTCATGCCTGTCCTACTTGCCAAGTAAAGACAATAAACTCTCCAAGGTCAGGATTCATAACCACTGTCTCTTTGTGTCTAATCTTGGGACATGTAGCAATCACTCGGAATTTACTTTTAAAGCTGGAGAGTAAAACAAGAAAGCACTTTCAAACACATCTTGAAAAAAAAAGATTCTTCCAAGTTGTTACTAAAAACATATGAAAAGAATCCGAAACTTTGAATTGTAAAACGCTGCTGTGAAATTACATTTTCACGAACATCTATTGTTTCTTTGTTCCTTGCCTGAGAATATGTTGCTCCCTAGGATATTAGCATATAACAAATAAATCCTAAAGTACCTCATTTTCCGGCCCAAATGCCATGCTTAACTCTGGTTGATTTCTTAGCTAAAATTACTTACAGGAAGAAAAACTGCGTAAGTGTCTGATTATTATGGAATATTTGAGGCCTCATCAAGCAGTGCCAACCGTGCCACACACAAAAAAACAAAACACACCTTGAATGGCATTGTATTTAAATATGATGATGCTTCACAGTTTGTCTTTGATGGAGGAAACAAGAATTATTATTACCTATGCAGATTTCTACCTAAGGATTAACCTTGTTCTATGGATTTCATAACTGTGGCATTATAGCTGGGCTTTTCATAATGAAGGGAAAATCCAGCATCAAATGAGTAATTTGCAATGGTTTACGCGCTCCCCCTCCTGTGTGAGCGGAGGACAGTCAACTATTCCAGCTATGATTTTCTAAGCTTTTTGTTTCCTAGAGGAATTTACCTGAGCTCCTACAGGGAAGAGATGCGTGCTCACAAAACCAAGGCGTAATGCCCCGGACATGACTGCAATTGTAACATTTCTTTTTTTTTTTTTTTTTTTTTTTGCTATTTCTTTGCTATAAAAAGGAGTCAAGAATAGTCTCAGACTTCTGCTCAAGCACCGGAAAGAACCAGCTGTTCCAGGTGTAGCTCCACTCACCCCTTCCCCAACCTCAAGCCCCAGCAAACTACACACGCACAACCAGAATGGGAATTTTCACAAAAAGATGGAGAACTGAGGTGCTGTTAACTGGGTCACTGGAGTCTTTTAAAAAACCTGGGGCAAAAGAAAGAGAGGTTGGTTCTCTTAGCTAAGTCATTCCTCCTGAGCTCACTCGTCATAAGAATAGTCTCTGTTGATCAGCTTCAAACGAACTCAAAGCTCTCCCAACCCAACCTGACACTCGGGGTGCTCGGGACCCTCTGAGCTCAGTGGTCCCCAGTCTATTCACCGCCACAGGGATTTCTCATTCTCTTCTTCCTGGAACACCCACCAAGATTTCAAAGGCTGTGTTTATTTTAAAAGCAGAACTGATTACATTCAATTAATTAATTTTCCACTTCTAATTGAGCAGATGCAGATAACCACCAAGCAGCATGCTTAAGCAGCATGAGATACCAGGGTTACCACATTACTTGGGAGTTGGTTTGACTACAGAGCCAAATAAACAATTTTGAGGTGCCCAGCACATGCTGTTTCAGGATGACTTAAGCGTAGGACTCTCACTAGGTTTTCAGAAATACAGAGAAGGACTTAAAAACCCTGAGCTTGGGAGCACTTCCTCGGAGTCCTCACATAAGACCGTTCTTGGGGACTCCATCCTAGGATTCGTGTCAGCATTACCCGCTCTCCCTTACAGGTGGCTAAACCTGTATGGATGGATGGATTTCAAGATTTGATTGCCTCGCACTGGACTGGATGCTCTACAAGCCTGTTTGAAATAACCACCCCAGTAACGAGATGAAGGAGATATTCAGTCATTCATCCATGCATTAACGAAACAAAAACTCACAAAGGGCCTACAAAGTACAAAGCCATGTGGGCTGCTAGGAATGCAGCATTGGGAAAGATAGATGAAGTCCTTTCCTCTGGGAGTTTACATTCTAGTCTGGAGATACAGACAGCAAAAAATGTAAAGAAACAATTGTGCAAGGAAATAAATAGGATGATACAGTAGAGAGTGAAGGGAGGCACCACTTAGGCAATGTGATTAGGGAAGTTATCACTGAAGCCCTGACTTTTGATTTGAGACCTTAAGGTATTCAACCTGCTTTGCCAAGTGGGAAACTGAGGCTCAGAGAGGTTCAGCAGAGAGCTCAATATCACATACTTAATGAGATTGTGTTCAATTCTAACCTATGGTTGTCAATCTCCAAACCTGTCTGCTTTCCGCTAAGAGGAGGAGGAGGTGGGGGAGGAGGTGAACCTGTTGCCTCCCAAGAGGACCTGATAAATACCCAAATTCTGCTCAACACTTATGGCTGCTTTAGCAGCGGTTTCAGCCTAGTTAGGCTGTGTACTGCGGAGGATGCGGCCAAAAAGAGATGAAAACAAAGAATTAAAATGTATAAGCCTCCCTATTTATAAGATAGACTAACCCAAACCCAATGGTAAGGAATCCATATTGAAGTTTAAGTTTTCTTTCTTCACTTCTTTAATTACGCCTTAATTTTTTCACCAAAACCAAAAGGTTCATTTTTTTTTCTTGTGGACAGTAATAAGTGGGTATTGATTTAATCTCTATAGATTTTTAGAGGCTGTTTTAAGACAGGAAAGTTACAAATACATATATCCTCATCAAAGTTCACATTTCTACCCCTCCCATCTCCATAAAGATTCATTAAGAAAAAAAAAAACTCAAGGGAAAAAATGTCTTTGTGGCCTGACTGGGCAACATAGAGAGCTGCCTTGATTATAAGTGACATTCAGAGGTTTTCCCTTCCACTTGGCCATTTCCTCTCGAAGTGATGCTGAACAGGAGACAAAGTGTTTATTTATGATACTTCCAAGAACAGTGTTATTGAATACAGATTTCACTGAAGTTGAAGAACTCTGCTATCTTTCATTCCCAGAGAAAAAATCCACTTTAATATATAACACCATAGAGTTGATAATAATAACAGTATAATTTTTAGTGTAATGCAGGTCCACTAATGAAAAGAATGGAGTTTTTTTCAGGATAACATTTCACTTAATTGGGGTTCAAACTGGATGCCCTCTCTCTCATCAAATGGACTGCAAATATTCATCTGCAAAAGTTACTCTTAGCTCGTGTGAACGGGCTATATGGGCCACATGTGGCCCGGAGGACGTACTGCCAATCCTTGCTCTAAAGTATCAATGCCTGATATTCAAAGAAGGACCAAACATTCATTGCAGGGTTAGCAGAAAAGTCTTTGAGTGAATTAGCAATTTTCAACTGGGGAGGGGATGACTGCCCCTGGAGGACACTTGGCAGTGATCAGAGATTTTTGGTTGTCACAACTGGAGTGAGGAGGGTGTTACTGGCATCTAAAGATTAAAATCAAGGATGCTACTAAACGTCCCACAATGCACAGGACAAGCCCCTACAACAAAGAAGTATCTGGCCCAAAATGTCAGTTGTGCTGAGGTTGAGAAACTCTCGCATAAATAACCTTTTGTGCTCACTGCAGGCCTGTGGACCACATTTTCACCTCCCGTCATATTGCTCAGCCATACAGACAGTGTCCAGTCCTACTCCTACTGTAACAATTCAGACTTGAACATGATACTTGCTAGTGCCTGTACAAAGATATTTGCAAGAAGCAAGGCTTCTCTTTCTGGAGTTTTCAGATTTTTATCACTGAGGCAAAGTTCACGTCAACTCTAATACTATTTCATTTCAGAGCTGTCCTTCCAGAGGGAGCTCAGAGTGTGTCTGTCTTCTTCCAGGTATAGCCTCACACAATCAGATAATTGTTGTCAGGGGGAAAAATAGGAATCAAGCTATTCAGTAGGATCTTTGGTAAAAGAAAATGTCCCAGGATGTCCGAGGGTGTTGAGGAGTATACATGGCAACATTCGAGAATAATGAAGCCTTTTGGTTTAGAAAAATTCTCATGATTCTAGTTGTGGAAAAGAAGCAATCATTGATGTCAGCCCACCTCCCACTCCTCCCTTTGGAGGCCCTATTTAAATAAAAGATAGACACTTCCTCCCCCATGGTGTGGTCCAGGTTCATGATTAGGCTACAAAATCAGATCTGCAGTGTCGGATGATGGCTGGCACTCCTGGAAATCAGTTGAAGCCAGGTGGCCTTTTGTTAGGAGTGGAAGAGAAGATAGCAGGAAAACATTGCTCTATACTAGGGAAATGTCAGCCAATATTTAATGAGGGTTTATTACATGCCAGGCACTCTCCAGGTGTTTTGCTATATTCTATTATTTTATCCTTACAACAAGCCTGTGAGACAGGTGCCATTATCCTCATTTTTACAGAGGAAACTGAAGCTAGGAGAGGTGAATTAACTTGACAGGTCACACAGCCGATAGGTCCAGTGTTGGAATCCAGATATATCTGACTTCAAAGGTGAACTCTTAGATATTACTGAGTCACTAACTAAGGCTTTATGGGTACACATGGAACCACATCATTTAGAAATAAGAAATTCATAACAAGACAGGGTCTTCTAATAACCAGTGGTTAGTGAAGACCTGGAAGTTCACTGAACACCTGGAAGTGGGTGTACCCTCTCGTGATGTAGCGTCCCATGATGCTGGAGAGCTTGGTAAGACTGATTTGCATGTGAGGTTCCACCCCAATTTCCAAGAAAGCCTCACACACTTTCTTTCCTTGGTGAGCCTCAATGGACAGGCTGGGTGAGGAAGCTGTCTTCAAGAGTAACACCCAAGTCTGGGAAAATTTTCAAGTTTGTAAAAGCGTATTGTATAAAATGAGGAAAAAAAAAAACAGCTTATTCTTTTCTAAAATGTAAACCACAGAAAGTAAAATCTTGGCTAGAGAATATAGATAGAAGATAGAATAGTGACTCCCAAATAAGAAAACTGAGCATCAAAAATCGCAGGCTGCAGCCAAAAGCAGCGTAGTGGTTGTAAAAAGGAGGGAAATTGTCAGGGAGGAGGAAGTTTTCCTCTACCCTTCTAGAGTCTTCTGGTTCAGAATTAAGTTGACATGAGATAGATTAACAAGAGAAAATCACACAAAAGTTTAATAACATGTATACATGAGAGAGACCCAGGAAAACTAAGTAACTCACCAAAATGGCCAAAGACACTCACCTTAAATACCATCTTCAGCTACAGACCAAAGAGGATGTTGCAGGTAGTGGCTTGGGGCCTCAACAGGGAGGAAGGCAATTGACAAGAAAATAGAAAAGCAAATGTTTGATAAATACATGTTTGCTGGGCGGTGCAGAGACAATGAGACACAGAGTGGACTCTGATCTTAGACCCGGCCTAGAGTTTCAGCCCACAAAGCTTAGCTCATATTCTCTGCAAATACATCTGGTGATAGTTCTGTCTTGCAAACAGGCCCTTTATCTGAATTCTTTAGGTAGCTTTAGGGAAGCTAAGTCTTCTGTTTCTTGTTTTCAGCTTGAAATACTCCCTATGCCAAAGAGACATTTTTGGGTGGCAGATTTTGCTCTCTGACACTACCCCCTGTTGGGTCACAGGCTGGCCCTCATATACATGGGGCAGGGAGAGACAGAAGTGAGAGGCAGACTGCTCTAGACTGGTAGGGGCAGGTTTGCAAAGCAAGGGAACTTACTTATTAGGACTGTCCTGGGTGGCTGAGAGATGAGTGTATCCCTGCCCCCATCAGCCAGAATTTTAAAAGTTTATATAGAGCCCTTAACTGGGTCTAGTCACGTATTTCATCCAGATGTCTTGACAGCACCTTACTCTCTCTCAAGTCTGCATCCTTGAAGTGGCTCCTAGTGTGAGAACAGTGGGTGAAACTTACATTCCAAGGATAGGGAAGGGGTGAGGAGTTTCTGATTGCCTGGGTCCAACTCACAGGTCAACCAGAGGTCCCACACCCTCACAGGGACCTTCTCCAACAGCCTTACAAGGAAAGGGGAGAGGAGGAGGAGGGAAAAGAAGGTATTCTCCAAATTTCTATTCCTTAGAGGAACCCCTATCAAACTGCAATCCCAGCTCAGAGACACATTTTCCTAGGCACAATTCAGAACAAGATCCATACGTACAAGGAAAGAGATGTACTTTAAGCCAGCTGCTCTGCACTCAGGGTTTGGTGCTTACTCTCCTGCTGGTCCCTAACAATCAATCAACCAATCAATCAAAAACCCAACCCCAAGCCCTCTTCTCCCCCCTCCACCCCAACATTCCCATACACATATCTCTTTGGAGTCACCAAAAGGCAGATCCTGAGCAGTTTCCAAGGAATTTTATCTTACTCACATTCTGTTTCAGAGAACAATGTCACATATCTGAATATATGCATTTAAAAACAGATACATACACATCACTCCCATCACAACAGACTTGAATGGGCAGTTGGAATGTTTGTTGTATCAGATTTTGTGACCACTGATTAGTTCTTCCTTTTTCCAACTATGATGTATTTTGTTGAAGCAGAATTTAACCAATAAGGAAAACCCTAGATTAGGTTTTTTTTTGGGGGGGGGTGATTTTTCTAACTGAGCAGGATATCTGTGTTTACCAGATAAGCCCTGAGCATGCAGTGTCTTATTTAATCCTTAAAATAGTCTGGTAAAGTATTATCATCCTCATTTTACAGGAATAAAATGTAAGGAAGGAAGAAGGAAGGAAGGACGGAAAGAAGGAGGGAAGGAGAAAGAAATCTGAGGTTCAAAAAAGAACAAGTAATTTGAACCCAGGAATAGAGATGTTAAATTAAAGACCTGCTTTGTTCAAGGCAAAACTCCCTAAAAAGGAGACATCTCATCCTGGCAAGCATTATAATGTAAAGGAAATTTCTTCAGGTATCCAATTAAAAAAAAAAAAAGATGACATATAAAGGTATAAAATCATTCTGGCCTCGAAAATTTACTCTGCAACAAGAAATACTAAGAGACAATAAAGCAATAATTCTAGTTTTGAGAAGGAAAAACTGTAAATTATGATCACTTAATTTTATTCCCTTCTCAATTATGAATGTGACAGGGGAGAAAACTGTTGTGTGAAAGCTCTAAAAATATACTAGCATTCACCTTGTTTAAAAGACTGCTTGAAGGTATACTCCAGATGACCAAGAGTTAAATCCAAATTAAAATAGTCAGGAATAATGATATCAATCAGGGTGTAAATGACCTGGCCCACTGGCCAGGGCAACTCCTAACAAGCATAATACCCAGTTTATCATGAGATAGAGTCTTGAGGAGAATTTGCCTCTAAGTAAATCCTACTTGATTGTACCGGCAACACTAATGAGTCTGGAAAAAAAAAAAAAATAGTGGAAAGCACAAGTATGTTCAATTACAATGATATCTATATAAAGCTTAATACTAAAAATATTTCTTACACTGTTTCCAGAAAAGCCTTTATAATAAGGCATAAGATATTTCTTTCGAAAACACCACGCATCAGGCAGGCTTCACATTCAGAAATCCAAGTAAAACTTTTTACAAAAACGGAAAAAGAAGGAAATACACAAAAAGATCCATGTGTTCATCTTTGAGTAAAGGAATGATCAGGATATCCAGTACTTTCTAATGATTCTGTATTTTCTAAATTTTCTTTAATAAACATGTACTATTGTAATGAAAAAAAATCTTCTAAAATATGTAAATACATAACAAATTAAAAAAACAAAGATTTAGATTCTGGATTCTGCGTCCATTCTGATATTTGAATGTACTGGTTTTAAACAAACACAGTGATCTCTCTAAAAAACTGTGGTATTCACGTTACTAAGTGAACCTGAATCATGAATTTCAAAACACAGCAGATTTTAATTTCATTTCACTCCATGAACAAAGATAAAACAACATACCTTTAGGGGAAAACTTTTACTGAAACATGTTTTAACTATCAGTGATAATGGAAAAGGAAATATTTATGAGTCTGAACAAAAGAAAGAGAATTCTTTCAAGTTCTTAATGAAAGACACTTTTTGAGGAGAATTAGCTAAAAGGAAAAAATTGCATAAAGAGCCGAAGGAAAAATAAATTATTTATCGGCTCTCCTGCAGCGCCTTCTAAACGTTAGGTATGCATCAAAATATGTCTGAAGTGAGCTAATTTCCATAGCACATTTCCATTTAGAATTACATTGTAGGTTTCAAAACGCCCTTGTTCTGTGTGCATGGTACACGTGTGAAAAGACAGTCAGGTACAGTGCTAACCTTAATCATATAATGAGAGCTCTCTTTACAGGGTAGATGTATTCCTGGAAAGATGTATGCAAACCAAATTATATTTGAAATGTACTTGGGAATTCATGCTGCAAGTAAATCCTTTGGGAAATCAAGAATCATTGGATAATACGAAAAAGGAAAAAAAAAACCACCCATTAAAATACCCATCTGGCAAGCTTTAATGTTTTTCATATTTGCTTTCTTCCAAAGAGAATACGTAGAGAAACCCCCGACAAGATCTATTACTTATATTAAAGGTTAGAATTTCAATTTAAGAATAAAGGACATTTGACTAGTGAGAACAATTGAGTATAACTAAAGCAAAACATACACTCCACCCCAGCAGAGGTAAGCAGCCTTAAATCTGTTTCCCATACTAAGAATTTTCAGCATATAACTAACTTAAGACTGAATTTTCTCCTTTATTGTAATTGATGGCATCTGTAAACCAGTTGGCACTATTAGGAGCTATATTAGTTCCAGATAGCTTTAAAAGGGTAATTATTTTCAGACCACTCATGTATTTTTAAATATTTAATCTAGATTTCAGAATGTAATTTGCCTTGTATGTTTGACATTTTGTTGGGGACAATACAAATGCTTCAAAACAATGATAACATCAACTGTGATTACAGCAAATTAGAATCACATCCTCAGTCTCCTCCCCTAAGGTTGTTTTGGGACCAAGACATACACAGCTCAAGAAATTGAATTGCAATAACTAATTGCCTTGACATTGAGCAAGAAAAACTGTAGGAGGCAAAGATACCCTGGGTTACCTAAACCAGGAGTGATTTCTTTAGTTCCAGTTTTGGACTGTCACTCCCCAGGGAGAGCCAGGAGAATGCAAGAGCCCGGAAGATGCAGCTCTTGGATTGGGTAGACCCTCTCCATTTCTGCAAATCTACACCTGGAAGACCCACTGGATCCTAAAGGTCACCATTATCTTGGGGCAGATAACATGGCATGATGTATATGTGGGGAAAGAATGCTGATCTTGTTATGAATAACACCAGCTACCACTATTACATCCCCTCCACCATGGCTCCTCATACACTAGACCTTCTGCAGATTTTACCTCACCTGTTATTCACAACACTGTTTCAAAGAAGGTATGACTATCTCCATTTTACTCATAAGAAAACCTGAGCTAAGTTAAAATGATTTGTCCAAGATCACACAGGTATTCAATGGTGGAAGGGAGTTTTTCTCAATCCATATCTGAGTCCCAAACCCTGGGTTTTTCCAGTGTGCCAAGCTTCAGATGAAGAAGCAAGAATGTATGCCAGCTGTGGCAGCCAGCCTCCAAGATGGCCCAAGAGGTCCCAGCTTCCTAGGAGTCATGCCCTGGGCTGATCTCTCTGACCAATGGCACATGGCAGAAGTGATGGCATATCACTTTTGTGGTTAGGTTATAAAGGGTTGTGGCTTGCCTCTTGAATTCTCCCTCTCTCTTTTCTTCTCTGCTTGTCTTTTTTGCTCTTGGGGAAGCAAATGGCCATACTGTAAGCAATCCTATGAAGAAGCCCACTGGTGGGGAAAGGAAGCCTCTGGCCAAAAGCCAGTGAGGAAGCAAGGTGTGCCAGCAACCACGTGAGTGAGCCTGGAAGCAGGTGCTCCAGCCCCAGTCAGTCCATGAGGTGACTGCCTACCTGGCCGACAGCCTGACTGCAACCTCATGAGAGACAGAACCAACCAGCTAAGCTGCTCCCACACTCCTTAACTTTAGCAGCTGTGTGACATAATGTTAGTTGTCAAGCTGCTAAATTATGGACCAATTTGTTAAACACATAACTCAAGCACGAGTATATATGAACTTACATAAAGATGATAAAATACATTAATTTGTTCCCTAGTATCCAACATATGCCAAGCCTTCTGCTAAGTACTGTGGGAGAAATTAAAAAGCGTAAGAGTAATGTGACCCCAGTCTTCAAGTAACTTTGAGCTAGAAGGAAAGAGAAAAACATACAAGTGGTAGATTACAATTTAAAAAAAAAAAATTTCAGTGGTTTTTCTTTTGGGCTTGTGTGCATACACTTATCTTCTCCCTAGTGGCCCCAAACTATCTAAGCAGATGCTTTGGGGATATTAGGATTATTATAGAAAAGCTACAAAGAAGAAGAAAGGGTTTTAATTAAGCTTCTTAAATTCAAAATAGCATTTTTCTTGCAAGATAATTGGTTATAAGCCAGACATTGTTGAGAATGAAACAATTTTCTAAATTCTTTTCACTCCCGTTTAACATACCAAGTGCCAGTCTTGGCATATTAAATCACAGACTTTCTTCCATGGTGTAGAGAATGTAAGTTCCTACCTATGATGGCTACCCCAGAGCAGAAGGAAGATATGACATAGAAGAAGCGAAGAAAAATCCAAACTAGAGTGGACCCTGTGGTCCCCCAGCCTCTCCCTTGGGACTGAAAGATCTACCCCTTCCAGCGGCTGGGAGTACTGCAGGCAAACAGCCCTCAGCTGTCAGCCTTCTTCAGAAAATGCTTCAGCTAAAGCATCACCTTACCAGGCTATATCCCCCCTTCTCAGGGCAGTTCCCCTCTGATCACTGGTGCATGCAGGGCAGGATAAAGGCTTGGCCCTCCTGCCCCAACTCAGGACAACTCTAAAGGGCCATTCCTGGCTTCCCACGGTGCTGGCGGGGCCACTGAGCCGTATCACAGCACGACGTCTCCCTCCGCCCAATCAGGCTTCCTTCCTTTCTCCTCTCGCGGGTGGTGATTCTGAAAGGACTCCCTGATAAGCCTTCTGGAAACTGATCTGTATCTCAGCATTTGCTTTTCAGAGAACCTGAGCCCTGACACCATCCCTTTGGGTCAGTGGCATGTGGGGAGAGAGAGAGGGAAAGATGTGCAGGATCAGATACGTGTCCTAAGCCACAAAGTCCTGGAGGAAAAGGAGCTGCTGACACATTACTGGCAGATGGCCTCTCCCCCAGCTCGCCCTCTGGGACCTAGGAGGTCACCCAGCAGGTTGGCACTGTGCTGATGCAGCGAACCCCAACACAGCTAGGAGGATGGAGTGGGAGGGTGGGGCAAAGACAAGATCAAGCTTGTTCTCCTGATCTTCCTGGTTTTCAGTGCAGGAGAAATGCCAAGCTGATGCTAAGCTGCGTGCCAACAGACCAGCCACGGGCCCCACCAAGCTAGTCCTGCACAGAGAATGCTCAGACTCAGGGCCAGTTAGTGGGTACAGCAAAGTTCCCAGGGGGGCCTTCAGTCCTTAGACAGCAAGGGAAGCTAAGGCAGCAGGGAAGGGAGACAAGACTCAGGCTGAGCTGAAAAAGATTGGGTGCAGATACACCAGCATCCATCAGCAGTGAACTAGAGCAGAAAGGCCAGGTGTGGGACCAGACCAGCAAACCCAAAATTCAAGGCCAAGGCCAGAGAGCCCACTTTCACCCCCGTCCTCAAAGGAACATAAAGCACACCCCCTTCCCCATTCTTTGCCACAATATTGGAAAGGAGGAGAGAAGTGAGCATGGAACTCTAAAGACCAATGCATTTAGCCGAGTCTTCCAAGCAGAGTAAAGGTGACCTGACTTCGGGGGTGCTTGGAAGAATCTCACGAGACACTATAAATAAAAATGAAAATGTACATTTGTAAAACGTATTAGGTTATCAAGATACCTAACCTCTTCTCTTTGACATTTCTGTTTTTGTAAAGCCGTTGTTTCCAAGTGGATGAAATCATCGTTTAGGGTAGGGAACATACTAAATTCGCTGAGACCTGCATGTATAAGCATTCCCACAGCACTGTACACGCCGAGCACCTGCAGACCTACCGGGCTGCCCCTGCCCGGCGGGGCTCGGTGCAGGGCAGACTGCCTAGTTTAGAATCCAGCTAAAGACGTGAGAGAAATGAAGAAGGGTCTGTAGATGTCAGGAGTAAGGGGAAGCCCAGGTCAGCCATCCCTTGTGGTTAAAAGTCTCTGAAAGAGAGTATGTGAAAACTGGAGGAACTACATGTCCCAGTTTTCTTGGGAGAGCTCTTGTTTATACATAATATCCTCATGGTCCATCCAGTTAATATCCCCTTCCATTCTCAAAAATATCCCTGTTTAGATAAGAAATTATATGGTCACTTTAATTAAAAGTTATTTATTCAAAAAAAGTTATTTATTCAGAAGGAAATAATTATATATTTAACAGTAAATTTCTCTGCTTCAATAATCTTACAGTGAATCCTTTGATAAAACTTAAAGACATTAAACATGACCCCACCCCCATTAAAAGTGAAAAAGAGAAAGAGATGGATTGATTCCTGGCTTGGATTGATTCTTCATCAGATGTTTCACTTTGTTTTGCTTTGTGGGGGCTCAGAAGGAGACCAGATCATCTACAGAAAACATGAAGAGATCCGATTTCCTTGGCACATCTTAATTCACAAGGAGTCATTTGCCACCCTGTACACATGCCTGAAAAGTTAACCATCTTAGGCAGCCAATTAAGGGCTGAACAAGAGCTACAGGGAACAACTGTTCTTGACATTCAGAAGAGGAAGAAACCACTTGCAACTCCAGTTGTTCCTGGGAGTTTCGTTTGAGAAGTGTGGCTAGATCTGGATCTCCAAAGAGAGGCAGGCGAACAGAGGAACAGATAAAGAAGATGTGGGGTGTGTGTGTGGTGTGGGGGGGGGAATATTACTCAGCCTTCAAAAATAAGGAAATAATGCCATTTGCAGCAACATGGATGGACCTAGAGATTATCATACTAAGTGAAGTAAGTCAGACAGAGAAGAACAAATACCATCTGATATCACTTATATGTGGAATCTTAAAAATAAAATGATACAAAGGAACTTATTTATAAAACAGAAACAGACTCACAGACATAGAAAACAAACATGATTGCAAAAGAGGAAGGGGGAGGAAAAGGAATAAATTAGGAGTGTGGGATTAACAGATACATGCTACTTTATATAAAATAAACAACAAGGTCCTAGTGTATAGCACAGGAAACTATATTCAATATATTGTAATAACCTGTAATGGAAAAGAATCTGAAAAAGAACATACACACACACACACACACACACACACACACAATGTGTATATATATATGTATGTGTGTATAACTGAATCACTTTGCTGTACACCAGAAACTAATACAACATAGTAAATCAACTATACTTTAATTAAAAAAAAAAAAAGAGAGAGAGAGAGAGAAACAGAGAGACAGTGGTAGAAGAGAAGCATCCACAAAGGGCAAAACCAAACCTCTGGGCAGTGCCGCAGGCAGAGGTGGGAGGAGTCAGAGGACCAACAGAGACAGGTTTGCTGCGAGTATCAAGGACATAAACCTGGATGGTGAGAACTGGATCTGGAAGGGGCCTAGGCGGGGGAAATCTCGCCAGATTTTTGGAGAGACGTAAATCCTCTGAGATTGTCCACAGGGGAGAATTTGAAATACCAGAGTTAGTTACAGAGATGCCGACTGAGATGAGAGTGGTTGTGGAGACAGCTGGCTTTGCTGTTGCTACAATCTAATTTTTTGAATAGGTAACAGTCGTATCATTAAAATTTCAAAATGTACAAAATTATATATGATTTTTAAATTTCCCTGCTCTCCTCCCCAGCCACACCTGTTTCCTCTCCCTTTTCCTGCCTATCCTTCCAGGCATAGTCTATATCAAAGAAGCCAAGAATATTCTCATTCACCCCCTCCTTTTTTTAAGGTTTACATCAATCAATGACAGCATATTATCTAAATAATTCTGACCTTGCTTTTATCATCAAAAAATACATCTTGAGGATTGCTCTGTATCAGAATATTAAAAGTTCTCAGATTTTCTATGCCCTCATACTATCCCATGATAGGGACATATCATGGTTTATTTAACAGTCTCCTATTAATGGGAATCTCAATCTTTTCGTACTAATAGCAATGCTGCAATTATTGCCCTGTTACATTCATCTAAGTATATCTGTAGGATGTTTCCAGAAAGCAAGGGATATGTGTGTTTGTGATTTTGAAATATTTTGTGACGTTGCCCTTCATGAAAGTTGGCACCAATGAGCGTTCCCACCAAAGGATCTGTTTTCCCAGAGACCAGTGAACTCAGCGGGCTGTTAAACTTTTTGATTTTTGCCTAGTACTGTGAGGTGGAGATGGAGGCGAAGAACACTGCTTCTATTCCTGCTGTTTCCTGAGAAGTGAAGGGGAGCCCCCCCCCATGGCTCTCTCTACCTCTGTATTCATTCCCTCTGCCCCCCAGGAAGGTGAAGTCACTTATCAGATTAGTAAATTTAGGATGTACGGTCATTCTCCCCTAAGCTTCTCCCCCGTGGCACAAGCTGCCCCAGAAAACTGTTCTTTTTCTTTCCTCCACACGGCACAGAGGGACTGCCACATTCTGGGGGTCAGTCTGTGGCTTATTTGACTCTCACACTGAACTTCGTGTTACAAATTAGTCCTTATCAATAGCGAGGGGGACATTTCAGCCCCCACCTGCTATTCCTTTGTTTTATTTTCAACTTGTTTCCAGCTCAGACAGGGAAGAAGGTCAGAGACCCAAGCTGGTGGTTCAAATTTAAAGAGATGTTATCTTAACTATTTCCTAGTAGTTCACTTTTCAACGAGGAAAAGCCATCAAAGACCTCATGTGTCCACCCAGGCAGTATTTCTCCAAGCGAGGTCATCCGCCTCTGAATCGCTGGGAATGTAAGCGTGGCAGTGAACTATTCAAAATGCAGATTCTGGGCCCAACCTGGAATTTCTGAACTGGAATCACTGTGGCACCGGCTGGGTGGGGGGAGGAGGGAGGTGTGGGAAAGAGGTGAGACCCCCGGGTCTTCATTTTATGACAAGCTTCCCCAGGTGACTTTCAAGCACAGTTTAGAGAGCAACACACTCAAGGGTCATTACTAGTCCTAAGAAAATCCTAAGTAACCTATATGATTATGGTGACCAAAGCCAAGGAAAGAAGAGGCTGAAGAAAGTATGACTCAGGAGAGAAAACCTGAGCTGCTAAGAACTGGCAAGTGCTAGCGAGGAATAACAGGGAAGAAATATTCATGAGGCTATTAAAGAAATAGATAAATAGCTTTCTCCTATTAGGGAGGCCACTTCAAAGCTGAGTGGCATCAAAGAAGAGGGATGAATAGGACGAATCAAAGCTGTGGGCTTCAATTATTTATCGGCATGATGAAAAATGAAGCTGGGGGGATTCAGAGCCTGCACCACCAAATAAACTGCGCTTGCCTGGCTAGATTAATTAGTACGTGAAAAGACTGGATGTTAATTAGTTGCCTTTACCCTGCTCTACCTACCCGCAATACAACTGAGGAGTTATTATCTCCTACTTGTTAATTGGCGATTAACAGCAGGAAGTAATTGCTGCGGAAATTATTCCCTGGAAAGTGCTGAAGGTCTAACGCTGAGAAATGTATCCGCACACATGTTTGCGTAGGAGGCAGGAAAACAGCCCGGCATGCTGAGGCTTCCTCACACTGCCCGGGCTGCAAAGCAGGCCTCGGTCTTTCTCATCTACTTGTTCACATCCATTCTTCCGAAAATAGGTTCGAACCCGCTTCGTGGCCAGAGAAGCATCCCTAGGCGGGGCCAAAGCACGCTGGACTGGGTCAATCACTCAAGTGACTGAACTGAATTTAGTTCAATATTTGTCGTATTAACATCTACATTTTCACGTTTATACTAAAAGGTTTATGACTGATTTTTATTGAGGTAAAAAATAAATTAGCGTGCATCCTTCTTAATGCGCGGTTCGATGAGATGTACAGATCTATACGCCCTCACCACCTGCAGTCAGCTGATACCATTTCCCAATCTATACCCACCCCCAGAAGCTACCACTACTCTGTCATTTGGGCAGTTTTGCCTCATCTTACACTTGATAAAGTCACCAATACGTGTTATTTTGTGTCTGATTTCTTTCCTCAGCATAAAACCAGGAATATCTGGTTAAGTTTTCCTGGTGAAATATTTAGCCAGGGAAGAGCTGGCACTTCCGTTAGAAGTGGGGCAAAAGGAGGGCAGATCATGGTCTGCTTTGGGGACCTAAGAAATCTTCATCTGGGGCTCTAAGAAACATTCACGTGTTCACTTCTAGGGTGGGAGGAAGTGGCCTTTCCTGGGGCCGAGTGTTTAGTAGCTCAGGAGGAATGGTGGGGCAGGCCCAGCAGAACTGTTGCCTCTGCTGAGACCCAAGGGCAGCACTGCCTCTCAAAACAGAGCACTGGGCCTTTCCCGTACAGCTGCCTTTGATATTGTTGGCATTCGCCACAGCTATGTTCTCGAACATCAGCGAGCATCAGAATTACCTGAAGAGCCTGTTCAACCGCAGATTGGGAGGTCCGTCCCCACCCCAGAGTGCCTGGTTCAGTAGAAGAAGGAGTGACAACTGTCAGCCCTTTCTAATAAATGCTCTAAGAGAGGGAGGTCAGGGGCCTGTTTTCAGGTATTGGCTAGACAAACAGTATGTTCTTTTGATAGCCCTGAGCTTTTCCAGACAGGAACTCAAAAGGAGACTCTGGTCCCAGGGCTAGAAGCCATGACTAGAGTTGGTCAAGTTTCCTAGTGCAGGAATTTGGATGGAGTAGTTCTTTGTGCCAAGAGTTCTCTGCAGTTCTTATTGCCAAAGTAGAATACTGAAACTCTCCACCATGTATGTTGTCCCCAACCAACCTTCAGAGAGCCCTGTCTTGCCTACCTTCTTTCTTTGCTCATTAAGTCACTGTTTCTCATCTCTTTGTATGCTATGACTATAATATGAAAAACTTAAAAACCAAAACAACAACAACAACAACAATAAAAAACTAGCATTCCTAGTCCTGAAGAACTTTAAAATGTACCCATAAATGTTAACCAAATGACTGTAGCTGTAGGCTACTGAGCATAATATCACAATTACAGGTGAATCAGGGGATAT
The DNA here is from genome assembly GCF_009834535.1 of Camelus ferus. Classification (NCBI taxonomy): domain Eukaryota; kingdom Metazoa; phylum Chordata; class Mammalia; order Artiodactyla; family Camelidae; genus Camelus; species Camelus ferus. The sequence goes on along the minus strand of NC_045706.1, from coordinate 16,811,757 downwards.
GGCCAAAAGCCACTTTTTTAACCTTCTCCAAGTTATCCTGTAGTAGAGGCTTTTAAAATGTGATCTGTGAACTCCTAGCAATGTTACTGCTGCTGGTCCTTGAGAACCACCGTTCTAAAGATTTAGTACTGGTTGCATCTTGGGGAAGAACAGAAAGGGACCTTCAGATTCAAAAGGTCCTTCATTCTGTGAACAAAAAATACTGCATACCATATCAGTAAACAAAGAATGGTGAAACCATCAAGTCATCAGCCGCTGCCGCCACCCCCCAGTGAAGACACGTCTGCAGCCCAGCCTCTGCAGCCACTCACAGTGGTGCCCTCTGAGGGGACTCAGGATAATAAAGGACAGGATACTGGCCCTATATAGCTAGGTGCTTGTCAAAGGAATGAATTCATTGAGCTCATATGTTTGCTTCCTCCCATACATAGAAAAGTGCTAAATTCTTTAACTTGAGATGCCTGGTTTTCTTTAGATAACAAGTAATCTTTTATTGTTCCAACTACCTGGTCTTTGTTGTAAAGCTCCTATATATCCGAGCTCCTCCCTTACCTCTTTGGAGCAGTCCCTCAGAGCGATCTGAGAGGCTGTCATCCCGGCTTGAGTCCTCCCGCCAAATAAAACATAACTCTCAACTTTTAGGCTGCACATTTATTTCAGTCGACAATTCTCAGAGTGGTGTATTACTCAGGGTTAAGAGTGATGGCTTCAAGGTTAGAGTGATATAGAATCCAATCCCCCTGCCCAGCTCTACAATGTCATTTCCTCCAGTTTCCTCCACCCTCACCCCCCTTGCCCTGTTCTGGCTGCACTGGTCTCTGCAGTGCCTTGAAATGACAAGCCTGCTCCTGCCGAGGGGCCTTTGCACTTGCTGCTTCCCTTCTGTGGAGTAGCCTTTCTTCACAATCCAAGTGGCTTCACCCCTTAATTCTCAGGTGTCTGCTCAACTATTTCACCAGAGAGGCCTTCCTGGCCCACCGACTTAAAGGACGCGCACCTTCATTACCTAGCCACTTCCCTATCAGTAATTATCACTGCTTAACCTATTGTATATGTATTGATTTACTTGTTATTGTCTCTCTCACTTGCAATAAGCCTTATTAAAAAGAAATAGTGAGACCCAAATGGAGTCATTTGCCCCCATGACACTAAAGCAAGATATATTTGCAGTTTCAACCTCTCCCAGGAAGGTGACCTTTAAGCAGACCCTGTGAAATTTCCTGACCAGCCCATTGAGGTCATCTGCATGATAAAACTTTTGCTGTTCCCTTCTCCCCCGAACAAAGATGACCTCCAGGCTAGAAACAATTCTTTTCTTTTGCTAACAACTTCCTTGCCCTATAAAAACCTTCCTTTGGTACAGCCCCTTGGCTTGCCCTTGTATTTACTAAATGGGATGCTGATTCTTGAATCATTGAATAAAGCCGATTAGATCTTCAGATTTATTCAGTTGGATTTTTGTTTTTCAACAGCCTCGTGTGGGTTTATTGATTCTGTCATGTTCATCTTTGAATCCTCAGCCCTGAGTGATTGGCATTAAATGAGCTCAATAAATGTTTGAGTCTGGGAAGAGAGGGAGGCTTTGAATGTGATATCACCACCTTAGGATCAATGTTAGTTGACTGTATGCATTTCCAGAGACTTGACTACAGAAATCTGGCAGTCACCCCCGCCACCTTGCGAGACATGATTGTCTTACAGACATTTTTATTGTGCAAATTCTGCTTCCCTTCGACCCCAGACAGGCTTGTGAGAACTGAACGTATTCTTAAAAGCTACTCTGCCAGTTTCACCAGATGTAGTGTTTCAAAGAGTACTTCTGGCCACTTGTCTTGTTTTCCCTTTTCTATGATTAGTTACGGTCAAGATGAAAGCAATCTGCTTAATAAATCTTTTCAAGAGCACTTTAATTGAGATGCTCATGTTCAAAATTTTTAGCCTCAAAACAAAATGCTCAAGGCAAGTCATGTCAGATGAGCTGAAACAAGATCTAGGGCTTTTGTTCTTAACAAACACAGGGCTAAAAGCCAGGCAGTGGGGAAATGAAGACCTTTGGAACAAAGGAGGCAGCGAAGTGAGGCAGCTAAGAGCATGGTTTTGGTATCCGACAGAACTTGAACTCTGGCTCCAGTATTTACAAGACCTGTGGCCTTGGGAATGTTGCTTAAGCTCAGTTTTCTCACACATAAAGTAAGGATCATAATTATCTATCCCACAGGATTGTTTTAAGGAATAAATGAGTTCGTGAATGTGAAATGTTTGGCACAGCGCCTATCAGTATTAAGGGTCTAGTTTATATAAGCACTGCATCACTCTTGTTAAAACAGGACCATCTAAAACCCTAAAGCAATGTTCTCTAAGACATTACATGCCTGGTGTTTGGGTCACGAGAGCTGGTTTCCAACCAGCGTGTGAATGAGAACGCAGTATAGGGAAGAGCTTCTCGGATCATTAGAAATTTGAAGAATGTCTGAGTATGAATGAAACCACTAGAAAAGAACCAGCTCCTCAGCCAGCAGAGCCCTGAATGGCTACCATAAAAGGAAGTAGCAGAACTCAGTACAACTGAGGTTTGCGGGGAGGTCCATTTGACAAAGGATGTAACAGAGATCTCGGGAATCTAAGACCTGCCAAAGACACAGCATTCTCAACCTCTCCAGGAACCATGACCATCCATGCCCTCATCCAAAGCATTTTGAAAAGAAGACAAACTCAGCAGACACAGCTGAAGTCAGGAAGTCATAGCCCCCTGCAAACAGAGGCCAAGCATTCAGAGGTCACCCAATATCTCGACTACTTGGAAATGTTAGGTCAATGACTTACTCTACAGAGCTTGGCCTGAGATGAGAGGAAATAGAACGTTCTCTCATTCTTAAAACCAAAACAAGCCTGTTTATATTTTAAAACAAAAAACTTAAACATAAGACAAGATACAATAAACCTCCTAGAAGAAAACATAGGCAAAACATTATCTGACATACATCTCAGAAATGTTCTCCTAGGGCAGTCTACCCAAGCAATAGAAATAAAAGCAAGAATAAACAAATGGAACCTAATTAAACTTACAAGCTTCAGCACAGCAAAGGAAACCACAAGTGAAACAAAACGACAACATACAGAATGAGAGAAAATTTTTGCAAATGATGACACTGACAAAGGCTTGATCTCCAGAATATACAAGCAGCTCATATGACATAATGAGAAAAAAATAAACAACCCAATCCAAAAGTGGGCAGAAGACCTAAACAAGCAATTCTCCAAAGAAGACATACAAATGATCAATAGGCACTGAAAAAATGCTCAATATCACTAATTATCAGAGAAATGCAAATCAAAACTACAATGAGGTATCACCTCACACCAGTCAGAATGGCCGTCATTCAAAAATCCACAAATGACAAATGCTGGAGAGGCTGTGGAGAAAGGGGAACCCTCCTACACTGCTGGTGGGAATGCAGTTTGATGCAGCCACTGTGGAAAACAGTATGGAGATTCCTCAAAAGACTAGGAATAGACTTACCGTATGACCCAGGAATCCCACTCCTGGGCATATATCCAGAAGGAACCCTACTTCAGGATGACACCTGCACCCCAATGTTCACAGCAGCACTATTTACAATAGCCAAAACATGGAAACAGCCTAAATGTCCATCAACGGATGACTGGATAAAGAAGAAGTGATATAGTTATACAATGGAATACTACTCAGCCATAAAAACCGACAACATAACACCATTTGCAGCAACATGGATGCTCCTGGAGAACGTCATTCTAAGTGAAGTAAGCCAGAAAGAAAAAGAAAAATACCGTATGAGATCACTTATATGTGGATTCTAAAAAAAAAAAAAAAAAAAAGAACATAAATACAATAGAGAAACAGAATCATAGACATAGAATACAAACTTGTGGTTGCCAAGGGGGCAGGAGGTGGGAAGGGACAGACTGGGATTTCAAAATTTGTAGATAGTGACAGGCATATGCAGAAATAGAAAAACAAGATTATACTATATAGCACAGGGAAATATATACAAGATCTTATGGTAGCTCACAGCAAAAAGAAAATGTGACAATGAATATTTGTATGTTCATGTATAACTGAAAAATTGTGCTCTACGCTGGAATTTGACAGAACATTGTAAAATGACTATAACTCAATTAAAAAATGTAAAAAAAAAAAAAAAAAAAAAAACCTTATCTAAGTTGATGGTCAAAGAAGCTGGCGTTGGTGCAGGAAGCCTTCTCTTTTCTACCAGTAGTTCTTAATTCTCCAATGAGTCTATTTCTCCCCAAAGTGCAAAAAGGAAAATCTCCATTCTTTTTACATTTGAGTGTAGTGCAAAGCTGAAGTACCAGTCCTGCCTTCTCTTTTAAGCTGTTGATTCACTGTAATGGTGAGCTCAGACACCCTGAGCAAACAGGAAATGAGTAAACATCATCAGGGTTTCCAACTGCTATTTCCCCCTAAAGCAGTGTATAGGCAGCAGAGGACTCCAGATGAAAGCAAGAACATAGCAAAGTGCTTTAAACCCATGGTCAGAAAACACTTTTTATTCTCTGGCAACACACTCGTAATTGAGCCTTAGGAATTGCACAGCTCTGAGTCTTTTAGGACAATCTAATTCATGTTTTATACTTTTCAATAAAGAATCTTTATTAAGTGATTGCTACCTATAGAAATTTAGGCCTTTTATGTAAATAGAAATATGAAAAATGGTCTTTTATAAAGACTGCATGACCAAATTTTGGGTCGCCATAGTCAATTTGAATTCATTTAAGTTAGTTCCCAGGGCCTTCTTTTCTTCCCATTTTGCAGGTTCTCCCTGAGGAATATTACCCATTCTCTCCACCTTTATACCAATGACTCCCACATCTGTACAGTGGATTCCCATCTTATGCAGGAGATGGGACCCAAAGTCAGAGAACATGGTGAAACTTATGAGTATAGCCAAAACTACCCTTGAACTTCTACACTCAATAAGGCCAAATGATGTCTCCATGAGAGTCACTTAAGAACTGAGACTTATGGATAAAGAAATTGTGGTATATTTATATAATGGAATACTATTTGGCCATAAAAAATGACAACATAATGCCATTTGCAGCAACATGGATGTCCCTGGAGAACGTCATTCTAGGTGAAGTTAAGCCAGAAAGAGAAAGAAAAATACCTTATGATACCACTCATGTGTGGAATCTAAAAAAAAAAAAAAAGAAAGAAGAAGAAGACAAATGAACTTAAATATAACACAGAAACAGACTCATAGACACAGAATACAAACTTGTGGTTGCCAAGGGGGAGGAGGGTGGGAAGGGACAGACTGGGAGTTCGAAATTTATAGATACTGACAGGTATATACAGAATAGATAAACAAGTTTATATTGTATAGCACAGGGAAATATATACAAGATCTTGTGGTAGCTCACAGTGAAAAAGAATGTGACAATGAATATATGTATGTTCATGTATGACTGAAAAATTGTACTCTGCACTGGAAATTGATACAACATTGTAAACTGACTAAAACTCAATTGAAAAAAAAAAAAAAAGAAGAACTGAGACTTAGCAGGAAACACATGTCACTTGGGGCAGGTGCTTACTGGATAGAACAGGAGATTCCACCAGGCTCCATCTATTACTCTTTCCCGCTGTCTTTCTTTTAATGAATGCAACACCCAGGGGGTTCAACCAGCATCACTAGAGATACAGTGATTTCTGGAAGGCTGTTCTCTATCTCTGATGCTGGAGCTTGAAGTCTCCAGGCATGCAGTCAGTAAGGGACAGTGAAAGTGAAGGAGATCAAAGGCAAGCTGGAACCCACACGCTAGAAGATGGAACCCATCTGAGGAGGATGGACTGAAACCTCTGTCAGCTCTGACTGACTCTCATCTTGATGGTGTGGGTGCCCTGCAGAAGCTGGAGTCCTTCCTCATGGAGCTGAACGCACACCCCTGAGCCAGGAGTTAGAGCAGCTGAAGCAGGAGTCCAGCTGCAGGGCCAACTGCTGCTTCACACCAACAAGGTGAGTCAGCAGATCAGCAGCAACGCCCAGGAGCTACAGAAACGGCTGCAGCTTCCCTCCCACCCTCCACATCTCCCGAGACTCTCCCGTATGACCCACCCTAACCAAAGTTATACCCCAAAAAAGGGACTTCTGGGAAATTTCCATCAGCCTAGCCAAGTTGAAATTTTATAAAGTCACCACAGTGAGAATTTGTTGAATGCTGGAAATGAAATGCGGCCAAGACCCTGCTCCTGATTTCAAGACCCCTATGTTAACAAGCATTCTGGACCCCTGCCCCTGCTGTCAACGACAAGCACTTCAGACTCACTGTGCTTATTACTGTCCATGACAACTTTGTTATTCCCCCTCCTCTCCTGATCCTGGTTAACAGAACTATCTAAGCCTGGTACCTGGGATCAACCTCCCTTCTAACCTTCCCCACATCTATTCAGCTCTAAGCCTAATCAGTCCTAAATCTTCACTACCTTCCCCATCTATCCCAGACTCGCCACTACCTCCCCTTCCTTTCCCTACTACCATAGCAGCCACCCAACTGCCTTTCTGCTTCTAGATTTAGGGCATAAGAATCAGTCGGAGAGCTTATTAAGACACAGACCGCTGGAGCCCAGGCCTCACACCCCTGGTCTGCTTCAGTGATGCTGATGTTCTGTTTCTAAAATGCAACACCGGTAGTTCCCTTTCATCTGTGTGAACACTGTTCACGTTTTCCGTACTACTTTGTGCTAGGGTATTGCGTTCTCTCTCTCCCCTCCCTTCCCGTCCCATCCCCTCTCCTCCTTTCCTCTCTTCTCCTCTTTCCTTCTTCTCTTCTTTTCTCAGGAGACAGGTGGCATACTCAAACAGGATAATTTGAGGAGAGATTAGTGAAGGATCTATTTACAAAAGCATTGGGAAAGCACAAGGAATAGTCCAGGGCCTGAGAAGAGGTACAGAATGAGTGGTTACCAGAACCCAGAGATGGAAAGAGTTTCCTTAGTTTCATGGAGAGGGCCACCCAACAGGAGCTGTGAGCCTCCGAGGGGAGAGACAGCCAGCCTGATGCCATCTCCTCCCTTCCTCCCATCTCTTCTGGTGCTCCCCATTAGCAGATCCCGTCTGGAAGGCAGAGAACAAGGAAGCCCACTGATACAGCCTCAGAGGCCACAGAATAGGGTAGAAAAGGGTAGGAGAGTGGAGCTAGAGGATACCCAGAACATTAATATCATACTTAGAAAACCAATAAATATTTGATGAAATGAACGGTCCGTATCTGCTCAGAGGAGAGAATGGCCTCTTGGGTTGAGCATCCCAAATGGTACTGTGCACAAATCCTAACAATGAGCAGACCCAGGCCTTCCTAACAGTGACATCGCTTTAAGATAATGGGTACCTCCTTGAGGTGTCTGTAGGCTGGATAGAAGAGAACCAGGTGACAGCTTGTCTCTGGAGGTGAGGCAAGACTGAGCAGGAGCAGAGGAGAAGCATGTTACTCACTCCCTTGAAAAAGGCAGTGCAGGGGGCAGTCCCTGATGGCTAACAGTCCAGTTATGCAGAAGTTCCAAGCCCAGGACCTCCCTCCGCTTGCATCCCCAGCAACACCACAATCCTACACAGCGTTCATCTGCAGACAGTTTGCTTGGTCAGTGGGTGTGGATGTGACCCTCACAGCCCCTCTATTTATGAGCTGGCTTTACTTAGCAACAGAGCTGTTTTTGCAAAAGAAGATGGAAGTGGGAGCTTAATGAAGAAGAAAGGATGGCTTGGAGTAAGACACAGATGGATCCGTCAGGGTTGTATTTGAGCGAACTACTTAAAATGCAGGTAACACATTCCATTTATTCAGCAAAATTATATCAAACACCTATTCTGTGCAGGAACTAGAATAAGAGATAAGGTTGAAAAGATGGAAATCAAAAAGAGGAGCTTCTAGTCTGGAAATAGGATTAAGATATTTACATAAATAATTAAAAGAGAAGATGAAGAGTTCAGAGTACATGACAGAGAGACGCAGATGCAGATAAAGTGACTACATGAGTGACTATAAAGATGCCATATAAAAGGAAGAAGCACATGTAAACATGTGTGGCTGGGAAAGTGCTGTGTGCATACAGGGGACGCCAGAAGTGGGATTTAAAGTTAGAAAAGTAGGCTAGGGTCAGATCTCATGAGCCCTTGAAGAGCTGGTTAAGGAGTATGTACTGTATTTATTTTACACATCAGAGCACCAATGAACTGTTCTGATCAAGGAGTGATATGTTCACAGCTGTGTTTCTCAGCCAGTAGCATCATGATGAGAGAAAATTTTGGCTCTACGCTTATTTGATCAAGCATCCTACAAAGTAAAAAAAATTAAGCATGCAATAAATGCATATTTATTTATCAATTATATACACGAACCACTGTCCTGGTATATTATGTATGTAGTAAAGCATACATTAAAAAAAAGGAATTAAGGAAAAAGTAGACAAGATAAGTAAATATAAGGGCTAATATTTTTCCCTACACCTGAGAGTGTTCCTTGAGGTCTACGCATGCTATCTCAGAGACCACTAGGAAAAAAGTAACTTTCCAAGCAGATAATGGAAGCCCTTCCGTTCTGCACCCGTGCCTTGGAGCGTGAGATCCGGTGTTCATCTCGGGGGCGAGGCAAGCTGTGGGAAAAGACTGGAAGGAAGATGCAGGAAGTGGGGCCAGTGCCAGGGGGGATTAAGGGAGGGCTCCAACCATACTCCACCTGGTGGAAGCTGTTCCACTCCTGTTTCCCAGACCATTATTTGAATTCGTTCTAGACGCTGCCCATGGCACCAACGACATAAAAATAACTCCCTGTCCTTAAAGAGTTTATTTTTAAGCAGGGTAAATAAACATGCTTAGAGGTAGTGTTGGGGCTCAGGGCAGGACACCCCAAAATATGCCTTAATGGCATATGGGTTATTTTTAATTAAAGTTACATAAGAAACGGCTGGTGCAAGAGGGACATTCTGACCCTCCTTTCTGTCTCCCTGAAAGCAGGAAATAAGTCTCTCATGTGTGCAGGCCCTGCATCTGGGGGTAGAAGGGCACCTGCATCACTGGAGACAGGGAATTCAGGCAGAGAAGCCTATGTGAACAAACCTTGTTATTTCTTTAGTTTACTACCCTAAACCCAAACTCTCTCTAGATTCTTCACTAAATGAGCACTCAAAACCTAAGTTTCTTTGTCCTGTCAATTCCTCACCAATGGATTGTTTCTTTGCCTAAAAAGTAGAAAAGTTGCCTGCTTTGGCCATTTCTTAGGATCTATTTCTATGAGACCTCCATGGTCATGAATTACAACTTATTTCTTTTTCTCCTATTAATCTCTCTTGTGTCGATTTTATTATTAATCCACCCACATGAACTCAAGAGAGGTAAGGTGGAAATCTCCCCCTCCCTGACAGCAGTAGCAAGAGATGTGTATTATTAAAATGCACAAAGAGCTGAAAGAATGAAGACAGATAAGCTCACATTCCATGGCAGGGGGCAGTGGGTCAGGAAAGGGTTTTCAGAGAAAATGACTGAAACATGGTTAGGCCTGGAAACATGGTTAGACTTTCTCTTGGTAGACAGAGGTTGGCCATTCCAAGTTAACCACCAGGGACCATACCCTGGGGATTGTGTGCAGTCCACTATTATTACAGCATGACATATCAGTCAAGAAAGGTAGGCTCAGGATCATGGAAAACAGTATGCAGAATCCTTAAAAAACAAAACGTATCATATGATCCAGCAATTCCACTTTGGGGCATATATATTATTAGAGGAAACCCTAATTCAAAAAGATTACATGCACCCGATGTTCTTAACAGCATTATTTACAATAGCCAAGACATGGAAGCAACCTAAATGTCCATTGACAGATGAATGGATAAAGAAGATGTGGTACATATATACAATGGAATACTACTCAGCCATAAAAAAGAATAAAATAATGCCATTTGCAGAAACATAGATGGACTTGGAAATTGTCATTCTAAGTGAAATAAGCCAGAAAGAAAAAGAAAAACACCATATATCCCTTATGTGGAGTCTGAAAAAAATGACACAAATGAATTTACTTCGAAAACAGAGACAGACTCACAGACACAGAAAACAAACTTATGGTCACTAGGGGCGGGGTGGAGAGATAAATTGGGAGTTTGGGATTTGCAGATACTAACTACTAAATAAAAAGAAGATAAACAGCAAGGCCCTACTGTACAGCACAGGGAACTATATTCAATATCTTGTAATAGCCCATAATGAAAAAGAATATGGAAAGGAATATATATATATAAAAAACTGAATCACTATGTTGTACACCAGAAATTAAACAACACTGTAAATCGACTACACTTCAATTCAAAAAAAAAGGAAGAAAGAAAGAAAAGTAGGCTCAGGCCAGATTATAGATGGTGGGGACCTTGAACGTCAGGCCAAGGAGTCTAGGCTGGCAAGTCGTGGGTGTTCGTGAAAGGCTTGAGGAGGAGTGATATCCAAATTAGTAACCACATCAACTGGTACCATTTAGGAGCCCTTACTAGTACCAGACCCTGTGCTGGTCTGTTTAGCTGTATCATGTCATTGAACCCTTACGGCAACCCTCTGAGTTGGGTGTTCTAATTGTCCCCATTTTAAAGAAGGGGAAAAAACCAATAAAGCAAATTGTTTAACGTACCTGAAATCACACAGCTGATTTAGAGGCCAGGCTGCAGTTTGGACCGCATCTCTCTGACTCCCAGCCCAGGCTCTTAACCACGTGCCCATCACAGGATGCTGGGGCAAGTCTACAGGCCAGAAGTCCAGGTGGGTGGGGAGAAGACACTGAGGCTGAGGGGGGTCTGGGGATGCCACTCCAGGAATGCTCAGGACAGGACTGAGGGCTTTCACTAGAGCAGGAAAGAACCGAGTCAGGAGGAGAGCAGCGGGGGACGGGGAAGGGAGAACCAGAGCTGCCCCCGTAGTAAGTGGGAAAGCCGGGCCTGAGGAAGCCAAGCGGACGACCAAGCAAGGAAAGTGTCTACAGACAAGGTTTCCATGACCATCCCAGCTTCAAGGCAAAGCGAATGATGCAGAGCACGGGTTCCGAGTCCAGAGACTGGCCTGAACTCCAGGTCCTCCATTCACCAGCCTGGGTGACCTGGCGCACCCTCACAGCCCTCACGTTCACTGTCCTCGCCTGCAAAGCGCAGAGAGGAGCCCCACTCCCACGAGGCTTTTGTGAGCATTAAACAAAATGTGCATAAAAAGCACCAGTCCCGGATCTGATTTTAATAAGTCCTCAAGAAATATTCTTCCTCCTTAAATTAAGAAATCAGAATGCTTTAATGAAGTAGAGGTAGGGATGTGTTATTTTATTTTATTCTTTTTAAATTGAAATATAGTTGATTTACAATACTGTATTAGTTTCAGGTGTACAGTCCAGTGATTCAATATTTTTGTAGATTATACTCCATTTAAAGTTATTACAAAATAATGGCTCTATTTCCCTGTGATACACATTATATCCTTGTGGCTTATCTATTTTATACATAGTAGCTTGTACCTCTTACATGTTATTTTAAAAGTTGATGGCAAAATACCTTTTAGAGGGAAAACTATTATTTAGAAAAATATGTTGAAGGGCTTTTCTGGTTGCAAAAGGATGGGCTATAGCCTTGACATGGAAGATGGAGGAGATAAAAAGTTGGTAGATCACCAGACTAACGTAAAATTTATTTAACGTGCCAGGAGAAAGGAGATATTGTCCAGGTAGAAATTAACAGATGTGCTCAAAAAAAAAAAGGAAGAAGTGCCAACAAAATGAAGGGAGACTAGAGCCTGAGAACAGAGAGAGGCAGTGAGACATTCCTGGTAGTGAAAAGGACAAGGGAGATTTATAGAGCAGAAGAGTCTAGTAAATGATTCAAGTTGTCTGTCTGGGCTGTGTTGTGACTCCTCCTTGGTAAAAGTCCATTACATCAGCCGTCTTGAGTTGAGGAAGCTTTAGGGAACTTTTTAAAGAGGGTTTATGGCACATTTAGGTGAATATGGGATAAAATAAGAGGAGGTGAACCTAGGTCAAGATCAAGAATTATTTGGTGACAACAATAAGTTGGAGAGAGAGGTAAGAAAGAAAACGTAAACCTGAAGGTACGCATGAGAATATTAAGATTGAAACTGGGCTTCTACTGTTACGTGAGAGCGAGCATGCAAGCCTCTTTTTTTTATTTGCTTTTAAATATTAAAAGACAGGATGACCCTGTAAGTTCTCAGGACTTGGATTCCTAGACCGCTAATACTTGAATTATTTATGTAACCCAGATATCCACTGCAGCTCCTTGTCCCTCAACGACCAAGCTGAACTTGGCTTGAACTCTACTTCCTCCGTGTAAGAAACCAAAAAAGCACTTCTTTCTGTAAATTCCCAGCCTCGTTTCCTTATCCCTGCTACTTTGCCAGCACCCAGCATCTCCGTTCTGCTCTCCACCAATCCCCACAAAGATGGCCACCTGAGCCGAGCATCTCTGAGTCAAATCCCTTTACCACATAGCCGTCTGCCAGCTGGTCCCACCGTACACAGCCTGCCGCCCACAAATCTTCCTCCTCACCGCCTCAACCTTGAGATGTGTGGCTGCCCCACTCCTCCCTGGGGACCAGGTAGGTCCCAATGCCCGATCGCCTTGCCCTCCCACCCTTCACCCTCTCAACGTTTGAATTACAATTCTTAACCCTCTTACCTACAGAGTGCCTCCGCAGTTTTAACCAAGCATTTAGACTTTGGGGACACTCTGTATTAAAGTTTGTTTTAAGAATATGATTGTGTTGGACTTTAATTTATTTATGTTTTTAGTTTGATGCAGAGATTGGAGAATTAGGCCAATAGAAAAGCTCTTAGAGGAGTAATGGAAATAGTTCCTATCATTCCAAAAATTTTCTCCCAAGCCTATCTGAGACTTCCCAGGGGCTGTCTCTCTGTCTTTTTCTCTGTGTTTCTATATCTCTCCGTCTCTATGCATGTCTCTACCTGTCTATCTGTCTCTCTCCCTACCCCCCCGCCACACACACTCATACACCAGCTCACCAGTGTGTCCCTCACAGAACCACAGGACGGCCAGGACAGCTGGAAGTGTGTCACTATGACTAATGGCACCAGCCTACGCTCTCGGGTTGTGTGGTCAGCAGAGGTGACATCCAGGACAAAGGCAAGACAGTGGAAGCAGAAGCAGCCTTGGAGCATGTCCACGTCTGCTTCTCTCTGTTCACGGTCACATTTACACCCCACTCCCTGAGCCCTTGCGTGCTCGGCCAGCCTGGTCCTGGCATAACCCAAAGGGCTATCTGTTGCTTGTAGAGTGAGTAGGGCTTGAAGGGAACTCACAGTCCTTGTGGTCCCACTCCTCTCAAGCTAAGAGAATCTGTAATCTGCCTCTGCCCCTTTCTGGTGTGTGGTCTCAGATGAGCCTTGCTTTTTGAGTGTGTTTTCTCACTGATGAAATTCAGGAGTTAGAAGGAGACACCTAAGGTTCGTTCTAGCTTTAATTAACATCCTAGACCACAACCGCAATGTTTATGGACCAAAAATTGAAACTTCTTTGCCCCCAGATGGGAGGAAGCACTTCTATTATGATTATAATTATTTATTAATTTATCTCAAAAGCTCTCAAATAATCAGGGGGCATTAAATTCTCATTTTATCAAATATTCCCAATCAGACACAGACACAGACACAGACAGACACAGACACAGACACAGACACACACACACACACACACACCCTTCACTTTGGAACTCCGTTTTACATTTAAAATATATACACTTTTGAATTTCTTAAGGTTGTATCTTTCTCGTAGATATAAACACATATGTATGTCTAATTCCTCAGCCTCTGGAGAGCAGCTGCACTTACACAGCACTTCCTAAGTGCTAGCAGGCGCCTTCCTAAGTGCTTTTCATCTGTTAACTCAGCGATGCTCACAACAGACCTATCAGGAGGGCATCTCCCAAAATGGCCTCTGGCAGAAGGCTGGATGGACAATCAGGACAGACGGGAAGACTGAAGCCCTGCTGCACAGGGTCCTCTACCTCCTGTTTTGCCCGCTGGGTGTGTTTTTTCTCTAGAAAACGGAGCCAGGGAGGGCAGCATGCTTGTACCCCCTCACTTCCACACTACCACCTGCATCTGCTGCCTAATGGCATCTCTTCAAAACAGCTTCAGGCTCCCACAGCCTCTTTCCCTGTAATTGCAGAAGTACCTTCCTCTGAATCAATCTGTCCCTTGGGGACATATAATTCAGTTACAAAGGTTGAGACCAGGGCTCAGGTGATTGCCAACAGAAAGCTGGACCTCATGGGTCATATTAGAAAAAGCATGCACAGTTGACTGCTGAGATCAGAAGCAGAGGTCAGAGGAGACTAAAGGAATAAATCTGCCACTTAAATTCTCTGCTTACTTCCCTAACAATGGCTTTTTCCACTCCTTTTCTTTATAAGCTTATTAAATATTTTATCTCTTTCCACTAACTTGAATCCTTTTCATCTCATCTTTTCCATCTTCCAAACTTTCCACAGGAAAGAAGAGCATCATCATTGTTTTTCTTAAAATAAATAAATCCTTGCCATCTACGTGACTCATTCTCATCATTGTTAGAAGCATTTTTTAAGTGCCTAGTTATTTGCCCCAAGCACATAAGATACTAAGAGAATTCTAGAATCCAGACTGCTGCCTCCTGCAACCTTCTGGTATTTACAGGTAGAATTAAGTTCGGGGGGGGGGGGGGGTTCCTATAAGTTTGTTAGGGTGACACAATCATGCTCATCCAGGCAGAAAGCAGAAGCTACCTCCTCTGGGAGGCTTTTTTCAAGCTCCCCTCCCATATTCCCAAGAAAACTCACTCCTTCTCACTTGCACACTCCCACATTGTTTTATTTTATGGCACCTTTGTTGGCAGGTCTGTCTCCCCTCTAGCTAGAGTTCCCTGTAGCAGGAACTAGTTGTAAGATGTATCGTTGAAATCCCAGGCCGTAGCATAGTTCTTGCCACCTAGATGGTACTCAGTAAATGCCTTTTGAATGAAAGAATGAATGAATGAATGAACAAATGCATGTCTATTGGTTACATAATCCTGGAAAGGCACATCATCTCAACAGGAGTGTCTGAACAGATTCCCGTGCTCCAGCTGACAGTGGACTGTCCCAATCCCTGTCTCCCAGCTTTAGGGAGCCCTGTTTTTCTTCTTAGGTCATTTTTCGGGGTGCTGTCTTCACTTTTCACCATGATTGCCGATGGTTTCTTTGGCCTAGTGCTTACCCTGCTGCTGCCGCTGAAGTCGTCAGCAGCCTGCCTGGTACAGTTTTAGAGATGGTTCAAGGCTGTGCTTTCCCCAAAGTATCCACCGTCCCACCCAAGCCTGCCCGAATACAAAAATACCTTTCCAACCGAGCTGGAACTGGTATGATGAGAATTCCCCCTGTACAAGTTCCAGAGGACCACTCCCATAATATGTGGCTGGTAAGGCCAGAGGGCACTTGTATGAAAGGGTCACCCCTGCTTAGCATGGATTAAATACTCAGACTGGTTTGCACACCCCCGACAAACAGAGAATGACTACAGACAAATGGTGACCCACAGAGCCCTTTGTGGGGAGGAGCAGCATCAGGCACGGGGCCCCTACCTTGGAAGTAACCCTGACCCAGAAGCATTTTGTCAGGTCATGAGTCTCACATTATGCCTTGCAAAACAGTTCTCTGTACTTAAGACTCCATGCCTGCAGAAAGAGTTTTTCCACTCTTTGTTCCTCATTGTTCCTAAACTCCACCTGGAATAGTTTCTGAGGAATTCATTTTAAAAACATCCAAGTCTCTGTTGTTCCTTCTGCTACTCGTAATGAACAAGATTTCTTTATTCTGTGTGTTATCAAGGAAAGCTTCTGGCTGTGTGTCCCCAAGGTGAGGCAGATCTCACCGAAACAACAGCCCACGAAGGTCCCATCCGAGCTCGTTAGTAGAAAGTAAGGATGCAAAAGCCAGCCCGCTTGTTTACCCACTGTTCCACCTTTTATCCCATTTCCATCCCCCTCTTTTCATTTCCACGTTTGCTCAGATTCTTCACACGCTTCCCAGGGTTTCTTTATTTGCCTCCAGAGCTTGAAATCAAATCTGCTTGCCGCACAAGGACACGGCTACTTCACCCTCTGATGTATGCAGCAAATCATGTTACAGTCACTTCAGAAGGGATCTGCAAGGCTTCTCAGAATAGTGCACAAAATCCTCCTGTGTTGGACAAAAACATTTCAATTGGAAGCAAATGCTGGACCTACAGATAGAATGATTTCACATCACAAAAGGCAGACTTCCTCTGATTGGAAACAAGTTACAGATTATTTGATGTCCCCATGTAAAACGTGCATTTCAAGGCCTTTCTCTGCTTTCAAGGGCAGCCTTATCTGGGCCAAGATACAGTATGCTGTGGAACACATTTCCACCCACAGCAGGCACGTAAGACACGCCCTATGTTTTTAATGCATTGCCACATAATTTCTCAAAATGCCCAGTAAGATAAATATTATTCCCATTTTACAGATCAAGAAACTAAGGCTTGGATACTACTCCTCTGCCACCTGCAAAGTCTTACAAGTCGTTAGAGGCAGAACCAAGTCTTGAATGCAAGCTTTGCACCCCGGAATCATTCTTTCCACTGCTCCATTCCCAGAGGTCTGGCATCCAGGGCTTTCTCTGAAGATCATGACTTGTTCCTTTGGTTGGCTAACTATCTCCTCAGTATCAGATGACACTACAAGAAACTAGGATGTCAGGTCAGTTTTGACATGTGTTAGTAACACCAAGCCTCCAGAATCTAGTTATGCATTAAATTCCTACAAAGGGCCAAATATTTTTCCCTAGGCCCTCGGCTTTCAGCAGAGACAAAGACAAATTCCCTCCCTTAATGGAGCTTCCATTCTAGGAAGCAAGTAAGGAATCAACCTCCTTTTTGATGGACCTAGGAAAGGGGAAGGTTCATAATGTCTTTCTACTTATTTAATATGCACCAACTTACATAGCAATTCCTATGTGCTCCATGCTGGTATAAGCACTTCTTAAATAATAGTCCATTTAATCATCATAACAACCCTATGAGGCAGATGCTACTGTCATCTTCATTTTAGAGATGAGGCAACTGAGCTATAGAACAGTGAAGTAACTTGTCCCAAATGGCACATCTCTAACGGGCAGGACCAGGCTTCTATCCCAGGCAGTCTGACTCTGGAAGCCATGCTCTAACCACTTTGCAGAGCTGCCTGTGACAACTTGGGGTTGACCAGAAAAGCGTTCTGCACAGCATGGCTTCACAGTAGCATCTCTGCAATCACCACTGTTACCACAATCATCATTAGAACATGTATAGCATTTTACATTATTGGATGTGATGGGAAGTTGCTGCCATGGGTGATGTTGCCCGAGCTTGTGGCTAACAGCTCATCTTCCTTAGCACGTGCTAAGAGTCAGGTGCTATACCAACACTTTTCCGTGTAAACTACAACTTAATACTCACAACCACCACCCTGTGAAGTCGACTAGCATTACTCCTACTTGAAAGATGGGGAAAACAGGAAGATGGAGGAGTAGGAAGACCCTGAGTTCACCTCCTCCACATAAACACACCAAAACGACAACTACATATAGAACAACTCTCTCTGGGGATGACCTGAGAAGACTCACAGAACAGCTCTTCTACAGTTAAAGATAAAAAAGAGAAACCACACCAGGACAGGTAGGAGGAGAAGAAAAGTGATCCCGTTAGGAGCCACACCTCCAGTGGGTTATCTAGAAGAGGAAGGGGATATCACAAACTCACAGGTCCTCCCTAAAGAGCTGGCTTTGAGCCATGGGAACTGGTACTGAGAAGCCTTAACTGTTTTTGAAAACCAGCAGGGCTATGACCAGGAGAGCCAGGGGGCTGCAGGAAACCAAGACTGCTCTTAAAAGGAGCATGTACACACTTACCTGCTCTGGCCTCCAGGGCTGAGGCAGCAGATTGAAAAGCACCTGGCCTACAAAGGCTGCCCCAGAATGCCCCCCACTCTACACCCAACTCCACCTCAAACCACCTCCTCAACCAAGGTGGCAGCCCCAAGCACATGCCAGGAGAAGCCCCAGCCCACACTCACATCAGCTCCAGCCCTCCTGCCAAAGCCACCAGGCTCATGAAGTCTGCATAGGGACATTACTACACAGGGAGACACCTCCAGACAAACAGAGGTAACTCCTTCACCTAACTCATAGAGAGAAACACAGAAAGCCAAACAAAATGAGAATATAGAGGAATATTTTCCAATCGAAAGAACAAGATAAAACACTAGGGGGAAAAAACCTTTAATGAAATGAAGATAATTAATTTACCTGATAAGGAGTTTAAAGAAATGGTCATAAAAATGCTCACCAAACTCAGGAGAAGAATAGAAAAACACAGAGAGAACTTCAGAAAAGAATTAGGAAATATTAGAAAGAGCCAATCAGAGCTGAAGAAATAATAACTGAGTTGAAAAATACACACGAGGCAATCAAAAGCAGATTAGGTGATTACAGAAGAATGCATAAGCCACTCGGAAGACAAAATAGTGGAAATCACTCAGAACAGCAAAAAGAGAAAAGAAGTTTTTAAAAATAAGGATAGTTTAAGGAACATAAGGGACAATATCAGACATATTAACATTAGCATTATAGAGGCCCCAGAAGGAGAAGTGAGAGTAAAGGGCAGAAAATGTATTTGGTTAAATAACAGCTGAAAATTTCCTTAATCTGGGAAAGGAAACAGATATCCAGTTCCAGGAAGAACAGAGAGTAGCAAATAAGACAAACCCAAAGAGATCCACACCAACACATATTGTAATTAAAATGTCTAAAGATAAAGAGAGAATTTTAAAGGCAGCAAGAAAAAAACAGAGTCAATATAAGGGAGCCCCCATAAGGCTATCAACTGATTTTTCAGCAGAAATGTTGCCAGAACAGTGTCATGATACATTGAAAGTGCTGGAAGAAAAAAACCTACAACCAAGGATGCTCTACCCTGGATGGTTATGATTCAGAATTGAAGTGTCCATCAACAGATGAACAGATAAAGGAGATGTGGTATGCATATGTACAAAGGAATATTAATCAGCCATAAAAAAGGGATAAAATCTTGCCACTTGCGGCAACATGGATGGACCTGGAGGGGATTGTGCTAAGTGACACAAATCAGACAAGAAAGACAAATACTGGATGTTTTCGCTTATATGCCGAGTCTTAAAAACAAAACATGTGAAAAGATAACAAAACAGACTCACAGAGAACAAACTAGTAGTTGCCAAAGAGGATGGTGGGGAGATGGGCAAAACAGGTAAATGCGATCACGAGGTACACACTAGCAGCCATAAAATCAGTAAGTCACAGGGAACATAGCCAACAGTTTTACAATAACTTTGTATGGTGCATAATCTATAAAAATACTGAAACACTGTTGTACATCTGAAACTAATAAAATATTGTAAGTCAACCTGAGGTCAATGGAAAAAAAAAGATGGGGAACTGGGATTTAGGGAGCGGAGGTGGAGATGGCTAGTTGCCCTCCCATCCCTCACTCAACACACACACACACACACACACACTCTTTTTGTTTCTTCTTCTCTGGGAACATTTGCTTGGCTGGATACATGGCCTCCATTGCAGTACCCAGAACCACATGAGTAGATTCTAGATTGTGATTTGTGAACAGAAGTGATGGGTGTGGCTTCTAGGAAATAAAATAAAGGAAAGGTGCCCTCTTCCTCCTCCCTCTCTCTGGCTGGGGCTGAAATGTGAACACAGAGGCTGGCCACCTGCAACCACGTAGACAAAGGCAGGGGTTGACAGAGGAATAAGGTGGAAGGAGCTTTTTCTCCATGGCTGTCAGGCCACCAAAGCAGCCCTGGACTCCTCGCCCCAGGCTGTTACGTGGGGAACAATTATACTGCCCACCTTGCTTAAGCCACTGCATTTGGGACCTCTGGTCCCAGCAGCCTAACCTGTATTTTCAAAACAGCTGTGAACTGTGGAAGTGGAACTTAGACCTAGGCTGTCTCATATTTACCTTGACCTAGAAACCTTTCTGTCCCTTATAGCTACATCACACTGGTATGCTCAAAGTTATGGTAATGGCATGACCTATCCCTCGGAGGGGAGGGCCACTCAGACTGAACCATGAGGCATCCTTCCTTTCTATCTCACTGCACTATCTCCTTTCCAACCTTGGCTCTCTCAAGCTCTGCCCTTCCCTTCTGCTGTGCTAGGCAGTTCTCTAAGCCACGCTGCATCGAGCTAAGGTCACTGGCAACTGCGAAGGGTTAAAAGCCTCTAGCAGGCTTGATTCCAAACACAACTGCTTCTTTCTTCAAGACCCTGAAATATCCCAAAGGGGTGAGACATTTCCCATAGATCTTCATGGAGATTTGCAGGTTTTAATTTTGAGTTTGAACATCATAATCCCGTTAATAGGCAAGCAACATAAAATACAAGAAACAATAGGCATGTAGCCATTACAAAATACTATTCAAATGTTAAAAATTAATAAACAAAGACTGATAAGTAATAAAATGCTTGGGGCCTGATGTGAACAGTTCAGAGGGACACTGTAGCAAGGGCATGGCAAATCCCAAAGCACCAAATTCATGTGAGAGTGATGATTTAGTTTCAACCAGACATTGCTCAATACATTAGACACAAATAAAACTCCAAACTCAATAAAACTCAAAAAAATAAAACACAATTATTTAATGTGATGGGGTTTCAGAGCCTCCTAGGAGCTATAAAAGGGTTTATACAAAGTTTTATGTTTACATAGAATTAATTAACTTTATAATAAAAACAGTTAAGCAAGCAGTGGAGGTCCTCAAGTCTGAGAAACCTAGCATTTTGGGTAAGCCACGTAATACAGCAGGCTGTGAACAACAGCTAGAAAAGGTTTACAATCATTCTCACTGTTGCCTTGGAAATGTCTCTATCATATGGCCAACCTTTGGCCTTGGAACATCATATCCGACTCCCTGAGACATTACACAGATACACATCTGCCTTTTTGTTAAATGCAAGTATTCAAGGCACTGCAGTTGAACCACACAGGGGCAGTGCCCATCTGTGGCTTTCCCAGATTTTCTCATGCCAAGTGATTTGACATGAGAACCAACATCTTGTTTCATCCTTTTCAGTTAGGTATGGGATTGCTTCCTCTGGTAATTAACATGTGGGACATAAAAGGAAATTAACTGATGACTCTCAAATATCGATTCACTGCATTAAATCAATCTTTCTATTAGAAAGCAAGCCGTTGCCATTAGCTTGGGACTCATTTCGCCGGTGCTCAGTTACACTGCTTGAATGGATTAGGCCAATTAAACGAATTCAAGGACACAATCCTACCAAGCCTACGAATCTATGGTAATCAAATTTAAGTCACAGATTGGTTTTCTTGGCCTGGAACGAATAAGAAATAAGATGGAACAAGCACTAAAAATGATACAGAAGTAGCTAGAATCAGATGAATCTGAAAGAGACATACTCACTTTCTTCTTAGGAGAATATCCCTCTTGTGTATACAATCCTTGAAAACAACAAATTGACTTTCTAAATTATCTCCATCTCAAAGACACTACCACCCCTACTTTCATCTTCCCATCTCACCCCAGAATCCCCACTTTCTTTCAAGGGACCTCCAGGTGCTTGGTACTGCCTGAAGGCTGATCCCAGCAAAGCTCTCCAACCCCAGCATCTTCCCTCTGGTGCCAGACCCCCAGCCCATATCACCAGTCCCAATAGAATTCTGTACAGTTCACTTATACATCCTTCCACTAACTGTAAATCCTATGCAGGACTGGACTCCGTCTGGTTCACCAGTATGAGAGGTCTTCATTAAATGCTGGCTGAGTTGGTATGAGTCCCCCATCTTGGAACCCCTGCCCAAAGCACCCCGTTGTGGCAGAAAGGGCACTGTCTCCTGTGGGGCCTGAGAAGGCAGAGTCCTCCTATCAGCGTATATTTTGGGATTTCTTATGGGAAGACACTGTTAAATGGGATAGTGCTATATCATACATTAAGTATTTTTGTGAGCTAGTCCTGGGATCTAACTTCCCTTTATAAGATTCGTTGAACAAGTTTCTTCTGTATAGCACAGGGAACTATATTCAATGTCTTGTAGTAACCTATAATGAAAAAGAATATGAAAACAAACCTATGTGTGTATATGTATGACTGAAACATTATGCTGTACACCAGAAATTGACACAACATTGTAAACTGACTATACTTCAACTTTAAAAAAAAAGAAAAACAAAGAACTAAATAAACTAACAAAGAGTTTTTCTCCAAAAAATAAACAAATAAAATTTTAAAAAATTTTAAAGATTCATTAAAATCTGTTCCAAAAGGTGGTCATGCATATGCATTAGTTACGATGGGCTGCTGTAACAAAATACCACAAACTAGGTGGCTAAAACAAAAAACAAAAACAAAACCACCAGAAATTTATTTTCCTCACCTCTCACTGTTCTGGAGCCCAGAATTCTGAAACTGAGGCTTCAGAAGAGAATCTTTCTTTCACTCTTCCAGTTTTTGGCACCTCCCGGCATTCCTTGGCTTATGACAACCTAACTGTTTCTGCCTTCACATGACCATCTTCCCTCTCTCTCTGAGTTCAAATCTCCTTCCTGCTTCTCTTGTAAAGACACGAGTGCATCTAGGACCCACCTGAATCCAATATGACCTCACCTGACCTTGACTGCATCAGCATGGACCCTTTTTCAAATAAGGTCACATTCACAGGTACCAGGGTTTAGGACTTGAACATGTTTGAGGGGAAGGGGAGACACAATTCAACCCACCCAGATATAATAGCACCAAAATCTAGGTTGGCTACAGTGCATATTAAATTAACCATTGTAGGCTAGCCTGGGAACACAACCACTGTTCATAATACTGAAACTTGGAACACATTGCCATTAGTGTAAACTTACCACCTGACTTATAAAATGCAACACTGCAAATAATTAAGGATGTATAGAAATATGTTCAGTAGGATATCATTGGTGATACTATAAAAAATTGGGAAAACCCCAAGTACTCAACAATATAGGCTTGGTTAAACTGTACTATATACATGTGTATGCTATATATATATTACAATATATATGTTGTGTAGCTATGTTATAGCAATACTATTGATTACTATACAACCAATAAAATGATATGAAAATATGTTCATGATATATTGCCATAAAATCATCCACATATCTATTACATAACTTGGGATTTTTAAGCATACATTTATACAACTACATATACAGCTATATAATCCCTATGTAGCCGTGTGTGTGTGTGTGTGTGTGTGTGTGTGTGTGTGTATGGATAGACACGTATCTGCTCTCACTACATTTCTAGTATAGACAGTATCCAATTACAAGCTGGTTTCTGAAAACATATTTTCTGAAAATTTCATATAAAAGTGAACTGCTTGTTTTAAAAATGGTATATGTTCATTACCAAAATGATAAGCAAAAATAGACCAGCAAAATATTGAAAATTTTAAGCATCTATGATTTTAACTATTCAGAGCAAACAACTATCCAGAGTTACCAGCAGCATAGTGTATAAAAGCACAGAAAATGAAAAATAGGCTGGGAAAAAAATACCCCAACTCAGGCACGCTTTGCTGTATCTACTGGTGGAGGACGCCATACAGTTAGTCATGCAGTCGCCCCAGTCCGTTCTACTCAAGGACCTGGGAGTAGGGAACAGTAAGTAATTTAATTTAAATCATGATGCTCACATTGGAATAAATATAGGTCTAGAATAAGTGGAACTCATTCCCAAGGGAACAAACATTGAGTAAGAATGAAAAGTTGGAGAAGCACCACATTGTCTTAACCTGGCTTGAAAAATCATAGGTGTTTGATAGTTTCTTCATTTGGCTTCTTTGTGTTTGCTGATTTTTTTTTTTTTTTTTTTTTGGAAATGAGTCAGAATCACCTTTATAAAGAAAATAAGAAAATAATAGCTCTATTAACAAAAGTACAATGAAATACCCTTCTCTTCCCCCTACGACTTGTTTGTAGATTGGGAATAGTGACGTTGAGGACAGTTTGCAGCCAAGAAGTCATCATGAACCTGGTCCTCACTCGCCAGGTAGGATTTCTGGTGCCTGTGAGTCTCCCAACCCTGCACCAGGAATCTGGCAGGGCTGGGCAGCCTCTAAGGCTCGGCCCACAGAATCTCATCAGACTCTCAGGAAATACAATCAAAATTGGCTGTTCAACACAGATCACATAATTGTAACTGTATTTTGGCTCAGAGATTAGTCAAGCTCCTGAGAAGGGAAAAACATGTAGTGAATGTGTTCTACCACGTCCTCATTTCAGTCTCACAGCAACCCTGGTGCACGTGTCCCATTGTTCAGAAGTGGAAACTGAAGCTCAGAGAGGTCAGGAAACTTGCCCACAGTCACACAGGGGAGGTGCAGCAGGGACAAGATTCACATCCAGGTATGTCTGACTCCAGACCTGGTGTCTCTCTGCTACACCCACTGGAGAGCCTTGTTCTAGAAAGGAATATTTCCCTCCCTGTCCTCTTCTCTCTCCCTTGTCCTCTCTCCCTCCCTCTTTCCTGTTCAGAAAAGTGGTTTGTCCTTGCTTTCTTCCTAAGACATTCCTTGCGAACATCTTTAAGGCAAGTGTGGTTATTAGAGAAGATTTCCTACATCAATGAAATGAGGAGACATCTTCTATTTTCAATAAATTCTTCTTTCCAATTGGAAATTCTTCTGATTTCCAATAAGTATTTCCCATCTGTTCAAGACAAGAGAAAAAGAAGGGACACCCGTCTACAGCGCGTGGCCAAAAAACCTCAGGAGTTCAGCCCAGGTAATCACCTCACCACTGGGGGCTTTTTCTACCCAACAGTGACAAATTAACTTGCTTTTTAATTTTCAAATCCCATTCTATTTCAGTTCATTACTTTGCCTTTGCCTCCTTCTATCTTCAGAATTTGTCTCCCGCCCATTTAATTGCTTTTTAAAAATGTTCATTTTTTTTAATCTGCCCTGTAACTGTCCTCTGAAGATAGCAACCAATAATTGCACTCTTTAGTCACAGGAAATTTGCTATTTAAAATAAGCTCCTGATCGGACAGGGTCCTCAAGAACATTATGACTAATCAACACACAATGTAATAGCCAAGACGGCCATGCTCTCATTTCTAAATGCTGTTTCATTAACAGGATTCATATCTCGGGTCCGTCATATTCTCAGCTCTACTTTACAGGCTGAACAAATAAAATTCTAAACCATGTTGAGGGAAGGAGAAATTATGATGATTAGCATCTATCAGAAACAGAAGACCCTCATCAGGCAGCCCCTGATAATGGTGCCCACATCTCACTTTTGAATACATTTCAGAAGGCGTGGGCTCACACTCTTAGAAAAAGCCCATAGGTTGTTTTTCCTTGCAGGAAAAATAAAACCAACCTCTTCTTTCTAACTTGATGCACTGGGGGAATAACAGGGGAAAAAAATCAATAACAAGGCTGAAAAAAGATCTTCTGTTTAAACAGAAAGATTATTTGTTCTAGTTCTTTTGAAAATATATTTATTTTTAAATCAGAGGTAAAAGGGAAAAAAAAAAGAACTGCAAAGGGGGAGATAGGAAAAGGGGAATGGCCAGAAATTGGCTTATTTTTTAAAGGTAGAGAAAGTGAATGCAAGGTTTAGAGGAAGCATCTTTCCTGATACTGGCCCCGCCACCGGGGATGTCACCTGGCGCTCTCAAACTCTCCCTTCCAGGTACATTAGAGAGCTGACAACTTCCTGAGTGGCCCCAGGAAGACTCTTCAGGGCTGTGCTAGAGCCAGGGTATGCTGCAGCCACCCCGAACTGGCTCCCAATTTTTAGGAATCTGGGGAACTGGTTGACATCATGTTGGTGGCTTGAAATCAGCCATAGTGGGAGACCTGCCGAGCATCACCAAAGCACATTCACAGTGAAAGAAGAAAAGCCGTCGCCATCTTCCAGATGGATTCTACCCATTGAGACACAAGGCTACATAAACACTAGGGCCATCTCTAAATGCTTCTGGAGGGGTCAGGATAAAGCAGACCTTCCCAGCAGTCTACTCCTGAGAGCCAGAGTTTTCTAGATCCCTCAACCTTTCCTGCTCTGCCCTGAAACACAGTGTTGACTCTCAATGGAGACAACGGGTTCCAAGGTCCCAAGACATCACTCTCACCGCTGGCGAGTTTCTCACAGGTCCCATGCCCCAGTGCCCTGGTTTTCCCGCCAAGTCCTGCCCTTCTCTGCACTCACTGCCTCCTTGGGCCACTCACCAACTGTTTCAGCCCCACCCATAACACACCCAGAAGTGCAGCCCCAACTAAGGAAGTGAGCAGCAGAGACCAATGTCTTTTGTCCACCACTGTATCATACATAATACCTAGCACAGGGCTGGGTATTTAGTAGATGTGCAAAACTTATTGAATGAATTAATGAATTACAGGCAAATCTCTGCTAATCTACTCATTGCTGGCATCAGAGAATCTTGGTGAGGGGCATTAATTTAAGAAATTCAAGGCAAGACACCAAGAACTTAGATTCTAGACTAACCAGTCTTGGCAATTAACTTGCTTATGAAAGTAACTTCTTTGGACTTGCATCCCTTCATCCAGGAAACAGCACCCGGCTTCCAGCATTTTGATACTGGCTCTTTCACTTAATAGCAGACAGATGTTGGCAAATTGTTTAACCTTCCTGAGCCTCAAATTTCCCATCTTTAAATGATAACATAACCTATGTTCTTGTAAACTGCTATTGTGGGGCTAAAAACATATGTGAAGCACACAGAATATAGAATGACTCTATAGAATACAACATACAGAATGAGTGCTCCAAAAATTATTTTTTAGCTTCCCTTTCTCTCTAGTTCATGATTCCACTTGACCTAGTCAGATTTCTCCCAGTGTAAGAACAGAACAGGTGCTGGCTTCAAAATGTTTCCCAAAATAATGGCTCAGGACAGGCTGACATGGAAACTTACTTCTTTATTCTACTTCAAGGATCGCCAGGGAGAAGAATATAAGAATCTTCCTCAATACTTAAAAAGAAATTAAACTAAAGTTCAAACTCCAGATCCCCACCTGACAGCCTCTTGTATGAGTTAGGATGCCTGCAGCCATGAATAACAGAAAACTCAGATAAATCTTGCTAAAACAATAAAGGGATGTATTAGCATCCCTTTAGTAGCCAATAGAGTTGACTAACTCAGCATGCACCACCACCATGTAGTACCCGGATTTCTTATCTCTCTCTATAGCAGGTTCTATTGAAGAGAGACTTGGGACTAATTTCACTCCTGGTCCAAGATGATGGCTGCAATTCCATGAAAATTGTGTAGATATGATAATACCCAGGAGACAAAAGAAGATGTACACATCTATTTTGAAGAGAAAATAAATCTCCCCAGGAGGCTCCCAGAAGAACTCCCTTTATGTCTCATTGACCAGAACTGGGTCCCAGTGGCCACCCTTAAAGCAATAATTGTCAAGAGAATTGAATAATTATTATTGGCTTAGACCAATCCAAATTTGTCCAAGTCACTTAGGGGAGGATGGAATAAAACCAGAGCTCTGCCGACATAAATCATGGGAATAATAGGTGCTGGGCAGGCAACCTATATCATCTGGTGAACCCTCCTTACTCCTGCCACTCTCCATCCAACACACACACACACACACACACACACACACACACACACACAAACACACACACACAGCTGCAGCAAGGAAGATCCAAATCATGTGATAGGCTGACTTGGGATTACTGTTACTGTCAAAAGCAGAGATGAAAGTAGGATATGTTGAGCATCTACTATGTGCTGACCAATAAGCTAAAGCAATTTACCAACCTAATTCTCACGGTAATTCTACGAGACAGGTTTCCACACCCATTTTATGGATGACAAAACTGAGTCACACATAGAGGCCAAAGCCGACAGCCACCAAATGGCAGAATTGGATTTGAACTCAGATTTGACTGACTCCAAATATCATAATCTTTCTACTTTACTAGGCTATCTCATGAATTAGCAACTAGGAGTGATGAATATATTTCCTTTGGACTAACTGCTCTAGAAAAGGCAAGTACTCAGCCCCCAGGCTCACTTGCCCTGGGCTCACTCCGAGTCCTGCCAATAAATTGAGTGATTTTTACAGGAAAGGATCAAAAGCTCTGAGAGCCACATCCTGCTTCTGCTCTTTCTTCTCTGGTTGCTATTTCGGAGTTCTCTTCTATCCATGCCGTTTTTAATATATTCTTCCGTCTTGCTAATGATAGGAAACTTGCTGCTGCGTGGTTCCATAAAACATTATCTCATTATCTCCTTTTGCCTCTCACTGTAAAGTATTTTGTAGCATTGAAAGTGGTGTATGAAAAAAATTAATTTCATTAAATTAATGGAGAGTGTCATGACTGCTCAGTTATGCCTCAGACGCATTTATAGAAGGGGTTGTGTGCATCAAGCTTGTCACTCATTTTGCCATTTTCTCCCACTTGCACCCACCATCCTTCCCCAGGAAGGATGAGGTAATTCTAAATAGCAGGCTTTAAGGAGACATTGTTGCCACCAGCAACCTGGAAAATCGCAAATGCAAAACATGACTTTATATGGCCAATCGACACATTGCAGAGCCAATCCATTTATCTCCACCCTCTTCCGAAGAGACACAAAAGCTAGACCTGAATACGTCATGTTGTAATTCACAGCAGCGCATAAGATTACCCATGTGAAGATCAGCTCACTCCTAGCCCTCAGTTTACATTAAAAATATTTTCTAACATTGTCAGCCATTCCAAAGTGTCCACTTCCTCTTCCCCTACAAAGTCTCCTCATTCCTCCAGCTCTTTCTCAAGAGCTGCCTTTCACAAGAAGTCTTCTCCATTGATTCAAGTTCATAGCACTGTCCTATCTCTAAATTCATTTATTAACTGGTTCACCAAATATTTATTGAGCAATGAGATATGCACAGTTCTATTCGAGGCACTGGAAATACTATGGAGGAAAAGGCAGGCTGGCCCCTCCCCTCCTGGAGCAAATTGTACCTGTAACACATGTTCACCACCCAATCTATGGCTCCCCCAACCCTCCCCACCCCTCTAAAAAAAATTAGACTCTCTCCTAAGGAAGAAGCTGCTCAATGAGTTTAACACAGTCTAAGACTTATAATACTCATCTCATTTTAGCATCTATGAATGAAATCAGCATTCCCAAATTAGATAATGCTGGTACCCCTGTAAATTCGCTCTCAATCTCTACACCCATTTTGCAGTTTTTCCAGATGACTCCCCATTTGCTCATTCAGTTAGTTCTTGGTCTCAGCTTCCCTAGATCCCCCAATTCTCTGCTTTGGCTTCATAACACAACTCCAACTCAGGTCAAATATTCACTGAGTACCTGCTATGCATCAGCATTGTGCTTAGCGTCCTATATACACAATGTCTACTTTTCACAACTTACAAAAGTGATGATGCCGTTTCTCTTTTACAGAGAAGGACACTGAGGCTCATCAAATTAAGGAACCTATTCCCAGGTCAGCCCGTTCACAGGTGGCAGCATCAGGATTTGAACCCATATCTGTCATGCTGGAATTCTATTATTCCACATGACCTCAATCTCTGCCTACTTATTCACATGCAACATGAGAAAAACAGTCCCCACTGCAATGTTCACGTAAGGTTGTCATAATTATCAAGTGAGATTGTTGAATGTAAGTGGTGCTAATAATTCATCTCTCCTGCCTTCTGAGTTCTAACTCATAAGGATAAATATCCAAAACCAAATGGAGATCAGTGGATCAGTTTTGTTAACCAGCCTCTGATAATGAGGGTCCCATAGTAAAGAGGCATTGCAGAATGTTGCTTGGACCTGAAGCCAAGATGGGAGATTCTTACTGTCCTTCCCCATATCTAGGCTAGGTGTCTTCCTGTGGTAAAGTCAACTCTGCAAACAAGTTCTGAGTACATGTCAACGACCCGATCAGCCCACCTCTAAAACCTAGACCCCAGCAGAATGACAACCCGAGAGAATCAGACATGGACCTTCATTACCTTGTCAACGCAGAGACGACGCACTCTGGGGGGAAATGTGATCCAACGGAAATCAAGCTCTCTGCAGTCAACTGGACACTCCATTCTGCTTTCAGGAAAGTGAGTAGGGAGTGGAGGGAAGGTCTGCTCCAGCATTTTCCCATCATTTGGAGGGAAGCAGAAATCTCCTGTAGAATCATAGGGAGAGAAAATCAGAGTTCCTCACAATACAGATATTACAAAATGGAAAGTGCCAGAAAAATTTTTAATTTTTTTACTGAAGTATAGTCAGTTTACAGTGTTGTGTTAATTTCTGGTGTACAGCATAGTGACTCAGATACATATATATATATATATATATATATATATATATATATATATATACACACACACACACACACACACACATATATATATACCTTTATACCTTTTCACATTCTTTTTCATCATAGGCTATTACAAGATATTGAATGCAGTTCCCTGTGCTATAAGTAGGACTTTGTTTATCTATTTTATATATAGTAGTTAATATCTGCAAATCCCGAACTCCCACTGTATCCCTCCACCCCCCTTTCCCATCTGCAAATGTTTAAGTTGTCATTTCCATATCACTTTTTCATTACTGTTCCTACAGTACTCCACACACTTTTATATTATATTGCTAGATAATTAGTTATTTTTTTATCTGACTCTCCTATCAGACTACATTCCTTCACAGAAGATGATCATTTTTCAATTTAACCTCAATACCCATGTCTAACACCATGTCTATGGTGTAACAGGCTGGAAATACATATCTGTTCAGTCAATCAATAAATGGATTCAACTGCTATATAAACACCAGAACTCCATGGAATGGATGGTTTTCCAATTACAAAGCATACTCATACTGATGCATCATTTTGCATTTTTTAATCTTCTCTGCTTACCTGTCTGCTGGCAGGTTTAACTAGATCTGTAAGTGTACCCTTAAATCATTTTATAATTCCCTATCAATGTGATGGGGTCATGTTTCACAACATTGGCTTCATAAATTTACTGTTCATTTTATTCCACCCTATTCTAAAAAGAAAAAGAATTTAAGAGAGCATACGATATAGGGAAACAATTTTAATTCTATGAAAAAATAAGTAAGAAAAATGCGGCAAAGCCACCCATAAATTGTTACCTTTCTTACAGTGTTCTCATCTGGAGTGCTCATCCATCTACCTTAGTGTCAAGACGGCATGGCAAACAACTTTTCAAGAAGAACATTTCACACTTTGTTCATAAACAACCCAATAACTGCCCCCCACCATAAGCTCAATGTTGACAGGGGATGGTAGTAAGTAAGGTAACATGATTCAGCCTTGGTAGCTATTAGCAAGTCTAGCAGACTTTGCAGGGATTCTCTGAAGACACCAGACAGAGATGTACTTAAAAATAAATCGACTTTTAGTGTGAAAGCATTAAGGAAAAAAAAAAAAATGGAGGAGCCAAAGGTCAAGGCTGAAGTGGGTCGATTAAGCACTGTTCCCTTGAAGATACCCTTTTCCTTCAAGAGGCTCTCCCTGCTCCCTGTTTCCACCGAAGAACAGTTCTCTTGGCAGTTATTAATGGGCTAAGACAGCCTGTGCTCTTTTGCTTACAGGCTCAGAACTGGAGCTCAGGATGAAGCTACTTAAATCACACTACAGTGGGCAATCCCAGTTGAGAAATCCAGAAACATCAGAGAAGCCAGATGAGGCATCTGACTTAAATAGAGGCCTGAGGATGGATGTGGCTGGTGAGTGTGCTACAGATTGCTGTCACAGTAAATGACGGAGGGGGCACAAAGAATCCAATCAAATGGGATCTTTTCAACATTTTTTAAAACTTCCCATCAGTTGACTGAGGATGAGGTATCACTGGGGCATAGAAAAATCTATGGAAAATTTTCGTATCTGCTTACTTAGGCCAGTATTTTGGGGAAAATAAGAGAAAGCAATCCAACTGCAGCCACGACAATGATGTCAGCACACTTAGGAAGCTCTGACCTGTGAATTACCTTTTGAAACACTGAATAACACGTTTGTTCAAGGGAGCAAGCGGGGAAATGACATTTATCATCTTCTGTTCACAGAACACTCTGCCTTATCCAGCCACAATACTTCTTTACAACAATCTGGCAGTATCCAAAGCAGAGGTCCATTCAAATAATTAGATCAGTGACTTTAATCAAAACAAATAACACAGGCCCTGCAATGGAAAATACACTGATCCTGGAGCCAAAAGTCCTAGTTTCCAGTCCACTGACTAAGGTGCAACTCCTAGCAGATCAAGGAATATCTTAGAGTCTAGTTTCCTCACCTTTTAAATCATTTAAACATTCCTACCTATCTCTAAAAACATTGAGAAGACCAAATAAGATGATGGTTCTCAACTGGGGCCACTTTGTTCTCTCCATCCCAGGAGGGCATTTGGCTATGTCCGGAGACATCTTTGGTTGTCACAACTGGCAGGTAAAGAGTCCAGGGAGGCTGCTAAACATCCTACTATGCACAGAACAGCCCCCACCACAAAGAATTATTCAGCCCCCAAATGTCAGTAAGTATCACAACTGAAAAACCCTGATGTGTGCCAAGAGCTATAAAGGCATGATTTTATTGGTTAGGGCTGCATTAAGCCACAAGTGGATTAAAGAGTGAAAGATTTGTTTTTTATCACATAATAAAGTAGTTAGGCTGTAAGCAGGCCACTGTTCAAGAGAGCCATCCAAGACTCAAGCTGTCTCTTTATTCCTGCTCCACTACCTTAGTATCTGACTTTTGCCCACACGGTTGCGAGATGGCTTGTACATCGCAAGCATTGCATCCACATTCAAGACAGGAAGGGGAGTAAAAGAGTTGCTGGAAGGATCTCTGCCTATGTTAGGAAATCAGCAAGAACCTTCAGCTTATGTCATTGGCCAGAATTCTATCACATGGCCACTCTTAGGTGCAAAGGAGTCTGCCCAAATAATTACTGGGCAGGCAGCTAACAATGTCTGCCACAGAAATTATAATTTACATCTCCATCATTACTTAATTTCTAAGCCCTAGCCGCTTTGCCTAGAAAACAGAGGAAATGAAAATATATACATAAAAGGAGTGTTTTGAAGATTTAATGAGCACTGTAAAATGTTTTCATTCATTGGACGCTGGGCATTTGATAAACAGCATATGATATCATCATCATTATTTAGACACAGTGGTTGGCTAACCCCAAGGCACCAATTCACTGTCTAATTTCCAGTCCCTCACTGTACTTTGATCTGAGACACCTAGTCTTGTCTTCCCTCTGAATTGTGGAGACACAGCATGCAGGTCACAAGATAAATTGGAAGAGGGAGGCAAGACTTCAGTTCTTGATTCACAGAAATCAATACACAAATGACATCATTGTTACAGAGGTAAGGCTTAGTGCTTGCCTGATTTAACAGTCTGATCTATCAAATGTCCTTTCTGTGTTTGCAAAAATGTCACTGCAGGGATACTGTTACCACATTATCGGATAGTTTACCTAAGCGAGGCTCTTTGGGTTTCATCGTTAGCACTTCTTTAACTCTATCTGTTCACCAAATGATTGTTCATCAGAGCATTTGGCTTGATTAACATTTGTAATTTATCTAGAACTGAAACTAACTAGAAGTCATTCTCAGGAACATTACAAAACCAATCCCAAGTTGGGTCACTGGGAACCTGCAAACATCGGAAGACTCAAGTTTGGACAGAATCCCTTTGATCTTCCAAGAACATGCTGGAGACGCAATCTTTCCAAAATAGGACTCCCTCTCACAAGAGCCCATAATGGCTCCCCACTGTGCATAAGATCAAGCAACAGCTCCTCTGTCTGGCTTCATACACGGTGGTTCTACCCCACCCACCACGAATATTCACAGGAGCAGGGGCCAGGTAACTAGAGTTCTGATTCCTTGTGTTCTTTTGAGTTCCTGTGATTGTGCCCCACATTAAGGGGTGTATCATTTTTACTAATTCTCCAACTGACCCCCCAGTGTCATTCCCCACTTCCCCACTCCCAGCATGCTCTCCAATCACTCAAATCCCTTCCCTCGTTCTCTGCACAGCCCTGTCGACCCCTGCCTCCATGCCTTTACTTCTGTCACTGCCCCTGCCTTGAGCACCCTCTCCTTTCTCTCTAAGTCCCTAATTCCTACCAATGTATGAAGACCCAGCAAGAGGACCACTTGGCTCTACAGTTAACCTCCATTACTCCATTTCCCTCTCATTAATCTCTTTCTTCTCTGATCTCCTGATGTCATGCCAACTTGCTGGGTTGTTTACTTGTTTCAGCATTCATGTTCTGTCTTCAATTGGACTGTGAAGTCCTCAAAGCCAAAGCCCAGAGAGTCTACATCTTTGCTAGTCCCAGAAGGGGAAGCATGGTCTGCATTCTGGGCATTCAAATATATCCTCCTCCAGGGCTAACCTAGAAAACCCAATCAACAAATACTGTGCACCTGCTGGAAGCAAATTCTCCTCCCTGACCATGGCAGGCTCCTGGTTTACATAAAACATCATAGGTGAAAATCCAAAGTAGCCTGAGATTAGAAAGTTTTGGCCAATATTAACACTCATGAATATTCAGTAGGAATTGTTTATTAACTGGGTTTAGAGGGGTCTCCCTTACAGTCACAGGGCTCTGGTGACTGCTGGCATTCAACTGTGCTCGTCCAACAGTAACTAGGCTGCGGGGTTTTGTGAGCTGAGAAGTGCAACACGGTGGAGAGTTACAGCTTCAAAACCAAGCCTCGCACACTGCTCAGGTCCTTCTAAGGCAATTTAGAGACCGCCTGGGGGCCCAGGGGGAGACTAGCAGGTGGTGACCTGACACCCCACCCCCAGTTCAACCAGGCCAGCTCTCTTCTGACAGCTTTATAGATTTGGGCTTTATTTGAGAAAAAAAGTTTTGTTATTTAGAATTTTTTTTTAAAGGAAAGAAAACCACTCTAGACACAAGACTGCTTGGAGTCAGAAGACGAGGTATTTTCCAGACTCAGCCAATTATTGCCTGTGAGAAACTAGACACACTGCAATTTTTCTGATCCTTTAGGAACAAGTGCGGTTCACACCAGACACACTGGGTTGTTGTGAGGACTAAGTGAGACAACATGCACGAAACTCCAACGCACAGAGTAGGCA
Source organism: Camelus ferus (assembly GCF_009834535.1). Taxonomy (NCBI): domain Eukaryota; kingdom Metazoa; phylum Chordata; class Mammalia; order Artiodactyla; family Camelidae; genus Camelus; species Camelus ferus. The sequence continues at coordinate 16,776,489 of NC_045706.1, read as the reverse complement.
TTTACAGCACAAGAGGAGAGCAACCCCATCCTCATCCAGGGTATGGAGAGCAGCCGAAACGCTGGTCTTCAGCGCGTCTAGACCAGGCAGGTGACAAGAGCCCCTGTAAGCCCAGCTCAGAGCAGGAGCACAGACTGCGGTCACGCTCCCCTGGCAACCCTTCCAGCCTCCAGAAATACGCTGCCGTTGTCGGATCTGCATTTTACACTGTCACGCCGACTCTGTCCTCTGTCTTTCTCCTTCACTGTGTAGCAACAGAAAGTAATTATCTGCGCAATTGTTTGTTTAATGTTTGTCTCTCCCTAAATTGTAGGCTCGTGTCCATCTTGTTCAGGGCCAGATCTCGGCATTACCCATACCTCACGCTGAATATCCCTGAAGATGCCCTGCTGAATAAATTACTAAATCATTTGAGTCTGGACATCTTGCTGGACACTGGGAATCTCAAAAAAGTATAAGATAGGATTCTCTGACGTTTATGGGGCTCTCCGGGTGCTGAGAAGGACACAGACAGATACAGATGTTATTGTTATAACCTATCTCATCCAGAGAAATAAAATCAGATTTCTGTCTATATATGTTATTACATCAAATGAAAAATGGCTAGACTGATTACCCACAAGTTTAGAAGACACATTTGGAAAGGTTTGACTTAGAACACAGGCTACACCTATGCATGGAATTCACTCTCAGTTTCACCGCTGAAACTGAGATGCAGTAAAAGGACTGCTCATCAGGAAACATAAGCCATGAGTGTGAACTTCTGTGGAAAGGGAAATACACTAAATCAAGTTCACAGGGGCAGATCCCCCAAATCTCAGGTGATGATCTGTTACTGCTACTCTCACAAGGGCAACTCTGGAAGTTAAGTTATGTTGAGTCCCAGCAGGAACTGGCTATATCACGATGGTTAATGCCTCTCAAGCAAGGCCAGACATCAGAACTAGTGATGATTCTCGCTCATAGTGACAACTGAACACCGTCTATCTCTAATTCTCAGAGCACCCCTCCAGTCTAGGCATTACTGTGCCTATTTTAGAAATGCATTAAATCAGGATCTGAGGGCGTAATCACCCAAAATGACAACTGCACCAGCCCAGCTGGGATTTGGGCCCTAAACTCTCTGACTCAAAGCTCATAGTCTTGGCATGGGTGACCCCTGTTTCTGGGAGAGGAGGGAACTGGGGCCAGAGACTTCGCAGCTTGCCCCAGACACATCCCAATCCCAGGCACTGGAGCATCTCCAGAGAGATCCAGAGCTGGGGGGCCTAAGAGCCTATACCTGGGCTTTGATACCTGAATTACTGGACGTGAGGCCAGACTGGCAAAACAAAAGGTTCCTCTCTTGAGAAGTGACCACATCAGTGGTCACCTTGTGGAGGTTCCGAAGGAGCTCACGTCGTCTCCTACAATAAGTAGAAAACAGCTCTTCCAGGAGTAACGGTTTGCCAGGGAGGGAGCTGAGGCATCTCTGCTCCCAGCCCGAAGTGCACTCCTCTCTCCCCTCCCTCCCGACTCCCTCCCTCCCCAGAAGGAACCACCACCATGAATTGTGTGCAAAACATTCCCCTGCTTTTCTTTTTAAGTTTCACCATTTACGTTTGCCAAGAAAATCTACCCTTTCCTCTGATAGACTGAAGCCTTTGTGAACTTTATGCAAACGGAAAAGTGTGACCCAGAAAGAGGTTTAAGCAGAATGGCCATGACTATCACAGTTAAAACATATATAAAATAGTCACCCAGCCACTTCCTGGTCACACCAAGGAGGAGGGTGGGGGAGGGAGGGCGGGGAACTGGCCATTGCCTCACGTCTTGGTCCTTTTCTAGCAACTTCCTTCTGGTCTTTTATCACCTCACATATTTCTCCTTCTAGGGAAATGCAAAGATAGAACATTAACCCCCAGGGTTATTTGTTTAAATTTTATATTTAAAAGATATTTCCATATTCACATACTCATAATTTTTTCCCTAACAAGCCAGAACCATTTCTACAAATTCAAAAGTCTTTATTTCTCCATGACTTGCAGACAAAACTCAGAAGTGCATCCTTCTCTCTCCTCTCTCCCTCCCTCCTCTCCTCATGATGCCTTTGACCCGACTCTTGCTGCCCAGAAAAGTCTTTATCCTCCAAGATCCTAACTGATCCTCCACGATCTTTTTCTTTATTCACATCTTTGGTTGGCTCACTCTCTCAGGATCTTAGACATCTTCTTTTTTTTTTTCACTGTTGTGGACTCAGAAATCAGATAACTCCTTTCCCTCTATTGAATGGATGTTCGCTCTCTCCTCCTGCCCTGAAACTGTTGATATTATTTAACTGGGAAGTTTGACTAATGGAAAACACCACCATCATCTCCACACCCCATCTCCATTTTCCTCTTTCTGCAGTCTCAATTTTTTTCTAATAGCCACATTGCTCTAACCCATAACATTTCATTTTGTGGGTCTACTTCTCTCTTGGCATTCCATAATTTCTTACGGTCATCAGAGGCACTGGCTCAACTTCCAAATGCAAACAAGAATAAACATGTTCTGTGATCAATGGCAATTTACACAACCAATAAATCAAACGGCACTTGCTCTCTGTGGGAAGACTTTATACCAAAGTTTCTTTTAAGCATTTGACCAAGTGCCTTCAGCAACCAGTAGAGTCCTACACATCGTAGGCGATTCTCAGACCAGGACAGTCTCACCACATGTATGCAAGCACACACGTTCCCACACATGTGCACACAACAGGCACCCCCTGCAATCTCTCATAATGCTATTCATTTTTCCTTCCTAGCTACTAATAATGAAAATGATAGCTAAACTTAATCAAGAACTTACTGTGGTCCAGTCATTGTGTTAAGCCCCTACCTTGTATCATCTCATTTAATCCTCACATTTTACTAAAACCATTTCACAGATAATCAACTTGAGCTTGGAGAGGTTTAGTCCATGAATGTAGTCACACTGTTGGCAGGTGAAGTTCCCCTGCATGTGACTGTTTGATAGACGTCTACCTTCCCCACTGGACAGTCACCTCTACAAGGGAAAACAGAGTGTCTTTTGTGTTCACTGTTGTGTGAGTCCATAGATTGGACTGTGTGTCATTATATCAGCTCATCATATGTGCTTGATAAAAGCTTGTTAAATGGATGAGATCAAGAAATGGTCTTTTTGTGGCATTACTGGTGATGCTTCCACTAACACCTTTTAAAACAGGACTCACAGAGTTTCAACATGACTTCAGAAAAACTTCTCAGGAACACAGGGGTAAATGGATTAAACCTAAAGATGTGCAATGCAGATATGACCTTAGGCAAATGCTTCACTCTCTCTGGGGCTGTTTTCTCAGTTATAAAATGAAGAGGGGCGCCTTCTGTTAAACATAGCAGATCAAACACACATATTTACCTGTGCTTTCTTAAAAAAAAAGTTCTCTGAAATTTCAGTAAATGACTTGAAAAGAGAGTTCAATAACCCAATAAGATAGAGAGAAGGCAAAGGAGATGATAGCACCAAAATTTAGAAAAGAAAAAGAAAAAGGAATCATGGTCATAAACTTAGGCACAGCAAAAAACAAACAACAACCCTGAAAGCTAAGCTAGAAGTGGGAGAAGCCAAAAATTAAGCCTGTTTATTCTGTAGAACATCAGGAAGGCTCAGAAATTGGAAGCACAAAGTGCCTCTGAACACAAGGGCATGGATGCAGCAGGACAGGCTGATGGTCTAAGGAATAGTTAGATTCATGAACCTCCACCCGACCCAATCCACTCTGGCAAGCAAAAGCCCCTATTCTACTCCAGCAAAAGACCAGAGAGTTAGGTGCATAGAACCAAAGGGACTCTGAACTCATGGCCCCCAGGCTCCCTCTGTGACTGCGAGTAGGATGCTGAAAACAGGAGTCAGATGACCACATAGGACACAGTGACAGTCACGGTTCCCTCTTTTCCAATTCGCTCTATAAATGTTCGGTCGGGTTTATACCCTCTAGGCAGTAAGCTGGAAAAGTTTTCTCTGGGAAAAGTCAAAAGCCTAAGAGAAATGACCTATGGAGACTGAAAGAGATGGACGTTCCCCACTGAAACTGACTTCCCCAGTCACCCAAGGTGGAGTCCACCATTGGCGAGCCCCATCAATGTACACAGCTTCCAGTCACTTTTAGCTACATGCATTTCAAAACCAAAAAAATCTTGAGTAGAGAACCAAGGATCTTCAAACATTTGAGAAGACTGTCTACTCTGAAAGGTAGAAATCAAAATAATAAACAGAAGAAAAGAAACTCAGAGAAAATAGAATGTGTAGGGGGCAGGAACAAAAATCCAATGAAGGCTAAAATTAATATTCTCAAAGCAATAGGAAAAGACACTGCCACCATCAAAAAGAACATGATGTTATTTTTTTAAAAAGGAAAGTACATGTGAAAAATTATTGAAAATTTTAAAATATGACAGCTGAAATGAAAAATTCAATGAAGGTCTGGAAAATGAAGTTAAAGAAATCTTCCATAAAGTAAGCCCAAAAAAGGTGAGAAATAAGGGGCGGGGGGGAGGGGAGATAAGGCAATTTGCATAGATCCAGGAAAACCAACTAAGAAGAGCTCCAGAAAGAGAAAACAGGAAGACAGGAAAAGAGGAAATTACCAAAAAGTTAATTAAAGAAATGTTCCAGAACCAGAGGTCGGAGTTACAGACTAAAAAGACCAAGACACACCATCGTGATGGTTCACAACATTGTGAACAGACTGTGGATACTTCACACTTCCAAAGGGGAAAAGCAGGTCAGTCACAGGACTGGGAATCAGAATCAAACCACGTTTCTCAATGGTGACAACCAAGGGGTAACAAGGAAAGAGGAAAATGTCTTTAAAATCCTGAAGGAAATTACTGACTACCTGGAATTCTATACCAAGTCAAAGTGATGATCAAATGTGAAGACAGAATGACATTTTCAGTCATTTCAAAGGTGGTTTTCAAAGGTATATTTACCATACAACCTTTCTCAGAAAGCCAGAAGACAATAATGCTCACCTAGACAATAAATAAAAGTAAACAACAAATGGGAAGACACGGGAGTGAGGAAGTGGGGGATCCAATATGGAAGACAGGCTAAGGGAACCACTGAAGTGGTGAAGGAGGGAGATTCCGGAGTGACAGAGCCTGTACGCGTGTGTGTGTGTGGGTGTGTGGGTGTGTGTATGACTTCTCAGTTGGGACTATATATTCACAATAAGGTAAACACTGGATGTTAACAAAAAATTTTAGCTATTGAGAGGTAGAGCTGAGAAAAAATGTCATGGTAAGAAAGTAAATCATTATCTTCAGGAATAGGAAATCAAAAAATAATATCTACCGTTGAAACTGTTTTTAAAGTATATATGCATGGTACTTAGAAACATGAAAGTTATTGAGGGAGGAATGAAACCAGTAAAGAACTGTCATTGCCTCTTTTTTTTTATTTTTTAATTTTTTTTTAGGAGAGGAGGTAATTATGTTTATTTATTTACTTACTAAGTGTTGGAACCAGGGATTGTATCCAGGATCTTCTGCATGCTAGGCAGGCACTCTACCACTGAGCTATCCCCTCCCCTGTCATTGCCTCTTGAATGAGGGTCAGAGGGAAAAAGAAGTGTGACATAGGACTGCCTCTTTTTGTTATAAATCTTATAGAAAAGGTTGGATAAGCTACTCCGTAGTTCTTTGAGTTTCTAACTGGATTTTTAGGACATCTATTTTGTAAAATGAGTTCACTTGAGTTCCAAATGTCTTACATGAATCCTTCTTGCTCTAATTAAACCCTCTTGCCTCATCCTTTATGGAAAAACAACGGCCCGTGCTTCCCCATTCATGACCAACGCCAAGGTTACACACACCTTGTTGGAGGCTGACCGGCTCCCATGTGACTGTTTTCAAGTTTCCATTTTCAGAGTGTCTGAGCAGAGGCTTGGAGTAGGTTTGTATCATGAAAGGAAATAAAGCAGATGATGAGTACCTTAGTGAAGTAGACTTAGAATAAATAAACTACTTGTCTGAAAAAAGAAATCAAAATCTTCCTTTTCCATCTCATTCGACCCTCAATCCTCAAAGAGACCTTGTGGAATTTCTTTGACCCTCACTCACTAGGGAGTGTTGGCCGGACCAAAATAGGTTTATGTCCTGGCTAATTTTATTTTAAATGGAAATTTCTCTGCAGTACATTGTTTAATGATGGAAAACAGAAACAATTGTATCTTGAAGCTCCCGGACTGGCCGTTGGCTCTGCAGTTAGAAATAACCTGCCCAGGGTTCGCCGCTCTTGCCTCTGTCCTCATTGCCGCCTAGCTCCTCACTCCTCTCCCCACCGCAGGTCTGCTGACCTCCAGACGAAGTAATACATCTCGCTGCTTGTCCCTCAGCTGCCCCCACTCCACTTTCCAACGTGGCAACCCTTAGGAGCGCCAACACGCAAGGCAAAAGTAGAGATTGTCCCCTACCCCGCAAATTGACTCCCCTGGGGGACACGCGGCTGGATTAGGAGTAGGGTAGGCGTGGTGGCAGGAAGCAAGGGTGACGGATGTGAGGGGTATGCATGCGCGCTCTCACACTTGGGCACCCAGCTTTCATCTTAGTAATGAAGATGCATGCAGTAGACAGGAGAATGTCGGTCTCACTAATGCTCCCTTTTGCAGTGACGGGATGTGCTCAAAGTGCCAGCCTCAAAGTGCAGGGGTCTAGAACAAGTGGAAGGCTGGGTGGTCCGAGACAGGGAGCCCTCAGCACAGCCCTGGTGGCCGAGCCACGTGCCTGCTGTCCCCACCTCTTCGCAAGCCCAAAACAAAAGGCGCGCTCCTCCACCACATTTTAGGGAAATCAAGCCACTGATTTCAGCTACCTCTTATCTTTTGCCTTAATTTCAGGAAAAATATAACTACTTCCAGCACAATCCTATCTCAGGTGGAGGAAAAGACCCAGTGTGAAAAATACTGAACTTTGTCCCTGTTCTCTGTTCTAAGGTGTAATATAACCTCATGAACACCTAGGCTTCCAGCACAAATCACCCCTCATCCCATGCCATACCCTCATCCAGCCACCTCCCCAAAAGATAAACTATGTGTCACCAGAATGTATTTCATTAGCCTATAAAGGCTAATTAAATCACCTAATTTAACACACTGTACTTTCCAAGGTTTGATGGGTTTCAAAAACATTACTGATCTGCATGAGACTAAGTGAGCCAAAAGGACCAGCTTTCTTAGGAGACTTTATTCCAGCCACACTGTGTTTCAGAGACGACTCTTGTGGGAGATGCATTCAGCATCAGGATGGGGCTCTTTGGTAGGGACCCTCTCGGGAACACCCTCACCAAATCTCGTGGATTCTACACAGCAATTGTTCCTTGAGTGGGTGGCCTGTGCTGGACACTCAGAAGGTTTCAGAGATGGCAGACACAGACCTCTTTTCTCAAGGGAGCTCCCTGTGCAAAAGAAAAAAAGAAAAAAAAACCCTAAAACCCAGAGGAAAAAAAAAAGTAAAGATTCCTGGAGTGGCACAGAGCCCCAGAGAAATAACAAGGAGAGGGCAGTTCATCCCAGCTGAGGGATCCTGGGACCTAGAAGCTTTCTCTTAAGATGAGCCTCGGAAATCCGTAGTCCTTTCAAGAGCTTGGATGTGAAAATAAGGGCGTGCCAGGCAAAGGGTTGGTGGGAGCGAAGGTCCAGGGGTGAGTGGACTTGACCCGTTAGGGGAAGGCAAGCTCTCTGAAGCCAGCAGCTTGGGGCATATGCCGAGGAAAGGATGATGATGGAGCCTGATCCTGGGTTTCTGGACATCACGACCTCTGTGAGTCTCAGCTTTCCAGCAGAGGAAAGGAGAACTAAGGTCCTGCAGCTTTGTAATTCCATGAGGCTGGAGAGAGGGCTGCTGACTGCAGAACCGGAGAGCCTGCAACCCTAGGACAGGACACAGGCTTCTCTCTGAAGCTGGGGGAGCATTGGCACACGGTTGGGAACAGAGCTGTGACATGGGCTGGGCTGTCTAGGTGCAGTGGCAGCAACAGAGTAAAGATGAACTGGAGAGGCCAGATGTTAGAGGCAGAAGCAAAGAAAGAAAGGGCTGGAGCCCAGATTTCAGCTCATAATGTAAAAGGGAGCAAGCACCACCCTCCATATCTTAAAGAAAAGGAAGGTAAGCAGATTCACTAGCTAGACCTGAAATGGATATTGATAAAAATCTAGCTCTTCAACTCCCTCCTTTTAAGGATGAAAAAATTGAAGTTCACGTAGCCAGTCAGAGACAGGGCAGGACGAGGATTCTGCTCTCCAGATTTCCGATTCAGCATCCTCCAAGGGGCGCCTTCTCACGGTCCACCCTTCCAGGAGAGCTCATTGGCAGTTTTTCCTAATCTTCACAATTAGTCCTCTGGGCTACTCCTCTAGCCTCTGAGATTCCCAATCCACACATTGTATTTGTTGGGGATCTGTTATTAATGAAGCTCAATCAAATGGGGGAGAGGAATTTATTAGCCTTCACCATTGGGAATATTACTCAAAAAACTGAAGAACAAGATGCGTGAACCAGCACCAGATGTTCAACACCGCTCGGTGTGTACCGGGTGTATGTATCTTTCTCTTATCCCTGTTCATTTCTGCATTGCCTCACATGCCGCCATTTCTACACGTTGGGAACACAGCTGCCAGCAAATTCAATTTAGCAAACCTAGCAGAAGAAGAGAGAAGCTTCTTCTCTGTGTTCGTGTGTCAGTCATAGAGAAGGACTCTAATTGGTCTTGTGGTGATTACCTGCCCACCCGTTAGATGCATCCTTACTGATTACAATTAGCCATGCCTCGCTCCCAGGATCATCCTCTAGCCAGAAGGGCGAAGTCTGTTTCCACAGGAAGAAACTCGAGAAAATCTTTCATGTAAACAAAATGGAATAGCTTCTTTAACCTACTAAAGTCATCTCTGTGGAAGATCCTCGGGAAGTTGCTATAATCCGCTCCGTCTGTGCAGGGCATGTGTTCCTCACTGTAGGACACTGGTCACCTGGGCAAGCATGTTCTAGCATGGACCACTGAAGAATATTCAGGCAGTGACATGACATTTCATGCAAACATTTTAATGCAGCTCAACTGACTGATATTTAGGTAAGAGAAATGCATGCAAGTTTCCACTGAGGAAAGGTTTGCTGCGATGTATCCGACCTTGCTGATACGAAACCTCGGTAAAACACCTCTCTCCAGAGTGGAGGCCAGCTGGCCTCTGTCGTATGGCTCCACCTTGCTTGTTCTCTTGACACAAGCCTGTGTTCAGGCAGGAGGCACTTGGGCAACTCTTTACCCACTTTCTGGGTGTTTGGGCCCCAAATTGGAACCCAATTTGAGTGGGTGGGTCTCTGTCTTGTTCCTGAAACCCAGTGCCTCATTCATAGAACCTTGCCTCTTTTTCCATGCCTCAATTCCTGCCTCAGACCTCCACCCCAAGAGGACCAAACATCAACCTCATTCTCAGCAGTCCTCTCCCAGAGTTCTGAGAGATGTCCCAGCCCAAGCATCAAGAGCCTCATATCTTCACTGGTAACATCTGCCTAGGTCTCCAAGCATCATCGCCTCCTGAATTCCTCATTGCCCTGCCCCACCCCAACACTCTAGCATGACCCTCCCTGGTGTTGACCATTAGAGAAGCTACCCCTGATTTACTGCCATTTCTCCCAGACACTGTCTCTCGTGCCTGTCCCCACTCAGGGGGTAGGTCTTATCTGGTCCCAGTGTGACTCACCAAGCTGTATTAAGCAATATGCACTGTGGCAGCCATGACACCAAGACAACAGGCCCACAAGCCCATCCCTTAAATGCAGCCTGCACACAGGTAAAGACTGGCAGGACAGAAATACCCATGGTCAAGTGACAGGCAGCCCAATGCTGGAGCTCCACCTGTACTTTCCCACATAAGCACTGCGAGATACTTATGTGATGGAGATCACACAGGAAAAGAATTATGACAATCTTATTATGCCCCCTAAATAAGCAATGAAGGATTATAGATCAAGCCATTTGTGACTTTATAAAATTGTTTCTGGAGTTAGGGCTAGCCAAGGAAAATATACTACTCATTTGATCCATCTTCAAAGTTCTTCCAGAGACAGTGGAAGGAAAGACTTGAGGCCCCCACAAAATGGGGTTATAAATTTCAAAGCATCTGGCACCTATGTCCTAAGAGCTTAGAGCCGTGGATCTCAAGGTGCGGTCTTGGGAACAGAGCAGCAACAGCTTCACCCTGGAACTTGTTTGAAATCCATACTCTCAGGCAGCATCCAGACTTACTGAATCAGATACTCTAGGCCCCTCATTCTGTGTTTGAACAAGCCCTCTGGGGACACTCATGCCCATTAAGGTAACAGCACTGGGAGCTTTAAAAAATTCAGATACCCACTCCCCAAAGATTCTGATTGGGTCTGGCCTAGCTGGGGCCTGGGCATCTGTGTTTTAAAAATCTCCAAGTTGACTCTAACAGTCATTATTGAAAGGCACAGCTTCGGGGTGTACAAAATCCTGCAGTTTTGCTCCAAGACAGAGTTATATCCACTGTCTCCTTCCCACCTGTCTTTCTTCCCTGCTCACGGACATCTGCCCTTACACTGCATGTTTGACCCCTGCAGGATGGACTGGCCAGGCTCCACAAAGGCTCATTTTCAAAGGCTTCATAAATGTCAAGCTTCTTGTTACTCAGTGTTTTGTGTTAGTTATGGTTGTTAATATCACCATTAAATCAAATCAGGAGATTTCACGGCCATGCTGTGAAATTGTATCCGGAAGTCTGCAACTCTAGCTGAAGTCCTGGTTAGGCAAAGTCACACACGCCATCTGTAAGGACTGCAGTTTGCCAAGAGAGGAAACGCCAGTGCTAAGGAAAGGGCAAACAGGAGGAGTCAAAGGAATGAGACACTGGAACCTCAGTTAAATCCACCTACTGTGTCCCTACTCTTCATGGAAGTCCACTTAAAAGCACCTGTCTGGGTTGGATCCAAATCTGTAGTCAGTCATCAGGCAGGTCCAGGTGATATGTAGGGGCTGAGGCTATGGCTCATGCTTCCCTCCAAAACAGTGGTTCTCAAGCTTTAAGTATGAGGATATTTTTAAGGACAAAATACTTCTCAGAGCCCCACCTAATAGTAAGTTTCCTTTTAGCCTTGTTGGATTGAGAAAATCCACAAAGAAAACTACTCTGAATTCATTACACTTATAAATGAATTTGTATTGTATTTATCATGTGAATTTGAAGCTTCATACCTGTGTGCTCATGTTACTGGACCAAACTTGGGTGGGTGTGCCTGCACAGTACAGCCAATCCACTGACGCCGGGTTGTGGTGAAGGCAAGCACAGCGCTTGCTGTGCGGTGCCGGTCGAGGTGTCCAGGATGGCTGGTGCTCAAATGAGCCCAACCTCCCTGAGGGCTTTCAGCAAAGCCTTTGTAAAGGCCAGGTGAGGGAGGGGTGTCCCAGGGTACATGATCAGCTCGTGCACAGTTCCCTGATTGGCTGATGGTAACAGGGCAGTTAACACTAGCAATCCTTAGGCGCCAGTATGTCTGAGGGCTTTGTGCTCACAGTCATCGAGTAGTTAATTTCTTTCATCTGGTGTGGGGGTTAGCATCCTTAAAACAACGCGGAAATGTGCATCAGATCCTGTTATCTGGGTGCTTCAGAGAAGAGCTAGAGCAGAGGATATGGGAGAGGGGTCTGTCCCAGGAAGGCCTCGTAGGGTCCTGCTCAGTTACACTAAACATTTGCTCAGCCTAGAGGCAATGCTTAAGGTGTAGATGGAGTCCAGATCCCACTGCAGTCACATGGCCTGAGGGGAACCACTGCTTATAGCAGCAGGGGCAATGGAAACTCAGCAGCTGTTTTGTACCAGTTTCATGTACATAAATGTCGCAGTTCTCTTGCATCCACCACTAGCCTGAGCCCTAGAGCGGCTCAAACCATCACCAGGTGTCCTGTGGTGTCTAAAAAAAAGCACCTTGAATCCTCATGCACTGCTGGTAGGAATGTAAATTGGTGTAGTCACTATGGAAACTGGTATGGGTTCCCTAGAAAATTAAGAACAGAACTACCATATCATCCAGCAATTCCACTCCTGGATATTTATCCAAAGAAAACAAAAGCACAAATTCAAAAAGATACATGGATTCCAATGTTCATAGCAACACCATTTACAATAGCCAAGATATGGAAACAACCTAGTGTCATTGACAGAGGAAGGGATAAAGAAGATGTGGTATATATATACAACAGAATACTACTCAGCCATTAAAAAGATAATGAAATTTTGTCATTTGCAACAACATGGATGGGCCTGCACGGTATTACACTAAGTGAAATAAGTCAGAAAGAGAAAGACAAGTACTGTATGATTTCACTTGTATGTGGAATCTAAAAAATAAAACAAATAAATATAACAAACAAAAAAACAAATTAAAAAAACCCCCAAAAGGCCCCTGATTCCTGCCTACATTTTTCTGAACCACTCACTCTTACAAAATAAATCTGGTCTATTTAATTGTAATTCCCTGACAGAAAGGACTAAATAAATTAAGGTTGGCTCTTTCTTTGCTTGAATGACTCGAGCCACCTCCAAGGCTAGGTCACCTCTTCACTCTCTCAATCTGTTACCGGACCCCTAAGGCCCTCCCTGTCTCCTCCAGTCTCTTGTCCTCCTGCAATAAGAATGGATACTCTAAAATACAAGCCTGATTGTGATCTTTCCAATTTCCCATTGGCCTTGGGAAAAAATCCAGATTCCTGAACACAGCAAAGTGCTTCATGAGCTGACCCCTCGTCATCTCATCCTCTGCTTAGCACACCCTGTCTTGAGGAACAGGCTGGATCCTACCCACCACTTTCAGTTCATTGAATTTATCACCACTAGCCTTCCTGTAGCTCCTTTCCCTGGCTAATTCTTACTCATTTTCATGCCTCATCCTAACCTTCTGCTGCTCCCCAGAGGCCTCCTTGGCCACCACTGGTCCGGATTAAGTCTCCTCTCCCTCCTGGATATTCTCACAGCAGCTTATTAATCACACCGTACTGCATTTGCTCATTTTCACGGAATCCTAGAATACATCACAGAGCAAGCAGATAGGAAAAATCAATTCAAGTGACTTGTGCTGCCACATGAGATGGAGAGACAACAGTCCCCAAATAACACTCTCCTTCTTGGATGGTTCCTTTGGATGAGTCAGTGGATGACCACCAAGGCTATAGGGCACATAAAGGCAGTTTCCATCCATTTCCTTGGCTCACTCCACTCCCTACCCTCGCCATTATTTGGGCAGGAGATGACCAGCGAGGCCAGTCTTTAGTGACCAAGGGACTGGAGCTGTCCCCACTGTTAGGAAGAAATTGAAAGAATATTTAGTGACATTTCTCCCTTAAGGGCTTAGGACCCAGAGGCCTCCCATGAATTTCTAAAACCCAGCTACTTCCACCAAGGGGATAAAAAAAATCTTTGAAGAACAATTCAGATCTTGCATTTTCATGAAAAGGGAAAGCAGAATGAATCTATGCAAGTGATCCTTCCCAAGGTCTTCCGTGATATTAAAATGGAGCATTCCTGTGGACAGTCTAAAATAACACCCAATACAGAGAGTCATCTTCCCTCAGCAATCTAAATAATGCCGTGGATAATTTCACAGTTTCCTTATCATGCTCGATTCACGGTGCTTCCGTCAGATTTACATGCCATTTTCAGAACAAAAGCTCTAAGCCACATAGGTAAATGTTCCAGGCAGCAAACATGTCTTTTTTTTTTTCCAAAACAAAAATAAATTTATGGGGCTTTTCCCATTGGAAAATAAAATGTGTCCATTATATATATTCAAAAAAGTATAGCTATTTCTAAGGAAGAAAGTAAATAAAATTCAAAATTTCAACACCCAAAAGTACCAGCGCTACTTTTTTTTTAACTGCAAGCCAAACTGAGTTTTGTTCAGTTCCTCCCAACAAGGCCTCTCTCAAGCCTTCCCATAGCAGATCCCTTTGTCTCAAACCATTTTCTCATCCCTCCAAACCCCCACCTTCAACCTCCTTCCCTGGTCCTAGATTAGACATGATTACTGATTATATTAATTATTCATTAATTATGTCATTGATAACGTGATACCATGCAATAAAATACAGTAAACTACACTGCAACACAATACTATATAATAATTATTGGACATGATTTCCTCCAGGAAGCCCTCCCTGACTCCCCAAGGCTGGGATAGTGGGTCCTGCCTTGCACACTCACAGTGCCAGTCACAGAACTGTTCACCCTGTGATAATGCAATTACTACTGATTCTTCTCTTTCTCCTACCAGACTGTAAGCTCCACAAGGGCAGGGCCAGTTCTACCTAAGTCACCGCTGTCAGAAGTACCCAGCACACACTCACTGTCTCTCGCAAGGGGCAACCCTACGTGCTGTTCTATGAGCTGCCATGTCCCTCAGTGATAGACAGTGAACGTATTTCTGTGTCAGTCATGACAGAGTTATATCGTCATTCTAAGTGACTGCATTGTATTGCATGGAAAGCTTAATTTCTTTAACCAGGCTTGTACTGACTGCTGCTATAACGTTCACTGAGACCAGATGATCATTTCTTTCAGAACTTGGGGTTCAATGAGAGTCGTTACTGGGCTGGAAGAATCTAGGAGTCTAGGCTGATATGAGGAAATTTAACATGAGAGTTTTCTTACACTTTCCATCTGCTCCAAAGGCTTTTTGCTGCCTACTTGCTGGGTCTTAGCTGCATTTTGATGGTCGATGTCGCCAGATTCATGATCTTCAGTAAGTGACGCAACGTTGTTTTAAAATACTTGGTATTTTCTAAGCATCTGTAAACTGCTATTTAGCAACATCAGCCTAGGGGAAAGATGTCATTCGGAGATAAATACTTTGCCTGGAAAAGACCATGAAATAGATAACTCACACTGACAAAGTAAAACTGACCTTTTCTGTACATTACCAAAAGGCTTCTAGGAACTGAGCACATTCTAGCCCTAGAGATGAAACAATCCATCATTCTCTAGTAAATTGGATTCACAGAGCTCCTATTGTAAACCCAGGACCATGCTCAGTACCACAGGGGGATAAGCTATACCTTTTTGCAATGGGAAAGTTTATAGTCTCCCTTAATGACAAGCTGTTTACATCCAAAGCTCTAGACCCCCAAAATTCAACTCAGAGCCCCCAAAATGTACAAGCACGCTTGCATTCATGAGCAAACACGACCACCTTCCCCTGCAAAAGCAGATGAGTCAGTGTAACGGCTCTCTGAAAATAATTCAAGGACTTGGGGGGAAGTGACTCACTGCGTTAAGAAAGGAGTCTTTAGGGCTACTGAACCAAGGCACGAGGGAGCTGAGCAAGGCTGCAGAGCATCATTTTTCTCTCTAAATGTAAGTATTATCACTCTTCTGCCATGTCAGGATGCAGACACACAGCTGAATAATGACCGGAGCTTCCGGGGCCATCAAACAGCGTGGTAATGGCACCAAGCATTTACATATTTCCTGCCCCTGAGGTGCTCAGATGCCCTTTACAAATGCTTTTAAAGAGACAAACAAAAATCTCCCTAATGCGCCAGTACAAGGGGTGACTAGTATCTCATCTCTGCAGTGGAGACAATGGGGATCCAACCGGATTGGCATCAAAAGCTGGACACACAACCATGCATGTTTTGACCCAGCATCCTCCCCTTCCTCTGAATTCAGTTCGCGTTTTCTGTCCCTACCTCTGATCTGGTTGCCTGCTATGGCCAAGACAGACAGTTCTCACGAAAATCTCCACATGTCCCTCAACACTTCCCAAACTCCCCTAGAGTTAGGTCAGGGCCAACTGACTAGATTCGGTCAGTGGACAATGAGCAGACATGAAGTGTGTCCCTTCTGGGTGGAAGTTAAAATGAAGGCCTCTACTGTCACTCTCTCCCTGGCTGCAGTAAGCTTGGGGGCCACGTGGTGACATGGAGGCCTCGCAAGATGGAGGAACATGGGAGCTCGGAACCACGTCACCAGATGGAGAACCCTAACCTGAGTCAGACTTGACAACTGTGAAGTTGTGCTAAGCCACGAGGATGCCTGTCTTGCCAGACACTACTCACCAGTCATTCCTTCCCCCCGCCACTCCTTTCTGGCAGAGTCCCAGTGTCGTTTGTGGTTCACTCTCCGCTTGGCCACATGCTCAGAGTACCCAACTAAACACTGTGCCATTGCTAAAACCACAAGCACCAACAATATCATAAATAACACCCAAGGGATTATGTGCAGGGGTAAAATTAAGTGCTAAGAAATAGAGTCCATTTACACAGAACTGCAAGAGAAATCCTTGAATGGTGAAGGATTTTCAGAAGAGCTGCTTTCCCCTTGTTGAGAGCTGAGAGTTCACCCGAAATGAAGGAACCAGTCCCTGGACTGACAGCTCAGGACTCAGACTGAATTTCCAACAGAGCTTGTACCCAAAACTCCATTATATAAAGACTGTTTGATGTCCTTGAACTCCCGGTACAAGAGCAGTGTATTTTTCTTCAAATTACGTCCAAACAATTACATTTGTATTGTACTCATGTCCTGTAATCCAAACTCCATTCCTCCAAATTGTCTGCAGTAGGAAACATGACTAACTTCTACCCCTGCAAGAATATTTTTTTTTGGACGTGTGTGTTGACATCTTTTAAACAGATTCTTACAAATTGAACTTGTTACACAGTCTGCAAGTACTACTTGGAATGTGCGAGGAAATCTTACTGCACTGAGAACAAGAGCTCTCGTCCCCACTCTGCCCTCCTTTGTCTTTGATCACACTGAAGTTCCGGGCCAAGCCAGATCCGCCCAGAGCACCGTCCACACCCTGCTCCCACCATCACAGCCCCAAGTGGTCCAGGTGCCAGGAGGACGCTATTTGGTGAATGGTTCCTAGACTTCTCAGCTTTCTCAGGGTAGAGAGAAATTTTGCCTGGAGCAAAACACCAAGATCATCTTTCTCACATCTTCCTTCTCTTTCTCCCAAATAAAAATATTAAGAAAATACTGGGAGACTGAGAGAGAGAGAGAGAGGCTGAAAATGAGAACCCCTCCCCCTCTTGGCAACCAAAAGAATTCGAATGAATTTCACTAATAAAGGATCTGAGCTTTCTGATGCTACAGGCATTGTCCCTGGTCTAAACGTTCTCTTCATTCCTTTCCTACCGGTGCTCTTAGTTCCACAGACCCACCACTCATTTCCCGCCACCTTGACTTTTTGCAGACTGCCGGCCCACCCCACAGTGTTAAGGTGACTCCCCACAACCACATCCCAACCCCTAACTCTCTAGCACCTAACTGCTCACCTGGGATAACTGGGCTACCTGGTTAGCTGCTGGAGGGCCAGCTAAGGGTTCTGCAGTCAGGGCCCAGGGCTCAGGTGAGTGTCCCCCCAGTGCAGAGAGTCAGCACCATCCTAGGGGAGCCCTTCACAATTCTTGTCCTGACTCATCAGAATCCCTGTGGGAGAGGACTGGGCACCTCTACTTTTAAGAGGCTCTCCTTGTCATTCTGATGATCAGCCAAGTTTGGAAACAAGCAGAAAACCTTTGAGGAACCAGATGTTGCCAAAAAGACACACAACAGACACTTTGATCTGGGAGGTCTCTGAGGGGCACACTTTCCTCATGCACCTACCACTGCCCCCAGACTTTAGGATGAGGACACTGGTCCCACAAAACCAAGTCATTATCAATTGCCACCATCCTTATTTTTTTTAATCTTAAATTTTAAATTGTCAGGGGCACATACGAGAAAGCCCTCCTGATAGAATTCAACATTCCCAAACTGTTCTTTTTTTTTTTTTCCAACAAATTATTCCATCAATGCCAAGTTCCTCCTTTCCAGTGTTTCCAAGAGTAACAGATCATTATGATGGGGGCCAATCTCCATAGGTAGCTATGATAACTTCTGATCCTGGTCTCTCTCCCTAGGTTCCCTTGAAGAGCCAAGGTTGGTTTTTGGCTCCAGGGAACATCTGGCAGTGTCTGGAGACACTTTCGTTTTGTTTTGTTTGGCATAACTCAGTGGGGGGGGGGGGTTCTACTGCTATCCAGTGGGTAGAGGTCAAGGACACCGCTCAACATCCTCCAATGCCCAGGACAGCCCCCCGACAAAGCATTATCCAACCCAAAATGTCAGCTGTGCCCCGGCTGAGAAACCCTGGCTTAGCGCAATGTTCTGTGCTGTATTTAATCGGCAATTAATAAACTTTTTTCAGTTCTAACTGAATGAAAACTCTTTTTTATTCTGATGGTAGAGTAGTCAATGTGACAGACAGTTGTCGCAAACCTTTTATTCATTCACTCAGTATCTGTCTTAAATTCCAACTGTAGGCAAGCACCATGCTGGGAAGAGGGGTTTAGAGCAAAGAAGAGATGGTCCCAACCCTCGCGGAGCTCACAGCATTGTTGAGGGGACGGGCACCAGGCAAAGAATCACCAAATTCAAGATGAAACTGCAGCTGTAAGTGCTGTAGGGAAGTGTGAGAGCGAGTGATGGTAGGATCTCACCTAAGCCGGGAGACACATCCCTGAGGAAACGGCGGTTGGGCTAAGATGTATGGGATGGACAGGAGTCTGAAGCAAGAGGGATGAAAAGAGCTTTCCAGACAAAGGAAGGAGAGCATCCAAAGGTCATGGGAGGAAGGAGCGTGGTACGTACAGCAAGCTGAGACGTGTGCGGAGAAAATGAAGGTGGCACCGGAAAAGGCTGGAGACAGGGTGTGGCGTCGAGATCAGGAGACACTTTGGCTTCGGGAACGTTCAAAGGGTTGATCTTTCTCTTAGTAGCCGTGGGAAATCACTCAAGCCTTCTAAGCTGGAGGTGGAGCTTCGGAAGCACTGTAGTATCTCTTTGTCCATTGGCTCCCGACCCTGTTTACACATGAGAAAAACTCTGGGGAGCTTTTCAAAAATACTCTTCTTCAGCTCCTACCCCAGGCCAAATGAATCAGAATTTCTAGGGATGTTTCTCAGGCGCCAGACATTTTTTTAAAAGGCTGAGAAACCATGTTCTAAGCTATCACAAGCCCCCAGTTCAATCTATACCTCTATAATCCATCACTTAGTCCATTAACACAGGCCTGACGACTAAAGACCAAGTTACCCAGGGACAGCCAGGACTTTCCATTGATGGAAAAGCGATTCCATGCTAAGCTTTGGACCAGGAAGGTGGCTTTATTAGCAGAGGGCCTCGCTCTAGCATACCAGCTTATGGGAGATACAATTCTATTTCCAGTCTTCACAAAACTACAAACAACGTCAGGGCCTCCGGAATAGAGCTAGTCCCTATGAGTTTAGAAATCTGAAAATGCCAAGGATCTGCTATATTTAGAAGATGGAATCTGCTATGGCAGAAATCAGATTTACATGATACAGCAAAGCAGTGGGAAAAATGGGAAAAAGAAAAGTTGAACCAAACAAGCAGACTCTCCGGTCATGCGGAGAGATGTTCGGTTTTAAGGCAATTTCAAGGGGAGTAGGCATGGAATTAGTTTCTGGCGTTTGTAGTTCCCAGGTTGCCTGGAATTGCAAATAATTTATGAAGTTATGTGAGATACTTTCATGCAAAATGCTCAAGCAAAGGGCCTGGTCTTCTGCTGACTTACCCCATTATGGTACAAATAGGAGACTAAACCAAAGTGAATGTGACAGAAATAATCGCACATCATTGTAAAGCCTGCGCTACGCACCAACAATACAAAAAAAAAAAGACCCAAATTTTAAGCTAACATGAGCAGGCAGAGAAGTGGGGCATTTTTCAACACAACTTATTATACCAAATAGGACAGATAACTCAATAAAACTAAACTAGTTCCATGACGTCAGCTCTACACCAGCAGATAATTCATTTGCCTCAGTTCACCACCCACACAGAGCACTGTTTATCAGAGACACCTGGGAAACACAGTGTCTCTCGGCAGAATTCGTGACTGCGGCTTCTGGTCAAGGCCACTGGCAAAATGAATGAGAGGTGACCAATAATGCTTTTGGTGATGCTTATTCACGGATGGTGGGAGGAGGGACAAAGGGCAAGAAGAAAATAATGCACTGGGTTACGTGGGCCAAAATTAGGCCCAAGGGCCTCCGACTCTGAACACAGAAGACCCAAAATAGACTGTAAATCTTTCCAGAAGCTTCCCATTGAGGATCGCCTCAAAGTACTGTGCTGAGCTGACATTCTATGATTCTGCAACGATAGCTGTCTAAGATGAAAGGAAACAGAGCAAAGAAAAGTATCCAGGCAACGGAGATACTAAGAAATTTGGAATATTTTGACCAAAAGAGAGGCTGGTTCTTATTTTTTTATTCCAATTATTTGTAAAATTAAACAGTAGGAACCCTTTAGTAAGCCAGTGATCTCTACTCATGCATAAGCCAAACTCCTCTCATGACATAAATCTCACTTCCCCCATCACAGCCCATTTTTTTCTTATTCAAACACACACTTGAGAGTTAAGAAAGGTCAAACTGCTATCAGGATTATAGATTACGATATCACCAACTAAATAAAATTTTCTCCAGGCAAGGAAAAAAACATCATAAATATTTCATAAGAATTGCTTCTTTATAATTTTTTTTTTTTACCAGTCGATCAATTGGCTAACAGTGAGTGATACACAAGGAATTTTGGGTTTCTAAGACAAACTGTGAATTAAAGTATTAATCAAGGAAACTCCACTTAATTATGGATTTCTGAGAGATGTGCATTTACACTTTTTTTTAATTGAAGTACAGACAATTACAATGTGTCCATTTCTGGTGTGCAGCACAACGTCCCAGTCATTCATATATATACATATATTTGTTTTCTTTTCTGTTTTTGGCACTGTTTGCTCTCCCTTTCATACACATTCCTCTAAACTGAAAGATGGATGAGAAGGACATTTACAGAAGGCACACAATTTCCAGACCATGAAATACTTTGTCTTTTTTTGATTAAACGTATAGCTCCATCAGAAAATGACTAGATGGTGGGGTCATTTTCTTTACATTTTATTTACAGCTAAATGAGGCAGATGACTGATACGGTTCCTGGAAGGAGGCCCACTTCCAACCAAACAGGCACACTGTGCCTTACAGTTAGGGAAGTTTCTGCTATGGACAAGAATGACTACCCTGACAAACAGTAAATCAAATGATAAAAGTTTCATAAAATACGTACTTTCATCTTCCTCTTTGTCCTGAGGCCCACATCTCCACTGGGAAGGTCCCCTCTCAATCACACCACCGATGAACTGTAGCTAATTGATTTCCTAAAACCCACCGAGACACAACAGGAAGCTAGGAAATTATTCCCACCTTTACAACTTTATTTCCACTCACCCCTTAAACAGTGACTAGAAGTCTACTGTTAAGAGTATATCACTTCCCCAAAGCCGTTCTAGGAACTCGGGAAACCAAACCACCCGTCTTCATCAAATCTGATCTAGTCGTGGACTCAAATATAAATCAGGATGTAGTAAGGCACTGCCTTCCTCGGGTGGGGACTTGTTCAGAATACCCTGGGGGTTCAAATCATTGTGAACGCATACTGAGGGTTTCCCAAGTGCCAAGAACTTTATATGGGTTATTTCATTTAATCAAGCAGGGCACTATAATCTCCACATTTTAAAGAGGGAGAGACTGAGGCCGAGACAGGTTCAGTAACCCACCCTGCATCACACAGAGAATAAATGATGGCACGAGGTAACTGGACAGGGATGTCCTGCCTCCAAATCCTCTGCTCTTGACTTCTCCACAATATAATCCTGCCAAGTGGCGGTGGCGAGTTTCACCTCTGATGGGGATGGGGAGAAGAAAGCAGGAAAGGCTTCACGGAGGTGATTTTTGAGCCAAGTCTAAAAGATGAGGGAGTACACAGGAAGGTAGACCAGGAGAGGGCAGCGGGAGCAAGACAGAGGTGCAAGCATCTTAGCCCTCCGGGCAGCTTCAAAGCAAGGACTGGAGAAGTGGCGACATCCACAGGGACAGGCAGTGCAGAACCTTAAATGCACACTAAGGAGTTTGGACTTGAGCCACAAGCAGTGGGAGCAACAATGGGCTTTAAGCAGGTACATTGATGTGGTCATATTAGCATTTTAGAATGATCCCTTGACACAGTGGAAGATGGATTAGAGGGACACCAGATGGAAGGCAAGAAGATCAGATAAGAAATAACTTCGTTAGCATGGGGTAAAAATCACTGGGGACAGGAGAGATTTGATGAAATATATACAGCTGTGGCGAGTAGGAATGTGACTGATTAGCCCTGGGAAGAGAGGGAAAGGGAGGTGGTATGCAAGTCACTCAGATTTCCAGGGGACCGAGAGGTGCCATTTACTAGCTCAGAGACTAGGAGGAGACACAGCTGGGGAGCTGGAGGAGGGAGGTGATGAACTTATTTGAGGATATCTTAAATATCAGGTTTCTATGGATCTTCTAAGAGGAGGCATATCCAGTAGGCTGATGGAAATGGGGTCAGAACTCCTTACAGCTTGCACATATCAAAACAATAAAGGTCATAAGGAATGGAAAAAGGACACCCTGGGTTCCCTAATGGGCCAGTACCCGCTGTGGCATAAACGAGAACACTTGGAAGCCCAGAGGCAACAGAAGGAGCAGGCTCCGTTCTCACCACATGGGGGCAGCACAGTCCCCTCCCCACTGGCCAGCTGCTTCTTGGTTATATTCAGGTCCTAACTGGTGACACAGGACACCAATGTTCCACCTAAAGAAGCTACCCAAGGAGGCCCTCTCCATTTGCCCTTCGGGCTTTCAACAGGGAGGCAGGCTGGGACAAGCTGTTTTCCTTTCAATAAACTAGTCCTGACCATCTAAGCCCGTGGTGACAGCCAAGGTGAACTAATTTCTCTCCTCTGTCTAAACACATCCCCTTACAGGGCCCTAAAGTGTTCCAGAGGTAACGTTTATGGGGGGTTTCTTGTGGCCATTCTGTCGTCAACAATTCCACATGCCCCCCCCCATATTTTTCCCTTAAGGCAATTTGCAGTTTATAATTGCATCTGCATGTGATTATTTGATTAACATCTCCCTTTACATCTGTCAGGGTCTGTGACCATTCGTGTCACTCACTGTGTCCTAGTTAACACTCACCATTCAAGAGAGTAACATTAAATGCTTCCCATGAGTCAGACACAATGCTGGGTCTCATGGGTCTCCAGCTGGCTGAGACCCAGTCCCTAAAATCAAGTCGTTTATAGCCAAGTGTGGCTCCAATATTGTCCTCTTGGTCAGCTAAGGACATTGATTCTGACTCTGCTGAAAAGATCCTTCCTCTGGTCCCCCTGCACCAGCCTCTGAAGGGCCCCTCTAGGTCTGGCAGGGACACAAAAGCCAACGACAGCAGAGCCTGGGAAGGAAAGAGCTCCTGTAAGTCATCACACTAGGTGAGACCTGAGGCTAATAAAACACTCTGAATTACTCTTATAAAGGATAACATTTTGATTCTTAAGTGAGAGAGAAATTGTACTTTCTTTAAGAGTCTCATTTTGAGCTGTGAGATGCTTCCCCCATACTTCACAATCAGAAGGCACTGTCCATCCACCTCCCATAGCAGAGTCTCAGGGAACGGAACCATCAAAGCTAAAATTTACATACCTGCTCCCGAAACAGAGGATTTTAAATCTTTCTGCTCAATAACAAGAATCATCATAATTCAGCATAAAGAATTACAGACCAAAACTTGATCGGAAGTGACGAGCTTAGAGGGAACAGAAGAACACTGTCCAATTATTATTTATGAAGTAACTTTAACACTGAATTCTTTTCTTTAGCTAATTTCTACAGTCATCTCTCTATATAGAGAAATAGATACATATACACCTGTATATATCCATTTCAGTGAGAGATAATTTACATACCATACAATCTACCCACTTAAAGTGTGCAATTCAGTCACCTTTGATATATTCACTGAGCTGCAAAACCATCACCATTATCTAATTTCAGAACATTTTCATCACTCAAAAAAGAAACCGCTTACAAAAAGCAACAACTTGCCAATCCCCCCAGCCACTGGGGACCTCTGACCTACTTTTTGTCCTTATAGACTTACCTATTTTGGACATTTTATAGAAGTGAAATCATATGATATGTGGTCTTTCGTGACTAGCTTCTTTCACTTAGCATGATGTTTTTAACGTCCAATCTTTCATTCTTTTTATTTCCAAATAATATTTTATTGTCTGGAGAGGCCGTATTTTGTTTATCCATTCACAGCTGGACATGTGGATTATTTCCACTTTTTGGCAATTATGAATAAATTTGCTGTGAGCATTCATGTACAAGTATTTGCATGGACATGTCTTCATTTCTCTTTCATGTTTGCCTAGTAGTAGAATTGTTTGGCCACATGGTGACTCTATGCGCAACATTTTGAGGAACAGCAAGGCTGTTTTCCAGATCACTGCACCATTTTAAATTCCCGCCAGAAGTATTTGAGGGATCTGCTTTCTCCACATCCTGACCAACACTTATTACCATCCATCCTTTTTATTATGGCCATCCTACTGGGTATGAAGTGGGATCTCATGGTCTTGATCTGCATTTTCTTAATGACTAATGATGTCCTTGGCTATCTGAAGCCGAAAGTTCTGGAATATGATATAGACCTTCTTCCTGCTTCACTGAAATGAAAAACTGTCTTCTGAGAACCTAAGCAACCATATAAAGCCCTGGGATCTAGAAGATCTCTATAATATCAGTGGAAGCAGAGAGTGCCGTCAGTGATTTCAGGGAAGACGCAGGAGAACACAGTGAAGATAAGTTGTGGGTAGAAAGTGTTCATGTTCCTGGGCCTCTAGAGAGAAGGAAATCAAGAGTCCCATCAGAGCCCCCACCACGCAGGGAGGCTCGAGCTGAGGATCCACGGAGCAGGCGCCCCATCTGCTCCAGTCTTGCCCTCCTGTGGATGATCTTATGAGGAAAAAGTCAGACCCAATCAGACAAGTGGGAATTTGGGGGCAGAGCAGCATGTGGCCTTGCTGACCCATCTAGGGAAGATCTCAGATGGAGTTTGGGAGGGGCTTGCATCATGCCCCTTTAGGACCTTGTTTTGATCCTAAAGGGGCTTTGGACCAAAGATCGGATCACAAGAAGATAGTCCAGGGTTGTAAAACCCAGAGTGGGGAGGGTGTACTGAGCCTTTCAATCAGAAACTTCTTGGACAGCAAACCAGCTGTCACCACAGCTGTGGTCACGGCCACCATCAAATAAACTAATGTTCAGGTGCCCACCTCCCCTCCCCTCTTTATCCGGTGGTCTCACCACAGGATGGCAAGGCTCTTCTATTCCTGAGGTCTGTGTGAATCAGCTGTGTTACAAGAAACTGTGAGGGCCACTGGGTTGGGTGTTGGAAGACTTAGAAGAGGCACAAAGACCTGGCCTCCCTTTAAGAAGCTTACACATTAAAAAAAAAAAAAAAAAGAAAAAGAAAAAGAAAGAAGCTTACACATTAAAAAAAAAGAGAAGAAGCCCTTGTCAGTTGCATTGTTTGCAAATATTTTCTCCCAGTCCAAAGGTTGCCTTTTTGTTTTGCTGTGCAAAAGCTTATAAGTTTAATTAGGTCCCATTTGTTTATTTTTGCTTTTATTTCTATTGCCTTGGCAGACTGACCTAGGAAAAGACTGCTAAGATTTATATTAGAGAATGTTTTGCCCATGTTTTCTTCTAGGAGATCTAAAATTTATGGTGTCCTATCTCATGTTTAAGTTTTTAAGCCAGTTGAGTTTATTTTTTAAAATGACACAAATGAACTTATTTACAAAACAGAAGCAGATCCACAGACATAGAAAACAAATCTACAGTTACCAAAGGGCAAAGGGAGGGGGAGGGATAAATTAGGAGTTTGGCATTAGCAGATACAAATGACTATATACAAAATAGATAAACAACAAGGTCCTACTGTACAGCACAGGGAACTATATTCAATAGCTTGTAATAACCCATAATGAAAAAGAATATATATGTATAACTGAATCACTATGCTGTACACCAGAAACTAATACATTGTAAATCAACTATATTTCAATTAAAAAGAAAAGAAAGAAAACAAGTTGTATTTTATGTTCATCTCTATGACTTTACGTTGTATTCATCAGTAAACCCAACCCTAGATTTCACTTTTTTTTTTTTTAATCAAAAACCACCAGTTTCACTGTGACTATCAATGAAATCAAACTGTCAGCCCAAGCTTGTTCCAGAAAGGTAGACTGAGGGGCAGGAAGAGTTGGTGTGAACACCACATGATCAGCAAGCTTGTGGCTGTAGATTGCTGTTCAGCCTGGTGCAGAAGAGGTCAAGTTGCCCATTTGACTCCATCTGGAGCCCAGGTTTCATCCTTCCTGGCCATGTTGTCTAGGTGGGCCTGACCTAAATCCCAACCTCGGGGAAAACACGGAACACAGGACTGGCCAAGGAGACTACACTCAGGGACTTTAGCTGGGACCAGTGACAAGGAGAAACCTCTTTCGGCTGGACTTGAAGGACCATCATGCAGGAAAAACTGCCCGTGGGACCGGCAATGGAAGATGGTGATATTAAAAGACAAAGATAAACAAAGCACTACTGGAGATCACTGGAGCTTCTGGATACACCTGTGTCTGAGATAAATTACCTCTGGAATTTTCCAGTGAGTTAATTAATGACCCTCCCCCTCCACACATATACACATTTTTGTTTGCTTTCTGCTTTGTTCTTTTTTGTTTTCGCTTAAATCAACTTAAACTGGGTTTCTTTCACTTGCAAACAAAGGTCCCAATGAACACACAACTTAGAATATTTATTTTCAGCAATCACTATCCCATCCACGTGGACCCCCGTCAGCATCAGGACTGCTGTTTGAACACACCTGTTTGTGCCTGGACTGCGCTCTCTTCACGTACAGACAAGGCGAATCACTCATGTTCCACTACACGTGCCAACTCTCGTCGCCACGGGCTTGCCCTTCATGACGCCGCCTCCTCTGTTCTGTAACAGTTTGTGAGCTGACCCACCCACAGCGAAGACCTGCTTCCCTCACCATCCTGCTGCTCTGACACTTTCTACTCAAGGGCATCTTCAGCTCCAAGACAATCAACTTGACACACTGGTCACAGTTTGGCAGCACCTCAAAAGGCATCACAGCTCACCAGTGGTCGGCAGTCACACTCACCTCCTGGTCCACGGCTCCTTGCTTTCCGATTTCCAGTCCCCATAGAAAGTAAGGGGTTTTTAGCTGCTACAGCAATATGCTCGTTAGCAGATGCAATAACCATTCTGAATGATGCCTTCACCTGTCCCCTACTTGCTGATCTGTTGGGAATGAGCCAGGCACAAAGGGAATCCTCACAGCACCATCCAACCAACGCCCCTATCATCCCAGTGGGGTTTTCTGGTGGTGTTTATAGAAACCCACAAAGAACTTCACCTAAAACCTCCCAGTGGGGAAGACAG
The DNA here is from genome assembly GCF_009834535.1 of Camelus ferus. NCBI lineage: Eukaryota > Metazoa > Chordata > Mammalia > Artiodactyla > Camelidae > Camelus > Camelus ferus. Next base: position 16,749,033 of record NC_045706.1, on the reverse strand, counting down.
ATGTACGCAGATGTCCTGAACCCCACCCAATGTCCTCTTGCCTGTCACCTCCACCTCCCCCCTGGTCTCTCTTCTGACACTGCAAAGCTTTCCAAACAGCCAGGGACATGGACAAAAGAAAGTGCCAGGTCACACACCTTGGATGAGACTTCATTCCTCCACTGCTCCCCAGGCTGATGTGTCAAAAAGTATCCCCTCATTTTTATTATGATGTGACTTCACCCAAAAATCATATCTCCCTGGTGACTGGGCAAGACTGAGGCAGATTTTTCAGGAAGCAGGGAGAGACATGCACACACACACACAGCACAGAGGTTTACAACGAATGGTCTCTGGAGTCAGATTGTCCGGGTTTAAATCCCAGGTCAACCATTTGGACATACTATTTAACACACTTTTCTTGTTTAATAGAGACAGTAATAGAAGCAGCATCATAAGGTTGCTGGGCAGATGAAAAATGATAATATTTGCAAAGCACTCAGCACAGCGCTCAGCCTAAAACAAGGGTGCTAGAGGGACACTCGCTGCCGGGATGCTGACTTTCCAATGTGATGAAGCCTGGTGGGTCCTGAAGCTCATAATGTTCAAATGTTCTCCAAGTCTGCTTGTCTCAAAATGTGTGGGTTTAGCTCTCAAGGAGAAGCACTGTCTATGGCAGTGGTTCTCAATCATGGTCAGTTTTACCCCCCCAGGGGTCAACTGACAGCGTCTGGAGACATTTTTCATTGTACCATTTGGGAGGTGGGGATTTCTTTCTACTGGCCCATCTAGTGGGTAGTGGCCAAGGATGCTGCTGACCATCCTACAACGCACAGGACGGTCCTCCACAACTAAGCGTCATCAGTCCAAATGTCAGTGGTACCAAGGTTACATAATTGGCTATGGCTGCGTCTCCTGAAGGTTGGCTCTCAGGCTCCCTGCACCAGAATCAGCTTGCAGTGCAGCTTAGACATGCACATTTTGGGGCTGAACCCCAGATCCCCACCTGCTAGATCCTCTGGGGCTCCCTGCTGATTCCCAAGAGGACCACGGTTTAATGGGACTCCTTCCACGTACCATGCTTTGGAAAGTGACCTTCATGGACCTCCCCAGACCCACATCTTCCTTCTCTCTTGCTGTTTCCCTGGCTGATTTCAGAAGATTGCAGAGGATTAACACTGGAAGCTGCATTAGGTACTGACACATCTCCCCATCAGGTTCCAGAATGTGCTGGGGGTGGTGAGTCAGGGCAGGGGCCGTAATCGACTTGAGAGCTGGAAGTGACCAGTGAGATCACCGGTCTAACTCCTTCTTTCTGCAAAGAAGGAAACTGACATCATTAAGAGAAAAATCCACACTTGGCCAAATTTCAGAGTGGGTCACTGTTTGGTTTTTTCCCTATTTTTTTCCATCTTAATCAAAATCAAATAAAAGGAAGTGGAGGAGGAAAAGCTACATGGCAGGAGGTGGAAAGTGAGGGGCCCAGTAGTCAGAAAGGTGAGAATAATGTGCGTCCTTCAGTAACAGAAGATGAGGCAGCGAGAGGAGAGACTGCAGGCTCTGAGCTCCGAGCCAGTAAATGGTGAGCACGTGACCCCTCCCTCTGTCATCTCAGAGCAGCTGTAGCTCCTGCATGGTCCACAGGCCTGAGAGGACTCCAGCTGACAAGCCCGTCAGCTATGAACAACCTGGAAAGTATCACCAGCCGTGTTTTTCTATCCTTCCTTTTAAAAAAAGGAAAACCAAGAGTATTATCAGCCTTGGATTATCACATAAAAAGGCAGGTATCTTTCACACGCTTTTTATTCAGGAAGACCACTATCCAGGGAAAAACCTGGTGCTCTGCACATACAGACACAAACACACACAGGCACAAATACACAACAGAGACAGCCATATACACACAGACACACATGCACACACAAATACATGCACACACATACACATAACAGAGACACACACAGACACACAGACACATGAATACACATATATACATACCATACACACATACACATACCATACACACATACACACACGCGTGCACACACGCACAAACGCAGCCTTGGTACAGAGGCCACACAGACAGCACGCCTACTTTTCCCCTCCCTCAGGCCTATCTGCTTTCAGAAATGGCATCTCCAAAGCACTCCACAGGGCTTGCCGCAAATGGAAATCACAGTCCCTACCCTCAAGGGACTTTAAATCCGGGAAGAGGGGGAAAGATGCCGCCTCCATGAGGAAGGCAGGTGCATGCCCATAAAAATGGACAAAAGCCACAGGAAGCAAAGTCAGCTACGATGTTAGCAGGATCAGGTGTGTGTGTGTAAGAGGGACGACCTTTGTCTGTGTTTCCCCCTCTCTTCCTGGAGCAGCCTTCCTGACCCCAGGCTGGACTTCAGGCGAGTCCCAGAGCTTCCCACGCCAGGCACAGTATGGAGACATTGACCTGCTATAAATCTCGGGGCCTCAAGGGTTCCTGAATCCTCCGTCCCAAATTCCTTCAAAGGGGAGCCTTCCTTGCCCACCAAGGCCAGAACTAGGATTACACTGTAATCATCCCCGCGGAAGGGAACACCTGGTCCCCTCGGGAGGAAGAAGGCACGTTTCCCTCCACAGGACCACTCCACCAAAGTGGTGTAGGCTGATGGGGGCCAATTTCCCTGTCACCGGAGGAACCGTGGCTCCGCCAGTGGACCATGTGCCCAGGAGGTCACACGGCAGCAGTGTTCACCCAGTGCTTAGGGCAGCACCTGGGAGAAACACGGGCTTTGGAGTCAAACGGAAGCTAGTTCAAGCTGTCTCACTGCCACTTCACAGCTGCAAACATGAATGCACACGACTGAAATGCACTGAAGCGGATGCCTGCTTTCTTGACTTCTTGGTTCGCCTGTGCACTATCTCTTTCTTCTTCTCCAAGTAACAGCACCATAATTTTCCTTCAGGTGGAACGCGTCTAACTACCCCATCCTAGCTCTGGAGGTACATCCCAAGAGGTCAGTCAGCGTATTCCATCCCCTCAGCCGCTTCGATCGAATCAGCATGACCCATGGCCCATGACCCATGACCCAAGTCAGACCAAGGAGATTCAATCCCGGGATCTGGAGTTGGGACCTCTGAGAAGGAAATCTCTCTTTTTTTTTTCCAACTATATTTGAAACTGAAAAGGCATAAACCTGAAGTTGTTGGGGCTGCCACGCCAAGAAAGCCCAAAGCCCACCGACACAGCAGAAAGTAGGACCAAGGCAATAAAGTAGAGTACCAGCGACATCACTAAGACTCTAGATCCAGCTGTGCCTGAAGCCTTAGAGTTTCTACGTACGTGAATAGATTCCTCCCTGTTTGCCTTACACCAAGTGGACCTGGATTCTTAACCTTTGCAACCGCAAGTCCTCACTAATACACTCTCCAAGTCTGTGTTCCTTCATATTATAATGGCGCTAATATCAGTTTTCAACCTCCTATGGTTATGGTGAGGTTTAATCAAGAGGTAGCAACAAATATAAAGTGTTGGCCTTTAATGCCAGTGTCTCTTAAGTAAGAAACTCAACTAGATTAGATTAGAGGTTGTGTCAGAAATGATCACATTCATCAAACATTCCAAGCACTCCCCTATGTTCCCAGCCCTCCTGCATTTCCGTGAGGCTATGTGACCAGTCTTGGCCAATGGGCTGTGACAAACATTGAAGAGCTGGCCTTTGACCCTCCATTGCTCTCATCTCTTGCCCCAAGAAGCTGCATGAAGACAAGATGGTGCCACAAGATCAAAGCAGCAGAAGGCAGTTGCCCTGCAGAGTTGCTCGACACATATCTGCTGTGTTAAGCCATTGAGATTTGGAAAGTATCTATTATCAAGGCATAGCTTATCCTATAGTGACCAATAGAGTTGTCTTCCAAAGAAAGACTTCCACAGCCAGGCAGATGAATGTCGTGAGTATTCAAGCCAGCAGGAAGGGCAACTCATCCAAAGAGGTGGATGCTCCACTCCAAGACCAACTTCACACATGTCCTGCTTTTGCAGAAGGGCTTCCCTTCCCATCTCCCAAGGCTCTGCCTCAAATGTTTGATGTGCTGGGGCAGGCCAGGTTTAGACATCAACCAGAGAGAAACCATGGCTGGGAGGAGGGCCAGAGATTGGTGATGCTTTGCCAATGCTCTTAGGATTAAATGCTAAGTGCTAATTCCTTGTTATGACTCAGAAAACCCATTACTCCACACAGCAATTCATGCGTGGCCCCCTCAGTCACCACAGCCCCACCTCACTGACCTTCCAACAATTTCTGGAATATGCAAGACTCATTACCTCCTCAGGGCTGGTGCACAGGCTGTGGCCTCTGTTTAACATGCTTCACATGGTTGGCTCCTTTTCATTTTCCAAGCCTGAACTTTTATGGCATGTCCTTATGTAACAGGAAAATAAATCTGACTCCCTATTGTATTTGTTTCTTTGACTTTAACCTTTATATTCTATTGCTTTTGCTATAAATTAATCACTAAAGGAACGTGGCCTATAAGCTTAAATTATACATAATGGCCCATCTCTGGGAACCCTCCCTCCCTGGTAATGAGTGTTAAGCTGAAATACCTTTGTTGAGCTCACAGGACTCATCCTGACCAGACCCACCTGTGAGAGACTGCAGGAAGGACGAAATCAACACATCCCCTCCAGAGGCTGATGGGAACCAGGAAATGTCTGACTCTACTCCCTCCCCTTTCAGTGTAAAGAAAGCCTGAATTCTAGCTCAGGCAAGATGGTTCTCTAGGGCATTAGTCCATCATCATCTCGGTCTGCTGGCTTTCCAAATAGAGTCGTTATTCCTTGCCCCAACACCTTGTCTTCTGATACACTGGCCTGCTGTGTGGCTAGGAGTACGAGCTTGGACTTGGTAACACTCAGGCAGGTCTTCTTGACCTCTTTCTTGGAAGCAGGTCCCCTCAGTATTGTCTCTCTCAGCATCCCCCTTGTTTTCTCCTCCTCCTCCCCTCCCCCATACCTTCCTCTTCTTCTTCATCACCATAACTAACTTTGGTTGTTTCCTATGTGTTGGGTGAAACTCAAAGCTCTCTACATGGATGATTCCATTTAATCTGGCAACAGCCCCATATATCAGCTGGGAATCTTAATTTCACCAATTGAAATGAAGCCTATTTAAGCCCAAAAATATATTTATTGGAGGGGTATTGAGTAGTTCACAAAATCAGTGGGATGCCTGGAACCAAGGCAGACTGGATGGTCAGAATCCCTGCCCTGGTTCAAACCATAAGCAGAAACTGGCCAAGAACAATGGCCACCAGCGCTGGACATGGGTCCCCACGGTTGTCACAACCACCCCCAGATCTGGATATTCTTACTGCTGCCTCGGTCAACTGTAACTCTTCTTGCACCTCTGAGGTACTTCCTGGCTCAGGTTAAAGTCTTAAGCAGAAGCATTCAATTTTCCAAGCTAAGACCAAGGCCCTCCCCAGGCTGCCCTGGGGCAGGATAGCGTCAGCCCACGTGAATAGCAGCAGGGCTGCGTGGTGAGGTGCACAGTGGGCAATTTGTAAAGCATCAGCGGGAGCTTCAGATGCTGTTCAGCTCTAAGAGTGGAGAACACTCACACTCCTTGAGGCAGACACAACATTCAAGTTAATTTTTAAAAATCCTTGCCAACACCAATGACACCCCCACTAAAAAAATATATTGAACAAATATTTAAAGACTATCCATCTGAAGAGGGGTCAAATGATTCACCTGACCGGGGCCGCCGCACTTTCCAGTCTCGTCCTACTGAGTAGGGCAGCAGAGAGGTTTCCCAGATGGATGTCTGCAGCCCGAGTTTCTCACGGACCTGTAGTTCCTGACAGCAGGGCCAGATGGCTGAGACTTCCAGGTCCTGTAACACAAAGTGTGGTCCCAGAACCCACAGCAGTGTCACCCAGGAGCCTGTTAGACTTGTAGCCCCCCAGGTCCTGCGGCAGCCTACTGAATTAGAATCTGCATTTTAGCAGAACCCCCGGTGATTCATGGATGTCTGGAACGCACTGTTGTCACACAGTGATACTCTGCCTCACCCACACATTGGAATCACATGGGCAATTTTTACAAAGTATTGATGCCTCAACTTACTCCCAGAGATTCTGTTGTAATTGTTCCAAGGTGTAGCCTGGGCACAGAAAGTTTGAAAACTTCCCATACGTCTCTAATGAAAAGCCAAGGTTAGGAAGTACTTAGAGAGACACGACTAAACTCAATTCAACTTACCCTTGGATTAAAAAAAAAAAAAATTCTTATGAAGATGGTGTCAACCCAGGAAGTCATTTTTCAACCTCTCCCTCCGAAGGGTCCCTGAGCACCATTTCTCACTATGGGCCTGTTCTTGGAGAAGCAAGTCTACAACCCAAAGGGCACTGGTTGGTTACTGCCACTCTGAGCTGATTATTCTAGATCTCAGTGCTTTAACTTTTTTTCCTACAAGCATTCAAGTTGAATAAAGCAGTAAAAAGAACCCCAGAGATCACAGGGTCTAACCCTCTCATTTTACAGATGAGTAAACTGAGGCACAGAGAGAGGAAGTGAGTTTACAAGCATAGCAAGGATCTGAATGCCAAGGTTCCGAGTTCCCAGGCGCGAAGTCCCTTTCCGCTATGCTCGCTGCCTCTCCAGTGAGGAGCACTTATGAGGAAGGATGTTTGACAACTGCATGGTCAAAAGTTCATCACCAAAATGTTTATTATTAATAACGAGGTTAAAAGCTTCAAAGCCAATCCAGTGCCAGTGTCTCCCATGAAAGCGATTTTTCAGTTTGTTCTCATCTAATTACTTGTAGGTACAGTAATTGGAAACAGGCTGTATCCGATGGGCAGGGTTTCAGGAAACGGAAACCTCTAATACAATTCTGCCTAGGAAGAGTCAGCTTCCACCGTCACGTGCAGCTGGGACTCTCACGAGACCTGCCCTGCGGAGAAGGAAGGGAGAGCACGTTCCGGGACAAGTAGGGGAAACTGGCTGAAAAGACGAGGTCACTGAGGCCTGGGAGAGATACAGTCCCACCAGGCGCCGGGCGCTGGGCTCCTGTGCCGGGGCACCGGGGGCTGTCACTCTGTCCGGGTTATGCGAGACCTCCATGTGTGTGCTTGGCTGTGGTTCTGAAGCTGCACTGGTGGTGCTGGGCACCTGGACTGAAGCAAACAGGAAATTAGTACTCAATTTAATCCCTATATCCATTTCATGAGGTAGATGCCCGCCTTGGACAGAGGAGGAAACTGAGGCTTAAAGTGGCCTGAGTCACTTGCCCATAGTCCACAGGTAGGGGTGGAGCCAGGACTGAGATCCAAGTCCATTTGAGCCCAGAGCCCTCGCATCCACGCTGCTACACCGTCCACACTGTCCAGCCCTTCTGGTTCCAACAGTTTCAGCTCCTCATCAGGACCGGCCTGATCCTTGCAGGTGGAGGTGAGCAACAGGACCCGGCTCCGTCAAAGCAGATGGGCAGATGCTGGTCAGAGGACAGGAAAAGGGAGGAAGGGAACGGCACCCACAGGGTGAACAGATGTGCCTCTCCAGTGCTCGGGAAGGGCCAGCAGCATGAGTTCGGCTGACCCAGGAGCTGCCAACCCTGGCATCTGCCGCAGGGCATGTTGGCGGCAGCAGGACCCTGGGACCACAACCACTGCTTGCGCCATCTGGCTTTCCAGGGGCAGAGATCCCGCCTCCATCTGCAGCTGAGCGGGAGCTGAGCAAGTCTTCAGCAGGCACCGTTTAACAAGTTCATGGCTCAGCGGTTCCTGAGATGGATTACTGGAACCCCCATACTCCTGCGCCAGATTTTCCACAAAGCCAGCTGCATGTGGTTTCTGACGGCTGCCATCAGCCTTGTTAACAGGACCTGATGTGCAGATCATCCTTTTCCCAGCTGGTACCCACCAGCTGGGCTGCCCGCGGCGAGGGGATTGGCTCCTCAATCTCTGTGTCCCTCTCTCTCCCTCTTCTCTCCCCTCGCCCTCCCCTTCTACCTCTCCGCATTTTGATTCCAAGCCTACTTTCTCAGCACTTCAAAACTCCATACCTCCTTTCATCCTGTTTGGTCCTTGTTTTCAAGCCCAACCTCAAACGTGCACAAGCAGGGGAAAGTAGTCCTTGTGGCCTGATCAAGGTGGTGGAGTAACAGCTAACTCAGGCCCACCCTCCTTTCTCCTGAGGCTGCACAGAGGCTCAGGGGGGCCAGTGCCGTGCTGAGGCTTGGTGGGGGAGCGAGAAGAAAGCCATCTGGACACGGGCATCCTCTGCCCATGCAGGTCACTGCAGATGCATCTCCACTCCAACCCCTGAGGCCACTTTTGGCCCCAGGACCCCCGTAGAATCATCGACTGCTCCTTTTTCATCTTAGGCTGAGGATATGCTGAGGCTCCCCGGGACTCTGCTCATCAAGGCTCCTCAGGGAACCATTTATTCTCTGAGGTCCCGTGGCCTCAGACACGAGTCTCTTCTGCCCTCAGTTCCCACAAACACATCTGTCTGGCCGCTTCTCTGGGGCTCAGCCTGCAAAGCAGGAGGCCAAGGCCCTGGTGGGGTTCCCTCTGTGTCGACACCCTCTCCATTCCTCTCCCTGCAGCACTCCCCCCAGGTCACCTCCCTGCCTGCAGCCCTGACAGTCTTCTTCTGGTCAGAGATAGGGATGGAGAAGGTCTCTCTTTCATATGGCTTCTTTCCTCCAGGACATTTTTTCTCTGATCTGCGTCCTGTTTGTTCCCCAAAGGATCTAGGCTGCTGAAACTCAAAAGCTGGGGAGAGTTCCTTTCCCTTCTCCCTTCTGCTGTCGCAGGGAGGAATATGGAGAAACACAAGACTCACTGGTGAATGGAAGGGCCAAGTAGAAAAAAGAAATAACTACAGTTAATACTTCCAAAATATGACCCTGCCCCAAGTTAGGAGATAGACTCAGAGATGTGAGGCCTGCTGTCCCAAGACACAGAACACATGCTCGTGGAAGAACCTGAGCCAGAAATCAGCACCAAGATGAGATGTGAGACTTCAGGCACCTTCAGTCCAGTGGCTCCGGCTGTGAGTCAGAAACACTTGGTCTCACATGGAGAATCTGACCTTAACAAGAGCCCCAGAAAATGGTTCAGCAGTAATTCTGTACACTTTGGAAACCATTTTCCAGATGAAGACACTGAGGCCCAGAGAGAACATGTTCTCACAGTTAGTTATTGTTTATAAGCTACCTCCTCCCAAAGAAACGGAGGCCACTCAAAACAAGTTCACGGCACCAAGACCAGAACGTGACGCCCCGCCTAGGAGTCCTTCCTCCAGAAGCGAGCCTGCTGTCTCTCCTCCATCCTGTCCACTCCTGGCAAGGGAATCGTTTTAGCCATTTTTGAAGGTATTCAGCCAGTTTATTCCCTCCAATTATCCAGGAGACCAACAGGGTTGGAAGCGAAATGGAAGAGCCTACGCAGGTGTGACTGCCGTCAGCCAGAAGTGATGGAACCTCACAGGTAGCATTCGTCTGTCCCACCCAGGGGGTGTGGACCTGTGTTTCGGGCAAGTGGGCTAAAGATAATCCAAAAATACCCATCTAACCGGTAATTAATAACTCGATTAGTCCTAGGAAAGTACTGGACAATGTCATGATAATTTTTATTTTGGTAAACAAACCACTGACTGCCTCCTCTCTGCCTGCTCTCATACTCGGACTGGGGATCCGGGTGTGAATGAGTCCCATAAGGCCCCTAGGCTCTGAGAATTTGCATTTTTATGGAAAGACAGACCCCAAAAAAAGTAAACATGAAAATACATACATCAAATCTTACATGTGAAAAATGACATCAAGAAAGCAAAGCAAAGGCTGAGCTAGAACAGGAGTTGGCAAACTTGTTCTCAGAAGGGCCAGATGGTAAATATTTCATGCTCTGTGGGCCATATGGTCTATGTCGCAACTGCTTGGCCCGGCCATTGTATCCTCAACGCAGCCAAAGTCAACAGGTGAAGGACTGGCCGGGGCTGTGTTCCCATAAATGTTATTTACAAAACCAGGCTGCGGTCAGATGTGGCCCATGTAGTTGGGTGACCCCTGAGCACCACGCATAGGAGGTGGGGTAGAGGGGACATCCCTAAGGAGGTGACATCTAAGCTGAGACTTGCAGGGTCCTGAGGAAAAGCAGCCACAGGAAGTGAGGACAGAGCCTCGGGCAGAGGGAGCCCGGGGCAGGGGCGGCCTGGCAAACAGTGGGTGGAGGGTGGGGAGGAGCTGAAGGGCACTGTCCCTCGCAGGCAGGCCCTCCCTGCAGGCTGTAAAATCGGGATTTTATTCCGAGTGCCACAGAAAGCCTTGGATGGTTTTAAGCAAAAGCTGACAAAATCTGAGTGACTTGTAAAGCTGCTTCGTGGAGTAGGGACTGTTTGGGACACAGGGGTGGCAGCAAGCACCAGTGACAGGGCTTCTCTCAAAGCGAGATGATGGTGGGGCCAGGGTGATGGAGAGTGAGGGGCATTCGAGACGCTGCAGGAAGAAAGAGCCACAGCTCCGGTGAGTGGACTGCACGTGGAGGGGAAGAAAGACTCAAGGGTGACTGCCAGGCCAGGTCTCTGACCTGAGCAGGCGGATGGGGATGGGCGGCACCGCCCTCTTAGCTCTGAGATGTCACATTTCTACAGATGAGGGAGACCATGCTGATGCAGTGGGTGGAGTAAGTCATTTCCAAAAATGTCATCTTAACTACAAGGACTCAAGGCTGTTCATCACCTCAGCCAGCTTTAATTAGGCATCAATTGTGTGCCCAGCACAAAGCCAGGTGTTTAGGCTCCACTTGGATGGGGTGGGCAGTACACGGAGAGATCAGGACAGGTAGATGAGACCACAGGCATCCTCTGCAACCGCGCCACTCTGTCCCCTCCACCCCTGGCCATCTCAGGCATCAAAAAAATCAAACGAGCAGCCAAGACAGGAGCGGAGGCTGCAGAAGGACAGGAGTGACCGACAGCATCGGCTACGTTGGCAGAAAAGCTAGGAAATTTTTAAAAATTTAACTTTTGCATAAAACAGAACGGCTGCCTCTATTCACTTTAAGGAAAAGCTGGGCCAGATCAAGTGATTCACACGCCAACCCTCCAGAGAGCATAAGACGGGGTTCTCTGCTTGGTTTGGGCTGTTTTGCTAAGAGGAAAGGCCTCAGGGCGGTGCAGGGAAGGACCAGCCCAGGGAGGCCTGGGCCCCAGTCCCGCCCTGCCCAAGGGAGGATGCCCGTGGTTGACACTGGGCTAGTCATGCGCCCTCTTGGGGCCTCGGTGGACCCATCCATAAACTTGGAGTTGGAGCAGATGTTCCCCGAAGCCCTGGTGTCTTGCCTGTGCCATAAATCTCCTCTGTTGGGTGATGTAATTCACCACAGTCGCTTCGTCCAAATGGTCGGAGGCTCATGTGAATCATGATCACCTGCCCTCTGCCCGGGTCCCGTAAATCACAGCCCAGAGAGCTCAAAGGCCATCCGTGCTCCGACCCAGGGCCCTCCCCACCAGCAAGCAGAGCCAAGGGCTGGCCATTTGGCGGAGAGGCTGGCACATCCTGAAGAGCATTCACACCCTCCCAACACCGAGTTCACAGTGAGACCCAGAGCCCTGGCATCCATCAAAGTCTTCCTCAGGGACTGTGGAGGGGTCACTCGGGTCGTTTCTGACCCCTCCCTAACTCACAGGCCCTCCCTCCTCTCTACCCCTCACTGACCCTGACGTGACCCTCTGTACAGCCTGCCCCTGTGACATATTTCCACCTGTCCATTTTGGGTTCATTTTCTCAGCAAATATTTATGGAGAACCTACAATGGGCCAGACACACAGAATAAAGAGCTGGGGAGATGGGACCCACCAGACAGACACACGTCCCACCAGGAGCCCACAATCTGGCAAGGGAACAGCATCGTAGTCTCTTTAAAATCATGACTTGTAAAAAGTGCGATGAAGGAAGTTAAAAACAGAATGATATAAGAGAGACTGACAGGGCCAGGGGAGCGGGTACCACAGGTTGAACAGAGCAGGGTCAGAGGAAGAAGGGTTGTTCTGGGAGCCACCCTGCGGGATGATCAGGACAGGGAGACAGGAGGCGGGGGAGGGCACAGGCCAGGGCGGCGGGACAGAAGGGGCCAGGCCGGGCCGGGCCTGGCAGACATGCCGATGGTTGTGGGTCTTATTCTAGGTACAATTCTGGATGCCATTTATTAAGGGTTTTTATCGGTTTCCCACGGCGGCCATAACAAAGCACCACAAACTGGATAGCCTAAAACTACAAAAATGTATTCCTGGTTCTAGAAGGGAGAAATCTGAATTCAAGATGTTGGCAGGACTACGCTCCCTCTGGAGGCTCCAGGGAAGAAGCCTCCTGTGTCTCTTCTTAGCTCCTCCCGGCTGGGGGCAACCCTTGGTACCCTTGGCTTACGTGCATCCTTCCAACCCGCCTCCGTTCACGTGGCTTTCTTCTCTCTGTGTCTCTCCAAGTCCTCTTCTCTTCTTAGGACACCAGTCACTGGGTCCAAAGCCCACTTTAATCAAGTATAACCTTATTTTACCAACACCTGCAAAGAATCTATTTCCAAGTAAGGTCACGCTCTGAGGCTCCAGATAGACATGAGTTTGGGGGAACGCGATTTAAGCCACCACAGGACTTTAGGTAGAAAACAAGCATGGTGGGATTTATGTTATAAAAACAGGACTCTGGCTGCAGTGCAAGGACTGGATGAGCGTAAATAAGAAAGAAGGTAAGGGTTGGCGGGGAGCAATGGGGAAATGACAGAGAGAAGGGGGCAGACGTAAAATCTGCCCTGAGGGGGCAGTGGTAGAGCAGGGGCCTACGATGCATCCTGGGTTCAATCCCCAGTACCTCCATCAAAAAAATAATAATGATAAAATAAAATCTGTTTTGAAGGTTGAGCTGACACAGTTTGCCATGGATTGAATGTAAGGGGCAAACACGTGGGGTCAAGAACGCCTCCCCGTTCTTTGGACAGCTGGGCATCAGCTGACCATCGGGCCACACACGTTGAGGGTACGAGATGACCCTTTCTTCCCCGCCACACACACAGATGAGGTGGGTGCTCAGGAAATACCCATGTGTCGACGGATGGCTCCCAGAGCCAGCATTTCTGTTGCCGGGACAGGCATCTGAAACACTGAGCACAAGACCTTTCTTCACTTTGCAGCTGACACCTCCAGGCTCAGTCTTTGGCTGGGATGGTGATTTCCATCCAGCAGGAGAGGCAGGGAGCAGACTGTGCTTCCTGGTCCTCCCCAGCCCCTCTCCTCTGTTTCCAGGGCATGCCTGGGACTTCTGGCCAGGGGTTCAGGTGATTGTTGTCACTGCAGTTTCCATGTCAGTCTGCCCCTCAGCCCACGGGACCTCCGTAGTGGAAGAAGCTCACATCTAACTTCTCAGCTCTGGCAGAGAGCTGGTGCTAAATGCGGGGAGCGAATGGGAGGGAAAGGCTGGGTCTTCAGACAGTTTAAGGTCCCTGACAGGAAAGACCCTAAGTCAAAATACGGGCAACAGAAGGAGGCGGCAGGAGGAAACTGGTAAGCAGGCATCAAAATAAAGTTGCTCTCCACTGCAGACGACTTCTCTGAGGCAGCAGCCCAGCGGACTGGCTTTGAGAAAGGAGACACTTTGTATCTGCTCCTTGACATGTAGCCTTGAAGCAGTTTTGTAACCTTGAAAGGAGCCTGTGGCAACAGGAGAGCAGTGGCTTCTGGGAGGTGGCCAAAGGGAGGGGCACATGCACACAGGAACATGCACACGTGTGCGCACACACAGGCATGCACACACACATATGCACACACGGGCACAGACTTACACACATGCACACTGCTCCAGCTGCCTTTTGATTTTGTGCTTTGAGAATGCTGGCACTACAAAAATTAAACCTAAATCAGACCAAGACTCCAGATCCAAGTTCCAGATTCCGGGAAATACAGGGGACAGAGGAACATGTGGGACAGGACCCCGAAGATGCCAACAGCCAGGTGTGGGAAACCACGGAATAACTGACCCCATTGCTTAAGTGCGCTGCGAGGGGAAACTGAGAGGGAGAGGAAACCTACAGCTCAGAAGAAACTGAAAAGACCTGACTTGCCACGTGTGGCTCTTACTTGGATCCTGATCAACCATTACACCAAAATTTGAGGCCGCTGAACACCGACCAGAGTGACTGCTGATGTTTTTAGGTGTGATAATGGCCTTATGATTATATTTTTTTTAAAGAGCTATTATCCTTTTGAGCTGCTGGCCAAAGTACTTCCGGATGAAGCGATAGGACGTCAGGGATCTGCTCTGAAATAATGCAGACGTTGGGGACCGGAGAGGATACAGATGAAATGGAACCAGTCCTGAGCTGGTAACTGTTGAAGGTAAGTGATGGGAGCCTGGAGCTCGTTACATATTCTCTCCACTTGGGCGTGTGTTTCCTGGGATGAACATGGATTTTTTTTTAAAGACCTCTGGCCAGCAGACGCCCAGCTCCCGGCTCTCCCGGAGCCCCAGTCTCCTCTGGGTAAGGACTCCCGCCTTGCAGGGGCTAGTGTCTAATAAGAGCTCCAGCACCGCCAGGTATTCCTGTTATTCGTTTGTTTGTTAGTGCCTGTTCTCTGTGTCTTTGACAACATTCTCAACAGGGCATCAAATTACTGCATTTATTTTTCAACTATTTTTCATGTCCTCCAAGAAGACTTGCTTGATACCCCACTCAGCTGAGGTGGGTCCCTCCTCTGAGTCACCCTGCCACCCCGCCTGGGCTCACCACCACCCTTATGTCGTAATGGGCTGTTCACTTGCCTGCACCCCCGTTACCCTCCGAGCTGTCCTCGGCACCTAGCACGCAGTAAGCACTCTGTAAACATGATCTGACGGACTGAACTCTGAGCTGCCAACTTTTCAGGGATCCATTTTGCAGAAAGAACCCTGAAGATCATGATGCATAAATCTACCTTCTGAGCCTTGCTCTGTCTCTGCTGTGCTGTGTGGCCCTGGGCAAGAATCTCAACCTCTCTGAGCCTCTCCTCCTCTAATAAAGTCACACTTATAGTTACACTGCAGTACAGACTGGGTGGAAATCTGGCCATTGTCCACCATGTCTGGTTTCCTCCTGCAAACTGCATTTATAACATGACCCCTCTATCACCCTTGCCTTCAGAGGCATCATCATGTCTAACCCTCCACCCCCACCCCGCTCCCTGGATCCCCTCGTGTTCCACACTGACGTCGCACAAATCCCCAGGCTCTGGACAAATGCCAACACCAAGACCCTCGTCATGATGGAAACCATCAACCAGCGATTTTTAAAATTAACATTTCACACAAGCCCATCACACAACTAACTGCTATCCCCTGGGAGAAGGATGTGCAGCCCGGCCAGTGTGCCCACAGCCCACATTATTAAGGCAGGAAACCCACACAAGAACTCGATGCAGCCCCCTGCCCAGGCCAGCAATGTTCCGAGATGCTGGCAGCGAGACTCACATCAACCACCAAAACCCCTGCAGACGTGACACCTGCGCCTGCAGCTGTCGGGGCCTCTGGGGACCCCATGGAGCACGCAGGCCCCAGGAGCCCAGGACGGTCAGTCTCCCCAGCTCCTCTGGAGAGCTTGGCCCCATGGCTGAAGGCCAGGGTGGAATCAGGAAAACATTCCCCCTTGGTTCCCTGGCCCAGAGCAGCCTGGAGCTTAGAAGACTCCGGAAGCCCAGAGCAGAGCTAGCTTCATGAGTCGGTTTCCTGGTTCTCAAACAGTGGCAGGCCAGGGTGGCCCCTGGGCCAAACCTCCTCTGGATAGAGACCCTCCCTCCTCCTCCTCCTCCCTCGGTACCCCTAACCCTTCAGCTGCCTCTGAGCCCAATCCTGCAGGGCCATCACCTCCTCACCCACTCACTGTTTCCCCAGGGGCGGCCACCACCCCATCCAGGGAGCCGACACCCCGTGGGCACCCAGGTCCAGGGGACTGAGGGGCTCCTACTGAGTGCAGGATCCAGCTGGGCCCTGAAGGATGAAGGAACAGGGACACATACGCCAAAGACAGATTCTCTTTCCCAGGAAACTCACCCTGCAGGGAGGAGGCCGAGGGCACTCGCAGGCTCCTGGGCAGGCAGACCCGAGCACACACACTGGGGCCAGCTCAGGGAGCCCCTCTGACGTTCATCACAGCAGCTCAGAGCCCCCCAGCCCTGGCCAGGGGTCCCCACTCTCCGGGGCTCATGTTAGCATCAGGGGGCCAGAGCTGGTCTGCGAGATGCCCAAGGAAACAGCAGGCATGTCTGAACAGCATAGGGGAGGAGGGGGCGCAGAGGATGGGAGGCTGCAGTTCCAGGCACTATGGCATTTCTCAGGGCCCTGAGACACCCCAAACCTCTCCCACTATCAGCTGCCTTTGAAGCCACACTGCAGTGTGCTTGCGCCCTCTAGTGGCTGGAAGGGCCAGGCTCCACTTGGACCTTCATCCCTGGGGCAGGGAGGAAGGCTAACCTTCCCAGAGGGGCACCCGCCCAAGGCAAAACTGTGAAGTGCCGGAGACCAGCCTTCCAGCCCCTGTATCACTCCCCGAGCTTCTCCTCAGTCTCCTCATCTTCCCACAGGTCCCAGACACAGTTCGAATTCTCCCTACCACCTTCCCCAGCTTGCTCTGTGGATGTCAGTTTTGCTAAGGCTCAAACTTACACTGAAAGTAAGACTTAATATGGTAGCCCTGTCAGGAGGAAGTCAGTTTAGAGCCAGCAAAGTCTTTGCTAGCAGTGAAGTTCTCATATGATTCAGGCATCCCGGAGGCACTTCCGGGAAGCATGGGAGGTACCCATTCTCCCCTTCTAAAAGGCAAGCCGGGCTATAGGACTCCTGAAACCACCAGCACCCCACTCTCCAGGGGTGGAGAAGCATGCACGTGGACCACAACAGGGGAGGAAGAGGGACTGGAGCTCACTGCTTAAGTAAGAGCAATGAGGGCCGAATGGGCTTGGAACCCCAGGCACAGAGCAAAGGAGAAAAGCAATGGCCCAACCTGGCCCCGTCACTCTGCAGTCACGGCCAGCATCCTCAATGCTCCCCATCCGGTGGGTGACAGGCAGCAAAGGGGCCCTGCTTCAGTCCCCTTGGCACCCGCATCTCCAAGACAATCAAATCTTGATGCTTGTTTTGCCAAAAGGAGGCCACTCCAGGAAACGCTCTCCAGGGTTACAGCTAATCAAACGCAGTTCCTGCCCTCAGGGAGCTGTGAGTCAGGTCCATAGTCCAGGCCACCCACCCCGTGCACCCACACCAGGGCGGAGGGCTCAGTCCGTCACTCTGCTTCTCAGACTGCTCATGGCCTTCAGAACCCCTCCCGCACAGGACTCGGGAAGGCAGTAACCCGCACCCCAGCCCCAGACACCGGAGTTGGTGTTCAGCCTGACACCGGGCCCCATGCCTTTGTGATGGGACAGAACAATCACTTCCAGGTGACCCAAGGAGAAAAACTAAGATTTAAACATGCAGAGGTGGTGACAAAGAAATCAGAAGCAAAGGCGTGGAGCAGGGAAAGGAAGCGGCGAGTTGTTGGGTTTGCCTGCAGTGAAGAGGGAGGGCAAAGCAAGAATTGGTCTGGAGGGCTCCGGAGGTATTAACAGGGGCAGAAAGGTGTATTGAAAATGCACCGCAAAGCAGGGGTAGGCAGGGGACCAGAGAGAGTGAAAAGAGACCAGAGCCTGGAGTAGCACAGAACACCGGGCAGAGACAAGGCCACAGACAGGAAACCTCGGGGCTGCAGGAACCACGCCCACTGCTGCCCCTTATATCCCACCCCTCCCCGTTTCTGTCTCTTCCCTTCCCTTTCCTCCACTTGGAGGATCCATCCTGAAGTCTCCTTTGTGGTAGGCAGTGGGAAGCCCCGCTGTTAAGGAGCACCCAAAGCCCCCCAGGAAGCACACACTCTAGTCCCAGGGTCTGGGCGGCGGCATCCTGCTTTCAGCCCTGGGCCTGGGAGCCCAAGATGAAGTTCCAGCGCCACCTCGTGGACAGCGCTGGGATGCGCGGCGTGGCCACACCCTGCAGCCCGGTGCGGGTGGGGCCAGATTCTAGCAAAAGTCTCCCCAGAAACTGGACGACCTCAGGGAGGCTGAGGAGGCTGGGGAAGCGTAAAGTCCTGGGGTCAGGACCACGGTTGCCCCTGTTCACGCGGTGGCTTTCACAGCACCTGTCAGAATATTCTGGGAATCGCTGGCTGAGGGAGCGAGAGGGCAGGTGGAGGCAGAAAAAGCAGAGGGTCCTGGGGAAAGTGAACTTGAACAGAGCTAACACTTATAAAGCATTTCTGTCTGCCACGGTTAGCGTTAAATGCTTCGTGAACATTTGTTACTTCCTTGGATATCAGGTGGAGAAAGCCAATCAAAGAAACAGGTGCCAGGTGGCGCGGGGCTGGTGAGCGTGGAACTGGGATTCGAACCCGGGGAGCCTGAGCTGGATTCTGGGCACTGAA
Organism: Camelus ferus; assembly: GCF_009834535.1. Classification (NCBI taxonomy): domain Eukaryota; kingdom Metazoa; phylum Chordata; class Mammalia; order Artiodactyla; family Camelidae; genus Camelus; species Camelus ferus. The sequence continues at coordinate 16,730,595 of NC_045706.1, read as the reverse complement.
TCACAAAGCTAGAGACGCTTCGGCCGCAGGCAGGTCACAAAGATAACTCGAAAGCACCCAGACTCCTGCGCGGGCAACCAAAACTCTAGTCTGTTGGCGGGTCTGGGTTCTGTACCCGAAGAAAGCCTTGAAAATGGACTCGCCCCTGACTTCATGGCCATGGTCTTCTTTTCATCCCCCAACGGTCCCAGACCAGGGGTTGGCCCACCCCTCACGCTCCACGCCAGTCCTCTCTTCCCCTCCTGAACCAGCCGCGGCCCCTTTGTCCTGGATTGGGCGGGTTTAACGCCTGAGGCAGACGTTTGGGTGCTGGGAGCCAGGCCGTAAACTAGAGGTGGAAACCATAAGGCCCCACATCCTAGGGCATCACCCTCCCTTTCCCTCCACGACCCTCATCCCTATCCCACCGCCAAATGTGGTGACAGTGGGGACTTACCAAACACGCAGATCATGAAATCCAAACACTCGGCAAGAAGCCCAGGTCAAGGAAACTCCAGAGTTCCACAGAAAGAACAGCAGGCTGGCCATGCTGCCCTCAAGAACCTTGAGCGGCTTCCCAAGATTTTCGCGCCTCTGCTTCCCGGTCTGTACAGTGGGGACGGTCTGGGCGTGCCTGTAAAGCTGCTTGCTCAGCGACTGCAGATTATAGTTAGTTCCTCCTCGATACGTATTACTTTATTCTCCCCATCTGCACACTCAAATGGCTTTCTTTTCTCCATTTTAAATAAAGACGTGCATTTAGACACATCGCTCTTCGGTTTGGAAAACGAAAACAAAAGTGCGCATGCCCAATACTTCAATGACCCCTGACCTCAGTGCCCGCGGACCCTCCCGCCTCGGGAACCATAACAAACGCAAGGGCGCATGCCCGGTGTAAATGACCTGTGTTCATTACCAGCCCATTGTTCCACGTGCAGTGCGGGCCCAGTGCTGCCAGGCTTTACAATCGTTTTAACAAAAGCTAGAATTTCACTATTTTAGATTTTAGAAAAATCCGATATCTTAAACGTTGACTCTGTTTAACATTTTTAAATGACCAAACTAGGCAAGTCTGCAGGCTGAAGTATGCCCGCTTGTCACCCATGTTCTCAGGTCGTGTACATGAGCCTTAATGTTAAGTTTACTCCAATTTAGTTCTCAGGTGAGATTTTGAAAGGATTCCTGTTCCCACTCTCCGGTTCTTGCCCTTCCTTCCAGGCCCAGTTAAAGTCTGACTGCCATGGGGCGCCTCAGTGACACCACCCGGATCGCCCACAGCAGGCTCTGCATTTGCCTTGACCAACTACAGTATGATTAGGTAACCTTTCTTGGGTAACGTTGTGGGTCCCCTAGGAGACTGTGCGCTGCTCCTAGGTGAACACCATGCTTTACGCTTGGTATCCTCTCCCCTGCCTACCTCTAGACTCTGTCAATATTGGCTACTGATAACAGTAACACTCCCTGAACATTTACCACCTTGAATTCTAATCTCTCTAACCACCACATTGATCTTTCTCACTGGCAACCAAAGGAGGCGGGGCAGTGTTTACAGATCCATTCCTCACCACCATCTTCAAACACAGATCTCAAGCTGGGAACTAGATATGCCAGGTTCTCTCTCTCCCCACTTATTCTGCGACCATGTGCTGGTAAGACTTTGGAAACACTAACTCGACATCACTGTGCTGAGCATCTAATCAGTGAATAGTCACAAGGACTGTGTCAGTTCAGGCTTCCCTAAAAGCAGCTCCTGAGACAGGATTCGGCTGCAGGTCCTTTATGTGTGAGCTGATGTCAGGAAGCACCGGTAAGGGACAGGAAGAGGGAGAAGGATGGCCAACTAGAGCTTAATCCCATTGGGAACCCTCCAAATTGTTCCAGTGAGGGGCTTCTTCGTATCTCTAGTTTCTACCCTTTGCTGGTACTGACTCCCCAGGAACTTCCTGCGTGCTCTGTGGGCCCCACATACTCCTGACTCAGAGAACACCCTCAGCAGGGAGATCCAGGCAGACAAGGGTGCAGGAACGTCCCTGGGTGACCCCCAGGTGGCCACAGGGATACGAATAGGGTCCTACAAAATCTACTGCAAGAACTCTGCCTCAAGAAAACCCAATATCATGAGAGAAGCCAGTCTTTACACTTAGAGACTAAATTACATTTTCAAAGCACCACCCACTGGCTCCGGTGGCTTTCCCAACACTCCCATGTTAGATATAATAGATGTGGGGTCATTATTCTTTGCCCTAATCTATAAATGAGAGAAATCAAGAGTTTGCCCAGAGTCATATAACCAGTTACTAACTGTAATTTCAGACTTGATGAATTTCATATAACTAAAAACCTTGCCAGGGGGTCACTTTAAGTAGTAAAGCATTTGCTCCATAAAATTACCCTGTAATTTTAAAAACTGATTTCCTTACAGCTTTTCGGGAATTCATCTGGTTCTTGGCGTCTGTCTTCTTGGGCTCGTGTGGTTGAATTTGCTGCAGTAACCGTCATATTCAATGTCTGCCACTTCCTGGTCCCTCACAGTGTCATGAGACCCATAAGCACTTTCTGACAATTACTCTTTCAATCTCTACATTTCACCTTTATTTATATAGGATGATTTTCTGGGCACTGACAAGATTTTATTGTTAGTAAAGCTGACTTAAAACCGGACCCATAGACACACCATTTATGCTGACCCCCTGGGTTCAATAGATTAGAGAAGCATGATGAATTTTCATCAAGAATGACCTAAATGCAGGTTGTTGCCAATGAAAATTAAGTTTCATCCTGATCAAAGGCAATGGCTGTGTTCCACCACCCACTTCAGATGTACTTTCCAAAATAATTTGCCTGCTCTGTGCCAATGAATGTCACTGGCCATCCGACTCTACAAGGACTGAGTCATTAGCCACTGCAGTCACTGACCTTTAACTGAAAGGAGTGCGGGGTGGAGATCAGGAATGAGGCACTTTGTGTTCTGAGAAAAACTGGCAGAACAGACCTTCAGATAGATATTTGCAGGAGAAAATTTTATGAACCCAGTTTCTTGCATCTTCTCATACTCAGACAAGCACTACAATCATTAAATGAGACATCTGTGTTTCGTGTCTAGCAGCAACCTTCCGAGATGTATGCTTGATTGTACATACGCTTTCTCCAGCAATCACATATATGCTGACCTCTCTCTCTACCTCTTTGGAGCGGTTACTCAGAGATATCTGCGAGGCTGTCTCCAAGGCTATAGTCCCCAGTATGTCCCCCAAAAAACCAGAAACTCACAGCTCTCATGTTGTGTGTTGTTATTTCCATCGACTCTCGGGAGGGAACTTCTATGGGGAAAAGTTAATGAGGCTGGAGGTCTCCAACAAAACAGAGGTTGTGAAACAATTCCCAATCCAGAGATGGAAACAAACTTCATGTAAAAAATGACTTGCAGTTTGGAGCCTTAAAGGATTAGAAAGCTGTGGCCCCGTTAATTCCATTCCTGTCCCAGGACTGCAGATTTAGAAGTGATTTCTGCAGTGCCTTGGAGGGAAGGGGTATCTCCTGATCCCAGATGGAGGGGCCAGGACTGCAGCGTGCAGAGCATGCAACTTCCTCCCTCTGCACAACAGACAGAGACTCTTCCAACCCAGTGAACACAGTGGAAGGCTTCAGAGCCTGCCTTGTGCTCAAAACCCCTCCCAAATAAACGTCACCTCCAGATTGTTTCAGTGTTATTTGTTCTCTCTTCCATACTTGGACCCACCAGGGAGGCTGAGCGCTCCCACTGAGCACTTGTAAAATGCAATGTTGAAGATCAAGTTTGAAAACCAGCCTCACAGCCCGCCAGCAACACGACCTTGAGCAATCACTTACATTCAGTTTCCTTTTGGAGTCTAGGACAATCATCAAGTGATCAGCATGACGCTTGGCACATACAGTAATAAAATCATTTTGTTGGTTTGCAAACTGGCCCCTGTACACAGAGGGCAAGGAGAGACCAAAGAAAGAGGCTTTCCTTCATACAGGCCTCGCAAGGAGCCCGACATCAAGGCTTGACTCAGAAGCTCACTGCCTGTTACATATCACCCATGGTCCTCACCAAAGGCATCCTTCGAGGCTCGATCCCTGATCAGCTCCGATAAGGTCAACCTCCCAACAACGGATTGCCTTCTGGCTCCTGAAAGGGGTATCTTTGACTGGTCTTTTTCCTAGGCCAAAAGACGTGACCTGGCAGCTGGCAAGATGTTAATGGCCCAAAGAGGCAGTTTACTTGATCCACAATTTGTTCTACCAACATGTAAAATATTGGGTGCTTTCATTAAAAAAAAAATTCAGACAAAATTAACTTTAAAAAAGAAAAAAATCAGAGGATCCAGTTACACCACCAGGACCATCTAGCAGGGGATGGGAGGCAAGGACGAGCTGGAGAAAAGTGGGACCATGAAGACAGGAGACAAGAGGGCCATGAGAACGAAAGGAGCAAAAGCAACATCTCAGTGAGGCCAGGCCGCAGTGTGGACATCACAGACGCTGTGGACAACAATTAAGAAAATGCCTTTGTATTTGTATATTAGAGTGTTACTAGCTATGTGTGCACCGGACTGTAAGGTGTTTAAAAAGGAAATAAATAGGACTAACATTAATGAATATAGGACTAAACATTAAAAGATTAGATTTCAAAATTAATATTCACTTAAAGAGAGTGAGTGGCTATAAAAAGAATTTTGCTATAGTAAAGGGAAGGCAATATTTGGCAGCAACAAGAAAAGTTGCTAGTGCAAAGGAAAGAAGGAATGCACCAAAGGGTGAGTGCATAGTCATGGCAACAACACGCCAGAGGAGACTAGAGGGGCTCAAGTAGAAAGCACAGAACAGATGGGACCATCTCGGCTGTTGATCAGGTTCAGAGCCTGTCATGGGCCATCGTGCACCCAAGAGGCACAGGTGGCATCACGAGGCACCTGTTTAACACCCTTTCCAGAGGGCACACACTTGAGAGAGGGCTGCATTGGAGCACTTTCAAAGCATCCACAGAAAACGTGCTCTAGCAAAATACTTGTCAAGAAAGTAAACTATTTTTAGCAACTATTACGAACTAGTGGGAAAAACCCGACACTTACAGTTGATACTTTTATAAACTTAAACGTATTAAAATATGACAGAAGCACCACATTTAGGAGAATATTTACAGAAACCCACAGAACATCCCTGGGATATGAACATTTACTAAGGAGGGGAGGAGCTAAGATGTAGGTGCCTACATCTCCAAATGCTTGATCAAATCTGAAGTGCTCTGTGTCAATAATACAATCATACACTGCAGGCTCATAAATTTATGTAAGATCTTTCCTTGTAAGCACTTTAATAAAGTCCTATGTGAAATCAAATAAGAACTGTTTGTACAGTGAATTATGAAGGAACTTTTAACTACAAATGCAGGACATCAAGGATATATTCACTTTTTGGTTTATTAAAACAAAACTACACTTCGGTGCTTCTTACAATATATTAACAGGCATAAAAATCAATCAACATTTCCAAATAAGTTTCATTCACAACATTACACCGTGTTATTTTCTGGGACTTTATAGTAAATCTTTTACAACAATCAAACATTTCTTTGTACAACAGGCAAATAGTTTAACATCTTCCATCAAGGCATTTCAGAGCTTCAGATGTTCAGAAATAAAGTCAAAAATCTCTTTCAAATGCAATCATTAGTTTGTATTAAACTCAAATGCCAGATGCCAAGTCTCAAGTTCCTAAAAAGAGTGTTTTAAAAAACAGATTTACCTCAAAATTAAGTCTTATAAACCTCAGCGGTAGGTCCTATCATTTCTAAACCCTAGAAATCTTTGTGGATAAAAATCTGCATTCAACTGTGTGATATTTTCTTCCAGATCTGAATTAAAATCTTAGTTATCTACCCCCGTTAATAATCTTAGTGTTAATTTCGCTACTTTCAGTGAAAAACCCAGAATCACTGAAGGCTGATCTTTCCAAAGGAAAGAGCTCTGACCACCTATATTTATAGTTTTCTGTGCTTATTGTCTCCAGGAGAGGAAACATACATCCATTAAATGCAATTTTTGATTGTACAAAATGCATGCAAATGCTGCCTCTGTGCCATCTGGTAGTTATTGCTTTGTCCCCTTAAAGAACTACCTAACATAGTTTTTCCGAAAACATTTTCTGTGAGCCTAATGAGAGGTTGTAGGTGCCCCAAGAGGGCACAAGGCCCTGGCGTCACACAGACTGGGACACGCTGGGTTGAACAGGCTCGGTACCGGCAGACCCTGAGCCCTTACTGCACGGAAGTGCACTGTGAGTTTCTAGGGAAGTGGATCCCTGTGCAAATTTATTTTTACCAGCAACACTTTTTCTACAGCACACCTACGAATGTCTCACAGAGCACTCATGTTACCTGGAGAACTTTGGGAAATGCTTTTCCCCTTGAGACTGGAAATTCCACAGTCTAAGTTTACATTCATTGCAATCGACCCCTGATGTATTATCTCCACTCACTCTCGTGACTTCATGAGACTGTTCCTAGTTCTACACACTAGTTCTTTCCTTTTGTTTTTCATAAAATTTTGACAGCAAAAATCCCTTCCCCTCTTCTGAATTACTTGGGACAATCTCATTTTGAAAGAGTGCAGTTTCATATTGCTAATAATCGGGTCTTTTTGTTTGCTTTTTAACTTAACTCACAGTCTTCCCCTGGAAGGCATGCATTTCAGTTTTATAGAAATGCAGCAGAGTAAACTGTAATAAATTATTTACAAGCACCTAGTTTGTTTAATCTTACATGAAAGCCATTCACTTTTGGAAAACAATGAAAATAAATTTTTTAGCAAAACAGTGCTATCTGGAAGCATTGCTGTGAGGATGGATGTTCGTTCAGTAACGAGGCACTCAAGAGTGAGCTGTGCTAAAATTAACTCAGGGATGAACTTGTCTGGATGAGCAGAACTTTGGTTGAGATTTTTCTTCCTTAAAAAAGGTTTTCAAAGCACCAGTTAATTACAGACAGCATGCATATTTATTCTCACAGTGAGTTAAGTGGTGAGAGAGCTAGCAAATCATACACTGCATTCCCCAAAGCATCTGATTAGATTTCTAGAAAACAAACCAACTGAAAGGGGAAACAAAGCCAGAAAAGCATCATTCCCTGCTCAGGCTGGTGCAGCAGCAGCTCCTAGCAGAAGTCACAGGCGGGGAGGCAGAATCCCCCAACCTTGACTTAAAGAGTCCGAGTGATCTATAATTCAGAAGACGAATAAAAGAGACTAGTGAAATGTTTGCTTGCCTAGATACGGAACACAAAGGGAGCTAAACAAGCCTGCCTGGGTGTCCCCCAAATGCAGAGCTCCATCCTGCTTACGAAAATGGAATGATGCTACACGGTGAAGATCCAGCTCCCCACCGGGGCTGCTGCTACACCGACAATGGTTTAACGGTACATGAGTTCCTATAAAGAAAACGTGTATTGTAAATGCAGAATTTGAAAAGAGTGGAAGAAAATCACAACGGCATGGCATTATTGCTCCAGTTTCAAAAACTTCCTACAACGTGAATCGCAATCAGGATCCTTCCCTCTCCCAACAGACACAGGATATCCACGAGCTACTACTAGCGTTTATAATCCAAGCTGATGAAAGTACAAACTTCATTCTCTGTACTCTTCTATTAAACTCAAAGACTATCCGCAACATTCGTCAGGAAAAACTCCTAATTCCCTAACACCACGGAGAGAAGAGAAGGAATAATAAGCTGTTAGCAAATGTTTAATATCACATGATCTTTAAGAAATCACCATAATTACCACAATTAGCTAACAATTATGATCCCTGCTCACAAAAAGGCACCTGCCTGTTATGAACAGACAACCTTTCACAATTACCTGCCACTATGTAGCTTCGGGGTTTCGGCATGTTGCCCACAGACATTTTTTAAAGAAGCATGGTTTTTCCTTGAGGCTAAAAATCTATACAGGCCCCTCAGTGATTTGCCAGTCAGTAGGGCCCCCACACATCCTGCCCAGGTTGTACACCGTCCAACCTGAGCCGGTACCAGGCACCCAGAAGAGGTGCAGGGCACAACCCGCCCGTGGTGCACGAGAGCCCGGGGGGCAGCCTGCCTGCGCCCAGAGCACTTTGTGCCAGTGCAGTCTATCAGACCAAGCTAGTCGAGGCAGGACACCTGCCATCTCCAAGAAACAGCTGTACCTGCGAGGGGCAGGCACTACCTGAGGGGTGGGAGGGGTTCAGGTATTAAACAGGAGTTGTTCCTAAATACTTGCTGGTCATTTAAAACTCAATGGCACTTTTTTTTATATAAGCAAAAGTTTTCAAAGTCAGTTTTCTGGCCAAGTTTATCCTGAATTTTGCCAGCCAAATTTATTTCCTGATGTTAGCTGTTTGGTCACATTATCTCTATTTCTGACCTAAACTAACATTGTGTTTTCACTTAGCTCTTAGACACATTCTAAATCTGACTGCGGAGGACAGCACAGTGATCCCTGGGTGTGATGTACATTAGCCCGTTCATTTGTAAAGCACTTTGGGATGAAACGTGTTCCCATTTAAAATTCAGCTATGATTGACAAAGATAAAACTAAAAACAAAACCAAAATAGAACAGTGAATGGATGACTCGATTATTTTTAAAGGAAGCATTAACCATCAATCAGAAAATATACCAACAAATTACCTGACAACATTAAGTGTCCTATACAGGATTCAGCTCTAGAACCAACTACATTTTTGTGTCCATCACAGTAATTAGTCCTTAACAGTTATACTGAAAGTGTAAATCTTTAATAAGCTCCAAAATAATTGTTTGAGATTTCATTTTGTAACCTATTGATTATGAACTGTGAGCGGAGGCCGCAGGCCCCCAGCGTGTGACGCATAGGCAGCTGTGTCATCTCAGAGTCGGGGTGATCACAGGTCCACGGAGGGGAGAAGGCACTTGTCTTCCAGGAGGTCACATCAGGACAGGTCAGGCCCGACCCCATGATGGCACCTTCAGCTCTCAAGCCAGAGGCTGGAGTCTGCGAGGGGCTCATCCCATGCCCTTCACTTGCCAGAGGTGCCAGGCATTACCTACAGCACCACGAAACTCAGAATGTATTCTAGAAGTTTTTGCCGGTTGCATTGAGGTAGAAAAGTGCTGCTGAGTTCTAAAACAGACACTCTCTTTTGTTTGGTCTCTTTGAAAACCTAGAGAGAAAGTTTAGATTAAAAACAAACTGAAAGGGGTGGGGGGGTCATTTCCATCACCAACCCTGTCCTGTGTCCTAGACCCCAAAATGCAATAAGACACATAAAACCATACCCAGGCTTTAATTAAATGTACAGGTAGGTGTGTGAGAGTATGAGGTGGGGAGGTGATGGGGGCAGGTATGAGGGGTTTTGAGTGGAGTTCAATCAGTGCACTGTTTTTTAAAATTTATGTTAGAATAAAGTCACAAACAGTCCCTGACAAAGACTTCTAGCATCTCCATGGGACTCATGTCCCAAACGATATGTGAAGGTGGAGGACACCTGAGGATACCTCTAGCAATACTGGTAAAAACACAAGAAAAGGACTGAAAGTCATATGGCATAATTAACATCCCCACTAAAACTGTAGTAGACTCTTGAAACACAATGACACCTTCATCTGGAATGAAGATGAAAACCAGGAACACTCTGAACATTCAAATAAACCTGTGCTGATGGGCCCCATCTCCTCCAAATCCCCAGAAATGCCCCCCTGATCAATCCACAGACACAGCTTCGCTCAGGGTCCACCCCAGCACAAAGGTGACTCAGACACACTAGATCTACACGGAAAGAGGACAGAAGTGAACACGTGCTTTTACACCATAAGCAGTGGACACTCACCCCAATATCCTTAAACATTTTCACAGCATTCTTCACAAGACAATACGTGGCACTCTCAGCTGTAGAGAAAGAATAAGACTTGTCAAAGGTTTAGGCCTGGCAATCACGAGACCCCCAGTCTCCACAGTAACAAAGTGTGGGTGGCTGGGGAGAGGATCAGAGCTGGTCCGCCGACCGGCGTCAAGCTCCTCTTCCGCTACCGGTGACCTGTGAGGCCTCAAAGGACTTGCTTCGTCTTTAAACCTACTCTGCCGTCTGCTAAGGAAAAAAGAGAGAGGAGAGAGGGATAAGGAGAGCAAGAAGGAGGAAGAGAAGACAGGGACAGGCAGAGAGAAGAGGGAGCGAAAGAGAAATACCCAGAACACCCATCTTGAAGGGTTTCTGTGAGAATCAAATGAGACAGTGTGCAGAAGGTCCTTTAAACTGCACAGTGCTGCGTGGATGATTCCTACATCAGTGGCACCAGGAAGAGCACAAGTCTAGAGGTCAGAAAAAACAAGCTCTAAAGCCAGGTTGCCCTGTCACTAGCTATGTGATCTGGGGTAGTTTCCTCAGCTACAAAGTGAGGATATCAATCTAGGGGTGTATCTAGAGATACAGATGTATTATATACATACACATATACATATATGGTACCTGGGGAGAGAGAGAAAGGGCGTGATACCAGCCTAGATCTCTCTAGATCAATATCTAGAGATAGATTATCTCTAAATTCCTTTTGGCTCTAAAAATTATTGATTCAAAGTAGTTTCAGTCCTAACTTTAACTGTATAAAATGCTGCTCCCAGCCGAATCACACCTCTTACACACCAGACGATACCAAGTGCCAGCCAGGATGGGAGACAACTGAAACACACACTGTCACCATGAGTGCAGACTGGCTCACCACTTGGGGACCATCTGGCAGCACCTACTAACGCCACATGCCACACCCTGTGACCAGGCACTTCTACTCCTGCACATCCCCACATAACTGAGTCTACACGTCCACCAAAGACAACTCACACGTGTTCACGGCAGCACCACGCACAGTAGCTCTGAACTGCAAAACTCAAACAGCCTTCACTGATGGGCATGAATAAACAGAACACAGTAAATATTTACTCAGTGGAATACTACAAAGCACGAAGAATAAACAAGCAGCCACATGCAACAACGTGAATGAATCTCACAATGTTAAGTGAAAAAAGCCAGACATAAAAGTATAAAGCTGCATTCTTCAATTTGCATAATGTACCAAAACAGGTATTAGCAGTAACCTATGGAGTTAGAGGTCAGGATAATTTTGCAATTTTTTCCCCAGTTGTCTATAATTAGCAGATTCCTGTAACCCAAAAAGGCACAGCTTGCAAAGGAAGCCAAACAAGGACACACGTACCATATACTGCGACATTCCTTTCTGTTCTGCTTAGTAGGTATCTGTGCAGCTTCTGCAGATACTCAGGCTCCGGCACAGGGCCACTGAAGTTGTGGATGAAGATGGCAGCGGAGCTGTAGGCCTCCAGCAAAGGCCCCAGGAGACTCTGTAAGAAGGTGATGAACTGCTGGTGCTCCTTGGACTGGCTCACCTGGGGGTGGGAGAGCAGGAGATCCAGTCATGCAGGGAGCACAGAAGGAACAAGGTCTGCGGACAGAGGGACAGCCTCGGAGAACCAGTGACCTGAGAAGACTGCCTCCCCCTGTCCCCACACAGAAACAGCCTACTGCTCTGTGTGCACAGAGTCCCTGCTGGAATGAATGCTGGTTTTGAAATGCGTTCTTTATTGTAATCACTGACTTCCACAGTATTTGAGGTTTGTGTTCATGGAACAGCTGCCGAGAAGAAACTGTCATACTTGAGTGACATAATTATGACATACTGTCATAACTGAAAATAGTTGGTCAGGAGGCGGGACCCTAAAGAGTTTGAAGTCTGGCTCGACAGTCATTCACGTGTGCAAAAAGGCCACAGGCCAAGATCATCCCAGTCCTTCCCCGCCCTCACCGCCTGCCACCCCGCACAGCCTCTGGCCCACAGTCCTGCAGAGTGGGGAAGAGGGTGGTGGTGATGGGGTGCTTTGTGGCAGTGGGGGCTCTCACTGCACCCACCCAAAACATTCACATTCAGATAAGCCCCCCTGGAGTGTGGAAACAAGACCACCGCCCCATCCTGAAACTAATAATACCCAAAATGGAAAAACTTCCAAAAGTCATCTGAATTCTCCTGACTGTGTATGTGTGTGTAAATGAGGGATGCTATCCCACTGCAAAGTGACTCATCCACTTACGGTATTCAGAAAAGATGGGTCATTATTACTAATTTCTAAAATTACAAAGTAGACAAAATTGATTCTTCTAAAGCAGGGAAAATCAACTTTTAAAAATCCAAATCTTCTGTGACAGATCTGGCTTAATTGAATACAAAGAGCTCCACATATGAAATTTCGGGAGGGTTGGCAAGACCGAGAATGACAAAAAGAGCAAGCCAGCCAATGGCAGCTGAGTATGAATTTCTCACCAGTACCAGGGATGGGGCTCCCCTGCTTCGGTGATGACTGAACAAGACTACCGCCTCTTCAGGAGTGAGTGCAGGTGTGGGCAAACAGGTTTGCACCTGTGCATTCAGAGGAGAGGGTCATGAGAGGGGTCATCTACGGTGTCCATCTCCCTGGATCTTCAGACTCTTGTCTCTTTTTCCACTTATCTCTACCCAAACTGAACAATTTAAGGTATTAATTCAATTCAAACAGCTCGAGTACCTTTACTGGGTGTAGAGCATCAGAGCTGGTTTGTGGGTGTTTTAGATACAAGTAAGTTCCCAGAGTCCCAGTTTCTAAGAACCTCATGAACTAGTGGCAACATAAACATCAACTCATCACTGTGATGTCCACCAGGGCTCTCTACCCAAGTACCTTCAGGTAGCAATCTCGCTGCTCCTCACCAAAATCGCTGTCTTCATCTTCTTCATCACTTCTCCAAGACAAAGGTTCAGGAAGCTTCTTGTCCCACTGCTGCTCAGCAAGACCAGGACTAGTATCTTCCTGATCATCTTGCTATGCCAAGGAGACGACCAACGGTAAATAAATACGCACAGGCACACAGACACCCGCCCGGCTGGACCCCAGACCAAGCAGTCCTCCCTTGTTCCCTTCCCTACTCTCCTCTGTCTAGCCTTTCACAGCGTCAATCCACTACCGTCTCCACTCTCACAATCACGTGGCAGACAGCAGGGGAGGAAAAACAAAGGAAGAGGGAGGGGAAAAGAAAGGAAAGCTACCAGACAGATCACCTCTTCTAAACTGATGCCCACTTTCCCAGGCCATACCCTCTACACCAAATCTGTCAAAATAAAAACAAAATCTCAAAAGAGAAAAATGTGTACGTGCCAGCTACAAGCACACTCATCCTGGAATGCAGACTTCTGGATGTCACAGAATCAAGTCAAGATATGTTTTAGACAATACTGATTACACAAAAGGAACCAAAGTATTAAATAATCCCCAAAGACATTCAGTCTCCCCAATCTTATTTTCTCTCCACCTCATCTGGAGGTGACCATATGTCAAATTGAATTACTGGTTAAAATAACTGGTAGGAATGACAGGGAAATGAAAAGCACAAAACTAAATAAAGGTAAACAAAGGCAAGCTTGGCCTCTTACCTCCGCCACTATAAGAAGGCCATACTGGATAAACCTGCCTACTGTTTCATGGCAAATTTGGTAAAATGTCTGGCAGGGCTGAAAAGAAAAGGCATTCCAATGTAAAATGGCATTGTCTTACATTTATTTTTGTTTTAAAGACAGAAAATATCGTACAAGGTAGCTGCCAAAATTTCCATGGTATCACCTGCCTCACTCCACGGGGTGAGCCCCAAGATGTGCCCACCAACTTGAGTGCACAGTCACGGACAAAGCCTGAGAAGAGACCTGTGACCTGACTGGCAGAGCACCCAATGCGGCACCACCTGCAAAAAGGGCTCCTGAGCTAGTGTCTCCCTCTAGAGGAGCAAGGCCTCAAAGGGCTGCTTGTCAGGCCCCTGCCACCAGTTTTCTTCTTTACAAGATAATGTCTCTGCAAAAGCTTATCTTACAGTAAATGTTGTTCATAAAGGTGGTGGATGAGGAAATGAATATGGATTCAAATAACTCAAAAAAGACCCAGGTGAAGACAAGGTCAATCTTGAGAGCCTTATCTACCCTATCGCCTCCCATCGCACCCCTTCCTATCCCACCCACCAAGGTTCATGCAAAACAGATTCCTCAACAGGGCCACAACATGGCACATACAAAGAACGCTGGGGAGGAGGGCTGCACTCATGATACATGTGCTCAGAAATGTCCCAGGGCACATTTATATCAGTGGAAAAGAAAAGACTTTAAATAAAATATGAATTCTATTTGTTGATGATTCTGAGAAAAAAAATCTCTCTACCGTTTAACATGTGTGCCTCATAATAAACGTCTACAAGCGTTTAAATATAACAAGTGCTCGTTGGTACTGCTGGGACATTGTCTCCCCGTCTGTAAGGGACAGGGGCTGAGCAGATGATCTTTATGACTATTTCTGACTCTCATCTGCTTGGTTCCATCATCTACGAGTGGGCATGGTGATTATTTAAAAACCCAGGACCAGTGCCTTATGCACAATAACAGCTCAGTGACTGTGTATCCGACTAATAGAGAACTGTCACACCTCACAGTTGCATGAAGGGTTTGCTGGAGCGGTGACCCCAACAGCAAACCAAGGTAGTGACCACATAATTGGCCTGGAGGTCACTGCAACCCAAGAGTGGAATGTAAAGCTTCAAAAATTCTCTAAAAGAAAAGCATTTTATGTTTCTGTAAAAATGCTCAAGAAAAAGAGAGCAGGCAATGCTAAAGTCTTCACTCACGAGAGAGATGGTGCCTTCGTTGGAGAGCAGATAGCACAGGCTGGCGGCCTTCCGCACCAGCTGCTCCTGGCTGACTGCACTGGCAGATGCAGGCCCCCCTGGGGGCCTCTTCTTCACTACCGCGTAAAGGCTGCAGGCTGAGAAAGTAAAAGCATCGATGAAGCCCGCAGCCTTCGATCTCCAAGAAAAATTTCAACTGGCTCAGTAAGTTGGATTACCTTAATAGACTATTAAAACATCAAAGATAACTATCTGTATTCACTGGAGAAATTTAAGTAAATCCCTTCAGCATTCACTTCTCATGATTCCACGGGATCCTAACCCTACCAAACCTTCCTCAGAAGCTTCCGTCCCCTCTCCTCTCTTCCTCTCTTCCCTCCTGATCACAAATGAGCTCCCTGTACTCACTTCCCGGCCACGTGTATGTCTCATCTCACTTACATTTTCAGCTCCTGGATAGCAAGACATCTTACCTCTCCTCCTTAGTAAAAAGTGTAATGCTATGCCTACAGTAATTCAGTTACTACTTGCTGAACAATAAATGTAAAAATCAGCTATAAACAGTGATAATAGCAGATCATATTCTTATTCGAAAATTAAGACTATAGCAACATATTCCCTCAAACAAGGCACGATCATTCAGATGGAAGGAGACAACACTGCGAGCGTCTGGCCACTTCACCTACCATGGAAGTGTTTCAGGGCCCAACATACCTATGATGGCCTCCAGGATAAAGACATGGAGCACCCCATTGCTGTAGAAGTTGAGCTCAAAGACTGATGGGACAGTTGTGCTGGGAGTAATAAAAAACTCATCGCTCTTGCTGGTGTGGGTGATGGTGATGCAGTTCCCCAGCAGCTGTATGGCATGCATGACTACATCTTCTGAATTTCCTGAGAAACCCAGGTCAAAGTCACGAGCCAGGACTTCCTCCTTCATTACAAAGAAGTCCTCCACCAACGTGGATAGATCAATTCCCTAGAGAAACAGGCAGAAGTGGTCTCGTGAGAGCAGAAAACCTAAGTTCCAAAAGGCCAAGAGTCCGTTCCAAAGATTTTTTTTGGTCTTGGCTTTACACAGCTCACTGTCAGCACATACAGAAAAACAGCCAGGAGACCAAAGCAAAGGAGGTCAGAAAACTGGTCTAAAAGCTGGTCTCCTAGGAACATCAAGATACTTCCACATCCAGAGAACACTCTAGCCACGACGCACGAGATGAGCACATAAGATCACAAAAGGAAGAAGCCACCATCTGAAAGTAAGAAGTGCCTATTTTTCAGCAAGAATTTCCCTCACTTTAAATATTTATCTGACAAATATTTATTTGGGGCCTATATATTGGCACTATGTTTGGTACTGAGAACATGACTGTGAGTGAGACAGACAGACAGACAGACATAGTCTTTTCCATCACAGGGCTTAGACAAGTGGATTGTGGGAAAGCAGAGTGCAGGTCCTGAGTATAAATCAAATAGCTTAGAAACTATTAGCGATCAGAATACTTTCTGCATGTTGATGAGATATGCTTTATTTACATTAACTGTATTACTCAAAGAATGTCTTACTGTTACATACATATATATACAACATATATATACATGTGTAGACATTTATTTATTTATTTATTTAAAGCAGTCTCCAAGGTTTTTGTGTAGATTTCTTCCTCCAACTGGTTTGTAAGCTCCTGTGGGCAGACTTTAGCTTATTTTACTGTTTATCTCACAGAACTAGCCAGAAGGGGACCAAATCTATCAGTAAGTATCTGAACAGCTGATAAAGAACACTTTATTTTTTTTCCCCTCCAAAGATTTTTTTTTAATTGAAGCATAGTCACACGCTTTCTATTCAACTCCAGGTGACACTGCAGACATACCTGCCTGTGTCTGTAGAGAAGCAGGCAGGCCACGATGTGTGTTGACATAATGGCACAGGACTTGCTAGCAGCTAAAAGGCAAGCACAAAGCATTAGTTGCACTTTGTTTTTTTAAATATAGCTGACACTTTCTAAAAGTACCTAAATATCAAACCTATAAAAGTCCTCCACCACATTTCCCAAAGTGGTGACTATGATTTACTGAAGGGAAGTTATAACATTATACCATATTCTGGGCTGATGGAACCTCCTTAGAGATCATTATTCCTCATGTAACAGAATTAAGTCTAAGGTAGGTCCACCTTCAATCAGGCCAATGGGATTTGGAATTTAGTTATTCAATAACCAAGAGACACCTTTATGGAAACACCAAGACCCAGAGTATGAAGCTGTCCTAGAGGGCTCAATAAGACATCTTCCTCCTGTGTTTCCTGACCTGGTCCCGGCTGCAGTTACCATGACCAGATCTCTACTTCACTCCTCTTGCAAGAATTCACCGCACAGGACAACGAAGGGGTAGGGGGTGTGTGTGTGTGTGTGTGTGTGTGTGTGTGTGTGTTGGGGGAATGGATGTGAAGTCAGAAATCTGAGCTCAAATCTTAACTTCTATACTAATTTCTCAGCTTCCCTTTGGTGAAATGAGCACCCCACCTCGCTCCCTGGGCTGGGTCAGAACAAAATGACTGACCTGGCACATAACCCACCACAGTAATGGGCACTCAATACATTTTAATTTCCTCTTTTCAATCTGACCCAGATGCAGGTCAGAGGTAAGGAGTAAGGGGATAGAAATACATTTGAGAATGACTATAGTCCCATAACCCAATATTCCAAATTGTAAAAAATTATAATTATACAAATCAAATATGAGAACATCTGTGGAATAATCTAAAGTAAGGACAACAGTTGTGAGTTTTCAGACGATAATGAATTCACTGATGTCTCCAGTGTTTAAGAAACAAAAAAGTACCCAGTACCATATATATTTAGCCATTAAAAAGAATATTTAGAAGGAGTTTATTAAAAAAAATAAAAGGGGAGGTGGGTATGCTCAGTGGTAGAGCACATGCTTAGCATGCATGAGGTCCTGGGTTCAATCCCCAGAACCTCCATTTAAAAAAAAAATTGCATTATAAATGGAAAACAGCACAATACGAAACTGTAAAACATATTTTTGGAGACTAGATAGCAACACCGCAGGTTATTTGGGCAGTGAGTTTTATTTTCCCACTTTTCAACATTAAGGATGCAGTATTTTTAGCATCCAGAATTTAAGCAAGGGAGAGATACAATCAGATATGCTTAAGAAAGAACACCCTGGCCCAGT
Organism: Camelus ferus; assembly: GCF_009834535.1. NCBI lineage: Eukaryota > Metazoa > Chordata > Mammalia > Artiodactyla > Camelidae > Camelus > Camelus ferus. The sequence continues at coordinate 16,712,678 of NC_045706.1, read as the reverse complement.
GTGAAGCAGGAGTAGCAGCAGCTAGAGTGGAAGGAGTGGGCTGAGGTGGGAAGCCTCCACGATGGGTGTCGAAGGGGAGGAGGTCCTGCGAGCCACCTGCCCCCCACCCCCTATCCCAGCAGTGCACCAAGGGCCCACGCTGCTGCTGCGTGATCTTGAAGTGGCCTCTCCAACATGACACAACGGTGCAATCTGGAACTTAAGGACGGCTAATTCTACACTCCACTCACTTCACTCTGGGTCACTCCCACTTGAATTATTTGTGTACAACTATCCCACTAAGAAGAACACAAGCTCCTTAAGACAAAGCTTTACACATAATAGCCACACAGAATTTGCCGTATAAAAATGATCCATAGGGTCACAGGGGGAAAGGACATGCAGCGATAAACCTAGATGCTGTACTGTAAGTTAGTTCAAAGAAACTAATTCTTGAGCAAAAGAGTCAACAAATCATTTTGGCAACATTATTTTTTTTTAAAGCGTAAGAACTACCACATGAGCACCTGCTAATTATCAGACCCCATGTATTAGGTAATAGAATCCCACTCTAGCAGATTCCAAAACCTGTATGGCTTGCACTGCACCACGCCGAAGCTGGACTGCAGAATTAAAGAGTGTGGAATTCTACTTACTGAAGAGGATGTGCTCAGCCAGATTTGCAATCAATGTTCTTCGGAACGATTCATCTGTTGCATTTCTGGACTCGTTAATGGACATGTCTGTACCTTCATCAGCAGCATTAATGGGTCTAAAAATTTTTTTTAATTAGACTTCTATAATCCCACTCTTTTATAAAGCAAACTACATGGGCCTAAGATATAAATGCATTAGATACTTTAAATTACATATATTCTAAATTTAAACCACAAACATTATTTCTATGGGTTGTTTTGCTCCAGAATATACCTTACTATGTTTAATATACTCTCCTGCCCAAGGCGTGTTATTTAATTATGACTAAATAGCTGGTACAGCATATCTAGAACTCGCTGGCAGAAAGAATGCATAAAACAACACGCGTCATTTTAAAACATTTTCAAAAATTTGACATGTACATACAATATAATTTGCATAATACTCAATTTCTCTAAGTGACAATTTGATTTCAGTTCCAGAAAATTCACATAGGGAAACTCTTTTACATGTTGCATGTATGTACAATCTGCATAACCTAAGCTACTACCCGAAAGAACATTTCAAACATTCAAAAACAAATCAAATAAGAACTCTAACATGAGGCACAAAACCAAAAGGATTTTATGATGCAAATAATAAAAAACCTTCAAGCTGATATGGACACATGCCACTTCAAGATTCTTTATCAGACCAAGAGGAAAGTTCCTCCAGTGAGGAAGGGAAAATAAGAACAAGCATGTTCCTAATAAAGGCAGCCTACGTTTCCAGGGGATGTAAGAAATGACAGATATGTGGTAGTTTAGCTTGATTCAAATATTTCCACAAATCTTACCTTGAAGGAAGTATCGCTGGTAACAATGCCTGCTCTAGGGAAAGTGGAGCGGACACAGGTTTCTGACTTTGGCTTTCTAAGTATTCCTGGGGGAGAAAACACAACACAGTCATTTACACCCACTGTCTCACTTCATGAACATTTAGAAAACATAATTTCATCTTCAAAAAGTAAAAAGGGAGTTGTTAATAAAATGAGCCATACTACAAAACATGAAAAATACTTTCTACATTCTAATCTATCTTCAGGAGTGCAGAGCGACTCAGAGAATGTTGTTAAGCCTGAAATTGAAGAACTGAAGTTATAAAGAACAGGACCATGCTTAAGCAAAATCACTTAAAAGTTAAAGGAAAAAATTTAACTTTTCTCACATCTTCGGTAAATTATTTGGCATTCCCAATATTATTAAGAATGATAATTGATCAACCATACCTTTAAAAAGAATCTGACAACCTGAAAGTCACATAATATTCTAAAGCAAATCATAACAAGATAAAACTGTGTAATATTTTTTTAAAGTGGTAAGAAAATGACAAGGCCCCTTAGAGTTGAAAGCACTTAAGAACAGAAAGCATCCAACACAGCAGTTAGAACCTTTAAAAGTAAACCCAAAAAGTGCAACAAAAGGAGAAGCAGGATCTCTGAGCCTCACCTAGAGGTTTCTGACTCCCTAACCCAACTATTCATCCTTCTTTTTTCTTTATATATATACATATATTTCTTTTTATTGAAGTATAGTCAGTCTATAATGTGTCAATTTCTGGTGTACAGCACACTGCTTCAGTCATACATGAGCATACATATTCGTTTTCATATTGTCACCATAGGTTACTACAAGATATTGAATATAGTTCCCTGTGCTATGCAGTATGAACTTGTTGTTTATCTATTTTACATATACATGGATGGACCTGGAGATTGTCATTCTAAGTGAAGTAAGCCAGGAAAAGAAAGAAAAATACCATATGATATCTCTCATATGTGAAATCTACAAAAAGACAGACAAACTTACTTATAAAACAGAAACAGACTCACAGACATAGAAAACAAACTTCTGGTTACAGAGCCGGGGGGAAGAGGGTAGGAAGAGATAAATTGGGAGTTCAAGATTTGCAGATACCCGTCCTTCTTCTTCTCCTTTACCAACTCGAAAATCTTAAGAATTTAAAACCGCAGGACCTCAGGGTCCCACCAGTCCCAGGCTCCTGCATACGGATGGCATCATCCCTCTGAATATGCGGGGATTCGACTCCACTCAGTAGAACTGGAGCATCATCCTAGGTTATCAGTGTTACCCAGACAGGAGACATGTTTTGAAAAATTTCTCCTAAAGGCAACTTTAGAACATAATATAAAATACTGATACATATTATAAAGCAACATGAATTTTTAAAAATTCATTCTCATGACTTTTAAAATATAGCAGTAAATTTTGAGACCAATATCTCCCAAAGATAGACATTTACTCTCCTTTGTCAACAGGCATATTTTGGTGGAAAAATTCAGGAAACACTGTTCTTGTCGAGTCCTCATTCTACAAGAGGAGAAACTGAGGCCTCACTCACACGGAGAGGAGGCATCAGAGGCAGGACAAGAGCCCAGATCTTCTGACACTGAGCTACACCAACGCTTTAACACAGCTTCACTTCCAGAGACACTCACCTTTAAGGAAAATGGTTGTGCAAAATCTACTCTGACGCACCCGTAGTTTTTCCGCAACATTCTAATGACGCCTCTTGCTACGCTCCAGAGGCTCTCGTTCTTCTTAGGTTTTCCCTAATTTCCAATTTTGAAAGAATAGCAATGGTAAGAAATAAAACTAACACATACGCAAACATTCTGTTATCCAAAGAATAAAATGTATTCATTTTTTAAATGGAAACTGAAGGTTTATCTGGAAAAGACAATGATGAATAAAGAAAGAAAATAAGTATTCATGGTATTCATTGAATGAGACCTGTCAGAAAATGCTTAGCATTCAAGGATGCTGAAAGGTGTAAACACATCATCAGAAGAGGTAAGTTGGCCAATGAAAAACAAAACATTGAACACAACTTCATTTAGTGCATTGTTTACATCATTCACAAAAATACAACTGCAAACTAGTGAAGGATAAAAACGAAATAACAGCCTGAAAAACTGTCCGCAGTTCTCAGATGAAAATAAGATGTCAAAGAGGCCACCTTATCTGTGGTCTGATGATTACCAGAGTCCAAACATGTAATATTAGCAAGTGAATGCCAAGTCCGGTCCCATAGTGGCCTTGGAGCCAATTACTCATTCAGTAAGCGTTTCCTGAATATTTAAAATACGTAAGGCACGAAGATGGCCATGTAGCAGACACGGGCCTCAGACAGGACCTCATGGGACCCAGTCAGAGAGAGTGATGTGCACGTTTAGGACAGACACATGTAGCACAAGGCGGGGTCTCCCAGGGGAGATAACAGATAGTAATCCAGGGCTACCATATAATTTTTAAAGCTTCTCATTATCAAAAGTCTTTGAGCTTCTAACAGGTTTTGGGCAGTAAGCCTGAAACAAGTACCATGCCCAAGACTTCCACACTAAATAGGACAAAAACTAAATTCCTCCCAAAACATACGCTGCAGGTAGGAAATGTCAGTTCTCAAGTTAATTTGTAGTTACTTTGTCAACATGATCCCACCAGTTCTTCAGGCTTAACTGAAACTACACATAAACACTAAGTCCTGGGGAGAATGAGCCCCAGGGTAAAGTAACCCCCTAGGGTAAAGATGGCAACTCAGTGCCAAGTGCTCTTCTGTGTCCCGACCCCGAGACCAAGGCCGGTGCTGATAACTCTAGCCACGTCCCTCCAAGCACAGGGAAGCGCGACGTCAGCATGACCAATCCGGCCGCCGCAGGAGCTGAAAGCCCGCCCCCCAGGCCCCTACAGCGCTGCAGAACTAGACAGCGCCCAAATATCACTAACTAATTCCAAAAGCGCTTGTATAGTATCTAAAAGCAAAAGACCGACAAGGCAAAGATGACTTTCAAGTAAGCGGTCCTCTTACCAGCTGTTCTCCGTTGTAGTGACCTTCAATAATACGATCGTACGAGATCCCAACAGGTATTATTAAGATGTCGGGGATGGTATTGGCAGACAGAGTATCTACCACAACTGACAAAAGTCCTGCCCGAGCACAAGAGGTTTTTCCACTCCTGGAGCGTGTGCCTTCCAGAAAAATCTCCAAGAACTGCTGCTGCCGAAGTAGTTCGACTATATGCTGGGATATAAGGAGAAAGTAAAACATGAACTCAAGACCACCCAACTTAGCATAAGCTCAGCAATCTAAGAAAAATAAATCAGTAAAATCCAAATTATAACTTCATTACTGACAAAATATCTCACTCAAATTATTTTGGTGATGACAAAAAATCATCAAACCCATACCCAAGCAATAATCATTCAAATAATTACTCAGACAACTGTTTAAAATCACAGTCAAGATTCTTTCGCTTTCTACTGTGGTAACTACCGTAACAGCTTTAAGGATAATTAGACATCATACATACCCCATGGAGCAAAGCTCTATAGAGAATATCTTTCCGTCCATCTGGTGTCTCATCTAGCCTCCGCCGTATGAAAAATCCCCCAAGCTTATGGATCAAGGTACTATAAATTCAAGAATTTTTTCACAAAGGAAAAAGTCAGAGGAATACTCAAATTCCAAGTTACTTCAATACATGTGCCATTTGGATACAGATCACATGTGTTGTCTGAGCTGCTAACAGGAAAAATGTGGACATTTTTCCATATAACTGACATGTTTCAGTCATTTACATTATTCATCAGCCTTTAGCCTCTACTACATCTGTTTCAGGCCAAAAGGAATTTACAGGGTATATTGCCCTGCAAAAGTGCTGGTACAGATTTTAAGAGGATTATGAAATACTGCCGAATTTTAAAATCTTGTCCAGGATCTTAAGACAATGACCTTTTGACATCCCCAAATTTGCCTATGGCACGTTTAGTACAAGATGAATGTGATGTTACAAAAGCTCCTTTGGGGAAACTTTCTCAAGTAAGTATTTTTTAACAGAGTATCCTGGTGAGACAAGGATAATTTTATTAAACTAAAACCAAGTATAAGCATCTTTCCAAAACATGAGATTAAAATGTGCTTCATATACACATAGAATAAGACAATTCTCACAACAACATGTCTCTTTCTACAACATTAATTAATTTTGATATGAGGCTGAAATTTTCTAGTATGTAAGCCAACCCTTCCAAACTCCTATTGTTTTGTAATAGAGTGATAGTAATATAAATATTAATATGTATTTTCAGTATCTTCTATAGTCAGCATGAGGAGGCCCCAGTACGATGTTCCCAGAGCTTAATGTCACTCTTTGAAAGTAAAACTCTGCTGAATAAATTCATAATAATTGAGCTAAACCATCCACAAAAATAACCCACCCTGAAAATTGGTTTGTGAATATACAGATCAGCATGTAAGAAAACTGCAGATGAGTAGGCAGGTCATCCAGAGCCTGCTGTGTCTGAAGGAATGAGAAGCTGAGCAGTGGCTGGCACAGAGGTCATGAAAAGGAAGCTGGATTATGAGAAATTAACAGCATTTACTAAGCACTTCCAAGAGATTCAAGTTGAGAACCCAACCTGCAGGGCAGGAGCACGTGAGCTGCTTTGGTTAGGAAGAGGCAAACTATCATGGGGCAAGGCCTCTCGAGAGCCCAGAGGGAACAGCCCTAAGGCTACGCTGAAGCACCTTTCTGATGACTTTCTAATGCACCTTTTCAGGTTCTTTATCATTGGGAAGAGGTACCCATGAGAGAAAACACAGATATTCTGATACATGGAAAAGCACATCTGCCCTGTAGGGCCATACACTGTGTTAGAGCTAGCTGTTTGGCCATATTCCCCAAATTTTGTGAGCTTTTTGAAAACAAGGACTATGTACCTTGTTCACTCTTATCTAAAGCACAGCTGGGTATTGGCTGACTAAATCAGTCAATGGTTTCTCTTCAGACACTCACGTGAGCCAGGTTAGCTACAGAACTCTGAGCCAAGTGATTAGGAAAGAGCTCCTTGGACTGTAAGGCTGGGACCAGACCTCACAGTATGCATAGTAATGGCTGCCCTCCAACTGTACAAACTGCCAACATGCTTCCCTTCCAGTCACTCTCCAAATTCCTCCTCCTCTTACGCTCTGTACTCACAGAGTTGACCTTAGAGATGTTTTGTGCTTTGAAGTCTGAAACTTCAGTTTCCCAAACCAGCTAACCCTACCCCTTGTCAGTTATCAGCTCCACTACTACCCAGTACCCTGGTGTTATTACCTGAATCTTCCCTCCTCTCCTCCTTTGTTGAACCACATGTGGACCAGCACCTGGTTTTATTAAATTCAACTTGCTAAGTACTTTTCAAACCTACGCCCTCTTCTCCAAGAGCACTACTATACTTTTTACTTAAGCCTTCATTATCTTTTGTCTGAACTATTGCAACAGAGTCAGAATTGATCTAACTACCTCTAATCCAGAGGGACCTTTCAAAATGCAAATCTGAACATATTATTTCTCAGTTACGGGATACTCTCCAAGCTCCTGGCTTGGAAGTTGTTTTGACCTAGCTCTCACTATCTATGCAGTCACCACCTCCAGCCTCTGACCCTTCCCAGGGCACCCTACATTCTAACCCCATAGTCTAAGAATCATCTGTTATTTCCTGACCACATCATGCTTGCTTTTAAATCTCTCTGCCTTTTCACATACTAGTTCCTCTCAATGAAATGCACCGCATTCTCCTGAAAACCTCTAAAATATCTTTCATGTTATATTGTAATTATGTTTCTAGCTGTACTAAATTATGAGGTCAAAGTAACAGGTATGATTCTTACTTACCTCTATACCATCACCACCCACCCACAACCACCCTGACCTGCCCTCCCTATTGCCAGGCCAGATACAGTAATTTGCTATCTTGTCTTTCTAATTGCCTTTCATCCACTTGATAAACACTGCTCATAAGGTTTAGGTATTCACAGTTCACCAAATATCCTATAGAAAGCACAGAAATAATGATAATCTCAATGCCTTTTTGTACTTTCCAGATTTTCCAAAATAAATGTGCATTACTTTTACAAAAAAAATTAAAAGCTAACGTCCTCATTACAATAACATGTATCAAAAAGTATAATTAAAAAATTCATAATATAATCTTCATACCTTAACTTCCAAAATAAGTTGATGTTACAAACAACTATATACAGACTAGATAAACAACAAGGTCCTACTGTATAGCACAGGGAACTATATTCAATAGCTTATAACAACCTATAATGAAAAACTATGAAAAAGAATATATATGTATAACTAAATCACTATGCTTTAAACCAGAAACTAACAACACAGTAAATCAACTATACTTCAATTCAAAAAAAGAAAGCTGATCTCACCTGAAGATGGGGAGGTTGAGATTATTGCCTGAAGCAATGTATGGTGCTTTGATGTTGTGGCAGAAGAGAATGAAAGTGAGCAGGAGATAGTCAATATGTGATCTATGAACTGGTAGAAATAGAAGCGGCAGATTCATCTAGCAAAAGGAAAAATGCCAAATTTAAACGTCAAATGGAAAGTACAATCACACTTTGCAACTTCATATTTGGTTAAAGTCACTCAAACACTAGCTAATTAGTGATTCAGTATTTAAGAACATTTTCCAGTAGTAAAAATTTTTATCAGTTTATTATTATCTAGCTAAAAAAACTACAACAACAACAAAGGGTCAGGGAAGGAGAAGAGCAAGTGAGAAGTCAAGTTGACTCTACTATGTATCTTTTGAAAGGAAGCCCTAAATCATATAAAAGAGTGTATTTTTGGAGAAAAGCTTGGTTTGGTTTCAAATCCTGGGAAAGTGACTTACTGGCCATGACTCGGGACAATTTCTTAATCTGTATGTGCCTTTATTTCCTCATTTATAAAATAGGGATTGTTGTACCTGATTTTCAGAGTTATTGCAAGGTAATTTACAAAAGGAATCTTGAACCTTGCTGGTAGGCCTTCCTTTACCCCACTTATCCTCCCCAAATACATAGCTACATAGTTATCTCACATGGGGGAAATCTGCCAAATGTGTGGGAAGTACAACAGTACACAAGAGAACATTTTCAAAGGAATTCCCAAATCATTCTGCAGATGTGGAGAAAACAGATTCACATCTGACAGACTGATGACAGATTCACATAAATTCTTACCTCAGTTGCAGCTTTAACCATCTCAAGCTGACCCTTGTGAATTTGAATATTCCAAAAGAAGCTGTTGAATAGTTTTAGCAGCACCCATCCAGTCAGTCTGAAAGAAAGTTTAAAATAATTTTAATGTATATGCACATATTTATATATATATAGATATATATATATAGATATATATATAAACATACATGGTTGCTATTTGTCTACTTAAACTTTTGAACCTACAACATAAGAAGTACTGTAATTGATTTCACGTATGAGCTCATGTGTGTACATGTGTACATCTGAACTGCGGACTTAAAAACCTGACTTTACATATATACTACTTACAGAAGCATCCATTTATTACGTACTCAAATCCTGTATTTCACTCTAATTGCATGTTTTATACTTCAGAAGCAAATGACCAAGTAAATATTTACCTAAGCAGACTAATCCCTCCACGGCATACAAACCACTCCCTTTAAGACATGGGCATGTGCAGACTCATCAAGAAAAAGAGAGGGCCCAAATAAGCAAATTTAGAAATGAAAAAGGAGACGTTACCACCAATACCACAGAAATACAAAGGATCGTATAAGAGTACTACAAACAACTGTATGCAAATAAAATGGACAACCTAGAAGAAATGGACAAATTCCTAGAAATGTACAATTTTCCAAGACTGAATCAAAAATAAATAGAAGATATGAACAGACTTATTAGCAGTAATAAAATTGAATCAGTAATTAAAAAAAAAAAAACCTCCCAACAAACAAAAGTCCAGGATCAGATGGCTTCCCAGGTGAAGTCTACCAAACATTCACAGAAGAGTTAACACGTATTTTTCTCAAACCATTCCAAAAAGTTGCAGAGGAAGGAATGCTTCTGCATTCTGTTCATTCTACAAAGTCAGCATCACCCTGATACCAAAACCAAAGACATCACACACACAAAAAAAATCAAAGGCCAATATCACTGCTGAACACAGATGCAAAAATCCTCAACAAAATATTAGCAAATTGAATTTAACTATACACTAAAAGTATCATACACCATAATCAAGTGAAATTTATACCAGGATGCAAGGATGGTTCAACATCTGCAAATCAAGCAATGTGATACATCACATTAACAAACAGAAGAATAAAAATCATTTGATCATCTCAATAGGTGCAGAAAAAGCTCTTGACAAAATTCAACATCCATTTATGATAAAAACTCTCAATAAAGTGAATATAGAGGGAATACAAACACAAGAAAGGTCATATATGCCAAAACCACAGCTAACAGAATACTCAGTGGTGAAAAGCCAAAAGTATTTTATCTAAGATCAGGAACATGACAAGGATGCCCTCTCTCACCACTTTTGTTCAACAGAGTATTGAAAGTCATAGTCACAGCAGTCAGACAAGGAAAAGAAATTCAAAGTGGAAAGGGAGAAGTGCAAATGTCACTGTTTGCAGATGACATGGTACTATAGTTAGAAAATCCTAAAGACGCCACCAAAAAAACTACGAGAACTCATCAATAAATTTGGTAAAGTTGTAGGATACAAAATTAATAAACAGAAGTCAGTTGCCTTTCTATACACTAAAAATGAACTATGAGAAGGGAAATTAAGCAAAAAATCCTATTTACAAATGCATCAGAAAGAATAAAATACCTAGGAGTAAATCTAGCTATGCACGTAAAACACTTGTCCTCGGAAAATTATAAGACACTCAGAAAAGAAACTGAAGATGATACAAGCAGACAAAAAGACATACAGTGTTCATGAACTGGAATAATTAATACTGTTAAAATGACCATACTACCCAAGGCAATCTACAGATTCAATGCAATCTCTATCAAAATAGCAATGACATTTTTCAGAGAACCAGAAAAAATAATTCTAAAATTTGTATGGAAACAAAAGGCCCCAAATAGTCAAAACAGTCTTAAGAAGAACAAAGGTGCAGTATTACACTCCATGATTTCAAACTATCCTACAAAGCTACAATCATCAAGACAGCATATACTGGCACAAAAACAGACACACAGATCAATGGGACAGAACTGAAAATCCAGAAATGAACCCACACTTATACGGGCAATTAATCTATGACAATGGAGGCAAGAATATACAATGGGAAAGAAAACGTCTCTTCGATAAATGGTGCTGGGAAAACTACACAGCTATATGCAAAAAAATCAAACTGGTCTACTCTCTCACACCATGCACAAAAATAAATTCAAAATGAGTTAAAGACTTTAAGATCTGAAACCATAAAAATTCTAGAAGAAAACATAGGCAGTACACAATCTGATATGAGTCTTAGTATTATTTTTTTAGACCTGTCTCTTCAGGCAAGGGAAACAAAAGCAAAAACAAACAAATGGGACTACATCAAATAAAAAAAAAATCACACTTTCAGAGTAAAGAAACTATCAACAAAATGAAAAGGTCACCTACTGAATGGGAGAAGATATTTGCCAAGGGTTTATCTGATAAGGAGTTAACACAAAAAATTCAAATACTCAACATCAAAAAACCAAACAATCCAATTTTTAAAAGGGCAGAGGATCTGAATAGATCTCTTTTTCCAAAGAAGACTTACTGATGGCCAACAGGTACATGAAAACGTGCTCAACATCACAAATCATCAAGGGAATGAAAATCAAAACCACAATGAGATATCATCCCCCACCTGTCAGAATGGCTACTATCAAAAAGACAACAAATAACAAGTGTTGGGGAGAATGTAGAGAAAAGGGAACTGTAGTACACTGTTGGTGGGAATGTAAACTGGTGCAGCCACTATGGAAAACAGTATGGAGATTCCTCAAAAAGTTAAAAATTGAACTAACATATGACCTAGCAATTCTACTCCTGGGTATGTATCTGAAAAACCCAAAAATACTAATTTGAAAAGACACACTTACCCCAATGTTCATAACAGCATTATTTCCAATTGCCAAGATATAGAAGCAACCTAATGTTCATCAATGGATAAATGGATACAGATGTAGTATGTATACACATATACCCACAAACACACAATTGAGTATTACTCAGCCATTAAAAAAAATCAAAATTTTGCCATTTGTGACAACATGGATGGACCTAGAGGGTATTATGCTAAGTGAAAAAGTCAGACATAGAAAGACAAATATTACATGATTTCACTTATATGTGGAATCTAAAATTCAAAACAAAAGAACAAACATAACAGAAACAGAGTTACAGATACAGAAAACAAACATAGTTGCTAAAGGAGAGGTGGGTGGAGAGGTAAGAAATAGGTGAGGAAGATTAAGAGGTACAAACTTCCAGTTGTTAAATAAATGAGTCACAAGTATGAACTTTACAGTGTGGGGAATATAGTCAATAATTATGTAATATCTTTGTACCTTGATAGAACGTAACTAAACTTATATTGGTGATCATTTTGAAATGTACAGAAATATCGTATCACTAATACGTGTACCAGGAACTAACATAGTGTTGTAGGTCAATTACACTTCAAAAACAAACTCAGAAAAAGAGATCAGATTTGTAGTTACCAGAGGTGGGGGATGCGCGGAGGGGGGACTGGATGAAGGCAGTCAAAAGATATAAACTGCCAGTTATGAGATTAGTAAGTACTAGGGATATAATGTACTACATGATAAATATAATTAACACTGCTGTATGTTATATATGAAAATTGTTAAGAGTGTAACTTCTAAGAGTTCTCATCACAAGGGAAAAAAAATTTAATTCTGTATCTTTAATTTTGTATCTACATGAGATGATGAATGTTCACTAAGCTTACTGTGGTCATCATTTCATGATGTCTGTAAGTCAAACCACATGCTATACACCTTAAGCCTACACACCTTAAACTGATGCAGTGCTGTATGTCAATTATATCTCAATAAAACTGAAAGAAAAAAAAAAAAGGCATGAGCAAGTGAAATCTCACAACTAGTCTAGAGAGATGTCAGCAGTAATACAATGACTGCTAACAGTTAACAGAGCATTTAAGGCACCCTGAAGCCTCCCAAGTGCTACTTCCAGGAAAGTTAAATAAGAATATAAAAAGGAGTTAGTTTTAACATCAGAATATGTTAAAACCTCTTTTGGACCAAAAGCATTGCTCTGGGAAAGGGAAGTCCAATGGTTCAGTCCTGACTGTCACAACAGGATGGCTCTTGTTGAAAGTTTTTTGCGTTGTCTTTTAATACCTGATCATTGAGGGTGAGATGGTGGCAACCATTTCCTGCAGGATCTTTCTGGCTCTCTTTCTCACTTTGTTGACGGCTTTTGATTGCTGCTGAGCGGACCCATCAGGGTTTAATTCAGCAGCCACTTCTCCAATAGCCTCTTGTACTCTGATTTGCAAATGGAAAGAAAGACAATGTAACTGGTTCTATGCTACATTCTGTATTAGTTTCTAAACCACAGGTATAAATCACAAAATAAATATACTTTCTCTTTTAAATGTGATAACACAAGAGAATAAGCTCAATTTAGAAGTGCTTTCTCTGGCTGTCTATTAAATACTAAGGATATTATATTCCTGAATTAGTTACTCTCTGAGGAAGCTAGAAGACAGACTTGAGAATTTAATTCAAATTCACTGGGCAACAACTAGTGAATTTGAATGTTCCAGTTATGCTGTAAGGGATACAGTTACACTCTGGCAGAAGGGAAAAAAAGGAAGAGTATCAATCCCTTTAGGCATATTAATTCAGAGGTATCCAAAGCCCACTGCCAAAGAAATGTGTGATTTTTCTTCTGAAGACCAAACTTATTATTCATTCACATTGTGGCTCTATTAGTGGAACTATTTGTAAAACTCTCTACGAGGAGAGATCAAAGAAGGACATAAAAATTTATAAGTGGTTTCCAAATCAAACCAGTAATTTTAAAAAGGCCCAGCTCAAGATTTAAATAGCACAGACCAGTAAGCAGTGAGGTAAAAGGGAAGATTTAATCCAGTCTTATAAATATTCCACATGACTTAGGGAAGAATGCATGAGGTTTAAACCTCCTTTAATCGCTTCTAACATCCTAGTTACTAGTCAAAATATCTGAATGGAATGAAACATACTTCAGGGGTTTTATCTAGAAAACAGAATATACAATAAACCAAGGGAGTTCCAAATAATTGTGTTTTCTCCCACTGTTGCTGATTTTAGACTAGTGTACAGCAAAACTCCAGAGCCCCATCATTCATTAATACAAAAACACTAATTCCACAGGACACTTGACACACCATCCCTAAGCCTATTCCTTGAGTAGCATTTATTTCAATACAGCCAGGAATGTTTTCACAAGTGATTCATGTAATTATTATATCTACATTACCAACTATTCACTCGTTCATTCAGTAACTATTTATTGAGTACCTACTATGTGCCACTACCATTCAGTCCTTAACAACCACACCATTGGGCCTGCATTTCTAAGCCTCTTTCAATCCACTCTAGTCTCCAGCTCACCAAATCCCCATCCCTAATCAGGAAGATGCCTAACACAGGCCACAACAATGAGGTGGAAGAGAGACTGACCTTCACCCAAACTGCCACAGTCTAAAGGCTTAACTTCATCATAATTTATCTCCCCACTCCATCTGAATTCAGGTCAGCCTCTCTCATTTGTAAGCAAGATCCTCTGAGGGCAAGGATAATGTCTTATTCTCCTAAAATTTCTAATAATGACTTTCTAATACAAGAATTTGTGCCTAGGTGCTTAATAATTGTTTGACAGAAATATCAAACTTGCCTCTCTTCTGGCTATAAAATAGGAAACACCCCCAAATATTCCTACTACAGAAAACTTAACAGAGAACTCTAGAAACATATGCATCTCTGAACTCCAACTTGCCTTTCATATATTAGAAGCCCATTCAATTATTAATGCATAGAAAAGACTGCTATTCCCACAAGGCACTGCTCATCAAAACTGTCTGTTCTCTTGCCTTTCCTTGGTTTCTCCTGGGGCTTCACATCTAACATTTGGAAACACAGACACCTCTTGAGACAGAGTCCCAGGGAAACTAAAGGTTAATCAAGGAAATTACTTCTCCACTCCCACTCTTGCCGCCCATCCCGGCCTGTCCCCTTCACAACAGCATCCCTGCTCTTACCTACTGCTGTTCAGTACATTTTCAGTCACATTGGTGGCAAACATGCCTCTATGGACATCTCGCTCTTGAATGAAAAGCACGTAAGAAAGACGTCTTGCAAGCCATCCTCGGTGCCTGCAATGTGAAAATGACTTAGCAGAGAAGGACTCTAGGAATACCTAAAACAAGTTGCTTAAATATACAGTGGTATCCCTCCTGTATGAACAAACCCTTACTTCATCTATTCTGGAGATTCAGGTTCTCCTACAGCAAACTCGCCTTAGCAAGTAGTTCCAGATGCTTTGCAGACAATTTTATTTCTCATTTCTTTCATGTACTCTCAGGTAAAATTGAAACTTATAATTTGTGCATTAATGCTTGAATAGTGTTACTTTGCAAATTAATTATCCAAATATAAAAATGAAAGAAATAAAACCGTTTTATTAATACCATAAAAAAAAAGTATGTTGAGTGCTATACATAAGGAACACAGCTATGGACTATGAAAAATTATTTGGAAGTCTCTTCCTACTGTGAAGGGCTAATTAGTTCTTGTTGTTACAGTAGTTTTTCTAAGGTGTTCGCTGACATCTCAAATTGGCAAGGCTGACCAGTTGAGAGAAGTTGAGGATAAATGGACAGTGGTCTGAATATTTGTACTCTGGGCTTATGAAGCCAGAAGTTCCTACTGGTTTGTTGTTGTTGTTGTTGTTGTTGTCATTGTTATTGTTTTTAACACAGTCAATATATCTAAGGGATAGGACATGTTCCCACCAGAGACAGACAGCAACTATGTGTCATTTGGATGAAGGTTAAGAACAGGGATCTCAGAATAAGAATGCTACAAATTTCATTATGCAAATGATTTGAAACCACCTGTAATGATTATATAATGCCTCATTATCATTTTCTCCATAATGACAGTCATATAGAAAGTGGAAAATTTTGATCCTAAATTAATTCTGAAAAGGCCCAAAAAGCCTTTGATTGAGGAAAAGTAATTTGAAGAACTGTTTATGAATCACAGGTTTCTTCTTCTCTCCTTCCTGACATTCTTTTTCTTCCTCCTTTCCTTTGTCTCATTTCTCTGAAAACTTGGCCCAGTATGTTAAGTGTTTAATTCTAAACTCTTGCATCAGTGAACATTTTCAAAATTATTACTGGAATGTACAAAATCCAAACTCTTGATGAAATCCCTTTGCAACTGACTGAGAACAGCATGTGTGTGTGTGTGTGTGTGTAAAAATGTTTAGTTCTTGCTTCATCAACACATAAAAGAGCTAAATAACCAACTCAACTGCACAGTGGCTCATTACACTGAATAGTTGCATACTGCCTAGTCAGTATAACACATGCTAAAAAAAAAAGAGTGTGTGTTAGTATATGTACATTTCATAAGCTTTTTTTTCCTTAACTGCCTCCAACAGAGGACAACACATGAACTTCTTGGTTTGTCTGTAAAATAACTACTTACTCAATGGAATCCTTTTCCTTAGCATCTTAATCATATTAACCAAAGGAGAAAAAAATTTCTCTTCTGGCCTTCAAACTTAAGAGAGCAAGAGACACAGGGTGTAGCATGGGAACTGGAAAAACATGTGCCTTGACTTTAGTTCTATTAAAAAAAATTTTAACACATACATACAAGTATTGTCATACTCATTTATAATCTCATGATCAAAATACAAGCAGTAACATCAAAAAGACTTAAAATTTAGTATCTGACCTCTTCGATCAGTTTTTCACAGAATTTCACGTATTTCTTATCACCTGAGCCTACTACTTACCTGCTCCAGGCATTTACTCTTAGAATTATGAGGACTAGGAGCATGGTTGGCTGCCTTTTCTCTCCTGCCTCGCAGACTTTCACCCTCCTTCCTTATCCTCTAACCTAGATTCACATAGAACAAAGCCTCTTTTCTCTCATGATGCCCAAAAGCCCATCCCCATATGTCTGGAATTTGGAAGTAAGAATTCTAAGAAAAGTCTTAAGCTAATCATAAGTGAAAGAACATTTGCTCAGTAGAGGAAAAAAATCTTCTAAAACTCTATAGATTAGGCAGATTTCAAAGAGTCATATTTCAAAGAGTCATACTTTAAAGTATTAAATAATAATAGATCATAAGACATTCAAACCTACACCTCTTCTCAGACAAATCTTTATCACACTTTGGCACATTTCAGATGCAACATCAATATATGAATAAGTTAGAGAAAGCTGTAAGTGATATCCACACTCTCATGAAAATATTTAGTACATAATTACAGCAGTGATATAGTAACAGGTGTCTCAGATTCCAATTTTTAGATAAAGCCTCTTATGTCAGAAGTTAATATTCTATTAACTCTGAAAAACATAAAGAGATTCATCTTGAAGTGTGTTAATTGGTTATTATAGAGTTTTTCTTTTGAGACGCATTAGAAGTGTAAAAAATTTTTTTTACCTTGTGTGAGTTTCATTGATATAAATAACATTCCGCAAACCCAAAGACGGGATACTGGAGTTGAAAAATTTATCCTACATAAAACAAAGTAAACATAGATATAAATATATAACTATATTACTGGTGAAGGACTCATTACCAGTTCTTGAGGACTTCTATAATTCAAGCATAAAGTTAGGCATTGCTTCAAAAATCTAGGAGATGAAGAAAAAAATGTTTTACTGAAAAGTACTTTTTAGTCTTCAAAGACAGTCACAAACCCGAAACTAATCCTCAGCACTGTGTAAAGTGAGTACTGCCTCCCTCTTTCCTGCCCACCTCTCCACCCCCCAACAGAAAATAATTAAAGTCACAGACAGCTTAAGTCACTGACAGGAATACTGGAGGTTTCAGTGTTTCTAAAATAGAAAAATAGTATGCTGAGTACCACACAGTTATTGTTAGATTACTGTATTTCCCAATAATTCTGACACATAAGAAATATGATCCCCATTTCATAGATAGGAAAACTGAGGCTGGCAGAAGTTTAGGATTCAATCCTAGACCTTGCTTCAAAGAGTGTGGTCTTTCTATTCCCCTAAAATGACTGTCGACTTAATGAGAAAACACGGCTAACGGTCACCCTCTTTACAGGTAATTTTGAATGATAATTAAGAAATAGCTCTGCTAAAAAGAGAAAGTTCATAACTTTAACAACATGGGCAAAAATGTAAACTTGCCACAAGTAAATGCTGAGAAAGCACATTGTACCCTCAACAAAAGATGTAAAAATACTTAAATGACATCACTTTAGAGAAAAGGAAAATAGGGTTTCAGAGGAAAGGTAGCAAATGTCAAAAAAATTCTATAGTTTTATTTTCAATAAAATATGTTTATTTTAAATAAACATGGAAGATTTTAAGACCAAATTCAGCTCCATCAGGTACCACATTTAGGCAAAAAACAATTATCTGTTATACTACCTGTTATAATATTCACCTATCCCCAAACCAAACCATCACCACCACCAAATTATTTCCTATACCCTCTCCTTAGAGTTAAGGTATTGTTCTGGTCTCTTAAGCATTCAAAATTAGAATTAGATGAGATGCCAGATCTAAAAAGAAAAGCCACATGATCTTCTATTTAAATCTTTATTTCTACTGGCCTATTAATCTGAACTGGCCTTACTCCTAGACTAGAAATTTCCATGATCCTTCACCTCTACCAAATTTCTGCAACAAGGCACTTGTGATTTAAGAGAAACGATATTTATATCAGGACATTCTTGAGCAGACATGAATATTTAACATAAACTCCTTGGGTAGCACACAAATCTCTCCCAGGTTTGTAAATCCTTTATATCAAACTCAGAATTCTACTTCCTGCCCCCTAACTCCAAGTAGAAAATTCACACGGCACAGTTAGCTCTCCACAAAAGTTATAAGGAAACTTTATAAATGGCAGGGTTAATACATGGCACTTAAATGTTAGAATTTCTACGTCCTGCTAACTGGCTCATCCCAGAGAGAGGTTAGCATCCAGGTATACCTTTTAAAAGATAACTCTACTGTCTGAGAGCACAGCCACAGTGGATTCTACATTCCTGTGCTAACTCATCCCTCTGGCAAAATGCCATCAGAAACACACCTTTTATCCAGTCGACTCTTCTCAAATACTACACTACAATGTGGAATATTCTACATGGCTTGAGTTTTTTCGCCAAAATACAAACAACAAACCCATACACACTCTTTCTCAAATGTTCCTCCTAACATTTTAGTGGCCATCCTTCACCATCACTGAGATTACCCCTCCACCCCATGCCCTATCCCCACAATGGACACTTAGCAAGAGGGAGAGCAGGGCAAAGCCACAGCTTTAATTTCTTATTCCGTCCTGCTCTTGCTCCCCCTCTGACTCATCTCGCTAGGATTTTAATGTTGAGTGCTAAAGTTCAACATCTAGAAGTTACATGAAGGTTTCCACCAACTCTTTGGAAGAGTTATCTGAAAGTAAGATCTACTCTCCCCGGAAAATCATACTAAAATTTAAAAAACAAAAACAAATTGCTGGCATCAACTATTAGACCAATATTTGGTGAACAAATGAGTGGAAAGAAAATCGAGTCAACATCTTTACTTGGAATATTTGATTTATAAATATGGGACTAAGTTCCACAAATGAATGAAGTCCATTGAGACTACACAACAATAAAATTCACACAAAGTTGGAAAGCTGTATCATGTATTTCACTGTTTATTAAAGGCCAACAAAGGTGTTAGAGGCAACATTCTTACCCAGCTCTGGGGAGTACAGGAGTAACAACATCTTCCCACAAATGGCCTTTTCCGGCTCATCAGGCTTTCTTTCCACTTTAAGGTTGCAGATCTGAAGACAGTCGGTCTGAAACCACACTCACCCTAATAAATACAGAAAAATAGTGTCTGAATGGCAAGAGAATTACACTTGTCTACCTGATCTCTAAAATGAAGCTATTTCAGATAAGAGAGAAACTTATGACATATTTTCCTCTTGTCTGCATGTATTTCTGAGTGATTTTCATTCAAGGTACTCCCTCCACGACAACACTTGGAACAAAGCTTGGAACAATAAGCAGAAGTTGAGCACCTAAGAATAGTAATAGCTGGCAACACTCAAAGCAGCATACCAAAGTTTAAAAACTAAGTTGTAAAAGGCCAGGCAGCCTTCTGACAGTAGCAAGATAAATAAAATCAGACTCCTGGATCCCTACACTAATAATTTCATCTCACTCCCTCTTAAATCACACACTCCCACAAAAGACCTACAAAGGCCTTACAGAGTAAGCAAGTTGTTACGATGCAGCTGAAAATATTTTACTTTAAATGAAAAACAAGGTAAACTTATATAACATTCCTTTATCCTAACAAGAGAGTTTAAAAGCCGGAACTAAAATTACAGCCGTATTATCCAATTAGTGTCAAACTCTGTTCTTCTGTTCTAAACAATTTTCTCTTAACTTTGAGTTCATCAGTTACTCCAATCTCACTGATGTAACATTCTCAAAAACGAAAAAGAAACATAAAAAACTACCCAAAACCTCAACATCAATTTTTATCTAAAGCAGATAATTTTCAAGAAATATTTAAAACACGCCATGTTATATTGCATATGGAAAACAAAACCACAAAAAAATGCATGGCCTTTGGATTGGGATTCATACTAAAATTTCCCATTTTTAATTTCTGAAGTAAAGTTGATTTGCATTACAAAATTCACACTTGTTAAATGTAATTATGGAAAGAAAGAAATCTCTTTATAATAACATCAGCCAAAACAACTAATAGAGTTTTTTTTCTATGCAAAAGCGTTTTGCTTTTTAACATAATCTGTACAAGTTTCCTACCCACAATCTTTCCAATAGTGTAACACCATCAGAATTTTTAAATATTAGGCCGAATAAACATACCTTCTAATACCTGGAGGCAGCTTCTGTAGCTATTTTAACCTCTATTTGAATTTATTGCTTCCAGTGTTTCCACCTTCATAAACAACATTGACACGAACATCTTTAGGCTGAAGGCTTTTAACTCATATCTCAAACTTACCCATTCCTCATTTACATGCTTGCATCGACCAATACTGTATTCAGAGGAACTTGGCAAATAAGAAACATCTATCGTGCCAAGGGTCAGTGCAGATTCATCCATGTCACAAAGTGTACCTCCCAGATCATGCGCTATAAAAAATAAATTCCATTTATGTTAATGAGGGATCCAGAGAGTAAGTACTAGAACTCAAAATTCTAATTTCTATGTTATTTTGCCCCATAATAGGATGTCAAATGAACTACAAGAGGATGTCCACCATGTTTAGTCAAAGTGTGAAAACAAACTTTGGTGTGTATATATGAATTCAAGCTATCTTGATTTAAAATAAATAAATAAACATTTGTTTCTTTATGTTTCCTGAACCAAACAGCTACGAATTTGCAAGAGTAAATAACAGCTTATTTCAGATACATGACAAAGAATTATTTCACCTGTCCGAATAATTGCATAGTTCTTAGGAGGATGAAGACACACATTTATTAAATATAAGTTACATGTATGCACACAAGCAGATAATTTTGAAAAATGTGCTGGGAATTTTGGGTCATATATACTATGCAATGTAACATGGGTAAAGGCAATGACGGCACCTCTAAACTTCCCCACTTAAACTGAGTTAAGCTCTTAATTTTCTTGTGCTGCCTTAAATGAAATGATATTTGCACTTTTAATACATTCACGAAGTTCTAAAACAAAAGTGCGCTGTTCAGAAATATCTGATTTATAAGTTTTCATATCTTTTCAATAAGCCTCTTCCTACCCTAAGAAAAAATGTTCACTAAAGAAAATAGCTATTAACCTAAAATATAAGAATCTTCTAACATAATTCTCAAGTTATTTTCTCTTTTGGCTATTTCTCACTCGGCCTTAAATTAGTCCTTTAAAATCTTGAAAGGTCATATCCAGGTCAACACTGTTCCCTGGAAGGCAGATCCTGATTTCTTTACTATCCCCATATGGGTTTACTGCGGTAACTGTTATTCTCAGCATAACTATATACATCCTTACAATTTTACGTAAGTAACCATCTAACATAATAGGCGAGGGGAGAGAATCGTAAAGCAACGTACCTGGCATGAAAGCTTGTACTAAAAAACTCAGCTATTAGTTTCAGGTGCAGAATGTGGCTACAACAAGGGGAGCCCGTTGCTGCCTGGGAAAATGAAGACCGGGCTGGCCCCAGTGATGGCGGGAGGACAGGAGGGGAAGAGTCTTGGCGCAAACTGAAGTCCACGCTTCGCTGCTCCCTCCCCACGTTTGTCCAAGGTCAAGAAGTTTAAAAAAAAAAAAAATCCTGGAGGCTCCAGGCTATCGGCCCATAGGAGTCACAAAGGCAAGAGAGCCAGTTCTGAAGCCAAGCATATCTGAGTTCGAATCCCCCACTGCTTACCATCTATGTGACTTTGCACAAGTTGGTTAACTTCTTCGCTTTGGTTTCCCCATCTGGAAAATGGGCATGATATGCTAACTCTTACCTCCTGGGTTTCTGGGAGGACGGGATAATACATGTAAGGCGCCTGGCACAGTGTCTGAAACACAGTGAGTACTCAATCCAATCAATGGTCATCTGTCATCGGATTGTCTCCAGCACCAGCTGCTCTCTGAGCACCCCTGCTGCCTCAACGCCAAAGCCAATGCCCACACGTCCCCCTCGGGTGCGCAGGATTCTGAGCCCACAGGAACTTCCCGTCCGCCCAGGGGAAGCCCGGCCGCAGCCCGGTCGCCCAGGCAGAGAACAAGCCCGATCCCTCTGCCCGCACGAGCCGGGCCCATCTCTCAGGTAGAACCTTGGAGCTCGAGGGAGGGGACCGGGGCGGGGGGAGCAGACCGCCCGACAGCTGGCGGAAGTCGCGCCGGGTCCGGCCGAGAGGGCGACCACGCACCTGTCCCGGCGCTCCCGGCACGAGCAGCCTCGCGCAGCCCGCTCCCGCCCTCGCCGCTCACACCCGCGGCTCCTCCGGCTTCAGCTCTGCAGCTGCCCGCACTTCAAGTCTCCGCCGGAGCTGCTGCAGCGTCGCGCCCTGATGACGCAACGGGCGCCGGGAGTGACGTGCACAGCCGCGAGCCGGCCAGTTGCTGGCGGGCTACGGCGAGGGCCCCGGGGCCTGAGGGGTCGGTGTCCTGGAACACCGCGTGGATCTGAGAGTAGAAGTTGTGCCCACCGACGTGTTTTTGTGTCCAAGCATGGCGTGTGGGGCCTAAGCGCGCGGTGATTCTGCCTGGCGCAGTCCTGTGAGAGTGTGTGTGTGTGTGTGTGTGTGTGTACACCTAAGTGTGCATCGTGTGAACGCTGCTCATCGGGAAGTTTGCATCTCCGCCAGGCTCTCCTGGGAGGGTGCACGCGAGCAGTCTGGGTTTACCTGTATAGGTGTGAGCTGTCTTTTGGGGGGATTCATAAGAATGCAGATTTTATTAGGTATGAGGGAGGTGGGGATTGGGAATGGCCTTGTTATATAATTTTGCGAACAGTGGCCGAGTGCCTTTTCCTAAAGGCAGAAAAATGAGGAATTAAAAGAGAAACAAGTAAGGCTTGGAAGAGCCTGACTCCAAATAACCTTGTGTTTAGCTGTTGAAACAAAATAACCAGGGGCACAAAGGGTTTCTTTCACAATATTTGTCATGCCATTAACAAGGCCAGTGGTTATCACACAAAGGGTTTCTTTCACAATATTTGTCATGCCATTAACAAGGCCAGTGGTTATCAAGGGATTAGCAACTTCGAAGGAAAAAGATAAACTTTAACGTACATTTGAGCAACAAGCATTAGGTATGAACTAGCAGCTGGGAATACAAAGATCGTTTAAGCATAGTCCCAGCCGTCACACCTCTGCCACCAGTCCTCATCTCTGCACTCATGAACCCTAACCCTCTCTTCAAATCGGTCTCCACCCCTGTCCACCCATCGAAAACCATCGAGAGCTCCCCCACAGTCTGAATGCCTGGCATGTAAGGCCTCACACATAGGCCTCTGCTTTCCCCACTATTCTCCATCAGGAGTCCCTTACTCCCAAATTGCTCCTAAGCAAACCATGGACACTTACACTTCTGACTGTGCTCACAGCACCCTCCCCTAAATCCCATAGTCCTTTCCTGAACTAGTCTCTAACCCTTCCCTAATCTCTCCAGCCTCCCATAATCACACTGTCCTGTGAAATCTCACAGATTTACTGTGGCACCACGCCTTGTGTCTATATCAATTTGTGTCATTCTTCCACAAGATGATGAACTCAACATCAATGCCTCAGTTTTGCCCCAGTTTCTTAGGTAACACTACAATGCATTGTCATAGTAAGCATTCAGTAAATACTTGTTGAAGCTGAGGAATAAGAAGACAAAGAGTTTCTTCTCTTGCACTTTCTACTTCTGTTTATAAATCCATCCAAAAACAATTCAAAACAGTAGGATGGTTATTCATTAAAAAAAAGATTTTGACGGGGGTGGGAAGGGATAAACTGGGAGTTCAAGATTTGCAGATACTGACTGGTATGTATAAAATAAACAAGTTTATACTTGTTTATTTATATATTATATATAGCACAAGGAAATATACTCAATATCTTGTGGTGACTTATGGTGAAAAAGAATGAAAATGAATGTATGTATGTCAATGTATGACTGAAGCATTGTGCTGTACACCAGAAATTGACACAACATTGTAAACTGACTATACCTCAATAAAAAGAAAAAAGATTTTAAGCTTCTTTATTCAACCCACACACACACCTTAGCTCCAAGCACTTAGCTCCTAAGTACTCAAGACCTATGTCGACTAGAATAAGATGAATTCTTATCCCAAAATATCATTAAATCATTAAATTTGTGTACAAATTACTGGTCCCTGACAGAGAAAGAGGGCAGAGAGAGAGAGAGAGAGAGAAAGAAAGGAAGAAAGGAAGAAAGAAAGAAAGAAAAAAAGAAAGGGAGGGAAAAGAGAAAGTAGAGGGAAGTCACAGGATTGGAAGTCTGCTGAAGAGAAAGTAATGAGAAATGAAGAGCATCATAGGAATTAAAACGTAAGCTAGAGGGAGAAATTAGATTGTCTTACATAAAGTTCATTTGTAGGCAACTCTTCTGTAACACCCATTACACAAGAGTTTACTGTGTGTGCAGGAGATGTGGATTGCAATGCACGGGGTGGGGATGGGGGGGTGTTTCAGGTTACTCAATGAGAATTGTTTTGGAAACAAGTGACGCCCTTGGCAATCTGTTTTATCAACAGAACCACAATAATTTGTAGTAATGCAGATCCAGTCTAGCCAGCCATGATGGAGCAACAAGGACTGAATTTACTTTCCTGCTAAGACAACAACAATTACAACAAACAAAACACAAGCAAAATAAATAAAGCAAGCAGCAGTGCAGGACAGTGGGACAGTGGTCCATAAGGGAAAGGAAACAGATGAGGTAAGCACGAAGAGTGTCTCAGGCACTAAGAGTGCCTAGAGAAAGTTGCTGGTGCAGAGTTGGGTAACCCAGGAAGAGCTAGGTAGACTTCCTGAGTTAAGGAGATAGAGCTGGGAGACCAGGAGGCCAAAGTAGCTAGAGTTGGAAGTACCAGAGAGGAGAAAGCTATACAGAAAGAGAGGGAGCCCTGGAGACCTGCAGAAGGTCTTGCTCAGTCTCCAGCTGATTAGCGCATCAGTAGGAGGCTGTTACCCAAGGCCAGGGAAAGGACCACCTATACAGAGAGAGAACAATCACCAAAGATCGTACAGGGTAGGGAAATGTTCCTGTTCCCACAGACAGAGTGACAGGTTACCCAGTGAACATACAGAATCAGGAATAGGGCCTGGTCCTGGCACCCAGATGGGAAAACCTCATTAATTTGCAATTCAAAAAGTCTTACCTCAGTAGTAGGGTAAAATTAACCCAAGTTAGGTTGTCCTACCTAACAAATCTTAAAAAGCAGCCCCCAAAGTATCAAACTTCCCAAGAAAAATATGTCCCAAAACAAAGCACAAAAACACTTATAGGAAATCAAACGTATCTGATACCCAGCAAGGAAAAATTTACAATGTCTGTCTTCCAATCAGAAATTATCAGACATGCAAAAAGAAGCAGGAAAGAATGAACAATAATGAGAAAAAATAATCGATTGAAAGAGTCCCAGAAATGACGGAGATGATAGAATTAGTAAATAAGGACACAAAAAATAATCATACCTTTATATTCTGTAAGTCCAAGAAAGTAGAGGAAAGATTGAGTATGTAAGGAGAGATGTGAAAAACCTAAAAAACGACCCAAACCAAACATTTAGAGATTATAAAACCATTGTCTGAGATTTTTAACACACATACACCACTTGTATGAGACTAAAGGCAATTTAGATATTACTGAAAATATTGTAATAGAAACTAACCAAAATGAAACACAGGGGAAAAAAGTAAGCACTGGAATATAAATGAATAAAGTACCAGTGAGCTTAATAAAAATGCGATTGGAATCCCTGAAGAAAAGGAGAAATATCAGAAAAACATATATGAAGAAATTATGGCTGAAAACTTTACAAATTTGATGAAAATATAAATTCACAAATCCGAGAAGCTCAACAGACTCTAAGTAGAAACATGAAGAAAACTATACCAAGGAACAGGTCAGTTAATTGCTTACAACCAGTGATAAAGTGAAAATTTTAAAAGCAGAGAGAGAGGAAAAAAAAGATACATCATGGTGCAGAGGAACAAAGATAAGAATATCAGCAGATTTCTCATTAGAATTATGCAAGTCAGAAGAGAGTGAAGCAGCATCTTTAAAGTTCTCTAATCAAAAACTGTAAATCTAGGACTCTTTCCCCAAACATATATATTTCAAACACAAGACAAAATAAAGACATACCGACATACGAAAGCTGAAAGAATTCACCACCAGCAACACTTACTACAAGAAGTGTTCAATGAAACTCCTTCAGATAGAAAGAAAATACAACCAGATGGAAATTTGATTCTACATAAAGGAACTAAGAGCTCAAGAAATCATAAACATGAAGGTCAATAATTTTTTTCTTTTCAAAACTCTTTTAAAAGATAACTGCTTAATGCAAGCAAGAAAAACAATGTTTTGGGGGCATTATAACAGATGTAGAAACAAAATGTATGACAACAGTACAGCATCCAGAAAGGGGAAATATTCTGTTGTTGTAATATTCTTATAGAAGCATAAAGTGGTATGATATACTTGAAGGTATAAAAAGTTAAAGATGTGTACTCTAACTCTTAAAGCAATTGCTGTAAAAGCAAACCAAAGAGTTATATTCAAAATGTAGAATAGATAAACAAGATTACACTGTATAGCACAGGGAAATATATAGAAGACCTTGTGGTAGCTCACAGCGAAAAAAAAATGAGACAATGAATATATGTATGTTCACATATAACTGAAAAATTGTGCTCTACACTGGAATTTGACACAACATTGTAAAATGACTATTACTCAATAAAAAAGAGTTAAAAAAAGAGTTACAGTTAATACATCAACAAAGAAAATAAAGCAGAATTACTAAAAAAAAAAAAAAACTCCAATCCAAAAGAAAACAGTAAATGAGGAGAAAGGAAAGAAAAATAGATTGATAAAGAGAAAATACATAGCAAGACTGTTGATTTAAATTCAAGCATATATGTAATCACCACAGTTAAAAGGCAAAGATTGTCGGACTGGAGAGAAAGGAAGAACCAGCTGTGTGCCGCCTATCAGAAAAATTGCTTTAAACATAGAGACAAATAAGTTAAAAGTAAACAATTGAAAAACAGTGTACCATACTAATACTAGTCAAAAGAAATATAGGTGCTTATATCCTGAGGAAGTTCTAATTTGAAAAGATACAGGCACCCCAATGTTCATAGCAGCACTATTTACAATAATAGCCAAGACATGGAAACAACCTAAATGTCCATTGACAGATGAGTGGGTAAAGAAGTTGTGGTATATTTATACAATGGAACACGACTCAGACATAAAAAAGAATAAAATAATGCCATTTGCAGCAACGTGGATGGACCTGGAGATCATCATACTAAGTGAAGTAAGCCAGAAAGAGAAAGAAAGATACCATATGAGATCGCTTATATATGGAATCTAAAAAAAAAAGAGACACAAATGAACTTATTTACAAAACAGAAACAGACTCACAAACATAGAAAACAATCTTATGGTTACCAGAGGGTAGGAAGGGATAAATTGGGAGTTCAAGATTTGCAGATACGCACTACTATATGTAAAACAGATAAACAACAAGTTTCTACTGTATAGTACAGGGAACTATATTCAGTACCTTGTAGTAATCCATAATGAAAAATAATATGAAAAGGAATATATGAATGTATCTGTATAACTGAAACATTATGCTGTACGCCAGAATTGACACAACATTACAAACTAAAAAAATAAAATAACTAAGAAAGTGAAAAAAAGAAATATAGATGGTTATATTAATTTAATACAAGTAGATTTTAATACAAAGACTATTACCGGAAATGAAGAGGATCATTTTATAACGATCAAGGAGTCAGTCTATCAAGAGGAAAAAACAATTTATGTATCTAATACAGAGCTTCCAAAAAGGTGAACCAAAAAACTGACAGAAATGCTAGGAGAAGTAGAAAAATCCACGATTATGAACAACCTGAGAGAAAGTCAAACCTGGAGATTTCTGGAGAAGCTTTTCTTTCCTAGTAAAAGGAAACAGATATGGCTGGCACTGCGTTTCTTTCACTTTTTCACCCATTTGCTCTGTAACTTAATGTCCAGTCCCCACACTGCCAATCACACACCTCTGGATTTTGGTCAACCTCTATCTGCTTAAGCCAGTATAAACATGTTTTCTGTTATTCACAGGCAAATGCATTCCTGACTCATATTTAATTTTTAAGCACAGTTCTGGCTGCTTCAATAACTCAAACATATGGGGGGGGGGAAAGAGAGAGTTGAGAAATAGTTCCCACCAGTGTATCATCCTGGAGGATGGCAATGGAAGTGAACTTGGAGCCTGCCTTTTTGAAAGTACCTTGGGCCAGCAGAGCATGGACGCCCTCTGACTCACTTTAACCACATTTGCGGCAGAACAAGCACATTAGTTTGGCTGAAAACTGCATCATCTGTACTTTAAGCTAAAAACTTCAGATAAGTCAAGCCGGAGGCAGTCAGGTTTCTGGGAGAGCTGTCTTGGCATCTCCTACCACGTGGGTTATAGGACCAAGTTGAGCTCCCCTGCCCACCCCCACCCCCAGCCCAGGAAGGAGGGCCTGCAGGACCCACGTAGGGCCCCAGGCTTTCAGCCACGAGCCTCAGGGCACTGGGACCCTGGATCAGGAACTGCTCAAGCTGGGTAATTAAGAAATTAGCTTCCAAGTCAGTTTTTGGTTTTTTTGCAATTGTTAGCTAATTCTTAAGAAATGGAAGTTATTTTTCCCTTCTCCCAGGAGCATAGACAGGCTCTATGGACTCAGTCCCAGAGGTTCTGCCGAGGGAGACTAAATAATTGCAATGAACAGCCTTAAAAAATGGGAAACCAGCCACCGGGGTCGGCCGCCAAGAAGGCAAAACCTGAATGGGCCTTTGCTTTTCCGGTGGAATCAAGCTGGCTTGTGTGACAAGGAGAGGTTGTCTGAGGAGGGGGTGGAGGCTGGGAAGGTGTGGGCCCTGAGAAGGGGCTCAGGATGGAGCGTTCTGCTTGTGGATCTGATTTGAGATGCTCCGATGCAGAGCCTCAGAGGTGGCAGATCTTCAGAAGGAGGGTGAGGATGGGATGACTGCGGAGAGTGAGAGTCTAGACTCTCCAGAGGCTCAGCAGAGGTCCAGCGGCTGAGCATGTTGTGTGTGTGTTGGGGGTAGGGGGGAAGCTCCACGCACCAAGCAGGGTGTGGCCAGGGAGCAGTGGGGAAGGAGCCCAGCCTGGACAGAGCCAGGGCCTCTGCTTTTAGGCCTTTCTCACAACACAAGTGCCAGGCAAAGGGCGAGGGGGGGAACCCCAACATCGATCACCATTGACCTTCTCAGGACCCTTGACGTGAGCAGTTTGGAGCCAGGTTAATTCAACATCCATTCACTCGTAACACGTTGACTGATAGCCTGTTTTGTGCCAAGCATCTTTTTTAGGCACCAAGGATACACAGATGAATATATCACACATAGATCCTGCCCTGATGGAACCAAGAGTCCAAGGGCAAGTTGTGGAAACTGCAAGGAAGATCCAACAGCCTCTGTCACAGAGAGTAACAGAGGCGCCCACATTAGGTAAGGACATCAGAGAGGACCTCTCCAAGGAAGGGGCAGCTACCCTGAGGCTGGGGTGTGAGGAAGACAGGAAAGGAACTGGGAAAGTCTTCCAGGAAGAGGGAAATGCACCTGCCAAAGCTCTGAGGGCGGACAGAGCTGGGCAGAGAGAACTGAACGAAGGCCAGTGCGGGCTGGAGTGGAGTAAAGGGGAAAGCGGCCGAGAGGCGGGTTGGGAAGACAGAAAGAGTCAGAGAAAGCCAGGCTTTTTAAGCCGTAGTAATAGTTTTGGAAAATCAGAAATCAAATGGTGACATGTCATCAGTGTCCTGGAGGAATCCACATGCCCTTTACCCTGTAAAGATTAGAGAAGAATGAATCAAAACAAACCTGGGTCTGTGGACCTCGACAACCTGGAAGGAGGCAAAACAGACAGCAAATGAGAAGCCACGATGCCTGCCTGGTGCAGTTCGGCCTCAGAGAATCTAGGCGAGAGGTAAGTAGGTACATTTTGTAAGCTACCATTCATCGGGCACTTACTATGTGCCAAGCACTGTTCCCAGTACTTCATAGACATACCTCAGGCAATCCTCTGCACCACCATGGCATGGTGTGGAAAGCAGCCCACGACAGACAGTAGTGGACTTTAATACAGAATTCTACTTAGAAAGGTCTTAGGAGGGCTGAAAGGACAAAAGGAGACAATGAGGCGGCCTTGAGATTAGCAACAACGGGCGATCACGACCCTCCTGAGGGCTGGAGTGAGAAAGCCAGATGCTAACAGAGCAGGGGCCAGAGCCACCTTGGCAACAGCTGGGACCAAGGAGAGAGGGGCTGCCTGGGAGGCACGTAAACCAGAGAGCGGCCACTGCTGGAGATGCCACCTGAGAAAGGGGGATACCCTCCTGGCCTTGCCCTCTTTCTGCCCTCCCATCACCCGCCAGCCCCAACTATTGGCTGAAATAAGCTGCAAGGGAGCCTAAGCATTAAATTTATCTTCATGCCTTCCACACCCCGCCCCAGACAGAGAGTAAAGCAGAGAAAGATGGGGATTCGAGCTGAGAGCAAATAGGCAAATAAGCGGTCCATCCTCCCAACAGCCTCATAAGCTGGGAACTATTATTATCCCCATTTTCCAAAACTGAGGCACAGGGAGAGGTGAGGTGAATCTGGCGTGTGGAAGAACCCTGATTTGAATGCAGATCTGTCTGATTCTGGAGCCCAGACACATAATGGACACATTATTTAGCCAGCCTGGTAGTTAGGATTAGGCCACCAGATTCCAGGTGTGAAAGCGTATCTTCATGGTAAACCCCACTCTGTGAAGGACCTGAGGGTAGTGATACTCACAGGCGGATGGCTTAAAAACTGAGCTGCTACAGTGGGACAGGGCATCAGTGGACTAACCTGGAGTCCTTCAAGCAGAATATCTGAGAGCTGTGAGAGGGCTCTAGAGCCAGACAACCTGGGCTCCAATTATGGTTCTGTCGTTTACCAGCTGTGTGACCCTAGGCAAGTTATTTAACCTCTCTAAGCCCCAGTGATCTCATTTTAGAAGTGAATTTGCTAATGTTCACTTACTTACCAGGTCATTTTGAGGTAAAATGGAACAATGTACACAAGATAATTAGCATAGGGCCTGCCCCATGGGACGGTGCACTAGATAGTAGCTATTACTATGTAATTAGTCTCCTCTTTCAGAGACCATGGAGACAAAAGAGAGATCTCATTCCTTTGAACTTGAATCCTGGCAAAGAATTTGCCCTAAAATCTTTGAGACCCACATGAACCATGAAGGTTACTTTGTTCTGGGAAGAATGTCTCTGTATCAGTCAGGATGGGCTAGGTTATGATTCAGTAACAAATGACCCAGAGTCTTAAGACAACAAAGTTTATTTGCTGATGCTACATGTAAACTGCAGGTTATTACAGGGGCTCTGTTCATAAAGGTCACTGGGAGGCTCCATCCTGACACGTGCTTCCTTGATGGCTGAGGCTGGCACCAGAATGTTTAGTGAACCATGCACTGGCTCTTAAGCCACTCATCACTTCTGTTCCCATTTCATTAGCTCAGGCATCAGATAAAGCAAGAGAGTGAAGAAATGTAATCCCAACATGTGCCCCAAACCAGATAACTAAACAATTATGAACAACCCTAATGACTATGAGAACCACCTCAGTGAAGCTTCCTTTGGTGGGCCTGGATGAAGCAAAGGTCTTTTCGGAGCTTCATTAGGCCAGACTACCCTAGCTGACATCATAAGAGTTTGTCTTTGTTGTGCCTAGAATCGCATCTCTGAAGACAATATGTCTTTCAGGAAAACCTTTTGTTCCTAAATACTGCTTAAGACCACTTCTCTGAAAAATCACTCTTAGTTCTAGGATCTTTTTGCCCAAGATGGTTTGTGGAGCTGGGATGCTGGCTATAAGCAAAGCACCTTCTGGAAGAGGGATCCTAATGTGGCCTGGATTGTGTGTTCCCAGACCTACCCAGAACGTTTGTACTGTTGTATAACCTGATGTCAGACTGTCGGCTACTGAGGGCTTGCTGAGCAAGTCCAAGCTCTGGGTGCAAGCCTCTCCTCGGCTTTCACAACCTCATGTCCTGCTGGATTTCTTTCTACCTACCTCAACATTTTTTTTCTCGGCATCTTTTGCTGGTTCAAGGGTCTCCTTCGTTCTCATTCCACACTCTATCCTTAGCAGGCCAGGAACCCAAGAGTCATCCTTAACTTCTCCCCACATCTAATCCAACACTAACTTCTAGCAATTTAACCTTCTAAATAGCTTTAAACTTCATCATCCTTTTATCTCCCTCTCTGCCTGAACTGTCTTATTCCAGACCACCATCCTCTTCCCTGGGAGGCATAACAGCTCACCACCTGGACTCTTTGTCTCTATTTTCTATCCACCATCCTCCCAAACATCCCACACATCAGCCAGGATGAGCATTTGAAGATGCAACATCGATGATGTCAAACACCCCCATTTCTCTGCCTGATCCCCACACCAACTGATTAACGTCTTTTTCATTATTCTTTATAGTTTTTAGGACCTTCCATGTCTAACATATTCCACCCTCTCTGACCTCACCACCCTCATCTCCTCCCACTCTCCCTCTCTCTCTCTGACTTTAGTGACTCTGGTTTTCTTTCAGTTCCCCAAGAAAAGCGGTCTCTGCTCTCCCCTTACACAAATTGCTTTCTCTGCCTGCAGTCGTCTCCCCCATGACCCTCTTTTCTTTCCAACTCATGCTTCATAACCCAGCTCAAATCTCACTGCCTCATGAAAAACCTTTTGACCCTCTGGCTAAGGCAGGCCCCTTGTCATATGCTTCTTCCCCATGGGACTTACCACAATTATAGTTGAATACTTAATTGTAGAGTTAGCCATTTAAGATCTGCCCCTCCCTCTTAAATGTCATTCTTGAATTCTCCCCTTCCTTTCCTTTGTATCCCTAGCACCAAACAATGCCTTGCACAACATAGGTGCTTAAGATCTCTTTGTCGAATGTCTAAAATATAAGACATGATTAACTAACAATCAAGAAGCATTCGAATGGCTATTACAACTCTCAGGAGTCCTGGACAAGGAGCGCTCTAGGAGTAGAAGTATTCAAGGAGGGGTATATGAATTGTAGAGTTTTGGGGCTCAGGAGTCATGGGTCTTGGGGAAGGCATGTGTCCAAGCTAGATAGAGAGGTAGGAAGCAGATTTCCCATTCCTCTCCCACCCCCACTTCCTAAGCCAGAGAAGAGGAAACAACGTAAGTACAAGGGAAAATAGGGGCCCAGATCCCCAGTGTAACTAGCAACACAGTGGACGGTGGTCCACAGATAAGAACACCACAGTGGGGAACACGTGTGCCCAACACACTTGCAGGGAGGAATTAGAAAATACTTGAAAGGGAAAGCCAGACATGGCTGGAGACATTTTTCTTTTTCTTCCCTGTCTTTGTCAGGAAGGAGAATGTTTTCATGAAGAAAGACAAGGAGAAGCAGAACTACTCTGCATTTATTCTTTTTCTAGTGAGTTCAAAGTAAATTAGAAACTTACTTATCAAGTCTAATTGGAAGGAAGATCAATCAAGGTTTAACTAAGGCTAATTTATGGAATACTTTTAAACAAATTTACTTTCATTACTTTTTGGGACCTAGAAGCTCTAAGATTGTCTTTTGGAAATGTTATTCTCCTGGGTGTTCTAAACATACTTCTTATAACTGTCTTTGGCTTTTAACTTATAGGTTTCCCTAAGAAAAGTTTTCCGAAGTAAAGAGTGTTATCAACCCGGTTTCTAATGATCTAAATTCCCTGATAGAAAGTGACACCTGAATAATCATAATACAGCTGGCTATGGTTTTAACCTAATACTTTCTGATGGTCATCATCATGCATAGCTCGTAAAATAATTTGAAATCGTGTATTACAAGGATGCTCCCCAACATGAAAGTAAAATACTGGAGAATAGGCTTTCCATAGCTGAGGGCCACAGGGTGCAAGCCACTCTTCTAGTCCCACTTTGTTACAGTGCTGACTGGGCGGGGCACTGGGCCTGCCCTCCCCTCAGTTAGGTTGACTTACTCCTCACTCATTCCTGTTGCACCCCCAATCCGGCTTAGGAGATGGCAAAACTTTTCTGCCTTGATCACATTATTTTACAGTTACTTTTTCCAGAGGCCCTCAGTTCTGGCCCAGGGTTCCTACTTCACCTCTGTCTGTAAATTTAGCCCCCATACATGAATTGTAGAATGTCTATTAACCACTATAGCTTCAGATGGGATGGAACAAACTTTAATATCCACAATGTTGGTTTTTCTATAGATTATTTATAAGTGATGTTCTTTAAGGAATCATCGGTCTAAATTTCTAGGTCACTGGCTCATTAACTGTTGAATAAATATAGTCTAGGTAAAGGATGAATTATATCTAAAGTCCCATCAGTTGATCAACTCATGGAATGAATGAACTATTTTAGCCTCCCAGAGATAAGGTTTAGTTAACTTTAAGCTCTACCAGGTATGGCATGCCTTATGTATACAGTGTGAAATTTTTTAGTGATAACAGTAGTTATAATAATAGAATTATCTACTTGGTCAGTAAACTCATTTTATAAACCACAGTGACCCTTAGCTAAATTCAAATTAAGTGCAGTAGTCAGCTGGCTGTCCTCTGCATCTCACCTGCAATCTGTCACCTGCAATCAATTCATAGGCATGTGTTTCACGATTGGGCATGTGTTTCACGATTACCACATGGCCACCATTCAACACATCCAAAATGATAATTATTCTGAACCATCCATTACAGCTTGACAAACTACGTTATCCAGAACTGTGAACGGTCTCGGAATGTTGAATATACACTCAGTCTATGGTTTGAATCTCTGCGTGCCTCACTTCCCTCCTCTGTAAAACAAGGCTAATAATGGTACTAATAATAGTGGGAACCATATCACGTTTGTAGTCATCATAAGAATTCCTGGGAAAATGTGTAGTCCTCCAACAGGAAGGGTGCATTTGATCCAAGTATCAACCCCACTTGCTTTCACAGGTCACAGTTGATAAATACGGTCTTTGTGAATCACAGGCTTCCCCAGCTTCAATCCAACGAATTTTCCTTTCCCAGTTAGAACGTTTCTAGAGTTTTCCTTTGATAACTATCCTACGGATTGAGTCGGTGAAGTCTTTAAAGCAGTAGTTCCTAACTTTTTGGAATCAGGGAACACTTTGAAAATCGAAGGAAAGGCCAGACTGTCTCCAAGAAAAAAAAAAAAGTACATGTAAGAGTTTACATTCTATTTCAGGGGGTTCATAACCCCCTCCAAGCTCATTCATGGATCCCAGGTTAAGCATCAGTATTTGAAAGCGTGGCTTGGGAGAGAGCCAGTTTGGATCTTGTTCTTTTAACAGTGGCTAAACAAAACGAGACAGAAAGTACACTTGTACTTTGTAAAGGAAGTATTAATTACTATTAGCCAGGGGTTTTGAGAAAGAAAGGGTTTCGATGAGAAGGAGGATGATGGAGAGGGGGAAAATGAAGGAGAACAAGAGGAGGAGGAGCCGTCACCTGAAATGGATCAGGGCTGGTAAACTAAACATACACTTTTCCCTCTAAGTGAGCCGAGGATGCAGCCCTGCTTTGAACTGGGAAGTACTGCGTAACCGCTATTATTGGCAACTCTGGGGGAGTTTAAGCAACTGATTGTATCTACAGTTTTCCTTTAAACCTCAAGCAGGTAAAATATTATCTTGGGGGCTCTTCACGCCTGTTCAATGACTCAGACACAAAAGAAATGCTAATTATGGGAACTGAGCTGTGAATTTTGAGTGACCCTAGGGACAAAATGATTATCTGGTTGTCTTAAGTTGCGGGAGATTTATTAGGGGGTTTTAAGATTACATTAACTGATTTTTACCTTAAGTGCTCTACCTGGAGAAGCATTAAAGTCTCCTGATAAGGAAGGATTTCAAAGAGGCAATGGCATCGGTGAGAAGATCTTTTTGGTGAGTCAGGGGTACTGTAAGGAGAAAAGCCCAAGTGGAGTGGATGGGTCCAGCTGGAGTGGTGGGATGGGTTTGCCACTTTGCTTAGGGCTTACTAGGTTCCCCACTCATCTCCTGTTTCCAACAGGATGAATGCCAGAGACCAAAGAGGAAGAATAATGTATTTACAACAAAGGTCATAGAATGAGGCCAAGGACCCGGTTACATTTCTGTCCCATTATGGTCTCAGATTGCACCCCTGCCTTTCAAAGCCAAACATCTTCTCAGGGTCTGCAAGCAGTGACTTGCTCTTACCCTTGCTCACCTCTGCTCCCTCATCCTCCACCACCTCCCCTCCCTCACTCTTCCCCAGTCCCCGAGGCCATCTCTTTTTATCTTGAACCATCCCAAGCTCATCCCTGGCTCAGGGCTTCTGTATTTATTATCCCCCCTGCCAGGAACATTCCTTCTCTAGGTATTTGCATGGCTGACTCATTCTTACATTTAGGTCTTAGCTCAGTTAGCAACTTTCTGTCTCTTGCCTTGTCACTTTCCTCCAAATTATCCTGTTTTATTTATAGCACTTATCACTAGCTGAAAATAATCTCTTGATTTGTTTTCTTCATATTGTCTCTCTTCCCCATTAGAATATGAGCTCCATGAGCACAGGCATCTTCTATGTCTTGGTCACAGCTGGAGCCCCCTCTTCCCCACCGGCTCAGCATAGAGAAAGAACCAAATATACACTTGTTGGATAAAGGAATGAATGATCATCATGGTAGCTACATTTATCGAGCTTTTTCTCTGTGCCAGGCACAGGGCTGCAAGTTTTTACAAATCCTCTCTCCTTGAATTCTCACAGCAACCCTCCAAGGTAGGTATTTCTCCCTTTGTCCCCATGACACAGATTAGGTTGCAGAGAGGTTGTGCAGCTTTTCCAATGTCGAGGCTAACAAGTAACCAAGACCTGATTTGGATCAAGGTATGTTTGAGTCCAACACTGACTAAATCAGGAATCAGCATGCAGATAGTAATTATTTAAGGCGTTGCAGGCCACATGGTCTCTGTCACAACTGCTGAGCTCTGTTGTAGAAAGCAACCATGACAATACATAAACAAAGGGCTGTGGCCGTGTGCCAGTAAAATGTTGTTTACAAGCGGTGGGCAGGACTTGGCCCAGGAGCTGTAATTTGCAGATCCCTCTCTTAAGTCCTCATTCTATTTATGCTTTGCTAGAGGGGGTTAAACGGAAGAGGAGAAGCAGAATAAAAGAAAAGCATTAAGATGCATGCTCTTCAATTAAGAAAGACAGCAGGTGAATAAACTAAGTTAAAAAGGGCAAAATAGGTGATAGGATTCTGAATTACAATTACATTGGAATTATAACTCCACTGATTTAACTTCTCCACTGAATCAAAACCATCACTGAAGACTACAGGAGACTTTAATTCAAATAAGATGTTCCATTTTAACCAAGGTTCCATTCGTACTGTGATTCTATGTGATTTCACCTGCCAACACCCCAACAGACCCACATAACCTTCATCCCAAGTAGCCCAAGATGGCCAATATTGAAGGACAAAGTATCACTCCGACTATTAAAACGCTTCTTCTTCCAGCCACTGAGCCGAAAACTTCATTCTTTTCCTCTCAAGCAAACATATGAGTTCATTGGCAAGAAGTGAAAGACGAAATATGAATCACAGGTCGGAGCCAGCCCAGAGAAACCACTCGCAGCCTCACTGGGAAGGGGAACGTATTTGTCCCCTGTGGTTTAATCAGAGTGGCTCTCGGGACTGGAGATCAGCATTAAAGGAAAAGATCAACTCACCAGTCCCTTGAGCCTGGGCTGTGAGCAAAGGGCTGAACCCGGAGAAGGTGGGAGGCAGGGACAAAGGTGGCTTCTATAGTGCTTGGGTGTGCATAAGCCAAGGCTGTTGTGAGCTGGAACCTTGCAGGGCAAGGCCTCCTCTCCACCCACTGTTTTATCCTTGGGCTGTCCTGGGGCATTAGAAACACAGTAGACAAAATGCCCACTTCTCTCTTACCCTGAAGAAAGAACTCCTCCAGAAACAGCCTTCAAGAAAGACTCCCTCTGGAAGCAACATGCAGTTCTTAAACCAGTAGGTGCCTTTTCCTCAATCTGTATGCAATTTCCTAAACAAGGGCTTTCAGTGTTTGAATAGACAACAAAGATTCAACCCTTGGTCTCCTGAAACTTCTTCTAGACCCACGTGTGTCCTTTCTTGTAAAATCCAGTTTTTGTAAGAACACTGCTAAGTCGGTTTAACCAGAACCCTCACCTTTGACATCTGATTGAGTTCCTTATCCTCTGCCATCCCCCAGGTGTTTTCTGATACCCTGGACTGTCTTCAGCAAAGAATCCTGTTAGGTCAGTTTATCCAGAATCCCCCTCACCCAGGATGTTTCCTCTTAGTAATTTTCCATCCACTGACCCCTGACCTGCCCCTTAACTATAAACCCCCACTTGCCCATGCTTTACTTGAAGCTGAGCCCCATCTCTCTCCCTGACTGTAAAAGCCCATCGCAGTGGGCCTTATGCTTATCACAATGGTCCCGAGTAAAGTCTGCCTTGCCAACTTTAACAAAAGTTATAGAGGATTTTTTTCCCCCTCTAACACAGAAAAGCAGCCCCAGCATGGTAGAACCAGCATCTGAAGGGGGAGCTAGGGATGCAGCTCTGCCCCAGCTCTGCATTAACCTGCAGTGATGTCCTGGGTACCCCTTCCCACTTGCTTCCTTTTTCTGAGTCTTTTCTTATCAGTAACACAATGAGTCAATTTCATACCTTTTCATTCATGTAGACACCCATCTTTTTGTTGTCTGTTTAATGCCTACTATATTTATGGTTGTTAATAGTTACTATTTAACATAGTTTATATTATTAACTGGTTTCTATTGAACACTTAGCATTTACCCAGTTTTGTCATATGCTTTGCTTTCCATATGTTCTAATATTTCATTCTCATAACCTCCCTGTGAGGAGGGACCTCGGTGGTTGCAGTCTCACCTGGCAGCTGTGGTTCAGGGAGGTAACAAATTTGTCAAGGTCAATTAGGGAGTAAGTGGCAGAGCTGGGAATTGAGCCTGAACTCTTTTTTTTTTTTTTTCCTCAGAACTATACTGTCTTCATGAGCCCTGTAGCCCTTGGTCAGGGTCTGACCAGAGAGGAAAATGCAGATTTAAACTCGCTTGCCTTGAACCTTTTATTACTGAACCGTGACGCCCCTCACTGGGTTAGGCTACAAAAAACCAAGATGTTTTTCCTGGAGGAGATAGTGGAGGACCTTCCATGGATGTTCAGTGCATGGTCTTTGCCCTTGAGACACTTAGAACCAGGCGAGATGATAAAAAAAAAAAAAAAAAAAAAGCCCAGGAGGAGCAGTGCTGATAAAGCACAAAATAGGACTGCCCTCATCCTCAGTTCCTTACTGTCATTTTTGTGCACAAGCCAACATGAAACAATGACATCTGAAAACCTGTTTATCAGAGAAACTTTTTCTTTACTAGGGAGAGGCAATCACTTGAAGGATGGACCAAATCAACAATCTGGTGATACAAGAGATCTGGGGGCTCTCCTTGAAACAAACAGACAAAGATTTATTTTTGACATGACATATCAGTGTTGGGCTGGCCAGAGAGGGAGGTGGGGGCACATGGTGGGATAAGGAAAGCTTCCCAGAAATAGGAGAGCAAGGCGAGGAAAGTTAGTGGCGTGTGCAGATCTGATTGTCCCAGGGGTGGGGAAGAGATAAGGAGACTGAGTTTAAATACTGAATGTCTGCTACGATCCATGTGCTTTTATATACACTGAGTAGGTTCTAACAACAATGGGTAAAGTTGCTGTTTCACAGATGAGGCTAGTAAGAATCCAAACAGAGATTCCAGCTCTTCTTCTCACTCTTTACCTCAATGCCTGTGTAGACACCATCCTACTCTAATCCAGACTTTCATGAAGTAGATGGCATTTTTTAAATATCTGTAAAAAAAAATATGTAGCCTGCAAAACCTAGTACAATGCCTAACACATAGTAGAAGCTCAATAAAATGGGATGAGTTAACAACTCAGCGTGGTTTGTCAAACTGACATAGGTATCATCTAATCCAGTAATTCTCAGTTGGGGGTGATTTTGCTCCCCAGGGGACATTTGGAAATATCTGGAGACAATTTTGGTGCCGCAAAAGAGGGAAGGAGTGCTAACGATATCTAGTGGGTAGAGCCCAGGATGCTGACAAACATCCTACCCTGCACGGGACAGTCTCCAACAAAACATTATGATCCACGTTGTCAGTAGGGCAGAGGTTGAGAAATTCTGATCTAATCCAACATGTTTTACATACAAGGAAACCATGATGCAGAGCGACAGACTTGCCCAGAGTCATATATCAACAACTGGTTAATGGCAGAACCAAGATGAGAAACATCCCCTGAACCTTTCTACAGCAGTTCCTGCGGGACTTCAAGGCTGACCAGCCAGAAGGCTGCCTGCCACAGGGATGGGTTCAGTGGGAAGGAAAGACTATGTTGGCATAATGGCCCTGGCAACTCAAACACAAGCACACAGATTCACATGGACCAAGAGTTTTGCTCTTCAGTCTGGATCATCCCCTGAACAAGTAGCCAAGGGAGGTTCCAGAGAACTGGGAGACCAAGACTCAGAACACAGAGTGCTCACCTTGAGGCCTTTGCTGCCCACCAGCTTCTCACTCCCACCCCTTCCTTTCCTTGCGGCTGTAAACTGAGCACAGTTATCAAGTCAAAGAAAGAATTTTCTTTTAATAATTAAATAGGCAAGTTAAAAATATTAATGATTAAGTGCTCATTTTGGCACAAGTAGAAATTGCCAGAAACCGATTCTCTCCAAAACATATTAGTCATTTGCACTGTCATTGTTGCCACCAACAATTTTTTTTTGGCCTCCTATGTGCCAAGAGATGTGTTGGGTCCCAGGGGAGAGATGGACAGAAGAAGAAGAGGGTGTCCGCCAATATCACACCTAAGTATATCCTTGACCCCAAGAAGCACTCAGTCCAAACATGAAGGTCTTCTTTGCAATCGCCATCC
Organism: Camelus ferus; assembly: GCF_009834535.1. Classification (NCBI taxonomy): domain Eukaryota; kingdom Metazoa; phylum Chordata; class Mammalia; order Artiodactyla; family Camelidae; genus Camelus; species Camelus ferus. Next base: position 16,671,111 of record NC_045706.1, on the reverse strand, counting down.
CGGAGCAAAGCCAACATTGCGAAATGGGTAAAACAAAACCTTCCTTATGGCTAATAGCTAAGCTGTGCATGACGCACTCATTTTAAACAACTTTTAACAGAAACATTCAATACGACCCAAGAATTTGGACTTTACCACTTGTACTTCTGGTGTTTGGTTTGCCTGGTGGACATTTTCTTCTATCCATCAAGCTTCATGGGGGACTTCTAATGCCCTGGATCCTCCTAGGTGGACAGGGTAACCGGATGCAATATGGGACTTTGCGTAACCAGTGCGGATTTGTCCCCTAACCTAAGAAGGTAGACAGGGGGCCCCCAAAAGGCTGCCCCCAAGCCAGGGTACCAGCATCTTTTCCAGCGGTCTCTAAGCTGCATCTCAGTGGAAGCTGGAGATCTCAGTTAACACAACTCTGAAGATCGACTTTTATCTTGAAATTTCAATGAAAAATTAAACATCCTGATAACACTGAGTACTAACAGCTTTTATTTCCATTGCAATTTCTTTCTGAGACGGATAATTCCCCTTTAGATTTTCATGAGTTTGGCCCAGAAATTGGATACTGAAAGCATTAAATATACAGGAGCCTGGGATGCCAAGAAAACAGTAGTGTCTATTTAGGGATTTGGCGGCCACAGGCAGCTAAGTGTCTTGGGGAAGTGAGTGGAATTTGAATATATCAGCTCTGCCACTCTGCTGCAGACCGGGAAATCAGACGCTAAGAAAGACACCCCAAGGTCTCCCACTTGGGTTTGGATATGGGTGCGAATTTCAGTGATGAGTTGTTGGGCGATGCTTCCCAGACTTTGAGCTACCATTTTTATTCATTTTATTAAACTCAACAGAAACTGACTATCTACAAATATCATTATTTGAGAAAAGAAAGGATGGTTTAACATCCCAACAAGTAGGAAGAATAGACTCTCAGAGCAAGGAAAAGTTTCTCATGTTGAATACCCATGGCCATCTTAAAGGCTTGCTACTTTGTCCTTAGTCCTTCTGTCACCCTAGACTGGGAAAACCTCATAGACCAGCCCCCATCTCAGTCTGGAATCTGGGTACTGTGAGTAGCCACTGGAGTTGCATGGAGAAGAATTAGGTTTGAGACCCAGCTTGCAAGGGGAAGATATTCCAGGGCAAGGACAGGGAGGGGTGAGGGGTGGAACTGGGGGCACAGGAGTCGCCCTGAGAATAAGCCTGCCTGCTCCGTGGAGGCACTCTCCACGCCGTAATGTTACAGTACACTGCTTGTTTAATTACCAGTCTCTTCCACTGGGCTTTGAGTTCCTTGAGAGCAGTGGCTGTGCCCTGTTGTCCTGAGTCACAGACCTAATTAGCTGTGGTAGTGTAGAAGGGGGCATTCGAAGGAGCAATGGCAAAGCACAAGGGACACACAGTGCTGCTTCAAGGACCCATATGATCTGAGGATCAGAGGGCGCATTTTCTATTTTCTGTCATGCATGCAGTTTCTGGCTGGTGTGCTGGAAGGGGGCTCCACCCCCATCCTACCTAGCAGGCTCACCCTGAGCATCATCCCACAAGATAATTAAAATGTACCCCAAGGGGAGCTTGATGGGGGTCAGGACTGCTGCTGCCCCAGGAAGGCTCCAGGGGACCACTGAGCAAAGGCTCAGCTCTGCTCCCTTGGTCCCTGTGGTTCTCTGGGCAGAAGCAGGTCTGGGGGTGGGTGGGGAGCAGCCAGCCTCCCGCCTGTTTGCTGCTTGATCCTCCTGGTTTTCCCATTGCCAAGTCTGAGAAGAGCTCTCAGTCCCAAGGTTTTCAATTTTCCCAGGCTCTTGTTCCTCATAGTCACTTTCTGGAACTGACTCAAAGAAAACATCATGGACACTGTTACCAGGAGCCCCCAGGGTTAAGTTCCACAACAGCCACCCTTCCCCTGCAGAGAAAGCCCAGACCCCAGGGAAATGGGTGTTGCTTTCTTTCAAGACTCACTTTGGGTGGTTTTTTAACCAACCTGATTTCTGGCAGGATGTTGAAGCCCAATAGACAAGAGTCAGCCTCCACTAAACTTCTCGCCAGGCACTGGGTGGAGGCCAAATGCAAAGCTCACCCAGCAAGGGCACTCGGGCAAGGGGAGGACGAGGTGGGGAGAGGACTCAGGAGCTCAGGAGTGAGGATTGAGTGTTTTAATGAGCCGGCTCAGCATGATAACCAGGAGCCTCATTAAGTATCTGAAACGCTGCTCGGTGGTTAGAGAACCAGGTTCCACTTTGGTGGGATTAGCAAGCCTGTGGGTTCTGGGGACTGGTGAGGGTGATTTTCCTACTGTAAATACCCTACCATTCTCCTCTTATGACCTGTTGGGAAGAACTTGCCTTGGGGTACAACTCGGTATTCAAAGTTTCGTTGGAAATTGTCTTGTCTGGTGAATTATTTATGGCACAGCATCTCTGTTCTTTCTCAACATCCAGTCCTCTGACTCTCCCACCAGACAGAGGTTTTCAAATCCTGAATTCAGGTGAAGACAGTTGTGTGCCTTGAGGTATCAATCCTATTACCTGTCTTCCCACCATGACTGCTCCCTTCAGGCATCACTGGCTAAAACACCCATGTCCCTGGGAGGTCCTACTAAGCCAGCAACAACAGGTGGGGATTGGCTAGCAGACAACTGAAGGCAAGAAAGTGAGGCCCCAGGGAAGGAAAAGTAGATGAAGGAGGAACTGACGTGCCTCTGAAGGTCCCGGGGACAGGGACCCCCGCAGGGAAGATGGGAGAAAACTGAAGATGCTGACATTACCATTCTTTTAGGAGCTGGAGGCTGATCATTTCCTTCCATCACTCTCTGCAGGGTTAACCTTCCCATCACCTCCCAGAACTTCTGGCTTTGTCTGGGAAAAAATGCTAATCAGCTCTTTACAAGAGCTGTCGCTGAGGCCCCAGCCAGAGAGCTCACAAAAGACGCTGTGTGCCATGCGGAAGGAACACAGTGCTCCTGGGAGGTGGAGTGGGTGGGGAAGCGGGCAGCCGCCTTAGAGGCACTCATGTGCAGCCAAAGAAGATGACGGGCCCTCCCCCCAATCCTCCGCTCCCTGCTCCCCTCCCAGCCTGCCTGTGCTTGGAATTTCTCCGCCAGAGATGACTGCCCCAGGTGGATGAATCATCCAGTTTGGACATGTAGGACCCTGAGGGAGAAAGACACAGAGAACTTGTTATCTCTTCCCCATCCCTGGGAAGGGGCTTAAGGATTTTCATCAGATAGGAGCCATCCCAGGGGAGTGAGGATACTGAGCCCTAGCTGGGGAGTAGGAAGGAGGTGCTGGAGAAGAAGGAGACAGAATCGGCCAACTCTTCCTCCTGCCCTCTTTGGGTTTGGGCCCAGCCTCTCCAGCAGTGGAGGTGGCCGTGTAGAAGAGCACTGGACAGGGAGGGAGCCAGGAGGCCCCCGTTTCACCTGGCTCTGCCTTGCTGTGGGTCAAGGAATCAGGAAACACCAGAGACCAGCAACTCAGTCTTAGGAATCATTCAGTCCACACCCCCTACCCCTCCACTTTATACTCACAGACTCTGAGTCCCAGAGGGTTGCGGGGACTTGGCTAGGATCACAGGAGCTGAGCACCTACTGTGTTCTGCTGGTGGTAGTGGTGTGTTATGTGCTCACATGCTGTTTGTGCATCAAAGAGGCCTTTCTTGACTAGCTCTCCACCCCCATCTAAATGAGATCCTTTGCTCCTTTTCTCATCACAGATGGGGAAGACCTATTTTATTTGCGTGATTTTTTTTTAATGCTTATCGCCCCCACCCCCATTCAACTATAACTTCCACGAGGACAGGGAGCTTTCTCTGCCTCATTCTCCAATATAGCCCAATGCCTTGCACACAGAAGGCACACACTGATATTTACTGAAAGCAGAATCTTAATTCACAAAGTAACCCCATGAAATATGTATTATACCCATTTTACAGATAAAGAAACTGGGGCGTAGACAATTTAAATAACAAGTGAAAAAAACAAACTTCAGCAGTGGATCTGAATGACCCTTCCCCCAGGCTGTACTACATTTCTAACAGAGATTATCAGGTGAGAGGGATTCCCTTAAACTGGACGCCTTGGTTTGGGCTTTTTGTGCCCCGATGTTCTAGGACCAGTTGCCCCAGGACCACCCTCTGAGAGAGGAGGAGAGGGAGAGGGGTCACCCTAGAACAGAGGGCAGCTCAGAGCCCGTGTCCCCAGGCTGGTGCCCAGTCTTGCCAAGCCAGGTGGTAGACCAGGGTTCAGGAAGGACAACTCTGTGCACTGGGTTTGTCCTCTACCTCTTGACATTTTCCTTAAAATTATGAGGGATAAGCAGGATTCTCTTTGCTGAACTTCTCAGACCAATTACTCTGAAGAGTCTCAAGAAATCCAATGCTGGGCCCCAGTAGACAGAACTCCCTGGGAACCACAAAGTAGTCAGCAAAAAGAACAATCTTCCATCCTGTGGAGCTGCTTTGTGGGACAAAACCTTGAGAGCATCCCACTGCAGCTAACGGAGCAGGGACAACCCAGACACAAACACTTGAGAATTAAGGCCACACAGATAGAAACATTTGGAGATTAAGGGAGCCTCCAAGACTAGAGAAAGGAAATGCAGTTGGAGTGGTTATTTCTGAACTGAAAATGCAGAGGGAAAAATCCGTTTTCAGAATAGCAATTTACCATTAAAGTATTCTTTTCCACTTAGTGCCAAAATAAAATGATTGTTTTCCTTGTTTTTGTATCACATCCTCCCCCTCCTCAGCCACCTTCAGCTGAACCTAACAATTAGAGGATGGAATCCATCCTTTCATCTTTCATCTTCATTCCAAGTGGTTAAGAGCCCTGCCGGCACCACAAGGAGCCCAGCTCTCATCCATAGCAGGGAAGTCCTTTAACATCAAGCCATGTCTGCCCACCTCAAGCTCAGAAAATACCACTGAGATGGGACTAGGTTGGGGATGAGAATGGACAAAGCTCATTAAACACAGATCCCAAAGTGGGAAATGAATTTTCATCAGTGAGGAGCTCGGCCCCCCTCTTCCTTTCCTGATGCCAACATCACAAGGATTGGTACCGCCAAGTAGAACCTTGCAGGGCCATGTCGCGTTTGCAAATCAGATTTGACAACGTTACAAGCTAAAGCAAGTGGGTTTCTCATAAAGTCTGCAAAGCCCTCTCGGGACTGTGGGGCTCTGAACCAGGGGGGAGGATGACAAGGAGGCTCAGAGAGCAGGCAGCCCTTGGGAAGGATTTCACAGTGGGGCAAAAGCACGCAGACCAGAATGTTAAATCACGATCGTTCGAGCTCACACCTGTCTCCAGATGCAAACAACTCACGCCTTGGCTTTGCCTTTTTGTAGAATTTCAAGACCCCCAGTTCTTTCCTTCCACTTCCTTCCTCCACTTTCTCTGCCTTTTCTGCTTTCAGCTTTGCTATCCCAGCCCTCTACCCTACCCCTATTTCTCATGTCGTGACATAGTACGAATCAAATGCCCTCCCCCTAATTTTTTTTTTAATACCTGTATCCTTGACTCGGTGCTGTTTGAGGAATTATTTCCAACCAGTTGATAAGCAAAGCTGATGGAGACGCTGGAGAAAACAGGCCCAACTTGCGTGTGGGGATGAATGAAAATCTCCTCTGGGGCCTGATTTTACAGCCAGAGACTGAAGGAGTTTGGGTGGTTGGTAGTAACCTCAGAAAAATGCCCCGGGCAGCCACAAACTCTCCCAGAACGGTTTTGAGACACCTCGGGAGGAGGAAGCCTCTGTAATCAAATAATAACCAGCCAGAGATAAGGCCTGCTAGGCCGAGCTCAGCCAGCCAATCACACGCTTCCTTCTGACGGTCAGGACAAATAGACGCCAGGCTCCTGGAGTGAGTTTCAGGGCTTGTTATAATTTAATGATGCTGCCGGTGGTGTCTTCTTGGCTTTGCCTGGCGAGATTTTCTAACTGGGAAGTGGAGCTCCGAGCTCAGGAACCTCATTCTCCAAAGAGGCACCTGGCCCCGGGGCTGCAGCTGAGGACCCTGAGTGATCACGTGGTACTCAGCTCCCAGACCACATGCTTCCACACTTCCAGGAGAGTTCTCAGTGCTGCCGGGAAGCAGGCTCGGGTGACTAGGGAGTGAGCATATTTGACACCAGATGTGCAGCTCATCGACTGTGACCCTAAGAGGTCGTGGAGACCCCAGTGACTTGCTGTCACATGCTGGAGATGCTTCACAGGCATTTCCTAGGGGTCTTTAATTAGCGGTGACTTTGAGCTACCATCTTGCCTGCATCCTTCCCACCCCACCTCCTCTGCCAATGCCATCAGCACTCAGGCCACAGAAGTATCACAAAGAGGGTGGGTTCTGGGAGCTAAGCAGTCCTGGGAGTGAATAATGGCCCTCCGTCTCTTCAGCCCTGTGACTCTGAACACATCACTCAGCACGTTCCTTGCTGAGTTGCTGCAGGGATTAAATGGGAGATCTCTGCCAGGCCCCTAGAAGGTTCTTATGGGCCCTGAGGAGGTGTAAACAAACCCTTAAGTGGTATTGATATATTGGAGGTCAATGTTTAAAAGAATTCAAAGAGAACCCTTTCGTTATGTGACACTTAGCATCAGCAGAATCAGTTTTAGGACCTTTCATCATCCCCGATAGGAGCCCCCTCCCTCTCGCCGTCATTCCCCCATGCCCCACCCCAGCCTCCCAACAGCCATTCAGTCAACAGGATTTATTTTGCATCTACCTCTGGGGGAGCACCGAGGTGAGTCCCCTGCCCTCGGGAAACAGCACAGGAAGCAGGAGTTTATTAGAGTCCTCAGTGCAAGGGAGCCAATGCAGGGCAGCCAAGTTGGTCTTGTTCAAAGGGAGCATGGAGAAACCAGCAAAGGTGCACTGGAAATGGGCTCAAGTCAGAAGGCCAAGTGCAACCCAGCCTTCCACAGGGGAACTCCCTACCGGTATCCTACTAGGGGGAAAGGGAGGAATAGCAGAGTTGTAGCTCCACTCCTTTTAAAAAAAAAAAAAAAAAAATATATATATATATAACAACCTCATTAAAATCTCATTCCCATCCCATACAACTTACCCATTTAAAGTATAGAATTCAATGATTTGTATATTCACACAATTGTACAGAATCAATGTTAGAACATTTAATCACCCCAAAAAGAAACTCCTTCTCATTAGCAGTCATTTCCCATCCCAGGCTCTCGAGTCCCACCCACCGCCAGCTCTTGGCAATCACCAGTCCACTCTGTCTCCCGTGGACTTGCCTATTCTGGACATTTAATCCAAATGGAATCATACACTAGGTGGCTTTTGTGACTGGCTTCTTTCACTTGCCATAATGTTTTCAAGGTTCATTCCATCCCTTTTTATTGCTGAATAATATTCCACTGTAAGAAAACACCACAATTTGTTTATCCAATCATTCATCCACTGATGGACATTAGGATTGTTTCCACATTTTTGCTGTTACAAATAATGCTGCTATAGACATTCATGTACAAGTCTCCACTCCCTTTTATCCACAAACTCACAATCCCATAGCAGGGAAATAACAAGGAAACAAAGCAGGTGAGAGAGGCAGCTTTTGAAGAACTCCTCTCCAGCCAGAAGTTGAGGTTTCTCAGCAATAGCTGAGTCACATGTACACAGATTTTCACATCACCTAAAGCACTGTCGTTCATTCCCTCCTACGGAACGCTCCCTTCAACCCTAAGGTTGAGGGAAGTATTATTTTTATTGCCATTTTAAAGATGAGATTGTAAAGAGTAAGAATGTTTGAGTAACTTGCCAAAAGTCACCCAGCCAAGAACTGAAGCCAGAATTAAGTCCTATGTTCTCTCTACTCCAGCTCTTCACACATAAAAACAGGCTTTATTCTTCCCTTACATACTCAGTCTTGGCTTCCAGGATGTGTAATTCAAGGGGGAAAAAAAAAAAGAAGAAAGAAGAAAAGAAAAAGACCTTCGTCATTATCTATGGAGAAAGTGGCGATTAAGCTAACAAATTGTTGTTATTGTCTGCATTTTAAAAATTTGTACTTCAGGCTCAGAAAGATTAAACGTCTTATCTAAAGGCACAGAGCTAATAAGCCAGCTATTGCTGATTTTAAGGCAACTATGTGATTTCCAAGCACAGGCTAGATCAGCTTGCTTTCTTCCTGGCATTTAACCAAGAGAGCAGAGGTCTTGGTTGTTCCAGTGGGGGAAGGGTATCTAGGAAGGAGACCCTGCAGGTAAGGGTAGCCTGGGTACAGAAGATGCCACACAGAGCAGATGGTGTGGAAGGGGATTAGGGAACATGAAAGTCTGAAGATGCAGAGAAAAGACAGCTATGAAGAGAAGAGTAGGAGAGAAAACAGAGAGTAGAGGGAGAGTCCAGCTGAAAGGCTGGCCAAGTTCCCAGTATGTCCAGGGGCCAGGAATGTTTCATCCAAACCTTTGCAGTCACTTGATAAACAACATGAACAGATGTTCTGAGTGGAATGGTGTGGGAAAAAATATCAACCAGGCAAAGCAAGTGCAGTGACAGAGCTAGAGTCCTCCCAGCTCCTCATCACCCTTCCAGGACCAACCAGAGAGCACAGCCCTGCCCCCCTGGAGAGAGACCCTCCGGAAGCAGGAGGACAAAGATCTCCATGGGGAGAGATGAGGCCAAGCAGGCCAGGTGAGCAAGCAAGCACCGGTGATGGGGGCGGACACAGCTCACCTCCCAGGTGGAGATTCCAGTGCCAAGTGCTTCTCACCTGGGGGAACAGCAGGGACGTGGGCATGCCAGAGGTCTGGAATCAGCCAGGTGTCTCATGGCTCTGGATTTCAACTCATTGCATCAAGAGCATTCCAACTTAATTTGGTTTCCTTGGGCCCATTACTTGCTGAATTCAGTACACAGCAGGCAAAGCACTGTCAGAAGAAGTCAGCTAAAAATGCTCTCTAGTAGTGGGAAGCAGACCCAGGCTAGTCCCACGCCCCTCAAATCTCTGAGCCATCTACAAGGTCCGCTTCTGGAAAATGAAAAGGTATCTTTAGATCTGCTCCCACTTCAGAGCACCAGACAGTGCTGGGCATCGGGATGCAGAACAACACAAACACTTATCAGTAGGTTCAACTTGGTGGGAAAAAAAACAGTATCCAACGGCACCTAACATGGGCCAGGTCCCAGATAGATGCTCTCCCTGTCACGCCTTCTCTTCATAAAAACCCCATAGGGTAGAGCTACTTATACCCATTTTAGAGGATGAAAGAGTAGCGCTCAGAGAAGTCAACAAGCTTGCTGGAGGTCACACAGTTAATATGTGGCAGACCAAGGACTTGAGCCTGAGGTCATCTGACCCCAAAGCCCATGGTCTTTCTTTTCCTCATGTAACCACTCTTTTCTTGGATTCATTTTCTTCTGTCTCTGACAAGCTGCCGCTTAGCCCCATCCTTCCTTCCGTGACTTTTCTAGCACACCTCAAATCACTTGTGTGCATGTGTTGATATATAACATATATGCATCTAGGTTCATACCCCTACATACCTGTGAGAACACATATCTGTGTACGTATATTCATGTGTGTGCCTCCTAGCTTTTAGCTCTGTGTGTTCTGTCACCTTCAGAGAAGTGTACAAGTGCCTTTAGTTTTAATTTCCTTAAGGCCACGTACAAGTCTTTCCTGAGATAGTTGGTTAGTGACAGTCTTCCTATTGTATGATGGCTACTGAGCAGAGAAATTTGGCTCCTGTGACTGGGGCAATTTCCCTAACGCAGGCATCTTCTGAGGACCTGGTCCTGGGCTGGGGCTTTCCTAAGGGTCTCTGAACCTGGATTCAAATTCACCAAGTATCATTTCCCATGCAAAATGTTCTATGAAAGCAGAAAACACACACAACTAACATATTTCTTTGTTTTTCTAATTAGCCTGGAAAACCTGGGGCAGAAATCATGCTTTGGAGTTCTTTTATTTTCCTCCACATTGCCTAGCAGAGATCATATGTATTATAACATGAACATGACTATGGCTAGCTACTGGGCTAAGCAGTTCATGTAAAATGTAGCTAACAGCCCTGCAAAATAGATATCATTATGCCCATTTTATAGATAAGAAAATTGAGGCTCAGGAAATGTAAATGTGTGATAGTAGTATTGCAGATAAGTTTTAAAAGAAGAACACTATCCTTATTCTTCAGAGATACATACTAAAATATTTACCAGTGAAATTACATGATGTCAGTGATTTGCTCCAAAATAATACAAGAAGGGAGAGCTGGATGAGGCTAAAGGCGAAACAAAATTTGCCGTGAGTTGACCATTGTTGAAGCTGGGTGATGTGTGTGTTCATGGTCTATTATATGCTTTGTTATTCCATTTTTTCATATTTTTTCTATGTATAAGTTTTTTCTCTTTTTTCACTTGTGGTTTTTTAAAAAATTGATGTACAGTCGATTTATAATGTGTTAATTTCTGGTGTACAGCATAGTGATCCAGCTAATATAATATACATATATATTCTTTTTCATTATAGGTTATTATAAGTTTTTTTTTTATAGTGAATGGAAATAAAACACTTCCTGCTGCTGCATTACAGAGCTTAACAGATACATGGTAGTGAAATGAATGGCTTTGCTTGTTGTTGGTGCCTCACCATGAATATTAGCAGGAGCACTCATTAGGAGCCTCATACAAACCCACACATGCGTCTACAGATTTGCTTTTTAAAATGACCCATCAGTCTATAAGGCCTTTCAATACTGTAAGCTTGGTGATGGCCAAGGACTCACACAGTCGCCGCACCTGGCATGAGGCATAGGACTTGGTAGGTCCTCAGCAAATGCGAAATGGATGGAGGCAACACGTGGGCGTGGGGAAGGCTGAAATGATGCAGAACACCAGGCACACACGCCTGTCACATCGCCTAATGGGAACAGCCCAGGCTTTCCTCCAGGGATCCCTCTTTGAAGCACCGGTACACATTGTTCCCCGTGATTTCAGGCTGCTCCATCAATCTCCTGTTAGATTGCCTTTGCCATTATTTAACGCACATTCCCTTGTTCAGGTGTGCATGTTTGGTCTTTCCAGCTAGACCTCGAGCTCCCTGGGGATGGGAATACTGTTCCTCAGATCTCAGTAGCCTCCGGGCTTAGCATGGAAACTGATACAGGGTGAGTAAGCAAACAATGCGTGTCGTGGCAGCCACAGAGTTGCACAGCTCAGCTTCCCCTTCAAGAGAAGCTGCTGCAGGAGCGTGGTTGACTGACAGCCTCCAGGGGCTGCCCCTTTAGACCCACGGCACATTGCCACCAAGGCCACACTTCCCCCAGGCTGCAGCTGGCCGGTGGCTGGTCATGATGGGGGCTCTAAAGCCAGTCCTTTCCTGCCCATGTGGCATTCCTCTGTCAGCCCAGCAGAGATGGTCCAGGGCTGCACTGTGGTCTGAGGCTTTTCCTACTCAATCCTTCCTTCCCTCTCTCCTTTCACAGGGCTCACACCTGCATCCTGGTCCAAAGCCTGCCTCTTTCTGCTTCTTCTCCATTTATCCTGCAAAAGCATTTCCCCCAAGAAATCTCTTAACACATCTACTTCTGTTTTTAGCACCTGCTTCTCTGAGGACCCAAAGCCATTAAAGAGCCTGGGCTCCACTAATAACCAGGGAATTCCACACTTCCTTTCTTACACATGGAAAAAAAAATTCTATTGATCTCCCAGTTTACCTTGGAACTAATGTAAATAAACTGAATAAATTCTGCATCGCACTAAGCTATTCTTTCCTATGCTGAAGCCGCAAGCCACGGCAGAATGAATCAGGGCCCCTGGGGGATATATACAGTTACATACGACAATTGTGACCTTGAGCAAAGCGCTTTCCTTCATGAAGCCTCATTTTCTTTATTCTTAAAAGGATGCTAATAAGATCCTCCTCATGTTGCAATAAATTTCTAGGCCCAAAGTGGAGACATGCCTGTCTGGGGTACCACAACAGTAAACTGAATCTTAGATAATGTTCATTTTCCTGTAGATGCTCTGCTTCACCAGAAACACGGTATATCCATTCAGCCAATCCCCAAGCACCAAGCCACCTCTGGGCTCTATATTTACTTCTTTGCTCCTTATTGCGGAAGGTCATCCATGGGCGGGGGATGGGAGGGAAAGGAGAAGGGACTTTCAGAGCATACAAATTAGAACCCAGAGGTTGAAAGGCAGTAGGGAACCATTTCCCACTGGAAATATAAAAGGAGACTCAGAAGAGATGTGGGAAAGGATCCCCAGGTCTGGCACAAAAAAGCCAGGATGCTGCCTGAACCCATATGACCTTGGGCACACCATTCTCCCTCTGTTGAGTGTTTCCATATCAGAAAAGGCAATCAGTGGCCTGGATGACCTCCAAATCGCTCTAAGTGCAGACATCTATGGTCCTTTCTAACCCACACAGCATCTTCCTCCTTTACTTCTCATGGACCCTCTCGTGATGCCTTTGTGTAGACAGTGACTTCTATAAATGTGGTCTTCGTATAAAAGAGAGTCCCTGAAACCTGAACTTTTACTTCTTAAGGAAAATTAGTTTGAGGGATGAAGGGGCATAATAGAACTCAGTGGTTTCTCTGTTCTATTCTTTCCAACTAACCCCTGAGCCCTCTCTCCTGCTCCACCCTCCCCTCTGGCACCTCTCCTTCCTGGAGCCCAGCCATTGGCTGTCCTTGTTCTTCTCTTGCTCAAGCGACTCACCTGATTGGCTGTGAGGCCAAAGCCCCGTGATGGCTGTGAGGCCAAAGCTCCTTCAGTCACCAAATGGCCTTGCCTTGGCTTCTAGCCCTTTGGCCACCCACCAGGCTGAAGCCAACAAGACTATCCTCTCAAGTGACTTCTTCCCCATGGCTGAAGAAGATGCATTGAGCCAGGCAACAGAAGACACGAACCGAAGACAGTCACTGAGCAGTTGGCTCTCATCCTGTGGCTGCAGGTGGACTGCTGGAGGTCAAAGTTCCCACCCCTACTCCTGACCATTGCCCAATGACACACCAAGGAGAACTACCTGGAAAGTACCTGGTGACTTTTGGAACCACAAACAGGCCAGATCAATTTGTTCTGAAGACGTATTGTGCAACCACACTACCCTTTTCCCTCTTCTCTGCCTGAGCACAAGGCTCCCTGCTGACCCACCACCTGCTCAGACAGGCAAGAACATCAGCCCCTCAGTTACAAGAGACCGTACGCACCAAGCATAGTTCAACTAATTGACCACCTCCCATCTGCAATCATGAGACAAGAGCAGCATCATAGCCTCTTCACTAATCGTTCCCAGATCTTCTCAAGCATAACCTTTCTTTCAAAACATTAATCTTACCACTGGACTGAGATATGTTGCTGGCAGCAACAATTAGATGCTGGATGATAGGCAGCTGAAAATATTCCTTAAATGAAAGAGTGTGCGAGTGTTATTTTGACCACTTTAGCATTTAAAAAAACAAACATCATTTTGTGTTTGTGCATCCTGTGAAGATGTCTAATCAACAGTCTCAGAAATTTTTACAAATTCTGTAACCAAAAATCAGAGAGTTAAGTTCAGACAATCAAATCACTAGTATTTATTGAATAGCTATCTTTCACAAAGCCCTGTGCTATGGGTTGATACACAGAAATACAAAACTCAACCCTTGACTTGGGGATGGTGAGCTGGTCACTGAAGGGGGTTTAAAGACAGAAAGATTATAAACCTACATAAAAACAAGTGAGTGAAAATAGCCTGATGTTATGAACGCCCACTGAAATGAACATCTGAAACAGGTAGATACCTTGCTGGACTAGACATGTTACTGTGACCATGGCCCTACCAATTCCCCATATGACAGCTGGTCATTTCACATGGAGCATGGAGAGATGAAGGACAGACGTGTACAATGCTGAATTTTATATGCATCTCAAATCAGGAGAGCAATCAGCTACAAGTAACAGGAAAACTCACAAATAGTGGTTTGAACAAGTATGGAGCATATTCTTCTCACTCAACAAAAATTTCAAAAGTAGACAGCTCGCAGCTGGAGAATTTACCATGAAAATGATCAGTTTCTACTATGTTCCTGCTATACTGCCCTTTGCTTGTGGATTTTATCCTCTTGTTTTCACAATGGCTGCTGCACTCCAGGCATCACATCCACATTCCAAGAAGGAAAAAGAAAGGGTAGTGTAAAAGTCTTCTTTTTTTTTTTTTAAGTTATTTTCTTTTTATTTGGGAAGAGAAGCCTTTCTCAGGTATCTACTTTCATCCTACTGATCAGAACAAATCACATGGCCATCCTCCCAGCAGCATGGGAAGCTAAGTATTCTTCACTTTCCAGGCTCCATAGTAGAGAAAAGCAAGGGAGAAAGTGATTTAAATAGGTTTCACTGGACCAATAGCATCTGTCATATATTTATCATGTATTAATCATGTAGTGCATGAAATGTACCTGATTTTAAATGGTCATATTATGAGAAGCTATATCCCTGGCCTCAATTAATGTACAACATGGCCCTATTTTTATCCTTTTAAGAATATGCTTTTAGATATAATTATATTTTTAGGGATATGTTTTTAAAGAATAGCTAGATACATATTTTATAGCAATTATCTCTGAATGATGAAATTGTAGATTTTTAAAATTTCTCTGTGCTATCTGGGGATTTTTTTATTTCATTTTATTTTTTAGCAAAAATGTATGATTTTTCAATAAGAAAAGGAAAAATTTTCTTAAGAATGTTCATGATTGTTTATGATATATTGACAAGTGAAAAAGCAGTATATATGACATGTTCCTAATTTTCATAAATATATATGAGAAGCAAATTATATATATAACATTATACATTAATATTATAACATATATTTATTATATAAATATTTATATATTATAATTATATATTAATATATTGTATATTATTATATATAATATTATATATTATAATTATATATATGTAATTTGCTTCTCTTATATATATATGACAGAAGCAAAAATCTGGAGATTTGCCGCTGAGTGCTGGGAATATAGTTTGTTTTCATTTTCTTCCTTCTGTTTATTGGTATTTTCCAAATTGATCACAGTAAAAAAAAAATGTCAGAAACAAACAAACAGCGATCTCCGGTTAAGTAGCCCTCTGCCTGGACCTGAGGACAGACAGCCTCTGAGTATTGCTGAACCCTGAGAATGAAAACTGCGGCAAAAGAACTGAAAAACAAAAAACATTCACCTGAGGAACAGGCCTCATTTGTTAAGACCAAAAAGGATACAGGAAAATGTTTCCCTCCCTCCCTCCCTGTTTTCTTTCTTCAAAACACTTTCCGCTGAGAAACGTTAAACCCTTTAACATCTTCAGGGGATTCTCAAGTCTGAGGCTCAGAGCCCGATAGAGGGGTGTTTGTTCCTTTTTGGTGCATCAGCTGTGAAACGTGGGTTATTGTTTTCCAGCAAATACGGCCCCTGGAAGGAGTGCTTTCCCGGCCTCCTTTCACCCCAGAAGAGAAGCTGGGGGCAGAAAGATGGCTGATGGCCCCTTTGCCTTTCAGGTGGCCCAGTCCATATTCAAATCCAGCTGCCATTTCCTTTCTCTTGGGTTTTTTTTTTTTTTTTTCACCCTTTTCTTTCCAGTAAAAAAACTCTGCTTTCTCCCAGAAAGCAATGCAAGAGGCCATCTACAATTCTCCTGAACTTGCAGAGCCACATGCTGCAATCCCAAAGGCCTGGGAAATTAAGTCTGGTAGAAGGCACCCCTCTACTGGATCAGCCTCAAAGACAGACAGCCCGTTCCTTAGGCATTTGTTCATTCATTCATTCACTCACTCAGCCATCCATCCATTCAGCAGCAGTGCCTGGTCTGGGGACACAGTGAGAACAAGACAGACAAAATGCAGCCTCCAGGGAGTTTATATTCGGGGGGCATGGGGGTGGGGGAGACAGGCAATAAGAAAAGAGGAAACACATCAATAACACTTTCAAAAGCAGACGCATGGTATGAAGAATATAAAGCAGGACAATGTTCTAGAGAGTCACAGAGGAGCAGGGTGGGCAGTCAGGAGAGGATCTTTCAGGAGATGACATTGGAACTGAACTTGAACAATGGGAAGAGGAGAGCCATGAGACGCTCGAGCATGGTGTAGACAGGCTATGGCAGGAGATGAGATCAGAGCACTAGGAGCATGGAGTCTTAGAGCCTATAAGGAGGAGGGCCTGTGGCCATTATCAGGGTGCTGGGGAGCTGGAGTGAAGGTATGCAAGTAGCCATCCAGCATCAGCAACTATTTTCCAGCCCTGCTGGATGGGAACAGAGAAGATTCAATTAAAATCTTACTTCCTAGGCACATCCAGCCTCAGGAGACAGAGACACCGCCTAATGCAACTATGGAAGAATTCAAGGCTAAGTTGTGTAACTCTGATCCTACACAAAGGCATTTGGAGAAGCTAAGATTTGCAGTGTGAGCAGAAGCAATCGGAGAACTTCATGGGGAACAAGTGGGCTAGCCCTGGGCAAGGGGGAGGGTCACGTCAGATGATAAAGGCTTGGCTGCACACACACCCGCCTCCTTCCACTGCAAACGCCTTTAACCATTCACAGCTCTTTCCCACTAACATTGGTCTCAAAAACCTTCTCAAACTAGCATTCTAGGCAGATGCCTCCAGTAAATCAGAGGTAGCAGGGGAGGAGAAATCTCAGCCTAAGCCAGAGATGGCAGGTCAGGGAAACTGGGGGGAGAAAGTGCTTCCCAAAAAGAGACCCCCAAGGATCAAGTGGGAGTTGATCAAGTGGAGATGGGAAAGATGGGGGTTCCAACCAAAAGAGCAGCATGTGTGTGGACTAGAAGTGAGAAAGGGGGCAAGTGATTCCATGTGGCTGGGGTTATAAAGAGCAGGGGCCCAAGGGGCTGGAGAGATGAACACAGAGGGCCGTGGGAGTCATGGGGAGAACTGGGACTTTATAGGATAGCAATGGTGGGGGTGCGAGGGATCCTAGTCTACCTAATCTAGTTCCAACAGTCATTCTAGCTGCTCTGCAAACCAGAGAGGACACAGGATAGGAGGGTGTCACAGGAACTGGGAGTGGGGTGGGGGTTGGACTAAGGTGGTGTGTGGAGCAAGGGAGATAAGTGGGTGGCTTGGAGGCAATTTAGGACGTGGAATTGTTCAAAACCGGTGATTAGATGTGAGTATAAAGAAGAGAGTCAAGGACGGAGTCCAGATTCCTCACATGAGTCCCCAGATCCTCCCACTGACAAGGAAGAAATGGAAAGTGACCAGCCCAACAGAGCCATCAGTGCATGAAGCTTTACCAGAAGATGCCCACATCTCTACTGAGAACTTGACACACCAGACATGCAGCTGCTTCTCACTTCTGCTTGAGGTCTCTGGAAAATTGTACACAAAGAAAGGCCTATATGTCCCCGGCATCTCATTTGTATAGACATCGAGCAGTAGTCCAGCTTTTGAAAATCAGTTGATATTGTAATTTGCCAGTGGATGATCTTTGCAGAGAATCATCCAAAGGCTCAGAGAGGCTGGGAGTGTTCTTCAAGGTCACACAGCAAGTGGGAGGTGAATACAGAGTTAGAACAAAGCAGTCCCAATTGATTAGACCACTTGCTGCTCAGGGCCCAAACAAATCCAACACTAAGTTATGCCACTGTCTGCCTTAGGCTATTTAAGCAAGTGTGCCAAGTGTGGGAGAAAATGACAACGCTTCACCCTCTAAGTGTTGTGTCCCCACCTCTAGTGGACTCCTTTCCATGTTGTAACCCTGCAGTGTTTGTCCTAGAGTGAGAGATGGGTGGGTGGGGATCCACGACATCTCTGGGCATCCCAATTCCTCTCGATTCTACTTCTCCCTTCCTTGACGAGCTTTTAATAATGACACAAAGGTGGAATCAGGTGCATTCAGATTCTGAAACGTGACATTTGAGTGGTACCTCACTCCTGTGATGGCGCTGCAAGGTGAGGTAGCACCTCTGAATCTCAACTTGCAGAGTGGCTTCCCTCTGAGTCTCAGCGCCTACTGTGGGCAAGACTGTCACCTGCACTGCACACTTGTTACCCATACACGCTTCTGTTCCAACAGAAGAAAAAAAAACCATTTTTTAAAGTCTGGCATCTGCCGAACTCTAGGCCTCTTTAAGCTGACCTCCTCAGGTGCGGCATGCAAATTCGAAGGAGCTGAATTGCTGTGCAAAAGGAAATGATGAGACATCTAGAGACCTGGGGGTGGGAAAAAGGGGAGAGGGAAAGGAGCCCGGCATCTCAGAGGCTGGGGAAATCCCCTCCCCCCGCCCTGGGGCTGAGCCCAGAAGGCAGACAGTGAGTTAGATGAGCCAGACAATATAGGCTTTCCCCATCCTCCACATCTTCATGCATACATTCAACAAGCTCTTTCGGAACACCTTGCAAAGTGTTCTGGGTGCCGGGACTATACTAGCTAAACGCAACAGATCAAAATCTGTTCTCGTGTAGAGGATATTATGGTGGGGAAGGCACAAATATGAAGGATCTCAAGTGCTTGGTGGTGATATGTGCTAAGGGGGCACCTAAGTCAAGGAAGGAGACACATGGTGAGGGGAGGTGAGAGAGGGGAGGGGTTTGGTGTCGGGGCAGGCCAGGAGGGCTTTGTACGAGAGGTGAGTTTTCACCAAAAACTAAGGGAAATGAGGGAGCGAGCCCTGCAGATGACTGGGAGAAGAGCACTCCAGGAAGAGAAACAGAAAATGCAAAGATCCTGGAAGGGGAACGTGCTTGGAACATTAGAGAAACATCTAAGTTGGCTGGGAGGGCTGGAGCAGAGTGAGGGTAGGAGTGTGAGCGGGGTGGTGATCACCCAGAGAACAAAACTGTTTAGTTTTGGGGGTGAGGTCAGAACAGGCTCAACCCATAGGGACAAGAGGGCTAGTGGACTTTGCGGGGACCTGTGCATTAATTCCGTTCACCCCCACAACACTATCAATAAGGGAAGTGAGGGTCAGGAGAGGGAAAGGAATTGTCCAAGATCACACAGCCAGGGTGACAGGACCTGAATTTGACCTGTGACTGTAAGATCAAGCCTTGCTTTTCCCACTACAGTTAGCCGAAAAGTGGGCACTCGGGGGATGAGAATGAGAGTCAAGGCCTGTGAACCAATCAAATTTGTCCTGTGTCAGTTTGCAACACCTGAGAAAGTTGCCAGACTGCAGAGTGAGAGCCACTGGCTGTGTGTTCAGGCAGAGAGGTTCTCAGCCAGCCTCATGGCTATCCCTCAGTCTAGTCTGAGGGCAGGGAAGTTTCAAGGAGAATTCTTGCACTTCAGCTGGGAAAGGGTATAACCCAGCTGCATCCTGCCTGATGGACTCCTACACCTGCCATCTTTGGGATGGAGGCTGTCTCAGAGGACACCAGTATGGGTAGATGATGGTCCTGGAGATATATATCCTCTCAGACTAGGAGACCCTGACTTGTGCAGGATGGTGCTCAAAATAGGAATTTAACTTAGTTATAGAAAAAGAAAGAAATGTAATTCAGTATCTTACAATAGCCTATAATGAAAAACAATATGAAAAGGAGATAAACTGAATCACTATGCTGTCCACCAGAAACCAACACAACATTGTAAATTAATTATACTTCAACTTTA
Source organism: Camelus ferus (assembly GCF_009834535.1). Classification (NCBI taxonomy): domain Eukaryota; kingdom Metazoa; phylum Chordata; class Mammalia; order Artiodactyla; family Camelidae; genus Camelus; species Camelus ferus. The sequence goes on along the minus strand of NC_045706.1, from coordinate 16,651,545 downwards.
AAAAATGAAAAAAATTTAAATTTAAAAAAGGAAATGTACACCTCTTTCACCACTTCGTGTTTGGACTAAGTTTCATTCCTAGTATGAGAGCTGTCACTCATCCCTCATTCATTTATGTGCATATTTGTCCAGCAGTTTTTGTGGCAGGCACTGTTCTAGGTGTTAGCAGTACTACACTGAACAAAAGAGACAATCAAAAAGAAATAGATACATGGTATGGTCAAACAATAGAATATTATTTTGTAATAAAAAGAAATCAAGTATGGATACATGTTACAACTTTGATGAACCTTGAAAATATTATACAAAGTAAAAGAAGCCAAACACAAAAAATGACTCCATTTCTATAAAATGTCCAGAACAGACAAATCCATGGCGATGGAAAACAGATTAGTCATTGCCAGGGGGTGGGTGTGATGCTCATGAGAAGTAAGGAATGGCTACTGATGGAGAAGGGATTTTTTGTGAGTGTGATGGTGAAAGTCTTCTAAACTGATTGTAGCTATGGCTGAACAACTCTGTAAATTTACGAAAATCCATTAAATTGTACACTTCAAATGGATGAATTGTATGGTATATGAATTACATCTCATGAAAACTGTTATAAAAGAAATTAAAGGGAAGGGATATAGCCCAGTGGGAGAGCATGTGCTTAGTATGCACAAGGTCCTGGGTTTAATTCCCAGTACCTCCATTAAGAAAAAAAAATTTTTTTAAGAAATTAAAATTTAAATGTTACATTTAAATTTTTAAATTAGATTAACATTAATAGATATTGAAATATAAAATTAAAAATTAGTAGATACAGATTGTTCACTAAATGACAACTGTCATTATTTTCATGCATTTTTTATGATCTAATTAATACTTCTCCCCATGCATCTTCCAGAACACAAAAGAAAGTGAGGCATGAACCAACCTAGACAGTACTTAAGCTCAAACTGAGAAGGCTGGGGAAAAAAAAAAGTGTAGATTCTCTGGGGCTTTCATTGTCCCCATCCTTCTGAGTTTTCATTAATCCAGGGAAGTGAAAGCCGGTAGGTTGGATGGAGTTTCCTTAACTGGGAGCTCAGAAAAGTTTTCTGAGCCTGTTCAGGTGCTGATCTGTCTTCAATGGTTCCCTGAAAACAGAGCCTAAAAGAAGCACCTGGGAGCAGGTAGTTTCTTGGGGAAAAGATCCCAGGAAGCAGGATGAGGGACATAGGTGAGGGGACCAGCAGGGAGAAAGCCCGTTACGGATGCGTTATTGAGCTGGCCGCCGCCATGGGAAATGGAGCCCTGTCTCCCCAAGCACGGTATAGGAAGTGACTTGGAAGGACTGAAGACTGAAGCATTTATCTGTCAGCCAGCCCCCTCCTGGCTGAGAGTTTCTCCAGGGCTACACCTACATGTGGGCTGAGCAGGCTTCCTCGGCTTCAGAGAAGGCCCTGATGCTGGCAATGGACAAAGACCTGCCCACCACCACCGCCTGAAACTAGAGGCAGGTGCCAAGGAGTTGGGATGTGGGACACAAAAAGAATCTGCTTCACGATGCAAGAGACCTTGGGTGCCCATCGTGTAGAAAGGATACAGGTGTGAGGAAAGTGGTGGTTGGGGCTGCCTTAGCTAGGTGAGCATCCTCTGAACAAGACCAAGCCACTGTGGAAAGGGAGACGGCCTGGTTCTAGACACTTCCCAGGCATTGCTTCATTCTCTGCCTGCAACTGGTCAGAGAGATGCTCTTGTGTTTCAGTAGAGGAGAAAGCTTGGAGAAATTGAATAAGCTGCCTAAAGTGATTTTGGAAACATAAAGCAGTGTTGGGATTCAAACCGAGGACTCCATCTGATCACAAGAGCTCATTAAATGTTTCTCTAACTTTTTTGACGATAACACATTATGAAATATATTTTACATAAGGACCCAGGTCACACTCAACACATACATACTGTATAACTAGAAGTTTCACAAACCTCTCTTCCTATGGGCAATGCACTCTGATGTTTGATTCTATTCCATTGTATTTTTTCAATGCCAGTTGCAAGCCACCAAATTGATTTCACAGTTCCCTGATGTGCCACATCCCATGGTATGGAAAGAACACTAGATTACTTATTTGTCTAGTTATTTATCAGACGCTTATATAGTGTCCCACCCAGCCACTCCTTCATTAATAATAATTATATTATACTTAGGTATCTCTGTTCCTCAGTCTTGGCCAGTTCGCAGTTCAGTGTTTTGAATATTGGTCAGTTTTCATCACAGCACCAGTCTCAGGTTGCACTTAACCACATCCATTTGTGTGGTTATTGGATTTGCATCTCTCTTCCATGGACTGTAAAGTCCACTCCTGATCGAATCTTCTTTGGCTCACCTGTCTTCCTAACAACAACAGAGTGGCTAGTATACAGCAGGTGCTCAGTATTTGTTTAATGAATTAATTTTCATAAGAACATATGGGACCACAGGTGAATTAACTAATAGTCATCCTTTTAAGAACAGGGCTGCCTCCTGGGCTAGACCTTTTACATCTTTCAAATGCTTTCTCTAACAATAAAACTCAATTCAAAATCTTAAATAATTAAATCCTTCCCTCTGGGAACAAAACCCCATGATAAGCAATTACTGCATTATTCCAATTTAAGGGCATGTCAGTTGTGCAGGGAAACATTCCATTCTTGTCAACACACCCTTTAAATCATTTATTCCAAGTAATTTCTTCACAATTACAGGCCCTTTAAATTGTCCTCCTTAAACTTGCCACATGGAGCATTTAAAACCTTTTGGCCAGGGAGAAGCAAGCCCTTGAGGGGGATTTTCTGGAAGCACCTGGGGTAGAGGCTGTGGGAGGATTTGGCCAAGATCAGAGACTGGATTGCAAGTGCCTGAAGTTTGGGAAGCACTTCCCTGCTCACTCATTTCCCGACAGCAACCAGCAGGCCTTTCAGGGTCTAGAGTTGACCACTGTTGGGTGTGTTATACCTGAAGTGGGATCTCGCCCAGAACAGCTTGGGGAGCAGCCTGGAGACAGGACCCAGGCAGACATCCTGACTGCTTACCAGCCCAGGCGCTTCCCACCATGTTGGTGAGACACTGCCGAGACCACCTAAGCCCGACGACGTGGCTGTGTGGACTGAAGGCCAAGGGTCAGGTGGTTCAGACAGACCTGAGCTTGGGTCCTGGTTCAGCCCCTTACCAGCTGTCCTTCTTCTCACAGCTTGTTTCCTCATCAGCGCAAAGGAGGCGATTCAGAGCCCCAACCCCACCAGGGGAAACAGATAACGTGTGGAAAGGTGAACACAGCACAGCACATTATGAGCATTTTTTTAAGGTTCATTGTCTCCTCTCTTCCTGTATTTTATCACAATTATTATTAACATTAGTATTGAAACCTCAGTTTGCCTTGAACTTCTTCAGCTCCCAAATCCAAGTGCCACTGATTCCATCTGTGCAGAGTCTCCACTGTCCCCTCCTCCCCACCCCGCCCCTTTTCCTTTCCTCTCCCCTGAAAGAGGCCTGGCCTCATTTTCGTGTGGTCCATCTCAGCCTCTTGATGAGTCTAGTCTAACTCCACCTTAAACCAGTGGTTCTCTAACTCTGCTGGATGTTAGAATCACGGGATGTTTTAAACCGCCCTGTGCTCAGGTGCACCCCAGACCAGTAGCCTCAGGATGGGCGGGCTTGGGCCCTGCAGGCCTCTATGATCCAGGTGATTCCAATGAGCCTCCAAGGCTGAGGAGCACTGCTCAGGCCACAGCCCCACACATCCCCTAGCATGGTCTTCCTGGAAGATAGCCCCACCCGTGTCTCCCCGATTCTGAAAAACACAGGTCTCCCTCATTCCTCCTCAATTCAACAGGAATCTTTATGCTGGAAAGATCCATTCACCAGAGTGGTTCCAAGCCCCATTATAAAGAAAAATTCACTGATTCCCCATGTGTGAGTAGTTTCCTCTTTGCAGAATTTGTGAACTGACAAAGAGCTACTGTGGATTCAGTAACGCTTTCAAATGAAGGGTGTTATTCATCACAACAGCATCTCCCTGTGCTTGACAAACAGCACCTATTGAGAGCTGCCATGTGACTTACTACATATAGATTCATTGACATGCAGGAACCTCATGGGCCCCGGGGCTCACAGCCCACAGAAACCACTGATTAAGAGCAAGATGAAAACTTTAGCGAGAAGCAAGTTAAAGCCAAAGAAAGATTAGATGAATTTCCCAAGGCCACACACGGAGAGGTGGGACAGGGATTTGAGCCCTTGTCTCCTGATACCCAATTTAGCAGTCTTTTGACTGCAGAAGATACTCAAGATTCTCCTTTCCAGACTCATGTTGCACCACCTCCCCAAATCACCAATATGCCTCATAAAACAGATCACTCACATCATAAACCCTGATAGAATAATGACCTCCAAAGGTGCTCATGTTTTAATCCCCAGAACATGTGAATATATTACTTTATACAGCAAAAGGGACTTTGCAGATATGATTAAGTTAAGGATCTTACCACAGGGAGGCAGGTTATCCTGAATTATCCAAGTGGGCCCAATACAGTCACAGTGGTCTGCATGAGAGGGAGACAGGAGAGTCAGAGGAGGAGATGCAACAGTGGAAGCAGAGGTCAGAGTGATACCAGGCTGTGAGCCAAGGGATGCAGGCAGCCTCTAGAATCTGGAAAAGGCGAGGGAAGAGGCGAGGACCTCCAGAAATAATGCAGTTCTGCCAACACCTTACTTTTAGGCCACTGAGACTGATTTTGGATTTCTGACCTCCAGAACTGTAAGATGATAAATTTGTGTTGTTTCAGGCCACTAAGTTGGTGGTAATCTGTTCCAGGAACAGGAGACTCACATCCCTTTGCCCATGTGTGATAGTTTGATCCAAATTTCATCCTGTGTATGTGTGCATTTATAAGGGAAGGGGAAAGAAAATACACCAAAACACTAATGGTGGTTTTCTCCGGTGGTTATATTTGTATCTTTCTGTGTTTATAACATTTTTATAATGAACGTATATTATTTTTATTATCAGAACAATTGCAAGACTTCAGAAATCTTATCCATTCTTGAAAACCTGTCCAAATGCCCGAGCAGCAAAGCCTTCTTTCCTGACCCACACTAAGAGAGACTTCCCCTAGTCATTTGCTCCTCTTGGTGCTTAGCAGACACAACCTCCTATTACAGTTATTTGTTTACTTTTCCTATCACTTCATCTTCACGATGAGTGCTTCAGAGTTGTGCTGTGTTTACCGTGAATGTTAAAAGCACACATCATATCTTTGTTAATTAAATTGCATTGAATGATGTGTTTGAAATACACCCAATATCAGACCACCTCTCCCATCTCAGCTGCTATCACTCTGGTCCCAGCCTAAGTCCCTGCAATGCTCTGGCCCCTGGTACCAACCACTCTGACCTCATGTTCTACAGCTTCTCCCTAATGCACTGGTCCAGCCATGCCGGCCTCCGTGCTACCCCTCCACCTCCGAGGCAGGCTCCTGCCTCTAGAATTTCGTGCCTCGTCTTCCCTCTGCCCGAAACAACTTGTCCCTAGTCACTGCTGTGGCTTAGTCTCTAGCCCCCTGCAAGTCTTTGCTCACATACCCCCTTTTCAGTGAGGCTTACCCCAAACGCCCCACTTTTAGAACACCCTGTCACCTCCTACTGTTTTTCCCCATAGCTCTTATCACTATTAGATATTTTCGTATATTCATGTATGATCATCTCCCCCTTATTAGGAAGGTCTACAGCAGTTCCAAGTTTACCTTGGGCTCTGAGACCAGGCCGACTTTCAAAACTAATTATATTCAAGCAGCCAAGTTTAGTTGCAGTAAAGCATTCTTGACTCGTGTGAACACCAAGTGTCCTAGAGCCAACTTGACCCTGCTTACCTAAGACCCAGAAAGACAAGTTCTGGGCATACACGCAACCCATCAAGTGTCACCAATCATCTCAGCAACGTTGAACAGTCTAATATGTTTTCATTGATCCCTGAGCTTCTCACCTGAGCGGTGCTCTAACAGTGATTTTCCTCTCCAGAGTTTTCCCCCTAGTCAGACACACAGGCACACACAGAAGTATGGAATGACAGGACAATGAAGCAAGGCTGGACTCAGGGCCCAGGGAGCTAAAATCTAGTCTAGCCCTCTCCACTCTGTAGTAATGGGTTTGTGTATATCTTCTCTGAACCGTAATTTGCAAAAGAGGATCCAGGCTAGATCCTCTGCATGTACTCCTTGCTAGCTCTGAAATGTTAGTATTCCGTGAGATGCTAAGTCCCTGCAGAGGGGATGCCAGAGTCATCCAGGATTGCATCTTCTCTCCTCCTTCCTCTACTCGGCATGTCTTCGCTCTCCATTTCTTCCTTCTGTTCAAACCACCTTCCATCACACTCAAGGGCAATCCTGATGACAAGGTTCTTGAGAAGGTCTCCCGAGCTTCAGTTGGATCATCTCTGAAATGTAATAAGCACGCAGACCTCTTGGGGTGAAGTAAGACTTCTTGAACATGAAATAAGCTTATAGCTGGCACAGAGCAGGCTCTTGGCAAGTATTCATTCTCTCCTTTTCTAGGTGCCTCGTGGTTCTGTTTTGCTGAGCTCAAGGAAAGAGAGACTACATAAAATCACTAGCCCCAGCCTCCATCTGATCTCTTCTTCCATCTTCTCCTCAGAGAGGACAGGCCAGGCCACCTTGCCTTGGTCCATACACTTCCTCCCAGGCTTTGTGAGATCATCGTGATGTCAACAGGCATTTTACGGATTATTCACAATGGCTTCATTTTTTACATGTACTATATATTTTTTTTAACATATATTCTTTCACTTAATCTTTACAACAGCTCAGTGAGACAGCTCTCATATCCCCATTTTACAGATGAGGAAACTGAGGAAGGGGGTGCGAAGTGGCTACTCACTAGCTGGTGAGTGAGGGGATGGGGACTGAACTTCTGGTTTCTGGATGCCCTGCTCCTTCCTGCTTCCCAAAGCTGTCTGGTGAAATGGGTTGGAAGAAATGAGTCACCACGTGGGAAACTGGACGGTCATGGGCCAAGTCAGAAGAGCTAACGTCTCCTTGGCCCCTGACTTACTGAGGGGTGAAAACTAACAAAACTTGACCTGTGAGGCACCTACATGTATACTGTATTACATCTTATTTCTAATTTTTTCAACAACCCGATGAGGAAAGTGAGGCTCAGAAAAATTAAGGAACTGACCTGAGGACACCAAGGCAATGACTGGAGTCAGGATTCCCACTCGGGTCCCTCAGCTCCATAGTCCCTCTCTCCATACTCTGCAGTTATTGCCAGTAATATTGGATGTTGGGCCCTAGGGGTGAGATTTAACAGCCAGCATTATCTGAGTACTTACCCTGCGTGGGATCCTGCTCTGAGTCCCTGCCACAGGAGGCAAAGCAGGGATTTGGCCTCAGCTTCCCCTCCTCTCACCTGAGCATCGCCTGAGTACCACCTGAGCCCACCAGGTGCCCTCCCTGCTCCAAACATCCATGATCCTCATTAGCTGTTCCACTCACCAGAACTTGAAATTGTTATATTTCAGTATCACTGTCCACACTTCCTAGGGGACAAAGGACACCTCCAGGACATAGCCTGTATGGGGTACATTTTTGTTTCCTCACGGCCCCTGACACAAAGCCTTTCTCTTAAAGCTTCAGAATGAATGACTTTCCTCTAACGCCATGGGCTTTGTAATGAGAAACACATTTTCCTTTGTTACCAGAATGTGCTTGTCAATCCTTAAATGAAATAGGCTGTGAAATTCAAGGTTAAGCAGTAAGTACGTAGGTTATGAGTGACTCGAGAACAGCAGCTGTCTGATTCAAGGTTGGATCCCTAGATCAAGGGCTTTTCACCTGGGGTCCATGACATCGATGGAGAGCTGTCAGCAGGTCCAACAACCCTCTAAAAATGTATGTAAATATTTTGGAGGACGTTCATTCATCTGCCATAAGGATTGATAGCTTTTATCAGATTCCCAAAGTGGGTTAAGATCCACTCCCCAAGTACACAGTAGCTGCTCAGTCATACATCTAACAAGCGTTGAATGAGCATCTCCTTAATAACCATTTGCTACTTGGATTAATAACTTCAGGAAAAGAAATGTGCAAACTGCACATTTTTAAGACTGGGTTCATTTATTTCACTGGTCGTAGGTAACATCGTTGGGGTTCTTCCAGGTGGCCAAATTCCTCTCAAAGTATTACCTAAGTCAGCACTCACAGGCCAAATCTTGAAAGCAGCAATGTTACACAAGTTTTGGACTGGAAACTGAGAAACCTGAATTCTGACTCAAGTTGTTACTAATCAGTCAGAGTGGCCGCAGGGAAGTCCGGGAGAGCAAAGAGGTTTGCGGCCATTCTTAACCTATATTCTGCCACAAGAAACAACAAAGGACTTTTCCGCTGGAAAACAGGTTTGTCTGGTTTCTTTTTTAATGTATAGGAAAGTAAAATATAACCTTCATTCCTAAACACTTTGCAGACATTAACAGCATGCTCCAGAATATTCTTTATGACACCACACGCCTGCACCCCTCCATGCCCCTGCACTTCCCACCCACTTCTGTCCTTCCTCTCATTTCTACCCAAGAAGGCACACGAGCAGCTGAGCAACAGCACTTCCTCCTGATTTAATTTAATTGTTTCCACGAATATATGTATGTATATGCATGACTGGGACATTGTGCTGTACACCAGAGATTACTGACACATTGTAACTGACTGTACTTCAATTTATATATATATATATATATATATATATATATATATATATATATATATATATATATGTATATATATATGTGTGTATAATAAGTAAAATCATAGAAATATAAAAAAAAAAGTTAACCATTTCCAGACATGAGCAGTCTGATGAATGTGTGTTACCAACTCCTATGACAGGGGCGGGTAGAGCTCAGTGGTAGAGCACATGCTTAGCATGCATGAAGTCCTGGGTTCAATCCGTAGTACCTCCACTAAAAAAATAAGTAAAATTAAAATAAATTTTAAAAATCATTAAAAATAAAAACTCCTATGACATACCTCCAGGCAGATGGTGAGCACATGGAGCTAAAGCACCACAATGTGGGTGGAGAGATCCCTGGCTTTAGGAGCAAATCTCAGCTCTGCTTGTGGGCTGTGTGACTTTGGGAGGTTAAATGACCTCTCTGAGGCTCCGTTCCTTCATCTGAAAAATGGAGATGGTACCCCTGACTCACAGGGTTGTGAGGATTAACAAGGCACACGGTGGAAAGGACTATGCAGTTCTGAGTGTGCTGGGCCCATGGGAATGAATTTTAGTGTCTGTCTCCTCTGAGTTCCCTTCCCTGGCCCTCTGCTTCATGGTCATCAGGATGCGTAGGTCAAATCATATCTATGTCAAAAGGACCTATTTTGGCCCCACTCCACCTCACCTCCTGCCTCTAGCATGACTCCTGGCTACTTTGGGAGGGAATTTTTATTAAAATGGGGAAAAGAGAGAGAAGCCCTGTCAACAAAATAACCCATCAAAGACTTGCTACATAAAAATTGGCCAAAAATTAAGAGAAACTTCTTTGCAGACACTTCTCTCTGAAGGATAGCAAAGGTCTGCCTTCACCTCTCTGGCAACCACAGAGGGAACACTGGAGGCAGTGAAATGTCCAGGCCTTCCATACCCTACAGATAGAATTAGATGGTCACAGGCTCTTGTTTCTTAAATTGAGGGACTGGTAACCTTGCAGGAATATGACAGGAGCTGGGGACACCTAAAGACACAGGGTGGGCACCTCATCCTCCTGAGATACCAGTTTTATTCCAATTTATTTTTTTAGTTTTTATTTTTCTTGCCAAGTTTTTTAAGTGGCAATATAAAATCTGCTTTTATTGAAACAAACACAGGAATATTACAGTGTCACAAAGTTTTCATGGATGTGCCAGACAGGGGAGGAGGCATAATCCATTCACATGCTCAACCACGAGGGAGAAAATGTTGAGAAACACGGGGCAGAGTGAGCTCCCTAAAACCCACGTGGCTATGCCTCTATGTCAGCTCCAGGCCTGCCTCAGACAGTCAGAGCTTGCCACAGACAAATTAATTAATTAAAGTATAAAGCTGGTGAGGAAACAGGAGGGGATTCAAGTTCACCTTGAAAATAATTAGCTCCAAAAGCATGCAAGGCAGGAACTGCGAACAAATTAAGTGCTCCCTGGCCCCGGGGCTGCAGGGCTGCAGGATCCTGGGGGATCATTTCCCTTCTTGCACCCAGGATGAAAGACTTTTATGGACATCCCACGGGCTGAGGCAGGTGCCCTGCTGATGTTGAAGGCAGCTGGGGGATGGGTCTGTCATTCTCATGATGTGTGAGAGGAAACCCAGGAGCTGTAAATGCTCTCATGGAAAGAAAGCTCACAAACCAGCTAAGCATCACGGATGACAAAATTCTTATCATTTCTGGGCACTGTTTACATTGTGAAAGTAATTGATTTTATTGTATAAAATGGTGAAGTAAAGGAAAGCATGAACTAGAAATAAAAATCACCCACAATTCTGGTTTTAGTCTGTTTAGGCTGCTGTATGTAGCAGAACACCAGAGAGGGACTGGATAGGTTATAAATGACAGAAATTTATTTCCAACAGTTTAGGAGGCTGGGAAGTCCAAGATCAAGGCACCAGCAGATTCAATGTCGGGTGATGAGTGACTTCCTGGTTCATAGCCCACCATCTTCCCACTGTGTCCTCACATGGTGGGATGGGGAGAGAGGTCTCTGGGCACTAATCCCATTCGTGGGGACTGAACCCTCATGACCTATTAGCTCCCAAAAGCCCCACTTCCTAATACCATTGCATTGTGTGGGGTTAGGATTTCAACATGCGATTTTTCAGGGGGACACAAACATGCAGTCTAAGACAACCTTCTTTCCCACAGATAATCACTGAAGAGCTGTTAGCATTTTATATAGCTTATATGCATGTCTGTATAAGCTAATATGTGTATATAATACATATGTGTACATATAATCTAAATTTGGGATCATACTCTACCTAATGTCTTGTAACTTACTTTTCCACGAAACATTCAGTTACAAGCATTTTTTCTTATGTAATTATTCTGCCTTCTTGAAGGTCTCTGGAAATATCCAGCCATAGTCTGCCCTCAGAGACACACGTTTGGTTTTATTTCTAACTAGTAAAAGAAAGAAAGAGACTCTTCTCCTTAGATATTTTCAAAATTCCGAAATTTACCCTCCCAGGGAGGGCACCACCTTCCCCTAGGCCGGCAGGGGGTAACCCAGATGGTGCCTCAGGGAAGTGACATCTATAAGAACCAAGATGGTGTCCCTCTCAGCATCCGATGGAGCTCTCCCAGACAGCACACCTGCTGCTCAACCAACTCACCACATCCCTGCTTCTTTCAGTCCCTCGCAACCTTCCTGAAAGCATGGAAGCAGCCAGTCAGTGCAGAGGAGGTTCTGAAGCCGGCCAAGAGGAAATGCTCACCCTCTTCCATCAGCCCTGCGTCTGTACCACTCCCACCCTCCACTGTTTTTACAAATCTGATAAAAATTGCATTTTCCTTCCTTCCAGTTTCTCATGTTTTCTTCTAACACAGGAGGCTATTTCAGAAGTTGGAAAATGGCCACTTTTACCCTGAACCTCCCCGGCCCTCCCACCCACCCATGAAAAGAGCTTTTCTGTTTGCAGCCAATGCAGAACTTTCTCTATTTTGGCCTTGAAACAGAGGGGAAGGGGGCGGTCAAAGTGAGACAAGGGAACAGGCCTCTCCTGTCAGCCTCTCCCTCAGGACCCTTCCTTTCTCCCACCGCCTTTGGAGGGTAACAGGGGGCTTTTTGAAAGGCAGAAGAGAGCAACAAAAAGCTCTCAGAACAATGCTTTAACTGTTCCCAGATCCCTCTAATAATGTTGGGACAGGAGCCAGGCGACACCAGGATGGAATGTTCCATATGTTCTCACACATTTTTTCCCCCAAAGTGTATCCATTTGCAAGAAAAAAAGAAAAACACCCGAGAATATGACTGTTCCCTACACTTGCTGGTCCTCAGTGCCCCAAGCCTGGACAGACCGGGCAGGCTTACAGAGAACCAGTTGTCTCTCATGCAAAACACTTCAGGGGTTTGGGGGGATTTTGTTTGTTCGCTTTGTTTTGTTTTTTAGCGCATGTTTGCTCTAGGGCAGACTCCTTGATAGGAAGACTTTTAAAAGCAAACCAAAGCCCCAGATCTATTTATAAAGTAAGAAAGTGTCAACTCTATGAGAACTTCCATTCCAAACTCCTTGTTTTGCAAATGGGAGATGGGACTTGTTCAGGGTCAGCTATGGACCTGATGACCTAGAAAGGGAAGTGGCTCCTCATTAAAGGTGGAGGAGGCCAGGGCTGTGACAATTATCTCCACAAAGCACAAGCATCCTCCACCCAACTCACCACCCAGAGAGAGAGTTCTAAAAGAATTTTGTTCTTTTGTATTTCCAAAAGATCATTAAAAATTCAAAACTGCGTTGGATTCTTGATGTCTAGTTTGCTGTTTCGTATTTATAGTTGAATGACAAATGGGACTAATGAGCGTTTTAGGGCTTCGGGCCCTGCTGGGCCTAACACAGCCTGCTCTCTGCACCTGCCTGGGCCCCTGCCCGGGCCCCTGCCCCACACACTCACATTCACAACCCAAGGGTGGCATGTTGACTTTCTGTGACATTTTCCCCTTTCAAGGGGCTGCCCGTGGTACTCCAGTTGACCTTCAGCTGTGGAAAGTACTGGAAGCCGGAGGGCAGGGGGAGAAGAGGAAGGTGCATGGAGATTCCCCTCCCCACCCCGCCCCCCATCACCCTGAGGGGGAGGGTTTAGAACTAGCTCAGAAAAAGAAAGATGGGGTCAGGATCACTGAATTTCTTTCTCCTGCTGCACAGATGAGGGCCTGAGAGCCAAGAGAAGGACGCAGATTACCTGGGGACAGAGTCAAATTCAACCCAGGGCTCTGCAGTGTTGTATTCACCTTCGATCCCGGACATTTGAGAACACCTGCTCCATGGACCCTAATGTCTTTTTAAGAGTAAGTACTGGAGTTATTGCTGAGGAATGGCTGTAGGGGACAGATTTTAGACTCCAGCAGTCAGAAAGAGAAACATTAAGAGGCAAGGTGGCTGGGGAGCCCCTCCAATCACACCGTGAGTATGTTGGGTAGAGACTAGGGGGTGTCCACCCAGAGCTACCTGGGGGCTCGTCCAAACTCAGTCTGCTTTCCTATGTCCCCCACCCCGTCTCCTCCGAACCTCTCTAAGCGGGAAGAGAAAGTTGGCCCCGTGGTTCTGATACATAAAAGCCCTTCCTCCAGCCTTCGGTCCTTTCTTCCTTCTCCTCCACGCTGGCTGATGCTCTGTGCAGGCCTCCAGTGAACAGGACCACAAGAAAAGGTCACCCAGGAGAATGCCTGTAAAGCTGTGTCCTAAGGCCTCTTGAAGGCTGTCCCAACCACTAGCCAAGTCACAGGCTAATGTACCTCCAGCCTGTGAGGTCTGTTATCCAGGCCTCTTGTCCAGAACTGTCTCTGAGATGTCAAGACCTTGAACTTTGATGAAGACGGGGTGGAGAGAGGAAAGCAGAGGAGGGGAAGGCGTGAGATCCCCAAAATGGAGACAGCTGTCGACTGAAATAAATGCACAGCCTTAAAGTTGATAGTTACATTTTATTTGGTGGACATTTATGAGGACTCGAATCCCTTCGAGCCCAGGGTGACAGCCTCTCAGATTGTTCTGAGGGACTGCTCCTCAGAGGTAAGGGAGGAGCCAGGATATATAGGAGCTTTACAACAAAGATGAGGTAGTTGGAACATTGAAAGATTAATTGTTAACTGAAGAAAACCAGACATCCCAAGTTAAAGAATTTAGCACTTTTCTACCTATGGGAGGGATCAAACATTTGGGCTATTTGAACTCATTCCTTTGACAAGCATCTCGCTATCTAGGGCCAGTGCCCTGTCTTTTCTTATTCTGAGTCCCCCCAGGCTGCAGAGGCTGGCCTGCAGGCTTGTTGGCTGATGACTTGATGGCTTCAGCATTCCTTGTGTACTGATACGGGGAGCAGCATTTTTTTCATTCACACAGCTATCTGCTGATACTGGTTGGATACAAGGTATAAGGAGGAAATGACTTCCCTTAAATGAAAACCTCCTGGCTGGAGCCAGAGTGAGTTAGGAGGGCCTCACAACACAGGAAACCTTGACCATAGCTCTGGGTCCCAATCTCTACATCAGCCCTTCCCCCAGCACCAGCAGAGCCCTTCCCCTTTTAACACTCAGGCATGGAGGGGGTCAAAAAAGGTCAGTCCTCTTTAGTTCCTTTCAGCAGAGCCAAAACTCATGGCATTTTCACTTAAAAAAAATAAACAGACAAAAACCTTTGGAATACTAAGGAAAAACAAAAAAGGAAGAATGACAGAAAATGCAGGATACTGTCCTCACGTTCTATAGTAAAATGTCCCGGTCTCCATGGAGGTCATGAAATACACTTTGCAGACAACCAGATACACTCACCCAAGGATACAAATGTGCGTCATGCATCTCGCTACTTCCAATTCAATGCTCATAGCAGACATCATCAATCAATCACAGCATTTTATCCAAAGGTTGATCCCACTAACCTTTCTCAACACAGCTTTCTAGACAGCCACTGCCCATCAGTCGTTGTAGGCACTAGAGATAAAGCCTAGCTGCCATCTCTGCTCTTGCCAAGAGGGCTGGAAGGACAAGGGAACATCTTGCCTGGTTTCTTCCCTTCTGGTTCCATTTGTCTTTTGACCAAGAAGCCTCCAATCATTGTCTTGATTTCTTATTGCCCAGGACATGGTACAACAGTCACTTTCAACTAATTTCCAGTGTCTCCCTCACTGAAGTACAAGCTTTTCCCATGTTACAACAGACCGTGAAACTTAGTGTAACCAAATAAGACCCTATGGGGCCCTCCTGGGAGAGATCCCTGCCCCATATCCTCTGCTGAAGCTCCTCACTGATAATAGTATCCCATGCATATTTCCTGAGTTTTTCAGATGCTAAAAACCACCACCAAATGGAAGAAATTAACTACTTGATGATCATGAGAACACAGTGACCAGACCTTCTGGCATCTAAAGATTGATAATGTTAACCACTCTGTTACCTCAACATCAACCAATCAGAGAATTGTGCATGAGCTGATCACATAACCTGGGACACCCGTCCCTAAGCCGTCCTATAAAAATGCTTTGCTGAAACCCTTCGAGGAGTTTGGGGTTTTGGGGGCCATAAGCCACCTGTTCTTGCTTGGCCCCAAAATAAACCTTTTTCTGCTCCAAACTCTGACACTTCGGTTTCTTTGGTCTCACTGTGCATCGGGCACGTGAACTTGAGTTTGGTAATATTAGAACTTTCATTAGGTCTCTTTCTAGACTAGATAAATCTTGTCTGCACTGGGCACCACCCCCCTGGAGTCCTCTCCATCTCCCACACACTCCATCTCATCCCTCACTGTCTGTCCACGTAAATGCTGATGGGACCCAACCAGAATGGGGAGATCTAGGTTTCACAACCCAGACATCCCCTTCAACTCTGCAATATCATGTTCTAGGCAGCACATTCAGGCGTTTAGCAGTGCTTTAGAAGACTTCCTGATTGTATCTTAATTATATATTATTTCAAAATTATTATTGTTTCTTTCGAGCAGGAGTTACAAACACAAATGCCTACAGAGTCCAGACAGGGAATATGAGTGTGAGAAGCAGAACCAGATGGAAGCACACATAGGGACTCTCAGGGAGTGGCAGGGACCGTGACAGCTGGAGAGTCTGTGACCTGTCAACAGGGGTCAGGAACTTGTCTGCAACCACAGCTAGCGCCATGCACAACTGTGGGCACAGTATTGAGAGAGTGTATCATTCTTCAGGTTCAGTTAAAAACTACATTGTGATGTGAAATCTCCCCATTTTAAAATGCTGGCTCAAATTCACAAAATCAGTGAGGGCTAAACACGTCATGTCACCTGCTGGATGAATCAGCCAATGGCCTGCCTGCTCATAACCTCTGATCTAAGGGAACGCTCATTGTAAATAATTACAAATTGGGTAAGTAGTGGGAAGTGACCCTGAAAAGAAAGTAGGGAAGGAGGAGGGAGGGAAGGCGCTGCCAATAGAGCGGAAACACATGAGCAAGTGTTGGGAGGCGTCAATCAATGGAACACAATGAAGGGACTGTGATTAACCTACTAAGAGGGATGGAGAAAAAGGAAATAAAACTGGAAGCACTAATTAAGGGAGGTCACTGGGAGACTCAAGTCTTGATATCTAGGGATATGATTTTATCCAGGGAAGAGTAAGGAGCCATTAAGTATGTTTGAACAAGAGAGTGACTGACACTTGGCTGCAGGAAGAGTTTAGAATACCTGGCCATCCCTAAAATATCTTTTTCTGAAGCAGGAAACTCTCTCCCTCCCTTTAATTAGACGAGTAGACTGCAATCAAAGGAAAGTGGTAGAGGCTGCAGCCCCTTCCGTGGTCCTGGGACAGCTGAAACCCAAGCCCTAACTCACCGACTGGACTTTGTTCTTTTTCCCTAAAGCCACTTTCTTGTCATTCTCTCACTTGCGACGTGTAAGCCGCCTCTACGGGGCCACCTAGGAGTTACTTAATACGGGCTCCGAAGGGCTTGGGATAATGAGGCTGACTCCATGGGCACTGACGCGATCGGCTCCCTTGAAACCAGGGATTGCCTGGGAGAATAATGGTTTCAGTGTGTTAGAAAGGAGGCCCTGGCGTGAAGTCATGGGCCTGAGTGATGTGGAGGAGAGAATTCCGATTGCACTCAGGATAAGCTCAGGTACAGAGTGGAGAGGTCGACATTTGCATTTTTCCAGGGGCCATTTGATAGGGAAACTCTCCTGGGCCCTGATGAGAGATCCGGGTGTGTAGTTTACCACCACGGCGCTGTTTCCACCTCAAGCCCTTTCACCAGCTGGGAAATAAAGACTTTTGCCGTGGGTCCCCCCTCCCTGGATGGCAATGAGGCTAAGTGAGGTGATTCTCCAAGGCTTCAATTCTCTGAGCTCCACCTGGGAGAAGATGAGAAACAGAATCCTGAACTGCCCCTCCTACTCAGAGGTGCGTTCGGGGCACCTTTGACAGTCACAGTGGGATATTCGAGGTGGAAACAATTCACAAGAGATCCTGAAAGTCCAAGACCTGGAGTCATTTGCTCTTTTCGGTCATGTGAATTGCAGTTGCAAGGAGTGGGGGACGAGGTTATGGGATCCTGTTCTGTGGTCAGTGGTGGAGACCCGTCAACAGACCAGTTATTTTCATGGATGTACTAGTTCATGGAAATGGTGGGAAGTAACCCTGAACAGATACTCACCTGCTGGTGAGATAGAGAAGTTTTATTAGGGAAATCCTACTCCGTACGAGTGTTACCACACATGGGGATTCAAGAAGGTCCTGAGACCCATCCCTAAAGATCGTCAAGGTTCTAATACGGTGCAGTCAGAAATGAGGGTGAGCAGGATACCAAAACTGTATGAAGAGCAGTCTCTCGGTGATGTTATTTAAATGAACAGTTAAAAGACAGTAACAACAATGACAAAAGAAAGGAATTAGATCATAGACTAGGGGTTGCCTCCAGGGGATGGAATTACGTATTTTTCTCTGTTTCTTTAATGTTTTATAAACTTTCTGGATATTCTGCAAAGAGCAAGGATTCCTTCTATAGAAAGAACAAATACAAAAGAAACCAAAGGGGAAGGAGGAGGATGAGGGTAAGAAACATGAAAGAAGGGGTCAGTCTTAACCTAACCCAGCCATGCAAGCCCCAGCTCTGAGTCACCACCCTCCACCTGCACATCCAATAAATTGTAGTCAGCACAACAGTCTAGCCTTTCCTCAGGATAAAAACACCACCAGCCACCAGGCCAGCTTCACTGTCAGCAAGGGTGACGCTAGCAGCTCCTTGCATGTGTGTGTGACCTTATAGCATTGAAAATGCTTTCACAACCTCCACCTGCCTGTCTGTCTCCCTGCTTAGCAACAAGAGATGTTATATATTTATTTTTGCATAAGTCCTTGTAAGTAATTATATACTATGGTATACAAATTCTAATTTTTCTAAGTATTTTTGAATGCCTCTCCTCTGTCCCTCATTGCAACCTTATAAGGAGCTTGGTGGAAATGAATAACCAGAGAAATGGAGCCACTTGCCCAAGGTTGCACAGTGAATTAAGGGCAGAACCAAACTGGGAGGAGAGAGGGGGCTGGAAAAATCTAAGGTTTCCAAAGCCCAGGCCCCCTGTTTCTCCAAGGGAAGACCACGTTGTGCTGTGGTTATCTTGGGCTGTACTCAGAGCTGCAAATGGATCTCCTATCAATTTTAACCATCTTTTAAGTCCACTGAGGAGGGTAGATTTCCATAGCTTTTTAATCCAACTGGAAGAGAACAGAGTTGATTTCAACCCGAAACTAAAGCTACACACGTGGTCTGTAGTAGCTAGTGAAAGTCATAAGGGTGCAAAGGTCATGGCAGGAAACCACAGAACTAGTCAGCATTCGCAATATTTGAAAAAAACTGCGGGCCTGACCAGGCAGCTGTCCAAATTGCTCAAATTCAACTTCCTGGGCTACTCTGCTTCGTTTTGTTTTCGAAAGAAAACAAATGTATCATTGTACTACAGTCTCCCATAAAATATCTCACAGCTGGGAAAATATTCACTGACCACACACTCCGCATATCAGTTGGCTCTGTAAAGACAGATGATGAAGATAAAAAGCAAGTGGGAAGAAAGCTGGAAAGGCACGTCACTTGCATCCCAGTCCTGCAGGTGAAAGGTGGTAGGGGGTTGGCCTAAATGTTTCCTGCAAGCTCTGAACTTGCATGCTCCTCTGCTTTGACCTGATTTCCTAACTGGTGAGCAGACATGGGCTGACAAGACAGAACTGGTGGATAAATGGTCCCCTAGGATGTGATTTAAGAGCAAAGTTAGTGTTAGAAAAGCTGAGCTGGGGGCCAGAAGTACTGTAAGACTTGAAGCTCCCAGGCTCTTGAAGGCAATGGTGGAGGAAGTGTGCAAAGGGGGAACAGCTCCACATATAAAGGGAGTCCCTGAGTCTATCCAACAGAAGCCCAGAGGGCTCAGAAGAAAGATGTCCTTTAAATGTAGGGACAGAATTCCAAAGAAGGAGCCAGATAAAACTGCCCTCCTACAGGTACTTGGAGAAATGGCGATGAGGTGCTAGCAAGAGCTGCCGTTTACTGAGTGCTTACTCAGTGCCAGGTACCCTATCTGCCTTCTCTCATAAGCTCTCATAGCACTCCTTGGAGGCAGGTGTTGGGATGACCACCTCTTCCCAAACGAGGGAAGTGAGGGAAAGAGAGGTTGAGAGACTTATCCACAGACACACAGCTGGTCTCTCTTACTCTCATGCCCAGCTGTAACCACCACATACCCCTCCATCCACCATGCCCCCGCCCCATCGCTACTGAAACAATGACGTCATGCTCATGTACCAAACTAGGATGCTTCCCCCAATGAAGATGAACCTCAGGCAGCAAGCATTGCATTTTATGTCATCATCTAACAAACGATGAGTTAGCTAAATGCTGGACACTGGATAATGGGAATTCAGCTGTGGATAATCCAGAGATAGGTCCCTGCCCTCACAGCACTTCCAGTATAACCTTAGAGACCAGCATTCAACAAGAAATAATCACATGATTGTTAAAGCACTAGCTGACAGCATCAAAGGGCTTCGAAAATGACAGTGCAAGGGATTTTTTTTTCCCAGGCCCTTTTGAGTGCCCAAGATCCTTTTTGGGAGTCAGTGAGGTGAAAATTACTTTCATAATAATGCTAAGGCATTAATTACCTTTTCTACTGAGTTAACATTTGCACTAATAGTCCAAAAACAATGGTGGGTAAAACTGCTGGTGCCTTAGCAAGAATCAAGGCAGTAGCACCAAACAATACTGAGAGTCTTTGTAATCAAAAATGTAGTGCACTGTCAGCCTTGGAAAAAAGCCATTTTCCCTGAAGAATATCTTTGGTGAAGCAGTAAAAATTATTAATTTAAATAAATCCCAACACTTAAGTACATAGCTTTTTTTTTTTGGTTTGGGTTTTTTGGGGGGTGGGTATTTATTTGTTTATTTATTTATTATTTTTTTAATGGAGGTACTGGGGATTGAACCCAGGACCTTGTGCATGCTAAGCACACACTCTACCACTGAGCTATACCCTCCCCTAGTACATAACTTTTAATGTTAAATTAATTATTGCCAATAACAAAAGGGGAAGCTGCATTAAGCACTCCTGCTACATTCCCAAGCGTAAGTATGATCTTGAGGAAAAGCATTTGTAAGGTGGCTTAAACTAAAGAATGAACTAGCCACTTTTTCAGGGAACAGCACTTTGACTTGAGTGAGCAACTGACAGACAAACTACGGTTATTATGACTTGAATCTTTGGCAGACATTTTCTCTAAAATGAACTAAGTGAGCTTGTCACCATAAGAAAATAGGTGATGATACTTGTTGTCAATGATCAAAGATGAAATTCTACTAGAAAAGTAGAATTTCCAAAATCTACTATCCACCACCATAATCTTAACAGCTTCTCAATACTCACTGAATTTTCTGAAGAGGTGTTGGTGATATTAATAAACATGATTTTTAAAAATACTTATAATAAATGTGTCAACCTTTGGACAAAACTGCAAAACTCAGTGAACAAAGACCAATGCATAAAATAGTGTTATAAATTATGCATAGGTAGAAGATCTATTAAAGTAGAAGATAGACCAATGGATTTAGTGTTGCAGAGTACAAAAAGTTCATTGATAGGTTTCAGATTCCATATTGCTACTAATATATAAGAAATGACTGTTGAGTTTTGCTATTTTAACTGAAAAGAACATTCACAATTATCTAAAGAGTCTATTAAAATACTCCTCTCTTTTTGAACTATAAATCTGTATGAAGTCAGATTTTCTTCTTATACATTAACCAAAATAACATCACAAAAGATTGAGTGTAAAAGCAGATATGAGAATCCAGCTGCCTTTCATCGCTAGATGTTAAAAGAGATTTGTAGTGATCTGAAACAGTAGCACTGTTATGAAATGTTTTGGTTTTGGAAAATAGTTATTTTTCATTAAAAATACATTATTTATACTTAAATTTAATGCTTAGTATTGTTATATTTAAATAAATTTTAAAATATTTTGAAAGTTTCTCAGCTTTCATTTCTAATATGGTTAAATACTAATGGACATAACCCACAAAACCAAAGCTCTTCAACAATTTCTTAGCAAGTAAAAAAATCCTGAGGCCAAAACGTGTGAGAACTGATGACTTCAATCTCTGTGGTCAGTAAGATAATTAATGAGATGAAAAACCATTTGAATAATTAGGTACTGTCTTTCCAAGGCTTCTGCGTGTTTTATTCATTTTTCTTATTTTATTCATTTAATAAATATTTATTAGCTGTCAGACATAATAATTATTAACTAGTACTTCTGCTAATAAGACCTACAGAACTTTTGGCTTTCCTTTTCATTTTACAATTTGAACTGAATTAATAAGCGCTTGAATTAATGCAGACCACAGAGCCACACAGCGTAGGGACACAGGCGTCCACCTATAAGCTGCGTGATGTAGGTTAGGGTTCTTAACCTCTCTGTGTCTCAATATCCTCACTTTTACGTTGGAGATAACCATACACATCCACCCCATAGGGCTGCGGCAAGGGAAAAAAAGCATGAAAAGTGTTTATTATAGTGCCAACATCGTAAATGTGGCACAACTATCGGCTGGAATTATATTACAAGATAGCTCACTATCAGTGTCATCCAATTTTGAAAAATCCCATTCAACAACATGTTTACTTTGAAGATAAGGAAATCCGTCGTTAAAGGGCCTGTTTGAATGTCCTGGACATAACAGTCTGAGGGCCTCCCACTCTTCCGAAGGAAAGAGAAGCCAAAATTCTCTTATACCTACCTGATCACCATACTTCAATTGATTTGAACTTGTCTCCCTAACCTCAGCTGATTGGACCAGGGATTCATCACTCTATAGACTGACCAGCAACCACTCAGACAGCTGGCCTGTCAAAAGAGCTCTGCCAACAAGGTACCAGCTGACCAATCAGGACCTCTCCTGGGTTTGACCAGAAATCCACCAAGGGGCTTGGCAAGTGAGAGTGGTGGGCAGTTTGTTTGTGCTGGGCAGGAGAAGGGGATGCAGGAGCATCGTGCCGAGATTTACTCTTCTAGACAGAAAATCACCAAAATCCTTTCAAATCTGATAGCCACTGACACACTCAGCCAAGACCCTGAGTTCTTCCATCTCCCCAAGGCTAGAGCTCACCACTCTGCATTCTGAGGCCTGAGGCTTGTCTGCTTCGGGTCAGAAGGCCTGGCCACTCCGCAAAGTGTAAAGTCTTCCTGCTGCACCTTGTTCCCATTATCTCTGCAGGGCCTGCTCTTTAGATTTCAGCCATGGATGACAGAAAAGGGAGAATGAGCCCCTTTCTGTTTGTTTGATGTTTTTTCCCCACATGGTCAGCTGCCATCAAAGGTCCCATCACACTGTCTCCATTTCTACTGCTGGGCCAGGGCCCAGGAGGTGGCCGCTAGTGGGCACTTCTATTGCAGCTGCGATCGACAGGCATAACCTTGCAATGTTGCCAAACGAAGCAGAGGTAGGGGTACCAGGTGATGAAGAAGGGATAGAGAATCTCAGTATCACCAAAAGCATTTCCTGGGTAGTAGTACAAAGAAATAGAGAGTTGGGGGACCTCAGCTTACCTATAATTCATATCAACCATTTCAGTCTTCATCATGGAAGACTGAGACTTTTCAGACTTATGTAAGTTACCCTTAATCACCAAAACATCCCATTTTTCAACTAGGTTGCTGCCTTAAATCCTTTCCTTACAGAAAATCTACTGCCACCATGGTGTGTAAACTAGTCTTTCCAGATGAATCACTGGATTCGTTAAACAGAGCCCCTACACAGGTTCAGGACCCTTCTGCGGCCCTTTCCCTGCGCACAACCAGCGGAGAGGCTGGTATTCACTGAGTATGTGCAGAAGAGTGGATTCGAGTGGCAAGGCATGTCCAGAGGTGATTCCTTCCTTCTCTCTGCCAAAGCCAGAGGACTGAGTGTCTAAACCAGAAGATTTTCAGGGAGTAAGATACCTAACCCTTCCTAGAATGAGATCAGGAAAGAAGTCATTCTCTAACAACCCAGAATCAATGCTCCTGAACACGGCCTTCTCTAAGGCTTACCTACAGAGCGTTAGGACATTCTGAGGCCCGGTGTATACATTCAGATTGTGTCCTGATAATTCTGTAATCGGGGGCTTTGAACCAGTGCAAGGCCTTTGCTTTGTAATCATTGGGAAGTCAGGTGGCAAGTATTTACTGAGCATTTATTAAAGATTTTCAGGCCACAAAATGATGAGGTTGCAGCTGTCTTTCAAGGAGATTGATCTGTCAGTAATTCACCTGGTTGATGGACATCAAAGAACACAGCTGTGGCTGATCCAGCAGTTAAGTTAGGATATTGCGAGGCATGAATAAGAATGGTGGCAGGTGAAACAGAAGGATGGAATAGTGGAATCAACCCGGTAATAGGCAAATAGAGTGTGGTGGGTGTAGAACCAGACCATTATGGATCCAATTCGAACACCAGCACTTTCCCCAGCAAGTGACCTAATCTTCCCACATGTCAGTTTTTTAATCTATAAAATGAGAACAATAATACCCACTCCTAGATAGACAGACAGACAGGTTCACACTCTTCCAAAAGGTAGCTATAGATATTTGACTGCTGTCTGTTCACCAAAATCTATTTTCTCTTCTCCCTGGGAAGACAGCTGAAGTTAAATATTGCCACATGACTGAGCTCTAGTCAATGCACTGTGAGTAGAAATGTGTGCCATTTCCAGGCCTGGCCTTTTTAGATCCCCCATTGGAGGTTCTCCATACTTTTTCTCCATCTGCTGGCTCAACACAGAGATCTCCAAGGACTCAGAGAACAGAGCCATGAGACTCAAGAGGTTCACTTCCCTGGACAACCGTGGGAAGACTGCCGACCGGCTGGGAATGACTGTTTGAAAGTTCATGTGAGTGAGAAATGAATTTCTATTCATATGAAGCCAATAAGATTTGGGGCTTTATCTCTATCTTTCTATTTTTGCACAGAACCTGACATCATAATTCCTCAATAAATGATCATGATCTCCTTTTTGGGTATTTTCAGATATATATATATAAACCTGCAAGTTCTCAGTTTAAGAAGACAACACACACACACACACACACACACACACATAGTAATACTTGCTAGATGTCGTTTATATGATGCAGACAACAGAAGTTCAGAAAGTTCAAAGTCCCCAGAGGTAGGGAGATCTGAGATAGCTTCACATAGCAGGTAGCACTGAGCTTGTCTTTGAAGATGGGGTATGAATTGTCTGGATAATGGAGACTCCATTCATTCACCAACATTTAAAAAAATCAACAAGAAATTCCCCGATCATCCAGTATCTACCCCTGTAATCTGGAGAACCCTTCAGCTCTTATTCAATATTTCTCCCATCATTCATGGCTTCTGCCAGTGATGTCCAATGTGGTCTGGCCCTGGTTATGCTGTCAGCCATCTGCAACTTTCTGAAATCACCTAACATCCACTTTCCATCCCCAGAAGCTTTGGCTCAAGAAAGGAAGGATGTCCAGCTTCAGAACTGCTGATACCCTTCCACTTGAGTTCATCATAGCCCTGAGTTTGTGGCTTTAAAAAAAAAACTGCTAGTTAACGAGACTATAATTATTCATGTATATTGCTCCCATTTATCGCCTTGGTCCTTGCAGCTATTGATCAATTAATCCATTTTAATTACTATTTCCCTTTGGCTATGCAAGCAAAGAACTTCATTTCAGAAATCAAAAGACTGGTCAATCCAATTAAAGGGTTTTCTTTTTTAATCATTACCATACAAAGAAAGTTTGCAACATAAACTTACTGCTCTAATTTTCCTCCACAAATAATGAGTTATAAATGGTACAATGGAAATCCTGTCATGATTTATAAGTTGCTTTAATCAAAACCATCGCCCTACAGCCATTAAAAACAGTCGGGTGCATATTTTATATGAATAGTAGAAACTACCTTTGTAACTTCCCAAGTTCTCAACTTTCTTGATCTGAGGAGGAGCTATTTTTCATTCTCCAGTCCTGCGATCGGAGACCAGGAGGGTGGTGGGTAGATAGGAAAGGGAGAGGCGGATGGGTCTTCCTCTTCAGAGAAAGAGGGCAAGGCTTTATCCCCTGCTTAGAGATTAGCCAGATAAACCTGGAGAGGCCAGTTTATCTGCCTTGGGAAACTGGTGGCTGCAGGGTGTGAAGAGGGATGCGGGACTTAAGCTACTTGTTCTGAATTTCTGATGCACTCTCAGAGAGGGTCTTGTCTCACTTTTCAGTTCTCCTTTATGAAGCACATTTTCCGTGAGGGGAACACCACTTTCTCTGGAGAACTGTGAATCTGGGAGGAGTAAGTCATTGAAGCCTGCAAGGGAATACCCACTCATTTGCAAATTGGCAAACAGAGTCTCCCACAAAGTAGAAGAAGGCTTGATTCAGGGCTTAAAGAAAACAATGGAGTCCATTTAACAAAGCCAACATTTAAAACAGTGCGCTTTAAAAAAATAAGTTAATAAAGCAGCCTTTTAAACTTTAATGCATGCTTATTAGCTTTATTTTCAAACTACCATCTGTTACCTCAGTAAGAGTTTATTGGCTTATCATCATGATTCATCACTTACATGATTTCTGAGCTATGAATGACAATGTTGATTGGAATTTTGCAAATGGCAACAACCCTTTTGCATCTGAGCCAGCTTTCCCAAATCATGCAGGACCTTCGAATAGAACAGGTATCTTCTATTGCCCAGCAATTCGCAAGAGAAAGATACAAGGAGAGACAAACTCATCTCTCCGATGAGTCTGCCATCAAACCCTCTTTATTGCGCTCCTTCAAGATCCTGACATTGTTAAAACCTTCCCATCAGTTTTATTTGTGTTTTATGGAGACATAGCAATGAGCCTCAGTAGGGGTGGCTTTGGGATCGCCTCCCAGTGGCACCCCCTCCTGCTCCATCATCTCAGGAAGGCAGAGGAGTGGTAGAAGGCAGAGGAGTGGTAGAAGGCAGAGAGGGGATGGGGGTGGGGGGTGGGGGTGAGCAGTGGAGTGGTGAGTAATTACTAGGGAAAAAATAGGAGCTTCCAACCTTTTATCAGAGCAAGTATCAAATACTGTTTGGCCCAAGTACATTTTGTCCCATTCTGCTTCTTATGCAAATTAAACATCTAGAGACCAGCCTGCCACAAAAGTTGACTCCGCTTCCCCAACTTTATTCAGCTTGCCCTTGAAAGGAGTATCATGTACCTGGTTGTTAGCTGGGACCCCCTTCAAGAAATTGAAGGCAAGATCTTATCATGATTTGGCTTCTTTAGAAATTAAAGGCACCTGCTCTTAGAGAAGGTGGGCTTCTAAAGAGAGACATATTCCCATTAGAGAACATCCAGAGTTCATACAGGGACACTACTGACCTGTCCTCCCAGCCTGAGGATACCAGCCTCAGACGGATAAACCAGTGAACATTTGTTGAGCTCTTACTGTGTGCCAGGAACTGTGCTAAGTAACTGACATGCGTTGTTTCATCAGGCCCTTGCAACAGCCACAGGAGATACGAAGCCTGATTGTACAGATTTGGAAACTGAAGGCTTGGAAAGATCAAGTTACTTGCCCATGATCACACAACTGGAAATGTGACAGAGCCACAACCTCCAGTTCCATACAGTACCCGTGACACAATTCAGCACTGATGACAATAAGGTATACATACCATTGAGTGATAACCCACTCCTAACAGGCTCCACAATTTGGATTTTCCAAGCAGAACTGGGCATAACATGAAAATCTTCCCTGATGCCCTGCCCCTCTAGAAGAAAATAAGCCTTTCTGTGCAAACCAACTTACATTTCATTTAATACTCCAAGTAACGTTACAGCATAGATATTATCAGATCCTTTCAGTAAAAGAGGAAATTCAGGCTCACAGAAGCTAAGTAAGTTGCCCATGAACCCACAGCTAGTAAGTGGTGGAGGTAGGCTCTCGATCCCAGGCCGACTGCAGAGTCTGTCTGCCCAGCATCTTGTAGGTATCCAGCAGACACTTCCACTGGGAGACAGGACAGGCCTTTAGTTCCACTGTGTCCCCTTCCATAAGTGAACTCTGCCCTTTCAGGTCAGAGCTAAGATGATCCTATTGACCTGCCAGGGTCAAGGTTGGCTGAAAAGGACATATTTGAAGAAGGGTGAAGAGAATCTTCTTGAAATAGAAACAAGTATGCTAACATACAAGGAGAGCCATACTGAAGGGTCAGTGACGAATAATCATTTATGTGAACTCAGAGGGGCCGTTTCTTATGCAACTAGGTTTAGATTCTGTGACTCAGCTTACTTGTTACTTTCTCTGTCAGGCATGTTGACTCGCCCTTTTCCCCTCTTTCCAGTCCACGTTCCCAGGACAGATTTCCATCCCTCTGTGCACCTGCCACCCACCCACCCGTTTCCCAGTTCTGCTGATTTGCCTGTGTCTTCCCAGGAGCTCGTCCAGTGCCTGGTGTACTGTATGAACTCAAATGTGTTTTTTAAAATATGGAAGAAGGAAGAAGCTCAGAGTTAGTGCTAAGCCTAGGGAAGAGAAACTCAAGAGAATTTACACATGCTTGTGAAATTCATGTGCCATTTTTTTGCTCAGGAATAATGCCTATAATGAGTTATAGACACTAGTATAAAACTGCTGACGTTTCCAGGTCACATTAAATTCCATCCTAGTGTGAAAAAAAAAATGAATGAGGTCCCTCCTCTTCCCCTCTTTAGCCCACTGAGTCTTTATTCATAAGCTATAGTGACTGCATGTGTGTTGTACAGCATATGTGTTTCATGTTGTGTGAATCCACAGTGGGCACTTCAGGGCGCTTCCAAGGAAAAGTAAAACAACTTAAGGTTACATACGTGTTGCCAGAAACTGTTAGTTGTCTATTCAAATCTATTCCTTTCTCTAGCACTTTACAGTTTACAAGAGCCTTCTCATCATGGCTCTTCCGCCCTGTGGGGTGAGCCCAGGGCTGTGGCTTCCACTTACAGAGGAGTCAGAGAAATCTTTGGTGGCTTGCTGTATGGCTGTTTCCTCGGTTCTTCACTACCATCATTGTAAGGCATACGATCGCTTTCACAACAGGATTTGGGGATATAAGGAAACTCTACCATGTTGTTTATGCATATTGCTAATAAGACACATCCCACTGTTTCTGAGACATTTAAGTTACATACACTTGGAGGGCGAGACATGTATCTTAAAACTAAGGAAATGTAGTGAGAGGCAAAACAATGGCTTAACACGGCATTCTAACTCTGAGTCACTGTGTGCGGTTTACCTTCTCAGCTACATTAGAAACTCTGCAAGGCAGGGTATTTTCCTATACTTCTTACATCTGTCCCTCAAAAAGCTTAATGTGGTGGCTTTTGTATGATATGCTCTCTGTTGGTTGATAAAAGAGTCTGTTTCCTCTAAAAACAAAACTAAAAGAAATTCTTATTTTTCATTCTTAAATTTCTGGGCGCTAAACATTGCCCGGTAGTATATTTGGAAAGTTCCAGGACAAGCATTTTATCTTGTTTTTGGTGGGATCTTGTTTGGTGACGAAGGATTGAATTGTAAAATTGCCTTCCTGAGAAAGACAAATACCATATGATACTACTTAGCTGTGGAATCTGAAATATGATACAAATGAACTTATTTACAAAACAGAAACAGACTCACAGACATAGAAAACAAACTTATGGTTACCAAAGGGGAAAGGGGAGGAGGAGGGATAAATTAGGAGTTTGGGATTAGCAGATAACAAACTACTTTATATAAACTAGATAAACAACAAGGTCCTACTGTATAGCATAGGGAACTATCTATATTCAATATCCTGGAATAAACCATAATGGGAAAGAATATGAAAAAGAACATATATACATATATGTAACTGAATCATTTTGCTGGATACCAGAAACTAACACAACATTGTAAATCAACTATACTTTGATAAAAAATAAAAATTAAAAAAAAGATTGCCTATTTAAGTTCCTTCTTCCAATATCATCACTCTGGAAGAATAACACAACTTTAGAAACCTAGGGGGTCAACAATCAAAAGTTGTATTTCAGGATAAAGATCTAGGTGAACTTTAGGATGAAACTCCAGAAGTTCAGATTTTATTATAAAATATGAGAGAAAAAAATTTTTTAATATGTTTATATTAACAGAAACAGCCTAATTTTTGTTCAGTATCAACAAAATGCTGAACCTAAGTCTTCTTCAGCTCCAAGTTCAGATAACTGACACATAAAAACAAGAAAGCAAGAACTAAAGTGAAGAAAGAGAGATGTAAAGAAAGAAAATTGTCTCCTGGAACTATGCAGAAATTAGTTTGTCTTCAATCAGAGCTATTTTTTGTAGGAGGAGGAAAAAATTCAACTTTTTTATTCCAACCCTGGTTTAAAAAGTGGTTAAAAAAAAAAGTCCTTCCTACTCTGTAAAGTAAAAGAAATTAGCCTCAAGTGGCTGTAACTGAGCTGCCCATCGGATTGTGTGCAAGGTTGCCTTTTATTCCCCCTGCAGTGGATAATGGCGTGTTCATTGTGATTTATCTGGAGCCGGTTTCTTTTTCACCCTCGGCCTATATAAAGTTGAGCTAGGACTGGGGCCAGAGATTTGGGGAGCATCTGAGAAGCAGCATCCACAGTCGAAGAGAATGAAACGGTCGGGAACGGGAGCAGCCGCCTGTGTCATTGACACCCTCTGTGGTAGGAGCCCCATGTTTGTGCAGAAAAGGAGCCACTAGAAACGGGAGGCACGGGCCATCTCCTCTGGACAGTCCCCCCAAGACTGTATGTGCTGCTTTGTTCTCACCCTTGATTCTAATTTCTCGCTCATGTTTCTGACCCAGAATGATTGAGGCTCGGCCCTGGCAGGACTGTCCGTGAACGTTTGGACAGCTTGATTGGCCACCTGGCAAAGACCAGGTTCTGAGAAGCCATGGTGCTGAGGGCCTTTGTCCTGTTGGTCGTCTTTGCAGAAGCCTCTGCGAGATCGTGCACTCCAAGTAAAGCAGGTACGCTCTGTGCTGGTGCATCTTTCTGGGAAGGAAGGTTTCTGGTCCCTTCCCTTTGCAGAGCTCAAAGCTCTGGGCTGATATTGTTATGAAAATGCAGTAATGTAGCCAAGGAGAAGCACTGAAGCACCCCAATCCCGATCAGGCTTTTCCTACCGAAAGTACAAATGTATTGGATAAACTTGGAAATTTTTAAAAATGAGAGAATGCTAGATGGATGAATAAACCCATAAATAGGGATAAAATCTCCACATTCTTTCTATTTGACTGTTGATTTTCTGTCCTGTGCCATAAATGACTGTCTCACAGCACTGTGCATAAATGGACCTTTAAAATTTTATGTACTCATTTCATGAAATTAAAAAATTATATATATACAAAATTTTATATATACACACACACACACACACACACGTATTTCCAATCCATTCAATCTGGTTTCAAAGATACATTCCTTGAAACAGGTTAAAGTTTAAAAGTGGACCAGTTTTGAACACATAGTAAGAATAGTGCAGATATTACACAGAGATTGCAAAAACTATAAAAGTGGAACTTCAGTGACTGAAGTTTGGAGAGAAACTTTCATTATAGCTCATGAAGAATAGTGAGGAAAGTATTTTTAACCAACTGCTTTGCATGCTCAGGTGTAGCTGGAACCCAACCTGTGTAGATTAATACGGTGACAAGATCTGATTTCAAACCATGTCTATCCTCTTTCCAGATGTCATTCTTGTGTTTTGTTATCCCAAAACGATCATCACCAAAATCCCCGAATGTCCCTATGGATGGGAGGTACATCAGCTGGCGCTCGGTGGGCTGTGTTACAACGGGGTCCACGAGGGAGGCTACTATCAATTTGTCATCCCAGATCTGTCACCTAAAAACAAGTCCTATTGTGGAACCCAGTCCGAGGTAAGTCCAGGCCACACACGAAGGAGTTGCCAAGTTGAGGCAACTGGGCTCAAGAATGAGACGTCTACTGCCTACCCTTGAAAGGATTCAGAATTCACCATTTTCCTTTTAAGAGTCAATCCTGACTCCCAAATTTCCTGGGATGTTAGTGTTGTTTATATTCTTCTCTTCTGCCTAATATGAGTGACTCTTTGGATTTAAAGTTTATTCTCCTAATTTGTTGCCTGAGCACCGAGGCCACCTTCTGTGAGTAGAACAAAGGACATACCCCACCTCCACCCCAATTCAAGTTCTGAGCAAGGGATCACAAGTTGCCATCCTTCCTGGGCTGGATGGGTGGCCCAGCCTCTGCCCAAGACTTTGAAGTGGTGACAAAGTGCATTTGGAAGGGCATCTGAAAGGAGAGACCAGAGCATGACACAATCCATAACTGGATCTTGTGAAGTACCCAGGACAGAAAATCAGAGCGAAAAGGTGCAGATGTTAACCACTATATATAAAAATAGATTAAGAACAAGTTTCTTCTGTATAGCACACTGGGAACTGTATTCAATATCTTGTAATAACCTTTAATGAAAAAGAATATGAAAATGAATATATGTCTCTATATATGCATGACTGGGACATCGCACTGTACACCAGAAACTGACACATTGTAACCAACTATACTTCAATTAAAAAAAAAAAAGTAACCACAGACATCCTCTCGCAAAGCATCCTTACACATCAGAGGAGATACCTGAGACCTCCCAGCAGAGTCACTAGTTCGAGGCCACAGAACCAGAAATCTTGAAGGGAGGCTGGGTCTTCTGACACTGACGGATGTCTAGCATCCCTACCACCTTGACTGTAGAAGACAGTAAGTACATCTACTGGGTCTCAGGAGATGAGAGTGAAGGGCTCCCCACGCCAACTCCTCCTCCCACAGGGCCCACAAGGATTGAGTGATTTAGCGGGAAGCGTCATGGGCTTGATTAACAAAAACATCACGCCTTTGAAAATCCTGGCAAAGCGAACTAGAAATCATCTGTGTGGTCTTAGGCTGATGACTTAACAAGTGAATGTTCAAGATCCCTTTTAACTCTGATATTCAGTGATTTTAGAGTCCAATGAGTCAGAGGAAAGAGTCTCAGAAAGAGCTAAGAACTAGACAGTAATGCTCTGGAGATGGGAGACGGGTGAAGTGTCACATGAGATTACTTGGGCAGGGAAAATGGATAAAAAGTTGATGTTGCAAAATACAGATTCTTGAGCCCGTTCGTTTTGGTCAGAAGCCCAGTGGGTATATGGATTTTTTTTTAAGTGCACAACATTCAACTTAGATTATTTTATTTTTTTAAATCAAAGTATAGTTGACTTACAATGTTATGTTAGTTTCTGAATCAGCATAGTGATTCAGTATATATATATATTTTTTTTCTTTTTCATTATAGGCTATTATAAGATATCGAATATAGTTCCCTCTGCTGTACAGAAGGACCTTGTTTATCTATCTTATATATAGTAGTCTGTATCTGCTAATCCCTAATTTATCCCTCCAGCAAGAAATCTTTTTAAAAAAATTAAAAACTGAACAGATTAAACCAACACATCACATATTTGTCTTTCTCTGTCTGACTTACTTCGCTTAGTATGATAATCTCTAGGCCCATCCATGTTGCTGCAAATGGCATTATTTCATTCCTTTTTATGGCTGAGTGGTATTCCACTGTATATACATATATACCACATCTTCTTTATCCAGTCATCTGTTGACGGACATCCATGTCTTGGCTGTTGTAAATAGTGCTGCTTGGAACATTGGAGTGCATGTGTTTTTTGAATTAGAATTTTCTATGGATATCTGCCCAGGAGTGGGGTTGCTGGATCATATGGTGACTCTATTTCTAGTTTTTTAAGGAATCTCCATACTGTTTTCCATAGTGGCTGCACCAAATTACATTCCTACCAACAGTGTAGGAGGGTTCCCTTTTCTCCACGCCCTCTCCAGCACTTTATCGTTTGTGGACTTTTAATGATGACTGGTATGAGGTGATACCTCACTGTAGTTTTGATTTGTATTTCTCTGATAATTTTTAGTGATATTGAGCAAATTTTTATATGCCTATTGGCTAACAACTTAGATTATTTTAAACAATCTCGGTTGAACAGACTCAAGAACCCATCACAAAACTCATTAGCTCACCTAGATACAAGAGTGGGTACTATCAGTGGTAGATATTCATGTCTCCCCACTGGGCTTCTTTCTGAGCCATCTCCAATCACTTTTCCAAGAACCATCATTCTCATCATGGGGGTACAGGGCCACCCTAACCACCTTCTTCCTTTCTCCAGTACAAGCCCCCCATCTACCACTTCTACAGCCACATTGTTTCCAACGACAGCACAGTGATTGTAAAAAACCAGCCCGTGAACTACTCCTTCTCCTGCACCTACCACTCCACCTACTTGGTGAACCAGGCTGCCTTTGACCAGAGGTAAGTTGCTCTGAGAGCAGAGGGCTGGCTGCCTTGTGTGTGTTCTGCAGTCGCTGTCAACCAGGCATGTTTCAGTCCTTATGCAAAATTCTCTCCCCTTTTCAGAGTGGCCACTGTCCATGTGAAGAACGGGAGCATGGGCACATTTGAAAGCCAGTTGTCCCTCAACTTCTATACTGTAAGTGGTCTCCAGGTTCCCACTGCTGCCCTGTGGCCTTTCCAGGAGATGATGGGATGCTTTCTCAGGATTGGTCCTCCCCTGAGCTGTATGCAGAGCCCCATTCTTGAATTTAAGTCGAGATGTAAACTTTGGTCTAGCTCTAAACCTCTTTAAAGACTAGATGCAGCAGACATTCAGATTCATAGAATGGATACAAGAATGGAAAGGTGGCACAGAGTAAAAAGGTCAATCTTCCCATTTTACAGATGAGAAAATTGAAGCAAGAGATATCCTGTGAGTTACCGAAGGTCAATAGGTCAATGTCTAATTCTTCATCAAGATTAGTTTTCACTACAACCCACTCCAGAGATCTATATTTAGGATCCAGCTCTTTTTAAAACATCAGGCACAGAGTAGTGAGCGTCCTACCTGGGACAGGGCTAAGGAGAGAGGTTGAGGTTGGCCGCTGCTGTCTAGTTCTTTGGTCTCCAAAGCCCTTTACTTAGTGGCTCCCCCTTTGTCTTATCTGGGCGTGCTGCCTTCATTGACATCAAAGCTGAAGGCACTCAGAGTAGAGTGCTCCAGAGAAGCTAAATATACAGTGGCCGTTAGCCCAGCTGCCCTCCTATTTAGAAGCAGGGCTGTGTTTCTCAGACCCACAGCTCCCAGTGAGGAGCCATGCACACGGTGACAACAGCCCAGCTGGCTAAAGGAAAATGTAGGCAGAAAGAGAAGGCTTTATGCAGCCTTAGAGGACATCACGTCCAAACCACTCATTTCACAAAGGAAATGATTATTTTTCCTGGAACTCCACTGATCTTGAACTCTTTGAACTTGCTTTACCAGTTCCCTGCAAACTAGCAACCCTACTGAACTTGGAAGGTGAGAGCTAAAAGGGATCCTAGAATAATCTAAATCATTTTACAGATGAGGATCTGAGGCCCAACAAGGAAATGATCTGCCTGAAATCCCGCAGGTGGGCTGCAGCAGTACCCAGTCTGGAACCCAGGGCTCCTAACATGGGTCTCCAAGGAACACTTACAGGCAGGGAATGAAGCTTAAGTCTCATGGCCCCTCACTTACACAGGCCCCTTTCAAGGCCCTGTGTCTAATTTTGTATTCAAAATTTTGGTTCTTTTAATTAAAGAGAGCTCTCTAAATTATATAAGCTTCAAGATCCCATAAAACCTGGATCTGCCCTGGGCCACACACCACTAGTGATTAAGACCTGAGAAAAGGAATCGCACATAGCCCCTTGACCTATAATCAGCGAGGTTAATTCAGTGCAGATCGTCAGGGTAATGGAAGGATGGCAAAACCACCGTGGTGGCTGATGAAGGTCATCCAGGGAGGAAAATCAAAGCTTACTGACACACACATTGACAACAGGCTCAGGGGACGTCCTTGTGACAGGCTGTCTTTACTACCAAGTCCCTGTCTGGAAGTACATGATGATTGTTTTAACCGGATGAAATGACAGATATGACCCTGTGAAGATTTTCCAACAGTTAGAAGTGGGGAGGCACCCGGGTTGTCAAAAATCATCACCCACCATCAGTTATGCGAGGCTAAGTTTCAGACATCAAGATCAAATCTTAGAACTTTTTAAAAAATTAAGAGGCATGTCCTCAGCATCACCAGGCCATCCTCTGGGCTAGACAGAACTGCTTCCTTGAACTGCTCTAGAAATGAGGCTAAGGTCTTCCCTGAGGCCCACCAAGACCCTCACAGGACAGATGAGCCCTGGCAACGAGGAGGCTCTGAGGCTCCAACTGAGACTCTGGTGCTGATTAACATTCCCACGGGGGGCTCGGTTCCCTGTGCCCGCCCCATGAGGCTGCTACTTTTCTTCCCCTCCCTTCTTCCACTTGAGAGCATTCTTGTGTGTTTCTGAAGAAACAGCTGCTCCCTGCATATATTTTCATCAAATTACCAAAGACAGTGCTGTGCCCAGAGGCCACGACGGAACCCACGTACCGCTCATTGCTTAGATTCTGAAAGCTCCAAGTGCTGTACCCTAAAACCACCAGTTCTACTCAGCGCGCGCCCCCTCCCCTCTCTCTACCCCATCGCATTCACTCCTGCCAACGGCCCATGATTGGCGTTCCTGGGGAAAAGTTATTTTGACTTCCAATCCAAATTAAAGGGAGTCAGTCAACTTGCAGACGCAGCCTAGCATTGCCATTAAGAAGACAGGCCTTGACATCAGACCACTGGTTTGAAGCCTGGGTCCACCATTTACTAGTGGTGGGATGTTCGCCAGGTTAGTTAACTTCTCTGGGCCTCCACCTGTGTGATTATTACAAAGGGGATAAGATTAGCACTTACCTGAGGAATCTGTTATGAGGGTTGAGTGAAGTAATCCTTATGAAACACTTTGCACAGCGCCTCGCACAAAGTGCCTGAGAAGATAGTCACGATCGCGGTTGTAAACTTTGACCTCATTTAAAGTGGAAACTGAGCGCTCCTAGTACCCGTGTTGTTACTTTTATAGGGTTTGAACATCAGTACCAGCGTGGGATTAGGTTGACTTTGATTTCTATCCCTCTTAGTTAGACAGAAACAAATGACGAAGCTTGGGAGGGAACAAAGGCAAACAACAGAGACCAAAACCATAGACTTCCCACGTCAGAACAGACCTCAAATGTGATTAATCTCAATCGTCTACCCAATGCCCCAAATTTTTCTGCAACACTGCTAAGGGATAGGCTTCTTACCTTTTCCAAGGACTATGGCAAGTTGGGTCTTCCCGTTTTAGGTCAATGTGTGAAATCCGGCATCCTGAACTCTGGCCCGTTGGTCCTGGTTCTGTCCTCTGAAATAATACCATGTGATGATGTTGTTGATGGTCCTTCAACCATCTCAAGCTTGTCTTCCCCAAACAACTTCTTCCCACTGTTTGTGGTCCATTCATCAACCTGGTTATTCATCTCTGAGCGTGATCCCCTGGGTTAAAGTCACTATTAAAACGTGGAGCCCAGAATTTGCAAAAAAAAAAAAAAACACAAAAAACTGTCTAGGTATTATGGGGTGAAGCTATTTGGACATAGGTTCCTGATTTTTATGTTATAAAGAAGGTAGGGGGAAATCACGTTGAGCATTACTGTCAGGTGAGAAGTGGAGAAACTGACCATTAAAAATGTTTTGTTTCAGAAATTGAATTAAGGGTACAGGTTCTGTTCTCCATTTTATAACATAATCAGGAAGGTTCTTCTGCAAGTAGAGGCATTATTCTAATATTCCAATTCCTGGTTCCTGGGAGGCGGGACCAGGAGAGGCACCTCTGGCCACGTTGGGGACAGCACTGTGGTCCCCAAGGTTAGGTCCCACATTTGCAAACAGTCCTTTGAAATATGACACATCTCAGGAAATAATAAGGATCATTAGAAACTGCTGTAAATCTGCCACTTCAACTTGCAGGTTAAGCTGGTAAATCACTTATGGTTAAGGACATTATGCTTTAATCATTGCGATCATTTAAATGGTGCAGGGGCTGATAGAGAGGATGAAAACAATTGACTTCCAGGTTACTGAGTCAGGAGCCCTGCCTGGATCTGCTATCAGTAAAATAACGTAAGAGATGCCTGAAGACGATTCTGAGCCCTCTCAGCAGTTCCTTGAATTTGACCCTTAGAGGGTTAAAGTCCATTTTAACTAGATGTCCTTGTGGCCATTGTTACAGATCAAGTTCTGCAAACCTCCAAGTCCATGAAACTCAATCTTTTAAATTAGTATATCCTCGTCTAAACTTTCTTCTGCTCCTATTACATAAAATCACCATCATAGAAACATTTCAGCAAGGCAGATGGATGCAAAGGTTATTCCCATTTCACAGATGGGAACACTGAGGCTCAAAAACCCAGCTTGCCCCTAGTGTGTCCAAGGTTACTAGTGGGAGCTAGGATTAGGTAGGCCAGGATCTTTGTCCTTCCATCATGATGGTTTTGTCTCTGGAGGCTAAACCTGGAGGGTAGTTAAAGGTCATTATTAGAATGGAATGAACCCGAGACTCAAAGAATGGACTAATCAGCCTCCTTTGGGCAAGCCAATAGGAAACACTGCAATTATTTCTAATAACTCATCCAGAACTGCCTGGTGAATATGACAGGTAAAGACCACCCACACCAGGCTGGTGACCAAAGGCTATGCTCCTGTGCTTGAATCATGGCAAAGAGTCCCTGTTGCACTTGAGTTTGAAGCCACAGTCTTCTGGATCCACCCTCACAGCCTCTCTAACTTCATCTCCTGCCCTCCCCCAGTCCCTGCCTCTTCCCACCTGCCCCTTTGCTTGCTCATGCTCCAGTACACTGGGCTCCTCGCTGTCCTGACCGGCCCACTCTCACCCCAGGGTCTTTGCCTTGGCTGAAACATCCTTCCCCAGATGCCTGCATGGTCCCTTTACCTCCTCCTTCAAGTCTTATCCTCAGTGAGGCCTCCTCTACCACTGTATTGGAAATTGCAACGTGCCCCTCCTTGCACTCCCAACCCACCTGACCCTACAAATTTTATAGTTTTTCTATGTAACATACTATATTCTATCCTAACCATATAATCTGTTTATCTGTCATCTGTTGTCTGTCTCCCCTGTTAGAATGTCAGGTGGTTGGAGTTAGAGATCTTTGCTTGGTTACTGATATATCTCAGCTGTCAGAACACCCAGACACAGAGAGAGCAGAATTTGACACATCGTAGGTGACCAGAAAGTTGTTACTGTCGTTGCTATTAACTGTACTGGGAATTGGAACAAACCTTCCAACCCAGAGTAGATCAGCTCAGGCAAATAGTAGAGGGGCAAGGACAAAGCAGGGTTGTGGGTTGTGAGTATTTGGTCCCCATGCCCTTTGGTGATTCAGTAAAGCACAGTGCTTCAGCACTGCTGGATTCCACTTTTTTCCCATCAACCAAGTCTTCCTCCTCATTGGCTTAGATGGGGCATACGGCACGTATTTCACTGTAACTAGCAAACCTGATGTGGACATGTGATGTCCTCACCCCTTCTAAGATGGCACCAGCATCCTAGGAGGTATGCTTCTCTGGTCTTGGAGGGTCTGACTGTGGTCTTGTGTGCCTGTGCATTTGGGTTGATTCCCACCCCCATCCCATTCTGATTCACCTGCTCCTGTTGGAACCAACTGCTCAGTCCGAGAGGTCATAATGCCCAGTGTCAATTTCCTTCCAAAGAATGCCAAGTTCTCCACTAAGAAAGAAGCGCCCTTTGTCCTGGAGACATCCGAAATCGGTTCAGATCTGTTTGCAGGAGTAGAAGCCAAAGGATTAAGCATTAGGTAAGTACATGCTCCCAATGTTTGTATTTGTAAATGCCAAGAACAACAGCAAAAAAAGACCAGCCCAGGGACTTTTTATTCACCCAGTGTTTCTAGGCATGCAACTCTCTAGCTCAAAGCCATATGTTTTGTTTCATTTCCAGGTTTAAAGTGGTTTTGAACAGCTGTTGGGCCACACCCTCGGCAGATTTCATGTATCCCTTGCAGTGGCAGCTGATCAACAAGGGGTAGGTACGACCCTCTGGAGCTCAGGGCTGAGACGTGGGGCCTGGTAGATCCAGGGCGACTCTGGCTCGGGACAGCTGGGAAGGAAGGACAGCTTGGGACAAACAGGAAGGAAGCCTGGGACAGCAGAGTCTGTTGGTGTCACATCAGTGACTTCCTCTGTGCTTCCAGGCTGAGTACCGATACTAGGAAACACTAACATAGTGCTTTCTAGGTACCAGGTACTGTTCTGAGAGCTTTATCACATATTAATTCATTTGTCTTACTGTAAGTAGGTATTATTACCATCACCCCCATTTTCCAGATGAGGAAACTGAGGCATAGGAGGGGTTAAGTAATGTCACATACTGTGTGTGTGTGTGTATGTGTGTGTGTTTGTGTGTGTGTGTGTTTATGGGAAGGTGGGCAGGCTGGGTTCAAATCCAATCAATCTGACATCAGAACCATGATGAGGACTAAATTAGGTAATCCATGTAAAAAGCTTAGCACATAGTACCTTGTTGGTATCCAATCATTTTTAGTAATATCTTTGTTTTTATTTACTAATAAAGGGGATTGTTTTTATTTACTAATAATTCAGTAGATAATGGGGAATACTTAAAATTTTGGAGTAGCAGACTGATGTACTGGAATTACAACATAGAAAGGTGATTCTGGAAATCATACGTAGGATGGTTTAGAAACAGTACACGGGAGGTAGGAAGACCAGGTTGGAGGCTGTGGCAGCCGCAGAGCCAAAGGCGATAAGATCTGAATGAGGTTGTAGCTAAGTGAGTGGGAAAAAGGTCATCCAACGTCATCCGAGGGAGGGAGAACTGATAAAAATTTAGTGACTAATTCGATATGGGAGAGGGAAGGACAGGGCACAACATCTGAGGAACATGTGACAAAGAACGCTTTCTGCTGCTGAATTGCGGATTGTGAAGATGAGAAACTGTTTGCTATAGGCTCCTGGGGAGAGAGTTTCTGGATAAGGGAGTCTGAATTCTCCTTGAGTTCAGGAGTGACATGTTGAGCTTGAGATGACAATTGTCTAGAAGCACTTAGAATTGTAACCTCGGAAAACAGAGGACAGGATGAGTGAGACTAGAGTGAACAGTAAACATAGAAAAGGCCATTCCGCAAACGAAAGCCAACCAGTGTACCAGAACCCACCAGGGTTAAGTAAACTCTGGGTCCAGGGACAAAGATGATTAGATAATAAAGGTGAAGCCACTTTGGACCTTTAACTATTTTTATTTAACAAACACTTAAACAGCACATGCAACATACCAGATGTTGGTCTAGGGAGGTGCTTAACAAATGCTAATTTATTTAAATTTCATTAAACTCCCCATAAAGGAGGTAGTATAATAATCACTATTTTACAGATGAGAAAACTGAGGCACAGACAGGTGCGGACACTTGCCCAAAGTCTAAGCTAGTCAGGGGATGGATGATCTGGGCAGCGGTATCTCCTGGTAACACTGGGTGGGACAGGCCAGCAAGAGCCACAGCTAAGCACCCCACCTTCCTGCAGAGATGGGAACTGAGTTTGGGTCCTTACTTCACATGTGTCCTTGAGTGACTCACTGAGGTTCTGTTGACAATGGTACAAACCAAATGACTTCAGGGAGATTCTGAAATAAATTATTGACCTACAGAGACCAAAAATTACCAACATGTACTGGGAACCTCTCTCAGACAATGGCCACACCATGGAAGCGTGTCCTGCAGGTGGTTCTGGTGCTCTCGCTCACAGAATAGATGTGTAATAGGAAAGAAAAGGAATGCTTGTGACTTTGGGGTAGTCCCTACAAGCAGTCCTTACACTCCTGGGTGCGCAGGAATTACCCCGAGCACCTGTTACACGTGCAGACACACTGCACACCTACAGCATTAGGAGCCCCCGGGCAAACCCTGGGAACCTGCATTTACGCACAGCCCAATTAAAGACGCCCTGACCTATTTCCATAGTCTGCCTAGTTGAAATGGTCTCTTGAGGTTGGAGACACACAGACAAAGACCAGTGCCAAAGGGCAGACTTAGCAAGTCCACGACCATAACCTCCCAGATGCCTTTGGTTCACACTAGGCCTTTTGAGAGAAAAACCCAGTTTTCAATGCCTGGAGAGGGGAGAACAGATGCGTTACCAGGAATTTTGATCTCAGGTGGGGAAGGTGATGGTGTGAAGGCTTCTCCGTGGGCGTTCCACAATCCTGCACTACCTGTCCCCGAGGGGCGGGTGCCCCAGCCAACGTCAAGAGGCAGCAGTGCCAAGACACCCAGGCCTGCCTGTGACTCGCCTCCTCCCTGCCTCCAACAAAGCTCGGCTTACATTGTTTTCCGCTGGCTGACACCAGGCCTTGGACGCTCCAGCAGCAAGGAGCTATTTTAAGGGACTTAACGTCTTAAGTTCGTACAAGGATCTCGGGTTTACTGACCAGATGGTCCTGCAAGAATCTTGTTTCACAGCTCAGAAAATGCCCCCAGCTCTTGTCACTGCTCAGAGGCCACCACAAACAGGGCCCAGCTCCTGACCCTGGTCCAGATATAAGGCAGAGTGTTCACACCTCGTTTCACTCCCTGACTCTCAGAGTTCACATCCCTTCAGTCCTACCTCTAATTTGGCCCCTAACGTCTGGTTCTGATGGAGCGGGGTGGCTTCGCCGGGGGGCTGGACTGCTCTCTGGTGTGTGTGTATTGAGTTGGAAGGACAGCAGAGTCGGAGAAAAGCTCCAGGAGGGGCCTGAACTTTGGGTTCCACTGCGGCGCAATCCACTGGTCTTGAGCTTCTGACCCACAGACCTTTGTTCTACAGAGGACAGTGCTGGTGCTCGTTGTCACACACCCACACTCCGCAGGCCTCGAGTGTGGCCTGAGAACCATTCCCAAGAACCATTGTGTCTGTTCCCAAAGACTGCTTGAATGCCTGCACTTCAGTAGGGACTCCATATGTGTTTGGTAGATGAACAAGTTTTGTGCCTAAACCAGGGTTTCCCAATCTTGACACCACTGACCTCTTGGGCTGGATCACTCTGTTGTGGGGTCTGTCCTGTGCCCTGTAGGACATTCTGCAGCATCTCTGGTCTCTTCTTTCTAAATGCCAGGAGCACCTTCCTCCCATTCATGACAACCACAAGCCAAATGACCCCTGGGGGGGGGGGGCACAAAATGGCCCCAGGTGAGAACAATTAGTTTTGACAAATGCCCATCTTTGTCATTATTGTTTCTTTTGCTACAATTGTATGTTTGGGGCTTTGAAACTTCCCAAATATTACGTTCTCATGACAGAGAATTTAGAAAAAGCATAAAGGTACAAAGAACAAAAACTGTCCATAATTCCACCACTCCACAATAGCTAGTGTTAACTTTTAGATGACATCTTTGCAGTCATTTTTTTTCTGTATGCAGATTAAAAATATCACAGTTTTACAAAGGCAATTATGTAATAGAAGAGTTATAGAACTTAAACAGTATAATGTAAATTCAAATTCCCAGCGGCGAAACCTAACAGTATGTACACAGAAGTGTGCTGGGTCTGCCTTGGGTGGCTCTGGCAGCTTTGGGAAACACCGTTCCCAGCTCCATCATCTTTATTTCGTACATACACTGGGAGTCTCCACATCCCAGGTCTCCGGAGGGCTTTGTCTTGGGGATTTCACTACTTTGGGACAGAGGTGTGGTGACTTACCAGGTGTGTGGCTTCTCATATATCTCCCCCTACCCCCCTTGCTGTACTCTGTAGATAGGGGACGATCACACCCATCTCATAGCTCCTCGCCTTGACCCCACAGAAGTGAGGGTAAGTTAGGCGCTGCTGGTCAAAGGGCTTTGAAAGGATAACACGCTGTGTAAAAGCCCAGGCGAGGCTGTGCATGCATGAATCTGCCTCCCACGCCCTTGTTGAAGTTCAGGAGGTAACCTTTTCTCTCCCCTTCCCTCCCCACCTCCCCCGTGTGTTCCAGCTGCCCCACGGATGAAACAGTCCTCGTACACGAGAATGGGAAAGATCACAGGGCAACCTTCCAATTCAACGCTTTCCGGTTCCAGAACGTCCCCAAACTGTCCAAGGTGTGGTTACACTGCGAGACATTCATCTGTGACA
Source organism: Camelus ferus (assembly GCF_009834535.1). NCBI lineage: Eukaryota > Metazoa > Chordata > Mammalia > Artiodactyla > Camelidae > Camelus > Camelus ferus. Next base: position 16,608,164 of record NC_045706.1, on the reverse strand, counting down.
GTGAGAAGCTCTCCTGCCCAGTGGTGAGCCGCCCCTCCCCTGATCGAGAATGAGAATGTTACCCGGGGGGTGGGGGGGGGGTATTGGAGACACTGTATTTTTAGCTGGCAAATTGTAACCAGAGCAGTGTAGGCGTGTGCTGAGGTCATTCTGGAGGAGAGGGCGCTGGATGTAGGGGCAGACATTCCAGGGGCGTCACCCTGCCACCAACAAGCCACATGGTCTGGCACGTGTCACTTAACCTCTGGAGCTTGGTTTTCTCCTTTTTAGAGCGGTGATAAGTAATGGCCCTTCTCTTTTCAGAGAGCAATGTGAGGTAAAATGAAAGCAATGTACACGGAAATGCTTTGAAAAAGTTTAAGCCCCAGGGAAATTCAAAATCTAGGTGGTGGCAATGGGCTCTGGATGGAAGTCATAGGTGGGTATTAATAGCTCTTGACTTACCAGCCTGAGGGCTCATCTCGGGGACTTGAGGTGGACCGGAGAGATGATGCAGAATTTCCCGATATGGGGTCACAGGTGACCTGGCCACATGAGAGGACGGGCCCCACGGTCGGGCTCCAGCTTCACAGACACGTTAAGAGTAGCTCATGCAGAAGCTGGGGGAGTCAGTTTCCCCTCCACCTGCCCCGCTAAGAAGTTGCCGCAGGATCAATCAACATGCACAGTGAATCCAGGTGGAAGACAATTTTCCATTGTGAACTGGTGGGAACCTGGTCCTTAGAGCAGTGGTTCCAAACTGTGGTCCCGGGTGGCTTCAGCAGCACCTGGGGACTTGTCAGAGAGGCAAATTCTCAACCCCCACCTCACCCCCCGGCCCCAGACCACCTGATTCAGACACTCTGGGGTGACCCCAGCAATCTGTGCTTTAACAAGCTCTTCAGGTAATTCTGGGGCATGCTCAAGTTTGGGAGCCACTGCCTTGAAGATTTAAAAGTGTTGAATCCCACACTGTTACCTCCTCTGCTCTATGTGAACTGGAGGTCCTGGCGGGGAGGGACAGGGTGTTTCTGAAGAGGGTACCTGCTCGCATCACCTACAGTAACCAACAGAAATAAGATGATAATCTCTATTTCTATGGATTCATTTGGCCAGAAAGTGGTCATTTGCGAGCACAAATAGTGAAAAGGAAGGGACCAGAGAGACATTTAACTGCTGATGAAAGGATAATTTTTGGCACTGCATTTACAAAAAGAAAATGAACCAGAGCACAGTTTCCACCTCTCAAATCACTGTGATGAGAGTAACTGCAGGTCAGAGCCTTCTCATCGAAAGAAATGGCATCGAGCCCTCCCACACACAGTGTGGATTTGTTCCAGCTTGAAGAGTTAATGACAGGAAGCTGTCCTCCTTTTCTCAAGTTGGAGGAGGGATGAAAGCATCTCTTCAGGTTATACAAACAATAAGGGATTATCTGAGGCCTGGGGAATTCTGACCCCATCAAGTTTGTGGCTTTTTTTCTTTTAACCTCTCTCCTTTTTTCTCTCCTGTGTCCATTTCTCATTCCACCTCCGCCCTCCTCGTCCTTGGCTTCTCTTGGGTCTCCAGACTTGTGACAAACGGAAACGCCTCCTCCGGGACCAGACTGGGGGCGTCCTGGTTGTGGAGCTCTCCCTCCGCAGTAAGCGTCTCTCTTTTCCAAATGGTTGCCTTCATGCTGGGCTGCATCCACAGGCACAGCCGGTTTGAGCATTTTAACTAAATTGCCAAACCAGTTGTGCCTGTAGACACAACCTTTACCTGCACCTTGAGTCTTCCTACCTGGGGGGCGGGGGGGGGGTGCTATCGCTCACGCCCAATCAAGGTTTGTTAACTACCCTGAAAAGCTCTGTCTGCTGCCCAAATTCCAGTGCCCCCAAGGAACCAGGAAGTGCTGAGGTTCCAGACAGTGTGTGGGCAACAAAAATAATAGAAAATGAGACTTTCTGGGGCATCCAGAACCAGCACTGGTCTGCATGGCTGTTGGGGTTTCAGAAATAAAGGACCCCCCTCTCGGGCTCTATCCTCTAGAACGTGCCATCTAGCAAGGAGAGAGATGCTGAATGCAAGGGAAAGGGAGGTTACTGTTAATGGGGGTGAGGGGGGTCAGGTGGGAACAGATGGGTAAGGGGTTCAACCGCTTCAGGCTCAGGAAGACCCCTGTGGGTCATCTGTTAAGTGTGACCTGAAGAGTGCTGTGACGAGAAGGGTGAGCAAGGCCTGTGGGAAGGCTGCAGCTTTTAAGGGAGGATTACCAAACTATGGCCAGGAGCTGAACCCCAGCCGCTGCCTGATTTTGTATGGTCTGCAAGCTAAAAACAGTTTTTTCTTTTTAATGGAGGTACTGGGAATCGAACCCAGGACCTCATGCATGCTAAGCATGCGCTCTACCACTGAGCTACACCCTCCCTCTAACAGTTTTTCCTTTTTATGTAGTTGGGAAAAAAAAATCCAAAGAATAATATTTCATATCACAAAAATTCTATGAAATTCAAATTTCAGTTTATACCGAAAGTATTGTTGGAACACAGCGCCATAGGCTCATTTAGGTGTTGTCCCCAGCTGCTTTCAATGGTGACAGCAAGACAAGCAGTTGCAACAGAGACCACATGGCCCACAGAGCTGAAAATATTTACTAGCACCACCCTCTTCAGAAAGTTTACCAACCCCTGCCTTAGAGAGCCAGGAGAAAATGGTGTGAGATGACACATTTGTAAAGCGGCTGGAAACTTTGTCCTAAGGACAATGGGACGCCTGCTGGTTTCACCAGGGGAGAATCCGGTCAGGTTTGTGTTTTAGGAACAGAGCTCTGAGGCTTTGCCTCCCATGATCTTTTCTTAAAACTTCTCTCTCTTTACTCACAACAGGCAGGGGATTCTCCAGCCTCTATAGTTTCTCAGGTAAGGAACAGAAACAGCTCTGGGGAATGTCGTGGGTAATGCTTTTAACAGGTGGATGTGCGCTTTCAAAGCTTACCCTAGACCCCAGCAAAGCCTTTAAGAATTGAAGGGTACACTTTAAAGCACACCTGAGTGGGCCGGAGGGGGCTGGAGGTGGAGAGGTCTGCACCAGCCCCTGAGCTCTGAAGGGAGGGAGGGGCTGGGTGGAAGTTGGATGAAGCCCGCTCCCCCAAGTCTCAGCAAAGACATCACCAGGTGGCTTCTCTTGGTTTTCTGCATTTGGAGAATGTGATTTTCCATGATCCATTCACTCAACAAGTATTTCTGAGTCCCTTCTATGATCCTGCCCCTCATGAACTGAGTGACCTTGGGCCATGACCTTCCCCCCGCTGTGTTCCCCAGTTTCCTCTGTGAAACTAGGTTAATAATTGTCGCCATCATACACAGTTGGGGTGTGGATTAAATATGGCAGCTAAGAGCACTAAATAATGCCCAGCACACAGCAAACATCCGGTAAAGATCAGCCGTAATTACTGACCCTGGACCAGACACTTTTCTAGCTGGTGTGACTCCTGCAGTGAACTAGGCAGGCAAGGCTCCTGCACTTCCTAGTACACGTGAAGTACGGTGGGTGGGGGTTGAGAAATGATTCAGATAGCAACCGGGGCCTCTTAGAGGAAGAAGCATTTCAGCTAAGTCCCAAGATCTCACCAAATGATGACGGGATGAGGTAAGGCAGCTATATTTATTAATAAACTCACAGATGTAGTCTTTGCTCTCACAATTACAGGCAATCATGTAAAGCAACTGTTTAAGACTCCCAGATTCTTATTTTTAAAGGAAGTTCTCTAGCGAAAGCTCTACAGTGAAATTAAACCATCACTGCTGGTTCAACATGCTGGTTCCCACCTGTTAGAGATCCATATCCTAGGTTTATCTGGTGGGGTCTTTGTACTGAGCTATGGAACCCTCAGAGGATGAACAAAACTGACGTTGTGTAAAATGTGCAGGGTTTTATGAAAACCTACTTGATGCCCTTGAGTCGACTCTTCTGCTGAGTTGACTCTTTCGCTGAGTTCTCCTTGCTCCCCATAGAACTGTTTTCTGTCTCCCTTCTTGTCTGGTCCACAGATGTTCTCTATCACCTCCTCGTGATGCTGGGGATTTGTGCTGTCCTGTAAGGGAGAGCTAGGCAGGCAGCTGCGGCTCCTCCGCCCAAGACCATCTCCTCTGTCAAACTCACATTTACTGTGCTGCCAAAAAGAACAAACAGAAGACCATATTGTTGGGGAGCAGAGAATAGCACTTTGCCAAATATGTGTTCCAGTGATTTCTGTGAATTTCAGCGATTGTTTCTCTTTGGTGTCCCACTTCCTCTTGTGACTTCCTGTGGCTCTTAGATTCTGCAGTCCCTGCCCTGTGGCTGGCAGAGTCTCCCTTCCCCATATTCAAGTCGGGGACTGCAGCAGACTCCTTTGAAAGCTATTCTAATTTTAAAAGACTAACACACCCAACCAAGTGCAGCTGAGCATTCTGAGGAGAATGTAGGGCATAAGCACAAAGTCAGTGCTAAGTACAGAGGGCACAGGAACAGCCAACTTTGCTGTTCTCTGAAGGGGCCTTTGTCATTGAGGCTGTGCGACTCTATCTAAGGACCAGAGCTGAGCCGCCAGGCAGGGGTTCTAATCTCTCAAATGATCATGTGTGAATCAAAGCAGTATGCCATAGTTTTGCTCAAACCTGAATAACATAAAGGAAAATGGTTCTCGAGAGCCCCCAGTGAGTGCTAACCTAATTTTTTTTATTATAAGTTTTCTTAACTATGTATAAACATTACATAGGTATACAGTCCTAATTTTTATAGCTAATATGAACGTCTTAAGAGGAAAAGAAAATTCAAAATTGAATAGGAATACCACTACATAAAGAAAAAAATTCACCTTAGCATTAATTTAACTTCATAATGTGGCTTCGCCTGAACGAAACTGCTGCTTGTGACATGTCTAGGAGGGACCACCATGACAGGTTCTCTGAAGCCTGTCAACCCCATCCTACCTACGCCTTGTGATGCCCAGTGCCCCCACTATTTCTATGTGGTCTAGTGAGAAATCTTCATTGGTACAGAATGGTCTGACCTCATTTAGCCTCCACTTGAACATTCAAGCTATATTTTCATCTCACTAACTTACGCTCCTTGAAATGGAACCAACAAAAAATCAGAAATGCAAATGCAGATATGGCCAATGAAATTATGCAGTGCCTCACCCTAATAGTAGCCCCCACCCCAGCGACTCAGAGTATGTTGAGAGCAATGATTTACATGGTCAATCAAATAAACACAGAAGGAACTGGTCCTGGTAGAGAATGGCAGATCCCTGAGAATGCACTGGAAAACCCTAGTTTGAGGCTAGAAGCTAGGATGTGATAGGAAAAGCCAGAAATCAAAATTCTTTTCTTCATCTTGTACAGACTCAATTAGTGGGCTTATCATTTGCAAACATGTCAGCATGTGTCTTTGTATTTAATGTATTTGAGAAGTTTTGAGATCTGTAGTTTGATGGTTCCTTGACATCTGTGTTAATGAACTCAGAAACTAAGCTAGTTCTCAAATCTTGGGAGACACGGAGTGCATGTTTAGCAATAGGCTAAGATTAAAATGACTTTATGTAGTTTAAACTGGTCTCAGAGCTGGTGCACCAGCCAGTCAGTTTGGGATCTCTTCTTCCTGTAAATTCAGAATTTTTGTAGTTAGGAAGGACAGAAGACATTTTATTGGTTCTAGTCAAAAACTCTTAAATAGGACTCTCTCAGCCATAATCATAAATCCTTGGCTGTCAGAGTAAAACAATGTTGTGTTAGTTTTGCTTTGTTTTATCATAATGTTTGATGATCTTGTATCTCTCCCTGGTGCTATGGAATAAATAAAATGTCTTAAAATAAGTAACCTGTGACTACAGCTTACAGTGTTAATATATCATGCTGAAAGGCAATTCCTCGACCCTCCCAGGGGTTTCTACAACTAGAGCTTCTGAGATTCATATAAATACCACAGACTATCAATTATTTAATCCTACATTTGCATTTCAAAAACTCCAGTATTGGGTTTCTGATGCAAGGAGGCAGAGCCATTTTGCATGATTCACATTTGGGAGGAAAAGTCTTTTTGGTCATCCCTGTCTCGAATACGCTAATGTCTATCATCAGCAACTGGCTGTGTTGTGACTTAAAGTTAACTGACAGCCCCACGATGTTTGGTTGCATGTTTCATGTCTCATAACTTCTCTACTAAGGAATTAAGAGAAAGCACCCTTAAAACAATCTTTCTTGCAAATTCCTAGTAGTGCTAAACATAAAACAGAGAAGGAGGAAAGAGTATATTCTCCCTTAGGTATCCTTGGTTGACACAGAAAAAGCACTGGATATAGATTTTAGGAAATGGCTCTTATTAAAATGCCGGGTTATGAATCTTAAAGACAGAATCTCCCCCTCTCTCTCTAAACTTGAGTAACACAAAGGAAATACACATAGAGACATGCAATATACACATAAATCTCTAACTATTGATCAACTGATAGATACAGCTCAGCTACAGCCATAGCGAGATATAGAGATTTACATGTGTGTACACTCAGTGTATGCGTGTACACATGTATGTATGCTTATGCATGTGAATGTGTACATGCGTATGTGTGTGGCTGCGAATGTGCTTATGCACGTGTGTAAATGTTTTATATGCATGTGTGTGACCGGATGTTTATGTTCTAAAGTTCAATGAAAAGGGCATAAGTACCAAAGTCTTTATCATAAGAACATAAGTGTGTAAGCCTGTGGGTCAGGGCTGGAAGGGCACGCGTGCACACACACACACATGCACACACACTCTCCATATAAAATACAAAGATGGGGTAATAATAGTCGATCGTCATATCCCACACTCCATCTCTATATCTGCATATCATTTTCTCTTTCAATGGAACAATATTGGATTGCTCAGTGACTGCTACAATTTCGTACTTACCTCTATTAGTCCTTAATATATTGCATTACTGCTATGTATGCCTCCTCGCTCCAACTAAATGGAGCGCTAAAGATCAAGGAAAGTTTCATGCTCTCTCGTGTCCCCCATTGTGGTACCTGGCACAGAGTAAGTACCCAATAAATGCTCTTTGAATTAATGAACGTTCAGATGGATAGATGGATGGATGAACAGATGGGTGGGGACAGGCCAGTCTCTCTAAGAGACCCCGTAGCAGAAGTTGCCTTGCTCCCTTTCACAATGGAGCAGAGTGTTTGGGATGTAGAAGCCGTTGTCCCAAACAAGGGAAGAAGTTACGAGATGTGAGGTGATCAGTCGTGGCCCACTGTCTCCATGCTGGGGCAGCAAGGGAAGCTCTCTGTCCCCTTCATATAAATGCTTCTACCACCCCTCTCACTGAGCATCAGTCAAAAACTTTCAATCCCTGATGCTGAAGACCTCTGCAGAGGAGCAGAGCCCAACACAATGAAAATGGAATCGTGTTATAGAAAATGGATTCTGTGGAGGTCCTGGGGTTCAGCCGCCCACCTCTGGACAGACAGGTCCTGCGATGGAAACGCTTAGGAGACTGATGGAGGTGGGGCTGTGTGTCAAGCACTTCCTTGGTCCTTACTTCATGTCCTTCTTCCTTAAAAAAAAAAAAGCAACAGGAATTCCACCAAATCTTTTGGCAAATTTGGTGCTAAAGACTCTCAACCTACCAAAAAGTGGTTTATTTCCCCACACAGAGCTCAGCAATAGCTCCACAAAGGCAGCTCAGAGGTCCAGCCAAAGAGAAAATATTCCTCATTGGCTTTCATTCTTCGTCATGAAAAGTCAACAGAGAATGTCTCTCAAACACGATTTATCATTCAAGTTGCTCTGTCATTTTCAGGAGCAGCCACACAGAAGACAATCTGGAGTTGTAAGGAATTTTTTAAAAAGTACTGTAAATGCATGGGTGGTTCAGTAAATCTCTTACAAGAATCACTGGGGAAGAAAAACCAAACACCATGGAATCCTAGTCTTTGTGTAAAAGGGGAAATACAGCGGAATGGATAGGTTTACCTTTTCTGGTGGAGATTTAAAAATTAAATATTTCATTAATGAATACAAAGTTCTTGAAATTCAAGCTTTGATTGCAGCCTTTGCTCAGTGGATAGGAGAGAAATTAAGCAATACACTGAGGACGAGACATGCGCCATTTGGAAGCTGCAGCGCTCACAGGAAGCCAGAGTTCAGGACCAGGCCTTCCAGCCGCTGCCTGCAGGGGTTCTGTCTGCTTGGAATGGCCGGATCCTGTTGGATTCCAGTGATTCATACCTCAGGTGGAGCTCTACCCCCTGAAAACATTCCTGAGATGCTTTCTGGTGTGGAATCCTAGGTCCTTGCTGGCTGACTAGCTGATAAGGAGAATAAGCACTGAAGGTTAGGAAACCGTCATTTTGCAAAGGCAGGCAGGCCTGAGGCCCCAGGCTTCATTCTCCAGACTCCCCCCTTTACCAGAATAATGCTGGATTCACATTCACTGCAAATTTCACAAGCTAACAGCCGGAAATACCTGGCAGGGAGGGCAGGCTCACTGGCAGGTCTGGGAGCAGCAGCCCTGGTCCCCCAGGAGATGAGTTCACTATGTCCAGCTCATCTACCTCCACATTTGCTCCAGGCCACAGGACTCTGGGGTGAGAAGGCCAGCTCGATGGCGCCCCCTGCTGGAAGACTGATGCAATGCCCCGGAACTACATCCTCTAAATGGGATATTTAACGTACCACACAGAATTTTATGGAACCCCACAAACATCTTTAAAGAAAATACTCACCTCAGACAATCTCTGGGACGTGAGCTTCTTCCTCAGTAAATTCGGGGAATGGAATTGTGAAGCCTTCTTGCCTTTCAACCAGAAAGTTGTCTGTTCTCCTTTGCCCTGTGGGAAGCAGAGAGAGTGCTGGTGAGGCCACCTGTGAAGTGTGGCCCCAGGTCCCCGTGCTCGCATACTGAGAACGCACTTTGTAGTCACAACGAGGCAGGAGCTGCCTCAGTGAAGGAAAAGCCTCTTTACAGGTGAGATCGTGACGATTTCCTGGAACTTTGTTGATAAGCCCAGATGGACAGTCAGCGATGGCCTAGGGGGTGAGGGCCAGAGGAGACTAAAGTTTCTTCCAAAAAAAACCCCCTTATTTTTATAATAATAAAATGTACTGAGCTCTTCCTAAGAGTGGGGCAGCAGGTGAAACACGTTCACCATCAACCCTCACGTTCACCTTTTGAGAACAGCATCCTCACCACTCCCATTTTACAGCTGGTAAAACCAAGCCCCCAAGTCAGACAGTAATAAGCAGTGGGAGGGATCCACAGCGAGGTCTACCCTGCTGCCTACTAGAAAAGTCTTCCTCTTACTTGAAGTCAGCTGATCAAATACATCATGCCAGGGCCAGGCTCCGCAAACCGAGGAGCTGATGCCACCCCCTCCCTTTCACTCCTTTCCCTGGGACCCCACCCCCTCAAACTCCCAGTGTCAGTGCAACCACCCATCACGCCCACTGTGAGCATCTCCAAGACGTCCTTGAGAAAGTATCAAGAGAACCACCACCCCGTCCCCAAGAAAGAGCACATTTACCAGGGAGATGAGAAAGTATCATGGTATGCTTCACACACAGACTGAAAGCCAAGGTGGAAAAGAGGGCAGAGGGAAAGGGAAGAGGTATTTACATGTGTCGAGGTGAGGTCCAAGGGCCCCCAACCAAGGGGCTCTGCCCCTTCCACATGGGTACTTTAGACCTGGGGGAAGGGGCCCAGAGGAACGTGGGCATTATAACTCCTGGGCTTGTGTTTGCTGCTGCTTTGTGTGGGAGACCAGACTGGGGTGTTCAAGCAGAAGCCAGGAGGCCGCTGTGGCAAACAGAAAGGCGGCATTGCACAGGAGGTTGGTCTAGGTGGGAGCCGAGGTGTGTTTTTTGTCACAGGTTCCACATTTGACCCTTTGAGGGAACTGCACTGTCCCCTCTGGAGGAAGACAACCTGGCAGTCATGAGAGCCTCCACGTGGGCCTTGGTGGTCTCCACAAACCACGGTGGGGAGATTCACTCATTCAGTCAAGTTCCTCAACATCTCCTCCAGGGAACCAAAAGGGGCAGGTGGGGCGCAGTCCGCCTGGTCTGACCTTGACTGGAATGATGCCTCTCTTGCAAGTCGTAGCCTCCCAGTGCCAGCAGGGCACCTGCATGGTCTGAGAGACATGAGTTCGTGAATTCGGAGCGCTGCCAGAAAGCAGTGACAGTTACCACCTCGGCCGTGACTTTCACATGCATGTCAGTGGGGCGGGGGCTGCTGCGGAGAGGGAACTCTGCACTGCTCAAGTCCTCAGACTGCCAGCACCTCTCATTAAGCAAATCGCAGACAACTTCTCTGACGTCTGGGACACGTGGGCTGGGACGCCCAACCATTCAGGCATTGCCCAGATGCTGTAAGGTGCTGCCCAAGCTTTAACATGTTCCACTTAGAAACAGAAGACAGAACTGACTCCATATGCAAGTTGGTGTTCCCCCTGGATGGGGATCAGCTAGGCTCCCTGGGATGGTACCAGAGCTGGGACACATCACTGAAAATCTCAGCTGTAACCAGAACTGCAACTTAAGTTCCATGTTCATAATTTATTTTTAAAATCTTTACTTACAAGATAAGAGAGATGTTTAAACCTGGATTTGCAACTTGGCTGATTAACTTAGATAACAACATAAAAAGAGGGGAAAAGATTTTTTGTTTTTTTTTTTTTTATGTATTGTAGAAAATTTACAAATTCAAAAGAATGTAAACCTTAATTTTTCAAAACTTAAATCTCTGAGTATTTTTTCCAGCTGATAAATGGCATATATGTGTAGTGATAATCAATACAATAAAATCACTCTAAAGCAAAAGCATCTGGTCTCCTTTGGAGTTCCTGGCCATAGATTTCTTTGACATTTCCCAAACTATCCTGTACATCAAGGCTGAGCAAATTACCACCTATAGGCCAAATCATGCCTACCACCTATGTTTGCCAATAAAGTTTTATTAGAACAGAAACACACTCCTCACATATTACAAATTGCTGCTTTCACACTACATCAAGAGTTAAGTAGTTGCAAGACAGACTGTGGCCTAAAATATTTATACTGTCTGGCCCTGCTCAGATAAAGTCTGCCAACTCCTACTCTTCATTTAAATTATCTTATTAAATGACTACCTGACTGTTTAGCATGGAAAGTCTTGGAATAAGGCTGATATATGTGTTTACAAGGCTCCATTGAAAGCATAGGGCAAAACCCCAACTACGAAGCTTGTGACCAGCACTGTCTGGAGTGGATAATGATCTTATCCTCCAGATGGAAAACAGTGGACAAAATGCAAATGACTCTTCTACAAATACTCTCTGGTTAAAGACAGGGGGCTGGCGGGACAGAGATATTGTGCTTGCGAAGTGCTGTAAATGACACGAACGCAAACTGCTGCTCTCCATTCTGGGTGCCACGTTCACTGTGTCTCCAAACAGACAGTATCTGGGCGTGGTGATTCCCACCATGCCAGCCACCACCGGACCTGCAAGGGGAAATGGCCAGTCCGCATTTCCCAAGCGTCAGACTCCACGCTGCACATCAGGTCAACAAATGGCATCCAGTAAGTATTTGTAAAGTACCCTTTAGGGGCAAAACTTGGCAATAGATCTCAGGGTTTACAATGAGGCAAACTACAGAGTCCACAGACTTCCAGTGGAAAGCAACATAATCAATTGTTATGGATTGAATATTTGTGTCCCCCGCCCCCCCCCGGCCCCCAGTACACATGTTGAAGCTCCAACCTCAATGTGATGGTATTAGGAGGCGGGGCCTTTGGGTGGTAATTGGGTTTAGATGAGGTCATGAGAGCAGGGCTCTTATGATGGGATTAGTACTCTTATAAGAGGAGGAAGAGACACTAGAGTCCTCTCTCTCCACCATGTGAGGACGCAGCCAGAAGGCAGCCATCTGCAAGCTGGGAAGAGGGCTTCCCCAGAGCCCAGCCATGGTAGAATCCTGACCTTAGCTTTCCAGCCGCCAGAACTGTGAGAAATGCCTGTTGCTTAAGTCAGTCTCTGGTATTTTGTTGTAACAACGAAGCTGACGAAGACAGAAATTAATGACAATGTTATTCACGCACTGGAGATATAAACAAAGCAACAGTGGCACAAACATGGGAGTGATTAATTCTGGTTAGGGGCCAGGTTTTATTTCAGTTCAGCTGTGGGGGATAGGTAGGAGCAGGTCTGGCTACATAATTTGCAGGGCCCAGTCTTACATGAAAATAAGGGGCCTTTCATTCAAAAATTATCAAGAATTTCAAAACAGTGCAGGATAGCAATCAAGCAAGTGCAGGTCACTTTCTGTACAAGTCACATGCCCGTGAACCTGACGAGAACAGAAGACATCAGAGGGCATCTGAAGCAGAGGCACGGAGGGAAAGCAGACAGATATAGCCATCCTAGTTAATGTAACTTTCCTGGTTTGGGGGTTCCTCCTTATTTGGCTTCAACACCTTAAAGTCTTTACATGTTCTTGTGGTTACCAAGCAATCCAGTTAGCTAGAAACACGCATGCAAAGACGAATCCATCTTTTATGTCCCCTGAAGATGTTACCATTTGCTTTCGGGGACCCTAAAACCTCAGACCTAGGATGTGAATTTACAACTACCGGCCGCCATATCTGGTCCTTAAGGCCTCCTGCCATTGGTGCTACCTGCCTGTGTGGAGGCCAATCCGAAGCTTAAGCTTTTCCTCAGGCATGTGCCCAATCTGGAAGTGGATGGTGGCACTTAGGAAGTGCGAGGACATCATGGCAATCTCACCCACATGTTGGGTTCCATTGTGGATAGGAAGTCCGCTGGCCACCATGTACGCATCTCCAATGGTTTCCACCTGAAAATAAAGCAACAAAGTCATCTTGTGTGCTTCATGAGGGAGGCTGGGGCTGGGGGTGGGGGTCAGAGCAAGGCCCCTCATTACTGATCCTGCTTTGAGGCCTCATCCTTGAAGGGTCACACTCCCTGACCTCCACTCCATCCGAGTCCTGACTCAAGTCCCTGCTCTTGTCCCGGTTCTTCCACAAAGCCTTCCTTCCCTGAGCCCTCCTCCCCGCAGTCACTGCTTTCTCCTTTGCAATCTGATAGCGGTGGTGACCATATTTCCTCAACCCAAGTTCAAAACCAGTTAGACAGGCAGCAGTGTACTAATGGGGTAAATCTTGAAGGAGCTCCCGGCTCCATCAGGGGGACTCCATCTTACCCAATGTGAAATGTCCTCACCCCACACAAGGGCCCTTGTATACATTTATACATATGTATACGTTATACAAAACATGTATAAATGTATGTATCTGCCTGATCTGTCCTCCTCTTTCCCAATCCTCCGAATAAAATCAGCTCTCAGATCCTTCATTCACAATGAATGAGAATTAATGAAAATGGCAAATGTAACAGCCTTTTCCAGATACATTTGCATTTCAGCAGAATCCAAAGATGATGTGGTGAAGGTGGAATTTTAGGCATTAGCGACAATAAGGAAGGACATGTCTGTTTCCCGATGGCCCTGAGATTACCCCAAATCAACAAGTACACAAGTCCAACTGCTTCTAGGCTAGCTCTCCACCATGAGCACGCCCTTTAGTAATACAAACTGATTTTAGCACTCATTCACGCAAAACATAACTGAGAGGAAAACACTAAGAGGAAATCCCAGAGGGGGCTCTTCTAAGTAGAGCAGCTTCCATTTTTCGCTGGGTGAATGTGATCTGCTCTTTGAGACCATCCATACGATCCTTCCTTTCACCCTCGGACAGAGGCAACATCTTTGGGGAACTCTGGGGGATAACCATTGAGGATGTGTCACTGAGGACATGACTACACTGTTCCAAGTCTTCCTGGCCCCACGGCCACAGGCAGAGCCCTGCAGTCATGGTCAGAGCTGGTGCACTTGTGGCTGCCCACCACGTATGTGTGAACACAGGCTCCCTGGACTCTTGATTGGGCCCCAACTGAAAAGTCAGAAAACACATAAAGTGGCATCGTCACCACCAATGAACAAAGCCAAATTTGCCTACATTTTTGCTATTCTTCCCACTAAAATTCATTTTCCACTCCACGTGACCCTGTTCCTACCTCCCCAGAAAAGCACTGGGCAGGTGGTGGTTGTCTGATCTTAACCATGAGTCTGGCGGTCTCAGCTTCAGGGTTGAGCTTCACCCAAATTGCTAAGGATCATGGTAACAGAAGTGAGACTCACACAAGATCCAAAGACAACCTTTAAAGGAGAGTAAACATGAGCCTCTCTGAATGTGAATAAATGTGTATCTAGGAGGGAGCTGGAGGAATTAGCCAGTAGAAGGTCAATGCCCATTTTAGAAATGTGTTTACTGAGAGACAAAATAATGGAAGGAAACAGAGGGAACTGATGATTCCTGACAAGCACATACACCTGTCATCAATCAAGCCCTTTTCCAAGAAAACAAACAGGAACGAAACATGGAGTTTCTGCCATGAATTGAGATAGACTGCCAGCCTGAAATAGAGCCTTCCTGCTGGCTGACATCTAGATCTGGGTTCATCCCCACTCGTGCCCGGGAGCCAGCCTACAAGGAGCACGTGTAGCCCCACAACTCGGGAACCAGGCGTCTCACCTTATACACATCGGGAGCTTTAACGCTGTGATCAAACACACTGTACAGCTCATTAAGGAGCTTGACGACTTGCAAGGGGGAGCTGAGAGGACAGAGTTTTGTGAATCCAGCAATGTCTGAGAAAAAGATTGCCACAGACTCAAAATGCTCCAGTTCCATGGACTTTTCAGTCTGAGCTGTTCTCCGGCGAAGCTGAAACGAGAGAACAGGATCATTTTTGAACAGTGTCTTGTTCATCTTGTCCCTACAGACCCCTATGAAGTCTCCCTGGTAGATCTTTTTGGGTTAGGTTTCTGGTTAACCAAATCCATCGTCTAGACGGATTCTTTTGACACTCATTTCTCCCCCTGTGTTTTCTCTAAAGAGATATTTTAACTGGTGGGTATAAATTAGAGGAGGGGGGAGAAGTGGGTCACATAAAAGATTTTCTTTTTCAAAAAATTTTCTCCTTTTTTCCCTATCAGTTATAGTGTGATTATAAAGATTCAGTATGCAAATGTGGAAGCAAATGTAAGCACTCACCAGTCCATAAATCAATATTTTTGCTTCAATCAACCAATCTCACATTAATACATTCAAATCCCAACCCTGGTTCTTTGTCAAGACACATAAGAAGGGTGCAGGAATCTTAACAGCAGATGCTTCTGCCAGTTGTTCAGAGAGCGCACAGGTGATACCAGAGCCAAAAAGAGAGCAAGTTTTGAATCTGAAGTTATGAGTACACGTGGTATTGTGCAAAGGATTTGGACTGACACATCACCTGAAATACTTAGCAAGTAATTGGATTCATGGGACTGGAGCGCCATCTCATGGTCTCTTCCTGTTGCTGCATCAACCATATTCCATGTAAACAACCTACATTCTGTGGATTCCAGGGCATTTGCCTCTATCTTCCTTTACAAGGTGTACCAAATTACACCTGAAACGCTTTTCTCATTTTAGAAGAACCTAATATATGCTTAGGGAAAGAACAAAGGAAATATTCTCCCCATGGGGGAGAGGGGGAGGCTCCTGAGATAGTGATGGTGTTGCTTCCAGGTTCCTCTACTTTGGAATACCTGGGCAGCATTGTGGACAGAAGCCGATCTACCTTCCTCTTCTCGGCCATCAGCTGGTTGGTCCTCTCTTCCACCACCTCCTCCAGGTGACTGGCGTACGCTTCCAGCTTGTTCACCATACTGTCTAGTACATTCACGTGGCTTTAAAAGAACCCAGAGATTTACGTCTTTTTCCAAGAACTGTAGGGCCACAGTGGAGTACAACTTCCAAGTACACATTCTAAGACAACACGTCTTGACCCTGAGGTTTCCTGCTTAGGTGTTGTTAATGGGCAGCAGGGCGATGGCGATGGCTGTGAGTCCGCGTGGCAGGACGTCCGTTACCAGCCCTGTGATCTTGAACTGCACCCTTCATTCCTTTAAGCCTCAGTTCCTTCATCTGGGGAGTGAGGATAATAATACACACCTCACAGGGTTGTTCTGAAGGTTTGGGGAGATAATGAGAAGTCGGGCCATGCCTGGCCCCCAGTGGGCACTCATCCTATAGGCTCTTGTTTTAGAAGGGTCTTCAGAGAAATCATTAAAATTCCTCATCTTTCAGATGAGGACACTGGGGCTTGCACAGGAAATAGACTTTTCTTCATATTGGGGTCCTGTTTTCTAAGTAAAAAGTTATGACCAACCCAAGAGACACGATTTAAAACCATTTTGATGTGGAAAACACAGAATACGTGGGCTGCTGTGTTAAGAAATGTATAATGACATGGCCAGATTAGGGGGAGATGCCCTGACTCCCAGCCCAGGCCTCCTGTCAACTCAGGCTCCTTCTGAATGGCTGTGCCCTCATACATTCAAAGGTCAAAAGATGGCACAAATACCCTGATGTGGGGGTGAGCTACTATCCAGACAAGTGTTCGAGAGGCTTGAATAATTTCAGTCCACAACCACTCTGCAGTCGGTGAGTAGTTTTTCATTGCACCTTCCAGTCCCAATGCATTAGTCATAACCCTTGGAATGCTGGTTTGAAAAAGATTCTGAGGCCATGTCAAAACTCCCTGGGAAAGACAGCCTTGATTGGTTAGTGGCATCTGGAATGGACAGAGGAGGGCAATGAAAGTACCCATGTCTGAGCCATTTCTGTATCACTTATGAAATAAAGGGAGAATTTACCACTCTGCTTGGAGCACCGCACTCCTTTACCAGCCCTGTGAGCGTGAGATGTGCAGACTGTGATAAACCAATCTAACTGTATTACAGATGTACAATATGACCTCGCAGAAGGGGATGGGGGTAAAGTGCCGACTTAAGCCAGTTCTGAAGTGACCAAAGGCGAAAGGACCGACTCATCATCACTGTACTCTCGTTGGTAAAATTGCCTCTCACGGGGGAAAAGATGAACTACTCTGAAACTACTGCACACATAGACTGGGACTGAACAAATAAGTAAAGGGATGGCAGGTGGTGGGAGCCAGGATTCTCACTGTTGGAAAGGGTGGTTACAGATAAGCAATGGGGGGGTAGAGACTGAAATAAATGAACCATGTGATAATGACATTGGAGATGTCAACAGGAACTCATGTTTAGCTTAATATAGACACAGATGGGCAGATATAGAGATATGAATGTGTGTATCCATATGGGTTGGTACACACACACACACACACACACACACATTTTCTTGCTCTGTCCACTGGGAGGGGCTAGAGGCAACAGCATCCCAGCAGCAGCAAGCACACCTAGCGTCCTGGTGCTCATTCTCCAATGAAGGAGCCAGGGCTTCTTAGAGACACAGCCCATTCTAGCACTGGGGCAGGGAAGACACAAGATGAGGCTGAAGTGTCTCATGCTACCAGAAAGTTAGGAAGCACAGAACAAAACTCAGCAATGGGTATATGTCAAAGGTACCCAGAAGCCGAGTGAAATTAAATGATCGAAGATAAAACAACTCGAGCAACAAAATAAAGCAGTATTAGATATAACCCCAAACATAAAATAACTATATAATAAATTACATCTAAATATAATATAGAAATACAGCATACTTGAATAAGTAATTGAATAAATAAACAAATGGGAGAGAATAGACAAATCTCCAGGAGAGAGAAATGCCCGATAATTTACAGATATTTCTCCATTCAAAGTGATGGAGCAACTCCCCACTCCTTAAGTGGAGCCTTCACATGGTGACTTCTCTCTTGAGAGGACAGTATAGGAAAAGGAGAAACCAAGTCTCAGACATTAGCAGGCATCAGAATCACCTGGGGGAGCTAATTAGGGCACAGATCCTGACCCGCTCCCCGTTTCCATTTCAGAAAGGTCTGGAGTGGGGCTGAAATTTGCATTCCTTACAAGTTCCCAGGTGATGCTGCTTCTGCAGGTCCAGGGAGCATGCCAGGCAGTGCTTCCCACACCGCGGCTCTTCAACATCACCTGGGAACTTGGGAGAAATGCAGATTCTCAGACCTGATTCCAGCCCCTCTGAGTCAGGAACTCTGAGGATGGGACCCAGCAAGTCTGTGTTTTAACCAGCCCTCCGGGTGATGATGCCTGCTAAAACGTCTCAGAACCACTGGTCTAGGGCGCACAGAGAATCGATATTTACTGTTTCTAGCACCTGGATTGTTTGCAGGGATGTTTGAGAAGTTAATGGAAGAGTGTGCTTGTCTGTAAAATAGGTGCACATTCTATTTTTCCTGGTTGCAGTGCCGTGTATCCACAGTTCCCTGTAGCGGCTCTCATTCACCTTGGTCAGCAGAGGACCACAGTGAGGGGGAAATATACCAACTGTCCGGTCTTCCCACCCCTCCCCTACCCCAGCTGGCATGATCAGTTGGCAGCTGAGCTTAGCAAGGGCAGATGGGGTCCTGCCTGGGCAGACCTGTCTGGATGCTGGGTTCCAAACTTAGATGCACCTGCATTTGGGATTAACTTTATAGGATCAGTCTCACCTCTGCTTCATTTAGCTGTAAACTGGAAACCAGAATCTGGTTTCAAAGCAACTAGTACACTCAGAAAGACTCCTGACTTGAACAAGTCTCCAGGGAGTGCATGAGGCTCTAAAGAGGAACCCTGGGATAGGCCCCTGGGGATGGGCTAGAAATGGGAGGCAAGGCAACAGAGGAAAAAAGTCAGAGGGGCTGGGTTTACAAGGAAACTGACACACACACACCACTCTATCCTCCCTCCAAGATAGTGGTTCTCAGCCCATACTGCACGTTAACACCACCTGGGGAACTTTAAAAACCCTGATGGCCAGGCTGCACCCCAGGCCAGTGACAGATTCTCTGAGGCTAAGATCTAAGCATCAGGAGTTTTCAGAGTTCCCCAGGTAATTCCAATGTACATCCAAAGTGGAAACCAACAGTTCTGGGGATTACACCCATTATCCTTTTTCAAAAATTTATCTTGATAACATTCTGCTTCATCTCCAATTGCTTTTGCCCTTAATTCCCCCATAAAATGTGTTACGAGACAACCTGGCAAGAAGACAAGCCTGAACATACCTTTTGTAAGTGGGCAACTGGGCACCATTTATTAAATATTTTAAGTATGTTTAAATACATTTATCTCTTCAATTTCATAAACAGAGATCTAGCCTGAAGAAATATTTGCACATGTCCACAGATACAAGGCTGCTGACTGCAACTGGTAACAGCATAAAATGGAAAACAATCAAAATGTCTATCAATCAATGATACCTGACATATTCTTACAGTGAAAAATTTTGCAGTCCTAAAGAAAGAATGAGGCCAATTTGTACATACAAATATGAGGTCAGAGACGCCCAGGGAGAGGGGACAGCCTGCGCAGAGGCTCTGGGGTGGGAGTGTGTGTGGCATGTGGGGGGCACATAAAGGTGGCCAGTGAGACTGAAAAGAACGAGGCATGGGAGATGCAATTAGGAAGATGCAGCAGCTAACAGTGGTCCCCAAAGACATACGTCCACGTCCTAATCCACAGAACCTGTGAATATGAGCTCATTTGAAAAAAAAAAAAGGGGTTTTGCATACATAATTAAGTATCTGGGGTTGAGAAGATTATCTTAGATTATCTGGGTGGACTCTAATCCAATGACAAGTGTCCTCATAAGAGACATACATTCCTTCCAATGTTATCACACACAGAAGTCAGTCTGCATGTTTTATGTTTCAGATAAACTGATGCAACTGTAAGCTTGGGTGTAATTCTCTGCTAAGGTATCGGCACTGACTAGGTCCATTGAAAACAAAATCTATTTACCAGAAGTCTACAGTAAAAGGGGGTGCTTGTATAACCTTAAAGACTTACTTTATTTTGATTTCCAAAATCTTCAAATGTGAAAATTATGCATCCAATGTGGCAGTTTCCACTAGGAGTAAAACTATCATCTCTTTATGGGATTTGGTTCACTTTCATTGGAGACATACTCAACAATTATGTTACCCTCGGAGGGTGTGAAGAAATAGAGATATAAACTAAATAAAGCTTTAATCATGGAAAAAAAATTAAGAGACATATAGAGGAGATGGATACAGAGGAGGCGGCAATGTGAAGATGGCGGCAGAGATTAGAGCTTGGTGGCCATGAGCCCAGGCATGCTGGGGCAGCCAGCCCGGGCGAAGAACAGGTCTCCCCTAGAGCTTCTAGAGGGAGCTCGGCCCGGCTAGACCTTGATTTTGGACTTCTAGCCTCCAGAACTGTGAGAGAATACATTTCTATTGTTTCAAGCCAGCAAGCTTGTGGTCATTTGTCAAGTCACAGAGACCACATCAGAGGCCTTCAGTGATCTCACAGGACACAGTAAGGACTTAGTTTTCACGACCCACATGAAAGTCAGGGGAGGGTTTTGAGTAGAGAAGTGACCAGATCTGACTCATTTTCTAACAAGATTGCTTTGGCTGCTGTTACAGAATAAATTACATAGTTCTGAGTTACTCAAATTTTTTTTTGTAACCAAACTGCAATTTGTCTTCTAATTAAAGAAGAATATGAATTTCAAAAACATTTTTAAAAGGAACAGATTGTAAATTAATAAATATTTCACAAAACGATGAATAAAAACAAGCCTTTAAAAGCTGAATCACTATGCTGCCCACTAGAAATTAACACAACATGGTAAATTGACTACACTTCAATAAAAAGAAAAGAGAAGGGAAAAGCTACCCTGAGTGACCAAAGCCAGCCAAGGAGTCTCTCCCAGCCTCACCTTCTGGTGCCAGGCTTTGATCACCAAAAGGTCCACGGTCCTGGTAGTGGACCAGCTCCCTCATTAGGATGGCAAAACTGTAAATGTCTCCCTTCGCAGTGCCAGACCAGGGCGCCTCTGAGAGCCGCAGCAGCACTGGGGCCGTCCAGTAGGGCTCTGCAGAGCAAAGGATGCCAGAGGGAGGTCAGCACGGTGTGAGAGCTGCCGGGCGGGACCGTAAAAGCCAGCCCTTCCTTCTCGGGGATAGAACAGGAGCAATGAAGGCATCCAACCCCCAAGAAGTCGGCCTGCTGGGGCCTGACTTTAAAGAGCAAATGGGGGTCCGTGTGTGTGAATATGGAGAAAATGATCAGGCCGGCCGTGCACTGGCAAGTTAACAGCAGCTGACTTACGACTGTGCAATTACAGGTGGTTTTCTTTTCCCTTTTCCCTTTCTGTGCGGCCTCCTTTAAAAAATAATTTATTGAGACACGATTCATAGAACATAAAACAAGCCACTTTAAAGAGAACAATTCCGTGGCATTTAGTACGTTTGCAACTTTGTACAACCGCCACCTCTATCTAGTTCCAAAACATTTCTGTAATCCCCCCAAACTAAACCCTTGTGCCCACTGAGAGGTTCTCCCCCTTTCCCCACCCCTAGCCCCTGGCAACCACAAATCTGCATTCTGTCTCTACAGATTCATCTATTCTGGATATTTTATAAACGTACATTTACTTTGCAGCGATGTTCACAGTTTATGTCATTATAGGTTATAACCATGAAAAGAAAATATGTGGGGGGTTGGGAAAACAGAAGTGGCTAATAGTACGCTTTCAAAATGTCCCCGTCTTTTTCTGTAAGACGCCATCCTGCCCCCACATTACAGAAGCTCCCCAACACGCACACAGCGAAGCTGCTGACACTGTGCTGCCTCAGACGGAGGTAGGCAGGGCTGAGGGCACTGCGCGCAGCACGGCCAGGACGCTGCGAGGTGAGACTCGAGGGTGTTGAGGCAACATAGCCAAGCCGAGTCACCCCGTCTCAGTTTGCACACGTAAAGGAGGGATGGGTTCCAGGTGGTGGGTCTTGTCTTGACATGCACGTCAGAATCACCTGAGAGCTTTTGAAAACAATATAGATACCCAGACCCCATCGTCACAAATTCTGATTCCGTTGGCATGGCGTGGGACCCTGTCACCTACATATTTTTTAAAGCTTCCCAAGTGATACTGGAGCACAGAGAGGATGGAGAGCTGCTGAACTCATCATCTGCAAAGTGCCTGGCAGACTGTGCGTTCTCTGTGAGCACGCAGATGAAGATGCAGGGAACTATGGAGGAATAAAGAGATGGGCAGGGACTCACTTCAGGTCACCCCGCTAAGCCAGGCTGAGAACTAGTCTCCTAACTCAGACATCCCACAGTGGATTCATGCCACACCCGTGGGGGCTATTTTTTTTCTCGTCTTCTTGGGTGAACATAATAACCACATGCCATCAGCTCCAGAGGAAGAGAGGAAGACCCACCTGCATGTGCTGCGCAGGTGAGCACCACAAAGTGGAGGTGGGTGAGACAGCCCCTTACCACCCTGGTGACAGCCAGTGTGTAAGGAACTGCCAGCGGTTACCCGAGGGGTCCATCGTTTTCTCATCACACGTTCTGTGTGTCCAGCCGTACCTAGTTCCCACAGCCCAAATCCTGACAGCTTCAATGCATCTGACCATCCACCAGGCAGCTGGAACGCTTGAGGTTACTGTGAGACCCCAGTGGGCTCCTGTGGAGGAACAGCATCCCCTGAAGAGTGAAAATGAGCGAATGAATTAGAGCAGGTGCCAATGGATGCTGCTGGAAGAAACAGAGCCAGAGAGACAGTCGGACAGACACAGATGGACCCATGGCAGGAGACACGCCCATCTCTGTGTTCATCTGTTCAAGAGCCACTAACACAGTCCCTTGCCCACAGGTTCAACCTGGGCAGGGAACCCCCCATAAAAGAAAACTATTTGTGGTCTCTTAATGTAGAGTCATGAATGCAAGGCCAGCTTAAAATAAATGAGGTTAAGCTGTACCTGGACTTCTGATCCATGGAAACTGAGATAAGTTTGTGTTGTTTTAAGCCACAAGACTGTGGCCATTTGTTACACAGCAATAAAACACTAATAAACTTGGCCTACATATGAAAAAAAAAATGTAGCCTCATGGTCAGACTCCTGTGTTCAAATCCCAGCTTGACTGCATAGTAGAGGGCAAGTTTCTTTATCCTGTAAGCCTCACTCTTCTCATTAAAATGGAGATGACGGTAGCCCTCACCTCACACGGTGGCTGTGGACATTAAATGCAATAATGCACGTGAGACACCAGACATGGTGCCTGACACAAAGTAAACACCATTGTAAGTTATAATGAAAATTTTGTATAAATATAATAAAGGATATTAACACTATAGAAACAACACTACGCAATTAGGAATATTTTATTACCTACATACTACAGATTATATTCTATTACTACCTACATATAACGATTCTATAATAACAGAATAGTAATATAATATTATTACATGCCCTTAAGGGTCCTGTGTGAACACTTCACAGGGAGAGGCAGTAACATGAAGAACACTGAAAAATTCTCATGTCATTCACTGTGTTCTTCAGAGGTTACATCAATTATTTTTATGCAATGATGAAGTACCATTATTTAAAAAGAGGGCAGAAAGAACTTCAGTGTCAAGAAGATGCATTCAGGTCTAGACTTTACCACTCAGTCTCTTCAAACAAATCACTTTACCTCACTGGGCCTTGATTTTACCACCTGTGAGATGGGTCTGCCAAGACCGCTGCTACTTGAAAGATGTCCTAGGGACCAGGAGGCTCAGCATCGCCGGGAGCTCAGCAGAAATGCAGCATCTCGGGCCCTGCCCAGACATGCCGAGTCAGACTGTGCATTTTAACCCGATCCCCAGGAGATGTACGTGCCTATTACTCTGAGAAGACCTGTCCTTAACAGTTGTTCTTGGTCTTGGCTGCACATTCAAATCACTCGAGGAGCTTAAAAAGAATACACCAGTGCTGGGCCCAAACGCAAGAACCTATATGAGCTGCAGATGACACATCAGACAAACCAAGCCTGAGTGCAGAGGAAGCCAAAGCAAGAGAGTGATCAGAGTGGAGGAAGGGTGCTTGATTGGAGAGGCTGTAGTGACTTTTTGGTGACTGTTAGTTCCTTTCAAAGAACGTGGGCAGAGTGATCGGCCTCAGGGGGCCTACACGCGCCTTGGTCTGGTTCACTGTGACTTCCTTCACATGATCCCATAAGCTGCACACTTCATTTCAGGAGACAGTGCGCCTGCCAAAGCAAACTGTCCAGCTGTCCCCTGTTCCTCTGGTATGGAGCAGAGGATAGACTCAGAGACCCAGAATGGCCACCAGCGAGATTTCCCCCTTCAAATTGTCATTCGTCCCCACCCCAGCATTTCTCCAGAGAAACCTCTGAGCTAGTTCTTTTTGAGAGTCACATGCCCCCACTGAAAAGGCTAAATCTACTAGGCATGCATACTGCGGTGAGAACTTACTAGCTTTCTCTTTACATCCAATATAAATGATGCCAACTGTTTTGACTGAGGCAGGAGACTGGTCATGGGAGTCTAGAGTACTTTCCTGGGCTGGGTGGGAAGGGAAGGGAAAGTGGGTGAAGAAAAAGAGAGGAGCCCAGAGCAGGAGGGGAGGTCACATCTGATCCTCCCATTTTATACTGTTTCACTGCCATTTAAATCATTTCATATGCACATTTCTTGACTTTTAAATTTTTTTCCCTCTAGTTCAATTTTAAGCCATTCAGAAATGGAAACAAGCCCTTGTCTTCCTATGAAAGTGCCCAGAGTGGAACCAACTCTTAACAGACACTCAATAAATTTTTACTGAACTAACAGTGGTGGCTCAGGGTTGTCCATGGAGACCTAATCACAGGGAGGTTTCTGTTTGTCTACCTCACTTGGTAACAATATATTGGCTTCCCACTAAGGCCTAGGAAATAAAAGTCTAACGGGGTCACTAATACTCAGTTTCTTAGACACAAAGAGCAGTTGAATCCTTGAGGAAGAAAAGTCTTCCCGTGTCATTCAGGCCAACATCACCCACTAAACCTACATGGAGGCTGACTGAGGTCCAGAGAGGACCAGAGAGGGGAAGTGACTTGTCACAGTTACTCAGTGAGTCACCGACCCTATAACCCAGGAGGGCAGAACTTACATTTCACCTAGGTATCCCTCACAACACCCAGCCAGGGTCTTTCCCATAGGAATCTATTGGTTGATGGATGGGAATGCCGATTGATGTATGAACTGCTGACTGACAGATGACAACCAGCCTCGTCCTGCTGCCATGCGTCAGAGTGAGGGACTTCCTCACCGGGACCCATTCCCAGGTCACTGGCGTGGTCCCTTCTAATGGCAAAAGCAGATTCAGTGAGCTTAGGAAGAGCAGCTGGATTTCAGCCCAGGGTGAGGAGAGCATCCTCAGAATGCGGGTCCATACTGACACGACCCACCCGACTCACTTCCCATCTGTGCAATAGGGATAGGAACAGACCTACCTTATATTTTATTGTGAGAATAAGTAAATTAATGTACACAAAGTGCTAGACAGTATCTGAGCCAAAGCAAGCACTAATTCTATTTTAGTTGTTATTAGTAGCAGTACTATTCCCACCAGTCTTCTTTACAAGCATCTTAAACCCTCTTTGCCAAGACAGACTCGCCTGCTGGTTTACCTTTTCAGGTGTGCATCCCAAGTCCACCTCTTAGGGCAACAGCTCTGTGGTTACTGGGGCAGTGACCCCCGTTCTCTGGGGAAAGGAATCATGGATGAGGGAGAAGGAAGGGGTGTTAGGAGTCTCCCTCCCCAACTCGCTTTATGGGCTACTAATTAGATTTTCTTTGGGGTAAAAAGTCCCACCTTCAAACGTAAACACTCTGTTCTTTCCTGATTAGGTATCCCTTTCAACTTTAGTGTAAAATACTTAACTCTCTTGAAATTTACTTGAGATCAGGGAGGATGAAAAGGATAGAAACTGTGATGGAAGAGGTGGATTTCAGAAGTGGAATTATGTTGTTTGAAGAGATGTGAGGAGGATCAGAGTGTTCAGGAAAGACCACAGTTCACCCAAGACACAGAACTCAAGAACACTACAGTGTCTCTTCCTTACACAAGTTTATGCGATACTCACATTGACTCTGGCATATGCAAATGAGAGCTTGAATATCCAATCCATTTCATTGTCTGAGTTTCTCAAAACATCCTGAAAGACACAGTTATTCAAGACACCACCAATGACTCAACTGGAAGCACAGTGAGTGTCATACTTTCAGTGGATTTGATTTTAATGCATTGGATGACGCTAAGCAGAACTGAGGCCAAGCACTCTGAATCTAGTAACCGGAAGTCTTCCTGGGAGAAGCCATAACCTGACTCAGTATTGAGAAAGCCACGCAGTCTTGAATTTTATAAACACTTCCTTGTTCCTGATGGTCACATACCATGGGGAGGATGGGCCCGGGAACATAGCTCCGAAGTAGTTATGACATCTTAGGGCATGAAACCAAGCTCAGACTATTTCCACCCAGAACCAAGAAACCAGGCACTCGGCAACCACACTGCTAATTTGATCTCCTGCAGACGGCCCAACAAGATAATTCAGGTCTTGCAATCAGATCAGAGAAGAACTGCTCTTGGACGAAGGGGAAAAAGCATTGATAGGCTTCTTTGTCACCTGCCGCTAATTGAATGTGAGGTAAGATTTACTATTTTGCTTAACTTAAGACTTCCTTTTTTGCAATACTCGGTGACAATGCAGATGTTGGGTGGTTCCACATAAACACCAAAGAAGGGCACAATGTTCTCGTGCCTTAATTCACACATCTGAAAAGAATGTAATGGTAATAACAGCTGATGACTATAGTATGTCTTCTGTCCTAGGGACTATGCTCTGTGCTTCACACGTTTTCAGCTAATTTTCACAAAGGCCCTGTGAGAGAACTATGACTGCTTCCATTTTACAGATGAGGAAACTGATGCTCAAAAGATAAAGTTTTGTGTTAAAGATCATACAACTTATTAGTGGCAGAGCTGGGAGGTAAATCCAGGCAGTCTGCCTCCAGCAAATAAACCAGAGGAATGATCAAAGCCCCCCAAAGTAATGGGGGTTAACTAAAACCACGGGGTGAGAAGTGGATCCCATGAACCCAACTCCCTGCAAGGACCAGGTCCTGGGGAGGTGAGTCACAGATACAAAGAATGCAGAGGCAGAATTAAGATCAGGAAGAATTAAAGGCAAAGAACAGGCTGCGTTGCGAGACCCAGGGTTCAGATGCCTGGGTCAGGTATAAGGGTCTGAGATCTTAAGTCTGGGGGTAGAGCTCATGGGCCATGTTAAGGGAAGCAGCTTCCCATTGATGCTCTTGGGGGTGAGGACCACTCCCACCCCAGGTGGGAACAGGGAGCTGACAGGGAGCGGCAATGCTTTGTCTCCTCCCAGGAAAGGAGGCCTCACCAGCAGGATTTCCTGCCGCACGGACGGCTTCCTGACCCAGGCTTCTGCTTGGTCACCAACATAGCAGATGGCCACACGGTTTCCCTGGAACCAGAGACAGAGTGGAATGATCTTAACCCAGGATGATCCAGAAAAAGCTACACTCAGAAAGAGCTAGGAAGGGGCACAGGAAGGCTGGCAAGAAATCTACCTATGAAAGCAATCACTGAGCTCCTCACTGCCCAGATCAGCCCTCAGGGGGCCCTGTGCTACGTCCAGGAGCTAAGCTAGCTGCTCAGCACAGGAGATCTTGTTTAACAGGCATCACAGCCCTGCAAAGTGGGTATGATGGGCCCATTTCCAGATGGGATCACTGAGGTTATGGAACTTGTCCAAGGTCACATGTTTGTAGGCAGTACAGCCAGAATTTGAACATCTGACTCCAAGACTATATACTTTCTATTAACCATGATGTCCCACTATCATTCAGAGGAAATGAATGAATTTGAGGTCCTAAAAGTAAAGCCTGGAGTCAGATACCTGGTTCAAAGCCGATTTCTACCACTTACTACCTGCATAACCTTGAGTAAGGGATTTAACTTTTTCAAATCTTCATCTCCTCATCTGTGCAATGGAAATCAAAAGTAACACCTACCTCATTGATTCGTTGTGAGGATTAAATCAGTTAAAATATGTAACATTCTTAACTCAATGCCTGGCACATACCTAGTTTCCAGCCAGTGGCATATCTTCTTATTATTACCTATTGAATCTGCTTTTAGAGAGTCATTTAATCAAATACTATAAAAACATACCACAACCTGGAAAGATCTGGGTAGGAGAAAAGAAAAGAATCTGGACATAAGAGGAGGTAAGCCTCAGCATGAGAAAAATGTTCACCCAAGATTTGCCACTTTTCACGTGGGATTAATTGCAAAGGACTCAGGGCTGTGATATGATTTCCAAAGAGGAAGGAGTCCCTGCAGGATGAAAGAAAGGTTTCTTGGAAAAGGTGATGCTTCAGCTGAACCTTCAAGAACAAGATGGTTCCAGATGGGGTGGGTAGAGGGCAGTAGGCATGGGACTGCCTGAGGGTGAAACACGTGGCATAAACAGCAAGACCAACTGGATGAGTACAGGATTTAGGCCAAGGGGGAAAAAGTTTCTAAAAGTAGATTAGGACGAAGCAGGAGAGTCTTTGTGTTCCTAGTTAAAGGGTTTGGATGCTATCATACAGGAGGTGAGAACCTGGTGATTGTGTTTGATGGAGAGGAGGGTAAATATTTTAGGAAGATTACCAATAGTGATACATTGTGGATTGTTGGCTTCCATCTTTACCTGGCTAGTTAACCACAACATACAATTTTGCATGAATGAAGGTCCTTAGGGTTCTATGGGTGATAATATCCAAGGAGATTTTTTGTTGCTTAAAAACTCAAGTAAACAATTATAAAAATAAGTTCAGTTGCATAGGGAATGATGTGGCTCCAATCTTCGCTAAATCCAATTTAGAGCAAGGAACAAGTCTTCCCTTTGCTTGGAGCTTTCTGCCCCTACTCTCCAGGACTGCCAATTCAAAGAATAAACACAGAATTTTTTTTTCTTTACATAATTTTTCTTCTGGGGTCTTGAACTCCTGAAGGAGTGCCAGGCACAGGCAGCCATAGTGGTCTGGGATGTGGAAGGGAGGGTGAGAAGGGGCAGGCAGGAATTATGCGGCAGATTTCGGCAGCTGTCACTCTTTATACTGCAGAAGCATCAATTCCCGTGACTGCCTCATCGGTGCTAAAGCACCAAGGATGAAATGATCTATGCTCTCCGACTGCACTGTGCAAGAAGGTGGGCCCCTAGCCCCATGGGGCCAATGGAATTTAAATTAATTTAAATTATGTAAAATCAAAAATTCAGTTCCCCATCATGCTAACGATTAACAGTCACATGATGGTAGTATCTATCATATCGCACTGCATAGATTTGGAATATTTTCATCTTTATAAAATGTTCTGTTGGACAGAGCTGAGTCTAATCTGGAAGCCTGTGTAGGAATCAACTGGGAATTTGCTAGGGAAAATGCAGAATCTCCGGCCACACCCCAGACCTACTGAGCCAGAATTTGCATTTTGTCAAGTGTCCCAGGTGACTCATATGCACATTACAGTTTGAGAAGCAACAGTCCAGAGTCACTAAACTGCCTTGGCTTTTACCAAAGATGTCCCCCTATTCAGAATACTTCGCTTGACAGAAAGGATATGCAGGGGACAGGATAGAGGCACACACTAAGATCTACATGCTGCCTCTTTGTCCTCAGAAGTACCTGGTGAAGTCCTAGTGGGGCATGAAACAGCTCTTCCCTCTGCTGGCTCTTGACAAAGGAGCTCAAGTCTCCAGAAATCATCCCGCTAGCCGAGCGGCTACTGTTCTCTGTAGACATAGGCGTGCCTCTCTGGGCCAGCTGTAAAACAGGACGTGATTTGGTTGTTCTCGGTAGCATGACCAAGCCGAGGGCTGAAGACATGGTGCCTTTCACAGATGAGAAAAATCAACACCCAGCTGAGTAACAGTTAATAAATGAGAGTCAGGACTCAAAGTCTGATCTCTCACACCCAGTGTGAGTGCTTAACTGCTATACGGACCACTCTTGTGCCTGAACCACCATGGACGATGCTGTAGTTAAGACGCTGGGGTCAGGCTGTCCACATTCAAGTTCTAGCCTGGCACTCAACTTCATGATGTCAGAGTCGTTTTCCTAAATGAGCATCTAGGGAGGGGACCTCTCTGTTTAAAACCCCCAGTGCCTCCCCAACACTTAGAGAATGTGTTTTAGACAGAGGAACACCGTTTTTCAGGGAGAGTCTTACCTGGAACCCTAACCAAGAAACTGAGCTGCTTTGGCTGAAGAGGAAGATGGAAGACCCAGCATTCCTCCCCACTACCCCTCTTCCTCGATCCATCATTCAACCAAGACCAGATCAGTCAGCCCCAGAATCTTCAGGGACACTTGAAAATGACTCACTTGAAAATGACTAATAAATGAACCCCAATCTCCTGGTCATAGCATGTTGAAGCCTCCTTGACATGGTACCTGCCCAACCACCTTTTTTTTTTTTGAAAGTCATGATTCATTTACTCATAATTCATTTACTCAAGAATACTAATAAAATAAAACTAATACTACAAACTAAAATTTGAAAATAAAGCCAATATGACAGGAATAAAATATATATAACATGAGAGAAATGTTTGGTTTTGACCCACAATGCTTTCTTGATCCTTGCAATTAATCTAAATGTCTTTAGAACAAGCCTGTATACCTTGGTCTAACTTGAGCACTTTTCTAACAAACAAAAACATACTAGGGCACTTTTCTTTTGCTCTGAGATATTTAAGAGTCATACACTTGTTCAAGTACACAGATATTGATTCAATAGTTAAGCTGCATATTTTGTTTTTCTCTTAACATCTTGAGTAGCATGTATTCCTGAGCACGTACTGTCTAAAATTCTAAAGTTGCAGAACTTTGAAATAAAATTTATTTCGGTTGTGTGTTTTTAATCACTTGAGAGGAAAGTAAAATTCAACCCTTCCCTCCACCTCTCCCCAGGAACAAAGAGCTCTTACGAAAGCGTAGAAACCCAGGTCTATCTTTCTACTGTAAGGAACAATTCTTACTAACTTTTCTGGTAAGGCAATAAGTGGTCCAGAATGATCAATATATGCTTACAAAGATTACACGGTTTAATGTCAATGGCCACAACAAAGCGAGAAAGAAAAAAGGAAAGGAAGAAAAAACACTTCACAATTTCAAGCTAAAATCTGCGCAGAAGATAGTCATGGCTGTATTTTCTGGAGTGATGTAAACTTTGTATACTTACTGAATAATGTCATGCTTATTGCATGTGCTCCAAGCCTTAAAGCCCTGAGCAGCCCACACCTTGGTATACCCTGCATTGCTTCTCTCCCGGTCACCACTAGCAAGCCCACTCTCCTCAGTGTCACCTCTCTGAAGCCTTCACGATGCTGCGACATTTAATCCCTCCACCTGCAGGGCTTCTGCCTCACCTTGTAGACACCTTCCAGAGTGCTTACCTCTCTTGGAAGGCATTCATTTGTCCTGCCTGACATTATGCTGGGCCTTGCTCCACACATGTGTGTTGAGCAAATGGATATTGTCTTAGTTATTGGTAGATTAAGGGAGTGAATGTGGTTTAGAACCAGAACTCAGGGCTCTGGACTCTCCATTAGCTCACTTTATAAATGAGTCAGCCTCCGCTCTCACCAACTCCCAGATGAGACCTCTTCCACAAATCAGCAGCAGTGAGCAGGAAGGTGAACGTCTGGGCCGGGTGTGGCCTCACCTTGCTCCAGGGCAGAATGGTGACATCATCATAATTGATTTGCCACCAAATGTCCTTCCTTTGCCTCTGCAATGTTCCCCTCTTTATCCTTAACATCAGACCTATGATGACAGCTCCCAGGACAGTAATCCCGAGGGTTAGCGGGAAAATCACAGCAGTCACACCTGGAGGGCGGAGACATTATTACTCAGGCCTGCCTGAGCAGAACTGAGCACACTAGGGCCCCAGCCCAGCCCTGCCAAACGGATGACTCAAAGGCTGCCCAGACACAGGTCTGAGTTAGGACATACAGAGTCTGCTCCAAGCTGTCTCTGCCAGGAATCCTTTCCTGACCACCCCTCTGGTTCCCATGGCAACCACACTCACCTCCTTCTTACATAGAAACCTCCACAGTAGAGCAAGAAAAAGAAGACTTCTAATACCATCACCACTTCCACTCAACAGACCTCACATTTACTCTCTTACATCACTTGTTCTCAGTGATGATCCACCTAACTCCAGGCCTGGGCTCTGAACCACCGGGCGACACTTCCTTGCCCACACTCTATCTCCTTAGAAATGAAGTTCCTGAGACTCAAATCTCACTAGCCAGTTTTCTCTAGAGCAGAGCTTCTCAACAGGGGAGGTGGGTGATGTTGTCTCTCCAGAGGATATCTGACAATGTCTGGAGACGTTTGGGTTGTTACAGCTAGAGAGGGCTGCTGGCCTCCAGTGGATGGAGACCAGAGATGCAGCTAGGCCTTCTAATACACACAGGACAGCCCCTGACTTGCCCTCCTTCACACGCAAAGGTTATCAGCCCGAAAGGCCAATGTTGCTGCCGCTGCTGTGAAGCCCTGCTGGAGAGAATCCTTTCCGGCTGCCTTCTCTAGGTGGCCATACTGACCTGTAATAGCAGGCTCAGTTTCATAGAGTTCATTGGAAAATACACAGCCAGGTTTGTCTTTAGGAAGGGAGCCACGGCGCCAAGTAACAGTGAAGAAGTTCCTTGTGAGTCTTAAAAAAAAAAAAAAAGGAGAAGAAAACAATGAAAGGTCAGTCCCCACTTGATTTATTCTACTTGTCTCTACTTCAGGCAACTGAAGCACATATTTGCGAAAAGCAGGCCTTGGTCTCTTAATTCAAACATCTGCTGACCTACCCAGTTTTCCCACCTCACCTAGACTCTTCAAACCCAGCCCCCAGGTAGTGCAATTCATGGAAGAGCAGATTTTTGTTGCTAGGTGGCATAGCTGACTCTGTTGTTTGATTTAAACCATGGATTGATTGATTTAAAAGATGATGCATCAATTCCCCAATGTTGCTAGGATTTTGTCCCATGTTTGATGTGGTGTCACAAAGCACGGTGACACTTCACAGACCACAACGGTCTGGATGGAGAATGCCTGTACTTACAGTACTGAGTTTGTAACGGTTGGTTGACTTCTTGGGCCAACCCATTTGGGGACATTAAAGTTCTGTAAGAGTAGGAGAGAGGAGTGTCAGATCAAATCTGGACTGTGAGTGGTGGCAGTGGGAGGCAAGAAGAAACTGAATTAAGGTTGAAGTTCCTGTGTATTTGCTCACTGATTTACAGCTGAGAGAACAGAAACAGATCCCCCCTGCCCCCCCAGAATTTCTAGGTACTGGGAGCCCAGGATGGCATCCAGGTCCTGATATCCCCATGGTTCTATTTTGGAGTCAGGCTACCTGAGTGAGTTGGTTTCACGGATCATGAATCTTACCCTGAAGGGGCACCCTGTTCCATCACCCCCCTGGCCAGGACCTCTCCAGGAGACCCTAGAGCTGTAGTACCAGTCCAGCTGGAGCATCAGAGGAGGCCCAGGCCCACGTGGAGGTGCAGGCAAGGGTGCTATTAAAACTGTTATCTGAAATGGCCAAGCCACACCCACAATCAAGAGCAGGATACCCTTGAAAGCCCAAAGTCCATCTTTATGAGTTCAGAAAGCACCAGACAACTCGTGGTGGACTTTAGTAGCTGGATCTCACACCGGCCTCCCAGCAGGACCCCAGCCCTCCCTCTCCTCCCAGGGCTCTTCCCCTAGCACGAGCTAAACTCAGGGAAAGGCCCTGCCATACCTGACAGCTTCCTGAGAGCTGTGGTACTGAAGAGGAAGCAAAAGGGACCCACTTCAGGATTTCTGTAGGGCATAGACCGAGTAATCCATGCGCCTTTCTCCCCGGGGATCCACAAACACGGGCCGGTGATTCCTGGAGAGGAGATTGGTCACGGTGAGGACAGAGAAGGACTCGTGGATCAAAACAGCAGCCTGCGGATTGATATTTGCAGATCTCCCTCCCTGGCAGCCACTGAAAGCCGGCAGTGAGGTTTTTGTCATTTCAGGGAATCTGACAGACGATGGTCAGGAAGGAGAGTGAGAAAAAGAGAGAGTGCAGAAGTGGTGCCCTGGTGGGGCTCAAGGGCCACATTGGGCAGGCGGATGTATTTTGTTTAGGCCTCTACCCAGGAGGCTCATTCGGCATTAAAAAAAAAAAAAGAAAGAAAGAAAGGTTAAGTAGTTTCCACCTAATTTCACATAAAACCCAAGATTTATGCTTCCCTGGGAAAATCGGATGTGACAAAAGAAGGCCAAAGGACATGGCAGCACTTGGGTGGGGCTGCCCCTCCTCCCAGCCCGTACCGTTCTCCTCACCTCGCGTCCTCCCCGCGCTGCGGAGCCCCGAGCACTAGGTTGCAAGCTTTGTTCTCAGCGCGGGCCCTTCCTTCCCGGTCTTAGTTTGTGCTCGGCTCGGCGCTCAGGCCTGGCCCGGGTGCGTTCCCCAGTCTTGCTCGGAATGTGCCCTATCCCATGCACGAAGGACGCATCGGAGATCACGGAAGAGTAACGCACTGCAGGTCCCACACCCCAGACTAGGACCCGAGGTCCGACATAGGACTCATTGACCATTTGTTCCCACTGAGGACAGGACACAAAATTACCATTCGTAAGCACCGGGCACTGCGGGATGCAGTGACTTCACACGTCACATCCAGTGGACCCTGCGGGGGAGGCACCATCTCTCACTCTTAACAAGCAGGGCTCCAAAGCGCAAGCTGCCCTGAGTTCCCAGAGGACCTCAAGCCCGTGTTCTTCCCAGCACCGCTCGCGGCCTCGCTGTGCGCACGCGCACTGGCGTCCCGGACGTGGGGCTTGAGTTTGCGCAGGGGCGGCGGCAGCGCAGCGAATGCAAAAACCAGGATAGAACAAGGAAGTAGACGTGGCAGAGGGAATGAAACTGAGAGCGGGGAGGCGGACTCCCGCACCTCCTCCTCTTTTTCAGCAAACGCTTCAGGGTCAGGAAGAAAAGAAGGGAGAAAAGCAGGTTAACATTTGCACTTGGAAAAGGTATGGGTGGGGTCATTGTGAGCTGACCCTATGAACGCCCCAAAGAGCAGGACTTGGCTGTCCTCTTTACATTTTAGGACAAAGTTTAAGAGAATGAAAAGCCAAAGAAAAGATAAATAGTTGCTGTTTAATGAGCACGTACTATATGCCAAGCACTTGACTATTAATTACTCCTCAGTGTTACACAGCGGGGAAGAATAAGAGCCCTGGAAAAAGGCAGCCCTTGTTTGGAATTCGGCCTCCAGCATCTAGTAATTTTGTGACCTTGGGCGAGTACATAACCTTTCTACCCTGAGTTCACCACCTCTATGGTATATTACAACTAGTAATAGCACCACCTCATGGGTAGTGTGAGGATTAAATGAGAGCACACAGAATCTCTTGGCACGGAGCTTGGTATAAGGTAAGCCCTCTGCAAATGCTGCTTTTTATTATTTACTATCATTAGATATGACAGGAGATATTATCTCTGTCTTACAAAATAGAAAGCTGAAGTACAGCAAGCTGATAGCTCTTGGCCAGCTCCCGGGGTGATTTCAAAACAGTTTGCTTCCAAGTCTCTGCTCACCCCGACAAGAAAAATAAAATAGGACCAGCCCCATCTTTAGAGGCTGATGGTCCCAGCTCAGGCCCAGCATTGCCTCAGGGAGAATGCAGGTTGAGAAAGGATCATGGCAGGGACCTCCGGAGGCCGATCTCACCTTCTTGAGTTTTATTTTTGGTGGATTCAGTTTGAAAGGAACTGTAGGACAGACTTTTCAGGGTGGGGGAAAAGGTACCCTAGAGGCCCCCCACCCCCCACCTGGTGTGGGTAGCCTTCTGGACAGAGCAGGAAGAGCAGCTGGGAGGTTTCACCTCAACCACCCCTTCCGGAAGACCAGAATCTCCATGAGCAAGAGGAATTCTGTGATCACATGCCCAGCATCTCCAAGCCCCACAGACTGAAGCAGCCGGCCTGAGTTCTGAAAACCCACCGTCGTCAAACCACTTACCCCGAAAGGCAGTCTGATTGGAGCCTTTCAGAGTGAGGACCAGCTGCCGCCAATCACGGAAATCCCTTCCGGCCTTTATCATCTCCTTCACCGTCTGAGCATACAGCAGGACCGCATCACAAAGGTAGGCAGAGTAGCGGCTCACCTTCGATGAGGGAAGCAAAAGCAGATTTTAAAAGGCCCACGGCCTCCTACGTCGCAGTCTGGGCTCAGTTAGACGGACTCTTTCTCCATCCTCTTAATAGTGTAACATAACACACGTTCTCCATCATTCCACAGAGAAAGGAGGGCCCTTCACCTGTCTGGGCCTGTGCTATTAAACCTAGATAACACAGTCTGCACTTTTCCTCTTTATGTCTCATTTTATCGATTAGATTACATGATCCTTTGGGTCAGGAACAGCTTTTTAGGCCATAAGCAGGAGGAAATATGGCTTAATTGAAAGAAGGTAGATTTTGGAGCCAGGCTGGCCCTGCTGCTTACTCACTGTGAGACTTGGGTGTATATTTCAGAAACACTCTGAATCTCAGCTCAGTCATTTATAAGATGGGGATAAAGCCACTGTTGTGGTGATTATAAAGATAGTTCAATGAGGAAGAATAGGTATGGTACCTAGTGCACCACCCAGCACATAGTAGGTCTTCAAAACTTCATTTAATCAACACAAATGCAAGTGCCTACTAAGTGCTAAGCACTGTTCCCTCCTTGGAACCTGGTACAGAAGGGACACCTAGTAGATGACTCCCCAGATATTCATTGATGGATCATCTCTTCTTATGTGTTGGGACCCACAATTGGCCACCTCATTCCTAATGGAATCCCTGTCATCAATGGCCTGTCACCTTCAGGCTCAGCTTGGCCCCATTCTGAAAGTAGCTCCAGCTCTGACCAATGGTCTGTCTATAAAAAAATTTTCTGTGGGAATCAGACACTTTGCCCCATCATCCCACACATACTAGAACCACCACTGGCTGATCATCTCTCTCCTGGCTGCCTTCTCCCCATCCCAGACCATCTGCTTGCCTCTACCTGCCCCAGCTCTGCTCCTCTGACTATTCCATTCTGGTTCTTGGTTCCAGCTGGGAAAGGAAATTGTCATGGTCTGAGTGCCCACCATTATCTGTTCTGTTCCTTCCACGTACTGTGTTATTAGATATTCAAAACCACAGCCTGGAAGGCAGATGTCATTATTAGTCTCAGTTTTTGGGTAAAGAGTCTGAGATGGAGGGTGGTTAAACAAATCACCCCCAAGGTCCCACACTTTGTAAACAGCAGAACTAGAATGGAAGCCCGGGTGTCTGACTCTAAAGGCCACCTGACTTCTCATCTAATAACCTCTGTCCTCTTTGTGGACTTGGTGCAGATTTACAGGACCTCACCAGACCTCTGTGTGTGTGTTAGGAGTGTGGGGAGTGGAAGAAGAAGAGGAGAAATAAGAGGGAAAAAGTAAAGGCCAAACACAGATATCCTCAAGGAAGCGGGGAGGACACATGTTCAGGAGGACCCCTGTCAGACCTCTTCCTCTGTGGAGATGGGGCTGTGGAAGGGCAGCTCCCTCAGCCTTCAGTAGACTTGCTCTCGGAAGCTTTCATCTCCAGGGCCTTCTCCATAGGAGCTGGCTGTGATAAACACTGCCTCATAGACTGTGGGGAAGTGCGTCACCTTCTGGTCTGTCAATACTTCCTTCCAAAATCCGTCCTGAAAAGTAATGAAATAAAGGTAGCCGTTCTGTAGGACATACCCTGAACAAGGGAACTTTGTCAAAACAACATTGAATTTGAATTTCTACATTCTAACCCTTGGAAATACAATGGCTCTGGAAGGCGTGCCAGGCCAAGTCTGTGTTTTTTTCCTTAGCGTGGAAGCAATGGGAAAGGAAATCCAAAAAGTCAGTCATCAATAAGAAAAGCTTACCTGGGGCATTAAGCAGCTAAGATGCAGGAAACTTACCTTTTAACAATGGATGGCAGAAACCTGAAAAACTTAGGATTATCGATTCTCCATTTTCTGCTTGTGGCTTAGGTGGTTTTATTTTTTTTTTATTATCATTATTACCTATGTTATTACTGTTATGAAAGTAATACCCCCTCATTGTGTGTACACATGTGAAAGACAGTAAGATCTGCCCCAGTCTCCCGGTTGCTGCCTCCTGTTTGCTCTGAGAGGTATCTGAATGTTCTAGACGTGCAAAGAGGGGTGTCTGAGTGAGTGTGCTTTTTGTAAAGGGTACCGCACGATGATGCTGTTGTGCAGCTTGATTGTCTCAACTTAAGCCTATACTGAGAACATCTTAGGGAATGAATTTAAAGCAGCACGAATTCCATTGCCTGGACATGGTGTGGTCTATTTGTAGTCCTATATTTTTTCTGCACTATCGGCCAGTTGATACTTGATCATCAGGGTTTGGGGAGAAAGTGATGAGGGAGTAGGAAGGGTTTCCACTGTCACTCCTTCTCATCCTTCTCATCTGTCTGAAGACAGAGGTGAGAGGACACGTGAAGAGGAAGGGTAGACAGCAATGAACAGGGAAGGTAGGAGGGTGTCCTGGAAAGTCTGGTATAGGATTAGAATTCCAACTGGTTGCCCACTTGGGCCACTGAGACACTTTTGGCCGTCTGGAACCCTTTGTGATAAAAGTTATTATGCTGGAACGTTATTATGCATCTTCCTGTCCTCCCTTTTGCCCCATTCCTGTTTTTCAGGATCCTATAAAACAAGTTCCTTTTAAAAAGATAAAACTGCTGGAAAAATTATGCAGTGTGTCCATGACTAATGCAAGGGGCTTTTTTTTTTTTAGAAGCCTGCTGGTGTAGTGTGGTGGTTAAATGTATAGACACTAAGGCCAGCCCTCCTGATTTGACTGCTAAGTCTCCCTCATACTAGTTGTGTGGTTTTGGGCAAATCATTTTACGTCTCAGGGCCTCAGTTTCCTCATCTGCAAAGCGAGGAAAATAAAAGCATCTCCCCACAGGGTGGTGTGAGCTGAAATGGATTTTAGTATATCACGTGCTCACAGTGAGGCCCAGGACCCAGTACACACTCCACAAGGCAGCACCTCTGGGGCAAAGGGCCCCATCCCAGAGTCCAAAAGACCCAGTTTGGAAGACCAGCTGTGTCACTTAGGGATTCTGAGATCTTGGGTGAGGTTCCTTATTTATCTAAGCCTCAATTTTTTCATCTGTAAGTTGGAATGCTGATAATCTCTACCTTACAAGGCTGTTGGAAATATCGACTACAGTGATGCATGTAGATACTGCATGGACTGTCTGCCTCTTCGGGCTGCTGGGAAAATCTAGCACATGGGTGTATGTACAGTGTATCACTCGGTACTCATAGGAGGTACCTAGTACATTTCAGCCATCCCTGTCATTCTGGAAAGAACCAAACCACCTGCAAGTTGCCTCATTGAACCAGTGTGTGGGCCTCTCCAGGCCTTTGTTGGGGCTCAAACTAAGGTGGCTGTGGAAGAAAAGGAAGTAAGAGCTATTTGTGTTTGAGAGCCTTTGGGGAGGTCTCAGCTACCCTGCATGAGTGACAGTTCTTCCTCAACTGGTATTTGCTGACATTGACTACAGAGGGCCAGACTCCAGAGCCAGCAGCCTGGTTCAAGGCCTGGCTCCCCTCTCAGTAACTATACAAAGGAACTCTGATTAAGTGCTTTCAGCTCAGCCTCAGAATCCGATCTTTAGATGAGGACACACGATTGGCTGCCCTCTAGGCTTGTAGTGAGTATTCAGTGAGCTAATGC
This sequence comes from Camelus ferus, assembly GCF_009834535.1. NCBI lineage: Eukaryota > Metazoa > Chordata > Mammalia > Artiodactyla > Camelidae > Camelus > Camelus ferus. The sequence goes on along the minus strand of NC_045706.1, from coordinate 16,568,455 downwards.
ATCCGGCATGTTGCCAGTGCTTTGTACCTATTACCTCTTACTGCGGGGGCCATTTAGGGGCCATCGGCACCCACCTCCAACTGCTGCAAAATGATGAAGACGAATTCCCCAGTGTGGAGTCCCAGGTTCTCTGCAGCCAGCAGAATCATTTTGGCATCTTCTTAGCTGCAGATTAAGATGATAACTAAAAGAGAAAACAGTCAGCCAACAGGACATTGTCACATGCACACCTCTGTGCACATGCACACGCACGCACATGTTTTAAAGTCTAGCCTGAAGCCTCTGCAAATGAGACATGAGCTTTTTCTTTCCTTGAGCATGCTTTCCTAGGAAACAGGAATGCCTAAGCTGTTCCCTGAGCATATACTTCTCAAACCATGCCGGGAATATACACATGGGCAGATTTTGCCCTGCAGAACTGAAGTCTTCGCTGTGGCTCTTTCCCCAAGTACAAATTGAAAGAGTCTGAGACCACGTCTATGCTCTAGTTTCTTCATTTAATTGACTCACAGCAGCAGGTCTGGCTAGTGACTCATCATCAGGTCAGAGGAGCTGGCAGAGGACCTGGAATCGGGCACGTTCAGACTGTCTGCTTTGGGGCAGGGGGGGCAAGAAGCGGGCCGTGGTGTTTTTCTTCCGTCTAAACATGTCAGCATGGATTTTCAGGACACACAAATGAAATAGCGATTGATTTTTTTAAGTGAGATAAATTGAATTCTATTTATCTGAGCTCCAAACAGGTGCCAGGCAATGTGCTAAGCACAGGATACAGCAGTGAGCAAAAGAGAGGGCCCTCGTTCTCAGGAAGCCGACAGTCAGACAGACAATATACAAGTGAAGAGAGTGAAGAGATCATTCAAGATTCTAATTATGAAGGGGGAAAAGAAACTGTGATATTAACGTGGGGTCGGGGGGCAGCTCCACATGGAGAAGTCAACAAAGGCCCCTCGGAGGAGGTGGGCTCTGGGCTGAGTCTGGAGAGATCAGAGGAAGCCTCCTGTGGAAAGAGCACTGTTGGGGGTGCGAGGTGGGATTGCAGGTGGCACTCCAGGCCAAGGGATCAGCATGTCTCAAAGACCCAAGGCCAGAAGGAGCTTAGCTTATCTGAAGAACGGAATTAGTTACTAATTCATGCCAAAAAGAAAGTAGAGCCTTATAAGCACCACAACGAAAATGTTCACTCCCATATGTTGATCAGTGACTGTGTCCAGCACTTTCTAGGCATGACCTTATTTAATCCTCACTGTTCTGTGAGGTAGGCAACATTAGAGTGAGTGATGAGTCCGTGTACAACAGCACCAAGTCCAAACAATCAACAAGTTAGTTCATGAACATCAACAAGTTAGTGAGTGAACTAATGATATTGATTTGAAAGGTTTTCCTTAAAGAGAATGGTCTAATTGCATCTCAAAGAAATGATACCCTAGACCTACATAGTTATCCTTTATCACACTTAGTAGGAACTCAGTAAAGGAGCGCTCTAAATGGGTGTGTCATTGCTTAAGTCAGGATCTCAAGACTAGGATTCTGGTGAGGGTAGAGCACATGCTTAGCTTGCATCTGGTCCTGGGTTCAATCCCCAGTACCTCTGTTAAAATACATATGTATCGTCTTATAATAATGCCATCCAAGTCAAGAGATTCAAGTCTATACCATCATCTTTAAGACCACCCTTTCCAATGGATTCTGGGTGACAGGAGTTACAGGTGTTTTTTTCCTCTCTTTGCTTAATTTTCGCATTTTTTATCTTCATGTCTTTGCAACAAGGAAGAAAAGTGAAAATTTTAATTAAAAGTGAACTCTACAGACTTGCATTTGCAGAGTGAAAGCACAGGGGGTTAAACTTATGCTGTCTGAATTCCCAGATCGGGAGCACTTCACGCTGGTCTGGGCCCTCACACTTACAGGCACACGGCCTACCCCTGTGGGACCTAACTATTCTCTGCTGAGCTCAGCTCCTTCTATTTCTCCATTGGCCTCAGAGGGAGAGAGAGACAGAGATGTGGTGTTCCAGGCAATGGTGATCATCAGCTGGAAACCGCTGCCATGGTTACAGGCCTACCCACTTTGTGCAAAGTGCTTGATTGGCTGGAGTAGCAAAGTTGGAGGTTAAAACCCACTTACGGAGATTGGTAGGGACTGTGGCTGCTGGAGAGGGCGCGCTGTTCTCCCCTTTGCTTCTCCAGCTCCGCTCTCTTCTAGGAGCTTCTTATGCCTGCAAGTTACTAGTCCGTGGTGGTTGATGGGGGAAGCCACGTTGTCTCATCCCACGATGCTTTGGAACAAAAGAGATCTGTGCTTGGTTCCCAGAGGTGCAGAGCTCGGTTCCCTCGGTCAGTGGGCCTAGCACTTTGATTCCTACATACTTTATCCCATCTCTGTTTCCTAAAAAGATAATTACAGAGGATTCTTTCTTCCCAATTTATAGTTTTCTCACTGCTGACCAGCTGGGCCATAAACCGGGTATAGGGCCAGCTGTTCGGCATCTGAGATCAGATAAGATAAGCCGTATCCAGGGTGATGGAGCTGTTTTCCTCCCTTCCTACTTCCCCTTCCCTCCCTCCAATTTGTAAATCTGTATGTGGCCTGATCATATTTAGAGAAAAAGTAAAGATTTGGAACAATGTGGGTTGGAACTTCTCCAAAAAGCGAGAAGCAGAAAAAGATGTTTGGCGCACTTGGAATGCAGTGAGGTGAGCCTGGCATCGCCTTCAGGGAAGGGCAGAGGGGGAGGCAGCCGTCACTCCTGCCTTCACACTCACACCTTCCTCATCTGGGAAGAGTCATCAGCCTCAGGCTTCCGGAGTGAATGGCTGTATCTGAGCCTCCGTGTTCTCATCTATGAAGTGGGAAGGTGGTCGAGAGCAAAGACTTCTGACCTTACTAGCTTCCTGCCCTAAAATCCTAGGACTCTGGTGCATTTACACCCAAGCAAGTACTCCATGCTCGGTGATGGCAACAAATTTCTTTCCAGGTCTCTCTGACAGGTTCCCCAGGGGAGCATTCCTGAAGGTCTACCAACCACCCCAGAGGAAAGAACAAGTTAAAGGAGGCTGTTACCTGTCAGGGAGTGAACTTCAAACTGCCCTGCTGTGTTCTCAGCTCTTGCAAATAGTTATGATGCAGGCATTTAGAAAAAAGCTCTTAGTAAGTAAATGTTTGAAGAGCCAAAGGAAAGTAAATGTTGAACTTGTACAAAGAGAGAGACTGTGTTTCTTAGAACTGCACAGAGCAAATTCCTTGGATCCAAAGGTGCTCCTCTAGGTAACTATGCACATTCTATTCCTAGAAGGCTGAGGATGGGCCACTGACCTTGGCTTACTTTTTTTTTTTTTCATTTTCACATTCTTTTTCACCATAAGTTACTACAAGATATTGAATATAGTTTCCTGTGTTTTACAGTGTGAATTTGTTGCTTATCTATTTTATATATATTAATTAGTATCTGCATATCTAAAAATCCCAATTTATCCCTTCCCACACCTTTCTCCCCCATAACCATAAGTTTGTTTTCTATATCTGTCAGTCTGTTTCTGTTTTGTAGAGAAGTTCATTTGTCTTTTTTTTTTTAGATTCCACATATAAGTGATATCATATGGTATTTTTCTTTCTCTGTCTGACTTACTTCACTTAGAGTGATGATCTCCAGGTCCATCCATGTTGCTGCAAATGGCATTATTTTATTATTTTTTATGGCTGAGTAGTATTCCATTGTATAAATATACCAAAACTTCTTTATCCAGTCCTCTGATGATGGACATTTAGGTTGTTTCCATGTCTTGGCTATTGTAAATAGTGCTGCTATGAACATTGAGGTGCAAGTATCTTTTTGAATTAAGGTTCCTTCTGGATATATGCCCAGGAGTGGGATTGCTGGATCCTATGGCAAGTCTATTTTTAGTCTTTTGAGGAATCTCCATACTGTTTTCCATAATGGCTGCACCAAACTGCATTCCCACCAGCAGTGTAGGAGAGTTCCCTTTTCTCCACACCTTCTCCAGCATTTATCATTTGTGGAGTTTTTAATGATGGCCATTCCGACTGATGTGTGATGATACCTCATTGTAGTTTTGATTTGCATTTCTCTGATAATTAGTGATATTGAGCATTTTTTTCATGTGCCTATTGGCCTTTTATATGTCTTCATTGGAGAATTGCTTGTTTTTAGGTTTTCTGCCCATTTTTGGATTGGGTTTTTTTTTTATTATAAAGTTGTATGACCTTGGCTTTCTGATGAGGACACGCTGCTTGTTATGAAAAGGTTTATGTGAGGGAGGAGATTCCTCCCTACTGGGGACACTGCCTGTCCCCTACGTACTTCAAGACCTTGACATTCATCCTGTGCTGCTGAAACAGACGCCTCCTCCAGCCTGGCACGTGTTGCTCTCTTTCACACCTGTTTTTACCAGGAAGGGGTTTTTGATGCCTGAGTGGTTGCTTTTGACAACCTGGAAATTCTCACCAGTCCTCTCAAGTTCTCTTCTGGCTACAGATATAATCTGAAGTGTAGCAGGTGGGTCTGGCCCAAAGGCCACATTTCCGATCTGCAGATTTATTTTGTGGGCTTGGATCCTGCCTCCCAGATGACTGCCCCCCAATTAACTTTCTCATGAAGAGCAGAAAGCTTCCAGAAACTTGCAGGGAAAGAGGTGCAGCTACCTGCTCAGTAACCACAGATACTATATGATCAACAGTATGGAATGACTTTCCAAGCCACTTTCTGTCATATTTGAAGTGTTCCAAGAACACCTTGGTTGTCACAGTGTCCCATACACTGAGCAAAGAATATGTCCCTGCCTTAATGTATCTTTCTCTGGTGATTACACATTTCCGACCCGTAAGAATGATGCGCTTCTCTGTCAGAGCCAACTGGGGGCCTGCGTGGCACCAAGCTTGTCGTCGGGGCAGCGGCTCTCTGGTGGGTAGTGTCTAAAACAAAGCAGGATGTCCCTCTGGCTTCTCCACCCTCTTCAGCTTCTTGTCCTGAGAGACCAGAACTCCTCCCACTTCCTGGTGTTTCCGCTCTGGCTCTGCTCCTGTTAAAAGCCCCTAAATAGCTCTCCACCCAGGCCCTCGGTGTCGTTCTCCCCGGCTGTGAGCCCAGGGAACCGAGGATGAAAAGTGGATGATGTCTTTAAAGGCTTGGCGGGGGGAGGGGAGGTGTGGGCATCGCTCCCCCAAAGTGCTGATGTCCCAGAGTTCTCCCACACCCTCCCATCAGAGGCAGTGTCGCAGAATGGTGAGGAGCGCAGGTTTGGAAGGAGATTTCAGCTGGCTGGGACAAGTTTTGTACTGTCTGAACCAGGATTTCCTCATTTTTAATTACCCTGATGAGCTCATGTGAGGATTCGATGAAGTGATAGATGTTAAACACTCAGATGGTGCCTGACACGGAACAGCAGTCAGTGAACGGTAGCAGTTTTCTAATAAGGAACTATTGCTTCAGTCAGGAAGATCATGACCTCTGTTGAATGAATGCTGTGTAAACCCAACAGAACAAACTATTGCTGTTACAGAACCCAGAAGAACAGGTCAAAGATCACTGTCCTCAAGTTCACCCAGAAGTGTAACATGTTCACTGCGGACCCTGGATAACACCACCTTTCACTTGTATCCTCTAGGCATGAAGGCAGAGGACCTCTGGTCTAAATCAGTGTTGTCCAAGGAAAATAGAGTGTGAGCAACTGATGTAATTTTAAAATTCATTGCAGTGGGCACATTTAAAAGATTAAAAGAAATAAGTCAGATTACTTACCTAGTGAATCCAAATACAAGCATTTCAACATGTAATCAATATTTTAAAAAGTGAGATTTCTATGTTATTTTCTTCATATGAAATCTCCAGAATTTGTGTGTGTACTTTGTACTTACATCTTAGTGCAGACTTTATTTCAAGTGCTCAGTAGCCAGGTGTAGCTACTAGTTACAGAGCACGTCTAAACCTTCACTCTGAGGTGTGCATCTAATCTGATGGGAAATGGGGGGGGGAGTTGTTGAAGATTCTGGAAATTCTGAGCTGACGCCTCTCTGGAGACCTTTACCCTTTCCATTTGATTCTTTTTGGGGGGGAGGGAGAGGTAATTAGGTTTATTTATTTATTTTTAAATGGAGGTATTAGAGATTGAACCCAGGACCTCGTGCATGCTACGCATGCGCTTTTCCACTGAGCTCTACCCTCCCCCACCCCCATCTGATTCTTAAATGCTCTTGGGAAGCTCTTGCTGATAAAGGAACAAGTTTCACTTGTCACTGTGTTCCAGCCTTGTTGACGTCATGACCCTGAGAATAACAGTATTTAGATGACACACTGAGTCCCCTAGATGAGGCTGGCCCTGAGCCCACCCAGCTCTGCGAGGGCTGAGGCATCAGTGATTCTCGGGCCACCAGTGAGCCACGGCTCTCTGGTTGGGAAGCTCAGATCGACTGCTCTGCATGTGTTGTTTGGAAGAGGGAAGTAGAGGAGGAGTATCTGGGGTTGAGGGAAGCTTTTCATTCCAATCTGTGCAAGCACCATTCTTGTCAACCAAGTCCTCATGCTTAGGTAACACTTCCTTCCCACAGAGAGTGAGCAAGTGGCCTCAAGAGCTCAAGTGCCCCAGCTATTGCTGTCAGGGACTTGGGCTGAACAAAACAAGCTGCTCCAGACACTGAGCTCTGGGGTCAGCTTCTCCTCTGTGCACGGTGATGCCCCGAGGTGCAGGGCTGACAGCGGGGCCCCGAATAGCGCTGTGGCCGCTCTCAGCGCAGCAGACAGTGCAACAGGAAGAGCTGGGGGTTGCACCGCTAAAAGATGTGGTCCATTGCCCCCCTCCACCCCCACCCCACCTTCAGCAAGTGAAGCAAGCCTCTGTGTGGGAAATGAGCTCAGCGTCAAGAAGTGTGTCTAGGGAGGCCCTTCTGAAGAGGGAAAGGAGAGCTGTGGTTCCACCCTTGGTATCAGGCCCATGTGGCTGACATTGGGTTCTCCTTCCTCTAGAGCAACATTCGTATTCTTTGAAATGTCAGTGAAGGATCCCAAGAGAAGTGCACACGTAAACAGCCAAGACTGCAAAGGGCTCATGGGATGAATCATCCTTAATCACAGATATGTGCTTGGATTCTGGACTTCAGACCCCCTGGGCTCAAAATCTGACCCTATGACTCTGCCACCTGTTAGCCACATGATTTGGGCAAGTTCATTTGACCCCTCTGAACTTCTCCTCTTCTGTAAAATGATGATAATAACTTCTTCATAGGGTTGCTGTGAGATTAAATGAGATATTGCACAGCTCAGTGCAGCGCGGCCACGTGGGAAGTGCTCAGCAACATTCACAATTGTGATCATCTTGAAGGCCTTCATGACACGAGAACCTAAGGCTGCTTCTCTGTGAGGTGTACTTTGAGTGCCATTAGCCTTTTGAAACATCAGATAACCAGGCAAGGGGTGGGAATGGAATTCTGATCATTGGAATGGCCAGTTACGGCACCCTTGTTAAGAGTCGAAGGAACTTCGTCCCTTCCTTTTCACATCTCAGGAGAAGGGTAAATTTCAAAGTCAGCTCTGCCATGTGGGAAGCTAAAGGTTGGTACATCCTAGCTTTGGTTTTGCCCACTTTCTGTCATCACAGCCTCTGCCCTGCTGTAGAGATAACTCTAGGGAGGAACAGCACCTCTCTTTCCTCTCTGATTCATCATTGCTGAGCCAACATGAGTAGATTCGTAGTAGTAGTATATCTCTAGGACCCTGCTTCTCTTTCTTCTTGGGTCATGTTATATGACGTCTAAAGACTTGGACTAGCGGTCAAAACAGCCTCAGATCCTTCCTAAAGAAGTGCTCCCCATGCCCCACAGGTCCCAGCTACGCCACACTCTAGTGCTTTTCTTCCTCCTCCTCATCTCCACCTGTCTGCTTTGCCCTCACCCGGAATGCTGACCAGGAGCATTGTTGAGTAGCTGTTCCACAGTAACTGACTCCAATGAAACATTCTAAGGCAGAGGAGCCAGAGGTGCAAGATGAATCGTCTGGATTCTGAGGGCAGAGGTTTTATTAAAAGGAGAGATTCCACTTTTCCCTAGAAGGACTTCACGAAGGTTCAGTGATGTCTGGAATCTGGGAACACCCCAAAGATCTTTAAATCGCATTTGGTGCCCCGACTGCTTCGTGCCTCTCAGCCTGCTCTGACATCTCCTTTGCCATCAGTCGTGCTCCTGAAAGAAGGTCTCCTTTCCAGGATCAAGCTACAAATCACCCGGCTTTGCCAAATAGCCTGAAATTAGTTTTAAAGAAATGCTTGGCCCCATCATCATCATCATCTTCATAGGAAGGTAACGTACCTGCTTTGAGCTTCTATCTTTTCATCCGTATAAATCGTAACTTCCTGGTAGATTGACTGTTAGGACAGAATGAAATCCTTGTCATGGAGCCTGGGTATTGGCAGCCACCAAAGTTTTGGATGGTGAAAATGCTGCCCCCACATATATCGCCCAGGTGTGTTAAGAGTTAGTCTGGAAGTGTTTCATAAACTGGGAGGAGCTAGAGCAATGCACAGTGGCGCTGTGTGAAGTTGGCCTGCTGAGGTGTTTCACTGCTCTCAGAAACAGGGAAAACCTGGTTTCCGCTTCCAGAGAGCTGCCAGTCCTATCGTAAGAGGTACCTGGGCTGTTTTGAGGCTGTCTTACAAAACTCTGGAATGTTAAACCCTTGATCAGGAGACGGCGTGCCTGCTGGGTTCTGGATTTCCCTCTCCTGCAAGATCAGTGCTTCATCTATCCAGCTGGTTCACCTTTCAGTGGGTCTCACGTGCCTTTGAGAATAAAGTTAAGGTTGTTAGATCAGGTGATGCCCCCTCCATACACACCCTCACGTGGGTTGTCTAGCTGGGATGCTGTCAGCTCTGATTTACACTTACATAAAGGAGAAGAGCGAGTGGCAATGCCCACCGGCTGCTGCCAAAGCACCTGGGACGTGGCCTTCCCACTGGCCTGAGTAACTCCTTTTACAGAACGCGTCATGAGTTCCGCTCTTTGTCAAGTTGTCCTCCCCACTGCAGGGTCACCATAGCCAAAGCTACCCAGTGCGCTGTTCCTTTAAGCAGTTCAGCAGTGGAGCCCACTGAGGACTGGGTGGCTGCTTGGGGCAGTGGCGCTCCTTGTTTGGTCCCAGAACCAGCAGCATCCACATCACCTGGAATTGTTAGAAATGCAGGTTCTCAGGCCCTAACCCAGTCCTGCTAAATCTGAAACTCTGGCACTGGCCCCGCAATCAGTGCCACACACTCTCCAGGGGATTATGATTATCACTGAAGTTTGGGAGCCACAGGCTTGGAGCATCTTGCTGTCTGGCAAGGGTGGCGCCTGCAGATCATTCGGTAGGTTGCTGCTTAACACAAGCTGACATTAACCCAATCAAGTGGGTCTCCTGCCCCCAGGTCTCACCGAACTGTATCTCCTTTAGCCACCTCTAGAAGCCTTTTCTTTCAGGTCCTAGGGCAGGACTAGGGCTCCATGGCAAGAAGTGACCTTCAGGAGTTGATGCACCTACAACCTGAATGAGAATCTGGCCGAACAAAACCTCTGTGTCAATGAGGTAGCCACTCTTCCCTGCGGAGTCAGCAGGAAGTGGTACTGACTTCTAATTTTGATGCAGACCATCTGACCAAATACAGTAAGAAGAAGCCTAACACAGCATTTCCATGAATTGCTACAGGCCTGATACTCAGAAGGTATCGAGGGTTTAAGATCCGCTGGTGGTTGAAGGAACACTTACCAACAAGCCGCAGCACGTGGGGGCAAAGGCACCGCGGTGGTTGTCTGGGGCTCCGGGTCAGGTTTTGCCTTGACTACTAACTCACTGTGTGATTCTAGGTGATTTCTTTCACCTGGAAAGGCCTCCTTGGCCTTACCTGTAAAACAGAGGTTGCAAACCATCTCCTGAGGCTCTTGCACCTCCATCCAGCGTTTTTGTTTAGTGATGATGCATTGCAGGCTTAAAGATTTTGGACTTGAGAATGGTGACTAGTGACTTTAAAATGGAAAGACAGAGGAGGATAGGCTGGACAGTGATGCAGTAGCAACCCTGCCTCTGCCAGCACTTGCTAAGCCGTAGGTGGTGCAGGCTGTATCCATGATTCTGCCTGCATCCTAAATACGGCCCAGCCACGCTTGTCCCGCCATCTAGATTCTAGAGTGATTTGCCTTATTTGGTCGTCTTGGAGACATTCTGATTCTGGAGGAGTCACTTGCCCCTTCCAGGAGAAGGCTCATCTCTAAATGCAGACCTCTGCTTATCTGAATCTTAAAGTTATAGCTGTAGCTAGTCAGAGTGGCTTCTCATTTTTTCTCTCACCCTTAACTCAAGGAGCACTTTTTTCCTCTTGTTACCTAGACCTTCCTCTTCCTGTCACAGTCTCAAGGATTCTGCCCAAAAAGCAGATGCAAAGCCCGGTCTGACCCCTTCCCTTCCCCTGAGGTACGGGCTTTATGAAAGCTTTTGCTTGTTAAATGTTAGCTTTCTGAGCTGAGGGCTCTCTCTTTTTCTTTCTCTAAAGCCCATTGCATAACAATCTCATGTTTTAACCTTCTGCCAAATCCTATACTTCTCACTGTTGGGGGTTACTACAAGTGTTTAAACAGGCAACTTCTACCTTTGAACCTCTATTGCAACAGGTTCAAAGGTTCCAGGAGAGCTGGTTAGCCGCTCAGGACAGTACGCATTGGCTTCAGCTGTGGCCCCATCTCTGGCACTGAGGAGAGGGCAGGGGTGCCTGAATGTGGTACTGAAACCAGCACAGCCAGCTGTGAGGGGTGGGTTTCCTGGACCCCGGAAGTGAAAGTATTCTCACCAGGTAAGCTCTAATAATGCTACCTGCTCTATAGTTTGTGTATTGTGGGATAGCGGAGATGGGGGTGACTGGGGAGAAGAAAGTGGGACGTGTCTAATTTGCAGCCTAAGGCTGTTCTACAACGTGAAATAACATTTGGTTGAGTAGTAATCTCAGCTGACTTGCGCGAGAGGGAAACTAAAAATCAGCTGAAAAGGGGTGGAGACATCGAAGGGATCTGAATGCTGGCAGGAGATGGGCTTGGAAGAAGAGTTGTTTATTTCACTAACTTCCAATAAAACAGACTTAAAAACTTTAAGAGTTATAGCTGAAGCCAGGATGTGGGTCTCCTTCATCTCCCATGTAGAAACTATATCAACGAGGGTGGGCATAGCTCAGTGGTTGGGTATGCACTTAGCATGCACTAGGTCTCAGGTTCAACTCCCAGCAACTCCATTAGAATGAATAAACCTAATGACCTTCCCCACCCAGAAGGAAGGAAAGAAGGAAAGAAAGAAAGAAAGAAAGAAAGCGTTGTCTGTATCAAAATAATTAGAAGAAAAAGAAAGAGAGAAAAAAAGATGTCTGTATCAGTACAATTAGACAGGCCATCCATCAGCTGCTGCTGGCGGAGATTCCCACTTGGAAGGGAAGCCTTGGCAGACTTCCTGTTCGGTGCTGGGGTCCATACTCGATGTGTGACACGCTCCCCTCATTGGCTCACCACCTCCTGTAGGTGGTATCGTTTCCATTTCATGGGTGAGTAATGTGCCTCTGGGCTATTGAAACAGCTCGGCCTTGGCAGCATAGCTGGGAGGAGGCGGGGCTAGAAGTTGAGTCCTGATCAGTAGGTCACTACAGCCTGCTGCATGATGGAGAATTCTTGGGTGTTGTGAAAACCTTCCAACACTCCTTCAAATCTTGGGGGTGTCCCTCGTGCAGGTAGGATTGAACAGGAATATAACTCTGCTCTATAGCTTTAGAATGACCCAGACCCTTCTGAGCTTGAGCATTTGATCCTGGAGGAAACCCATCTTCTCCTGGCCCTAAGCTCTTCGTCTGGTTGGTAAAAGAAGACAGCATTCAGGGAAGAGCCCAGCAGCGGCATTAGAGTGGCCGGGACTTGACACCCACCCTCTGCCCTCTGCTGAGGGAGCTGCCTCTTGGGGAGATGAGCTTGGAAACTAGGCAAAGCCAAGTGTTCCTCCAGCCATGAGATGACCCACAAGATGGAAAGGCCGGGGTGGGGGGACCCTCATCTTCCTTATTTCATCTTTTCCCATGTCTAAAGTGGGCTCCTGTGAGACCAAGGGGACAAGCTCTTATGTTCCCTTTCTGTGGCTTTCATAGTTAGAGGCTTTTAGGACCTCCTCTGTGTAGAGAGAAGGAACCCTAATCTAACTCTAGGAAAGAGCCAGGCTCAGGCTGGATTTACTGTGAGCCTCCTTGGAGGACCAAGGCTGGGGAAAGTTCTGCTTAAATTCCAGGGCATCTGAGAGGTACGGGGAGGGGTTGAGGCAGAAATTTGAGACTGGAAGCTCCCACGCCCTTCTGTGGCCACAGCCTTAGGTGAATCCAACTACAGGCCCTGATGCCCTGTGGACCAATCCCCAAGACCCTTTTAGGGCATCTGCGCATTCGAAGCAGTTTTTATAATAATACCAAGAAGTTATTTGCCTTTCCCACTGTCATCATCTCACATGTGTCCAACGGAGTTTTCCAAATGTTCCAAGACATGCGATCACTCTGACAGCTAATGGCATATGTGCTTGCAGATTCTTGATTTTAAAATGTCCCACTTTTAATCTGGGAGAGGAGCAAGGTAGCAGAATACACTTTTAATTTCAAGTTTCTGGTATGAAAAGGATGAGCTGACATGTCAGAGGAGAAGAAACAACCCTGCACCCCTGTGCCCGTCGTTCCCTGGTGTGCTTGTTTTGTTGGCTTTATCAGAACTGCTTCAGGGACTGGGGCAGGCTCACTGGAGGCTGGAGAGAGGGTGACATGGTGCATGGCTGGCTGGCGATGCTGGCTGGACCGGGCTGGCCTCCAGGTGTCCCCACGGACTTGGGAAGGATGTGAGGGCCGAGGTGCCCTCTGGCTGGACCTTCCTGTCCTGGGATCCAGCAGGGAGTCTCCCCTCTCTGACACTGGTGGTCCCTCTCTTTTAGTTTTCGGTCTTGGTTGAGACGTAGTCAGACAGACAGGGAAAGGGTAAGCCATGTGGCTGCAGGCTGGCTTCTGTATCAGCCCTCAGGGGCTGGTGGTAAAGGCTTTGAAACGGAGCCAGAGAAGCTCTGGCGGCTTTTCTCCCGGTCAGAACGCTTCCACTTTCAGTTGTGAAAGAAAAACCAGGAAGTGAAGTCCCCGAGCACGTTAGAAGCCGGTCATGGCCTGACTCCTGACTCGGGGCTGTTCAGACAGGGGCTGACGGCTCAGAACTGGGGACCTTCAGCCTGCAGGGATGCTCTGAAGCCCCCCTGTCCCTGGAGGAACCAGGGGTGAGAGGAGAGGACAGGGGCTCACGTGCCAGGAAGAATTCTGAGCCAGGAGGCCCCATTTGCTGGAAGCACTGAGAGATGCAAGGCCCTGGCAGGGTAAGGGGGACATCTGGAGGGGGTGTTTCACCAGGGGTCTCATGGGCGTGGGGCAGAGACCCGGTGGGGGGGGGGGGCATTTGGACCTCTGACTCTGTCGAATCTGGAGCTTGCTGTGTCCCAGGCACGTGTCATTGCTCTCTTCCACGCTGGTCTCTAAGGGGCTCCTTTGAACCCTCCTCACCAGGAGGGGCGATGGGAAGGAGGACTGTGAGGTGTGGATTGTATTTCCTTTCTCCTGCCTCTCTTGGAGGAGGGGAAACACCATCCAGACCCCCTTCTATGGTCTTGAGCCTCTTCCATGGCTCCCCTATTAGGCAGGAGGTTGCCCTCAAATTTCCTGATGGATTTTGAGTCCTTCCCAGGGGAAGAGCTGCCAGGTGAGTAGTGGACGGAATGGTTTCTGGATGGAGTTGGATCTGTTTAGAGGGCAGGGCCACAAGCTGAACGTAAGGTGAACTTCCAAGGACCTTCAAGGAGAGAGCGTTGGGAAGGGGCTCAGCGTTTGGACTGGCCACCTTCTGTGGGCATCTGTGTTTGTGGTGGTTTGAAAAGGGGATCGAATCTATAGCTCCAGCTTGTAGAAAATCAGTATTCTCTAATACCGAGGCAGTCTCAACAAAAAAGAAAAAAAAAAGAAAAGAAAAAGAAAAAGAAATTGAACTAAATTTAATTTAAAAATGAAAGATTAGTTCAGTTAAAAAAAAAAAAGGGAGTAATTGGTTTTGCTTGATTTCTCCCTCTGAATTCCAGCATGGGAGTTACTTTGTGGTTGTTCCCTCCAATGGACAAGCGTTTGAGGTGAATGCAGAATAGTCTTGGGAGAGGCATACTGAAAATCTTGTAGGCATCACTTGTGTGCTTCCCATAATAAAAGGAACAAAAGCTGAAATAAAATAAGGGTCACAAATACTTATAAAAAAGGCAGGCAATATAGCTGAGTAAACCAGGTGATATATAGTAAGATGCCAAAGGCAGGGACCCTGGCAAAGTACAAGGCAGGCACACCCCATATAAACATATTCCAATTAATATTTTTTTAACCAACATTATCCAGATGAAACAGACTACTTCAGCCAAGCATTTGTTGAGGTCCTGACCTAAAATAGTTTTTTTCTCCCAGGTTCTATTTTAACACTTTGGGGACAAAGACACCTAAAATATTATCACTGAGTGTATCACTGAGTGCCTGAGCACTAGTGGGCGCCGCAGATGCTAAAGGGAGGAGGCTGGGGCTCAGGGAAGGAGAGAGGGTCAGGCAACGAAGGGGGAGAGGAAAGAGGAAACCAGTTAAGCACCAGCTCATAGTGGGTACGTTTACATTTCATTAAGGCAATCTTAGGAGGTAGATGGTTGAGAGAGTAGGCTCAAAGAGGTGAAGCAACTTTCCCAAGATCACAAAGCAGCCAGTTACCAACTGGAATTGAAGCTGCAGTCAGTGTGATGCTAAAAAGCCACGTTCCATCCAGTCGTGTGTAAAATTAGCCTTTCTTCAGATTTCCTCGAAATTTTCAGTTGTAATAAGATTCTTGTGTATGGTGAGCTGGACAGATACTGACTTCGTATATTCATTAGGGACTTTTCAGGTTGACTTTTTCCTAGAACTGCAAATACTGCAGCTGCCATTCATTGAATATTTACTGGGGAGGAGGGACAATGCTGTGCTTGCTGTTTATCTTTTATCTTTTGATCTTCGAAACAGTCCTACGAGGTAGGTACGTTTTTTCATAGATAGGGAAACCAAGGCTTAGAAACAAAGAAACTGGACCAGGTACAAAGGATTGGAGCTGGAATTTGAACTCTGGTTCATTTAGTTCTGAAGGCAAACTGTGCCTTGTTTTTTGATGAGTCTAGTTTAGTGCATGGGCTAAAGCCATTTTCTTCTGAAAATCCATAGAAATGGAAAGCTCTCGACCTGTGGCTGTCAGGGTGTGGGAGGAAAGACGAAAGAGGCAGTGACTGCTTACTGGGTAGGGGGTTTCCTTGGGGGTGTCGTGGCAGTATTTTGAAACTAGATAGAGGTGGTGGTTGCACAACATTGTGAATGTACTAAATGCTACTGAATCATTCACTTTAAAATCATTAATTTTATGTTCTGTGAATTGTACCTCAAAAAACCAAACCAAACCCTCCCACTTTTAGGCAGGTGAATTCCCAAACCAGGATTTGGCAATTTTTTAGAAACCAGGAATGAGGTTTCTGTTTCTGTCTGTCTCATAGGACTGGCAAGCAGAGGAACTGACCCTCCTTTGGGGTGCGGCCTCAGGTGACTCTTGTATCTGGTGGCACCCTGCGAGGGTGACGTATCCCCAGCAGCCCTGAGGTCAGCCATCACTGCTTTAACCTCACTCTGCTATAAATGCATGCAGGTCTGTTTCTCCCCTACGTGACCATGCATCCTGAGATCAGAAGTGGCCTCTCTCGTTCTTCCCCCGGCACAGGGCCTGGTACTCCCCAGGCTCTTAATTCATGCTTTTTGGATAAATACGAGCCTTGGAGTTTGAGAGGTCAGGCAGCCCTTGTACTGCTGTGGGCATGGTATCCTCCGTCTTTGGGGGAGATGTTAAGACCTTTGTGTGTGAGTTGAAGGGCAGTTACAGCATGAAGACCATGATCATCTCTTCTCTTTTGGGATGTCTCAGAATAGAACATCTGGATGACAGGAGTTAGGAACTGAGGCAGGTGGAAGAGGGAAAAGGGAGCCAGTCTTCACCGAGGACTTCCCATGTACCAGACAGAGGACTGGAAAGTCCTCTCCACAGCATCCCTTTTAAGTTGGGATAATCACCTGCCCCTTCTTGTGTGCAGTTGAGGGGAACTGATGCTCAGTGACATTAGGTGACTATTCCTGGGGCCACATGGTAAGTGGTAGAGCTGTTGCTCTGGTATCTGGAAAGACCATGGCCTTAAAGGTTTGCCACTAGAAATGAGACTATTAGCAATAAAGCTTGTTGTTTGCACCTTGAATCTGGTGACCCCTGACCATTGGCCCGACCAGGTAGTGCAAGAGCTGATTCTGCAGAAACGCCCTTTCACAGCCTCTTGCATCACCCTGTCTTTATCCCGGCACGAGTGACGGGGTCCTAGCCCTTTGTCCAGCCTATCTTTATACAGGCTGTCTTATCAGCTCCAGTGGCCGGTACTGGTTCTCCCCACCTCAGCTCTCTCATAATTCACTTGGTCAGCAGTAGGCTTGAGGAGTCTTTGGGGTTGATTCCTGAGACAAGGATTTCCTCAGGGTAGAGCTGCTGGACTGTGAGTCGTTGGAAGCACAGTCGTAGATCAAGGTTGACTAAGTCCACCTGAGATTAGTGGAATTTGTCATAGTCTGTCACCAGCCTATGAGCGGCTCAGCAACCATCCTACGCTATCTTCATGGACTGAGTTGAGAGACTTTTGGCATGACTTAATGAGGGCTTTCTTGATAAATGTCATCCAGCTCAACTGGCCGAGGCCTGGCGCCCCAGGATTCCCTGGTGTTTATCAACTGGACGTCTCCACTGGTGCTGTGTCTACACCAGGGCCCAGGGGCTCTCTTATTTGGCCTTCTTGGAGACTCTTCCCCTTTTCAACTAAAGATGGATCCTCTACCTCCATCACGCCTCTTCGCCATTTCCCCTCCCCAGATGTCCCGCTTTGGTGCCTCTAATCATACTCCACGTCCCGTCCTGCATCTGGGCATTCCTCCTCCTCTCTTACACTTTGGTTTGTCCAACCTTGTGTGGTGGCTGTTCTCTCTGAGGAAAAGTGGATGGAGAGACACAGACAACAATTGAGAAAGATGGTTTGGTGACAGTGACCCTGGTTGGAATCAGTCATAGTTGGTTGCAATCATCAGCTGTTGGCTTCATTGGCGGAGTGATCGTCCTTGACTGACCCTGGACACGAGTCTATTGTCAATAAAGTCAGGGAATCAAGGGCCACACATCCTTGAGGGCCTAGTGCTCCTTAGAGCCGCCTTCATCCACTCCAGTCTACACTAGCCTCTCCCTTCTCCAGATTCATTAGCTCATCCCACACACTGAATCCTTCTATAAGTGATTTTAGTGTTTGATGGACCCATATGTCCCCAGAGGCAGGAGCTGTGTCTTTTAAGTGTTTGGCCATCTGCACCCAGCACAGTTTTGGGCAAATACTGAGTCCAGGATCTTTGTTTGCCTTCTTCAAAGTTAATTATACATAAATTTAAAGTGCAGGGGTAAATGTACCTCTTGCCACACACACTTCTCCAATCCAGCAGATGCTTTCAAAGCTAGAGTGCATCCCACAGAGCATTTGTTTCCTGCCTAGGCAACTGGCCGTGAACTCTGAGTGTGCTCTCCCCACACTCATGCACTGCCTGGCATGTGTAAGTGCTCACATGTTCCAATGCTTGCAGAGTGAGGGAACCTTGACCTTGTTCAGGTTGGGCTGCTTGGCGTTGCCCTCATCATGGCGTGAGGCCCCGGCTGTGGCACTTCGGAGGGGGCTCAGCACCTGCCTCCACCTGCCTCGTGTATAAGGGCACATGGCAGTGACTTTGCTGGTGGGACTGAATTTTGCAAACTGTTTCCTCTGCCAGACTTCCCTCCCTAGTTGCCGTTCTCTGAACTTGTGCCAGGGGTGAGCGAAAGGGGAGGGTGACTCACTGGCACTCGGTGGGTTCCCACTGTATCTCAGGCTTGGTGCTGGGCTAAGACAGCCTATGCCTGGGAATGCTCACAGCCCAAGTTGTCCACTGAGCCCCAGGAACCCCCGAGACCCGATCCCAGGGAAAGAGCTGATCTGACTCCTACAGCTTTCCCTGTGCAATTCAGCAGTGAAGAGATCACTGGTGGGTACACATTGAAGCCCTGAGGATTTATTTATGGTGTGTTTGCAGACGGCAAGTCCAGCCCACCCTCTCTCTCTGCCAGCCGCCTTACGCACTGGAACTGTTGGATGCAGCTTAGCAACTGGGCTAGGAAAAAGCCAGATGTGGGAGCTTAGTATCGCTTTCCTGTTTTAATTACTTAAGCACTCACAGAATTTTTCCATGCTGTGGAAATAACTCCTTCACCACCTTCAGGGTTTTAACAGGGATCCCCTTTGGTAATACTGTCTTCCTGCTTAGCCCTGCATGAGTGACCCTGTGGAGGTGACAAGGAGGCCCTTTCCCATCTGCCTGGGGACATCCCGCGGGGTGTGTCTTCAGAGTATGCTGGGTGCCAGGCCCCGCGATGAGGAGAGCCACCAGGCCTGGGAACCTGGCCCTTCTTGGTGGAAAAGGCTAATGCAAACTAGTACCCTGAGCACCCGGTGCTGGAGAGTGCTGGGACGTTATCTGCAGGCTCACAGTTCATGAGCTTACACCAGCCTCTGTTTTATATATTCTGAATGTTGAAAGACACACTTTTGGGTCCCCTTTGGCCCCGTGACCCAACCTTCACCTTCAGTTTCTTATCTGCTAAGAGAATGAATGAAAAACATTTCCACCACCCAAGCTGCTGTCCAGACAGGCTGGTGATGTGGAATGTAGCTTTGGTGGTGGGAGAGGCTGTGTTCTCAGGTGTAGCCACGTGAAATGCCACCAACCAAGGTGGTGGAAGTGTCTAAGTCAGCTGCCTGAGTTGGAGATGGGAAAATTTGGAGTTGTTTGTTTTTACTTTTTTAAAAAAATTCATATTTCAGATTCAATGATACCCCGCTCAAGCATTCCCTTCTCAATGAGACCGACTTTAACCTCCCTGATCAAAACTCACCCCCCTGCTCTACCCTCAGTCCTCTTGCCCTCCTGTAGTTTTTATTCCACAGTGTTCTGTAGTCTAAATTATTGTTCAGGCTTGTCGTCAGACTCAACAATAAAATGCAGTTCCACAAGGCGGGATTTCACGGCTGTAGCCCCAGCATCTGAAATGATGCCATTAATATACAGTCAAGCCTTCAATTACCTTTGGCTGATGGCTGAATACTCAAAACTTTCTGGAAAAATCCATTCATGATTTCTCCTCTTCCATCTGTCTTTTCTGATGAAGATTGTTCTTTCAGAAACACAAACGCATATATTGTCCAAGCGTTTTTTTTTTTCCCCTTTCTACTTGGTAAAATAGCATATAGCTCTTTCCATATCAGTATATACAGGTTTGCTTTTTTCTCCTTAATACCTGCCAAGAATTCCATTGTGTGGGAGTGCTATCATTTATTTGGTTACTCTCCTATTAAAGAAGGCTTTCCCTGCCTCTGGAGTTATCAACAGCCCTACAGATTTAATGATGATGAACATAATAGCTAATATTTGAGCCTTTACGCATCAGGCATTGTTCTAAGCACCTACAGGTACATTAACTCCCGTCACCGTGGTGACAGCCTTATGAGGGAGATACTGTTATTGCTGTTTCACAGATGAGAAACCACACATCAGTTATCCACCCCAGGTCACAAGCTGACCACAGACAGAGACTGAGCGCAAGTTGTCTGGCTCAGAGTCTGCATTCGTAATCCGTGCCTCACACAGCCACTTAAAGGGATGCACTTTATTGATCTGATATCTTCCTATAGGATAAATTACTCATAGAGTCATTAGGTAAGAGGGCACACATTTTAAATTGTAGTAGCAGGTTATGGGCACACCCTTGAGGAGTCTGCACCAAATGTACGTCTCTGGGATTAGCAGTGCATTTTGCACTGTTTCCTCATTGCTAAGCTAAAAGATGGGAAAGAGGTATTTCACTTAAATTTTCATTTTTAAAAATCGTAAGTGAAGTTGAATGCCCTTCCCTGTTTTTAAGGAACCTGTTGGTTTTGCTGTGGACTTTCTAGTCATGCCTTTTGCCCTTTGTTTGACTGGGTTGTGTTTGGTTTTTCACTGACTTCTAAGCATTCCAACTGAGGAAATGAGCTCTGTGCCTGTCTGGGTTTGATACCTTTTCCAGTTTATCTTTGACTTTGTCTCTGGCATCTTTCTGCAGGGCAAAAAAATCTTTCTAAATTTTATGTAATCCAGGTTGCCAACATTTTTCTTACGTAACATTTAGGTTTTGTGTCTGTTTTGAGTCTTCCCCATGCCAAGATTATTTTTAAAATTCTTCCATACTTTTTAATCCTGAAATATTCTCATGGTTTTCAGTATTTTATATTTAGTCTTTTATCCATCTTCAATATATTTTTGTTGCAGGAATAAGACAGTAATTAGCTTTAGGTTTTCTCTCTGAAGGGCTGGCCAGTTGTCACAACGCATTGATTGTAAGTGGGGGAAAAAACCTATCTTGATTGGGACTGGACCAAGTTAGTAAATGATAATAGCACCCCTTGGAGTATTTCAGGATTATCTCACTACATAGATATATCCACTGTTGACCAATAGAAACCTTTCAGAGCTGCAGAATAAGCAAATTTGGTAATGTTTACCTCTCTGCCAGTCAATTTCTGTTATTTTTTTTAAAAAAAATTCTATTTTTGTAAGTTTTATTTTTTAAGGTGAGCTTTAACTTTTTAGTTCCCAGTAAAATCTTGTTGGTCTTTATTAGGATTGCATTAATGTCTAGGTATATTTAGGGAGAGAGGACCCCTTGACTATTTCAAGTATGTCTCTCCATTTTTCAAGCCTTCTTGTGGCCCTCAGATCTAAACCTTTTAAAAGTAGGTTTTACACATTTATTCTTAGATATACTGTTGTAAATAGTACCTTTTCCATTGTTTTCAAATTAGTTATTTGCATTAAATATAGGAAAAATGTTGACTTTCCGGCTACTGATTTGGTAACTGGCCACCTTACTGAACTGTCTCATGGTTTCTGATTGCCTTTTATTCCTTCAGAGGGTTTTTAGAATTTCCCTCTCAGCTTTTTTTTTTTTTTTATTGGGAAATATGACAGCAACTATGACAACAAATTTTATCTTGGGTATAATGGAATTTTGGCCCTCTTGATCTTTGAATCATTTAGAGTAGTGTGGGTAGCTGAGATTTACCTTCCTTAGGAATCAGTGCTTTTCCATTTCAGCCTTTTTTCTGACTAAGTTTTGCGAAACAGATTGTTGTCTGACATCACGTTATTTTTTATTTCTTAGTGGAGAAAAATGACATTTGCTGCAGAAGAGTAAACCAGTGTTAAGAAAAGGTGAAAACTCCTTAGCTCTGGGGCTCTGAGGAAATTGGACAAAAGATCCTGCAGTAGAACACGTATCTGGTTCATGCTGATTGCAATTTTAAGGAAGAGGTTGTCAGACCCTTCCAGGTGCGCTCATGAAGCTATTGGTGTGTGGTGTCCCGTTGACCTTCTGCCGTTACTTTGGGATTTGTCTATATATACTAACTATGCATTTAAGGAATGAAGTGGAGACCTCGTAAGTTGAGGGTGGCAGAAATTTAGGGAAAATAACAGTGGAGGCTGGGTTAGAATTTAAAGCCCAACCAAGAAAGCAAAGCTTTCATTTACAGCCTCCTAAATAACACCAGGACCCTTTGGAGTCATTAAGAGATGTGAAGACTTGTGAGACAGTCTCTAGGAGAAAGTAGGTAATTCAGTATGGAAGAGTAAATTAACTAATTGGGTGTAAGAACTTGGGGACCCTGGTCTCCCGTTTAATGAGCTTTCTATCACCACAAAATGAGCCCATACTTGCAAGAGAACAGAGAAACCAATTAAATCCAAATGAGTGTGCCATTTTCTAGAAGGCAGATTTTTTTTTAAAAAAGCTTATAATTGCAATAAATCTCATTATTGCATAGAAAGTAATTAGTTCTTCAAGCCTAAAAGCAAAGATAATTTGTCTTATTGTCCTTTGAATTCCAGAAACCCAGGGTAACAGAATTATGTATTTCTAGGCTGGACTTTTTGCCCACTTACCACTATAGATGACTTTGTTTGGTAAGATCCATCCTGTTGATTCCTCCAAGCTTGGAGGAGCAGACTGATCCTGACTAGTTTTTGATGTGTGTTAGAAATACATCCTTTTACCTTCCATCCTCCCTAACCCCATACCTTGCCAAAACACTGATTGGAAGGCCCTACCTCAGTGTCCAAAGTGGCTTTGGGGAGTTTGGGGGTGGGAGAGTTTTACTAAGGGAAAAATGGGTTCAGCTGAGATTATTTAGAACAGATCATTCTTTTTTAAAAAAAATGTACTTATTTTTAAAGGAGGTCCTGGGGATTGAACCCAGGACCTCATGCATGCTAAGTATGTGCTCTACCACTGAGCTATACTCTCCCCTCCGAACAGATAATTCTGAATGAGAAAACTGGTCATTTATTCAACAACCACTCATTGAACGTTTACGATGTGCCAGGCATGGAGCAGGAATTACAGACATAGTAGTGAACAAAACAAAAACCCCTGTTCCAATTAAAACATCAGTTCACGAGAGGCAATGGACGATAAGGGACCAGCACTATTTCAGACAGTGAACGTGGAGAAGAGAAGGCAGATCCGTGGTGGTGATTGAGGTGAAAAGGGCCATAGCAAATAGGGTGATTAGAGAGAGCCTCTGTGGAAAATGATATCTGACTTGAGATCTGACCCATGAGCAACACATAACCGTTACAGACCTGGGGAACAGTGTTTCAGGCAAAAAGAGGAGCAACTACAGAGACTCTTAGATGGGAGTGGACTTGTGGTTGAAAAGCAGAATACATGTATGAAAAATAAAATCTTTTAAATGAAAGGTTTTCAAAAGAAAAATTATTTATCAGTTATAGGTTTATTCTGAAAGATTCATAGCAATAAAGATAGTTGACCAAAAACTTGAACATTAAAATAGAAGGGGGTCATTGAGGGACTTTATCTGAAGAAAAAGAGATTTAATGAAGACATGCTGTCCTAAATCTTCAAAGCCAAAGATGGGGTGGTCATAACCTAGATACCAAGGCTGGTCCTAGAAGCTTTCAACCAAATATGGAGGCAGAGGGTGTTCAGCTAGCTTGGGAATTAAACATGTTAGGAGCCAGATGAGTGATGTTGGCTATGGCCATCCATACCATGGAGGGAGGGAGGGCGGCCCTGGAGTGAACTGGGGGAAGGGCTGAGGACAGATGGGCATCCTGGGCTATGGAGTTGAGGGATGGCACTATTACCATATCAGAAAGTGGAGGAAGCTTTCCACTGGGGGCCATCCTGTGGCTTGTTTAGCCATCTGTAGATGACCTCAGACAGGAACTCCCACAAACAACCTGACAGAACTCTCTTTCCTCTTTTCTTTACCACAATTGCACCCCTCCCTACTCTCTTCTTTCCCAACTGGGAGTGATGTTAAGAGAAGAGGAAATGTCATCACGCCAACAGCTTGCAGGGGGTTCTGTGGAATAAATGAACCAAAATTGGAATTTGAGTGACACAAGACATGTGATGAAAAAGATGGTGGCTTTGTTTATTTGAACACACCTGGAAGTGCTGATGGATTCTAAAGTTTAGAATGATAATTAGAACTTCCCAGTCCAGTCCACACAGAACTTCCATAGACATTTTGTCACAGAAGAAATAGAAATAGCCAAAAAGCACGTGAAAAGATGCTCAACATCATTAGTCATTGGGGAAATGCAAAATCAAAACCAAAATGAGATGACATGTCACACCCATTAGAATGGCTGTTATCAAAAAAAGAAACAATAGCAAGTGAAGTAAAGAGGTAAAGATATCAGAATCCTCTGTTGCTCATCAGCACGTAAAATGATCCAGCCAGCGTGGAAAACAGTTTGATGGCTTTTCACAAATTTAAATGTAAAATTACCATATGACCCAACAATTCCACTACTAGGCATTTACTCCCAAAGAATTGAAAATAAGTATTCAGACAAAGTCTGTACACAAGTGTTCACAGCACTATTAACCATAGCCAAAAGGCAGAAACAACCCGAATATCAGCCGATGAATGAATCAGCAAAATGTGGTCTATCTGTACAACGGAGTATCATTCAGCCAGAAGAAGGAATGAAGCCCCAGTCCACGCTTGAACATGGATAAACCTTAAAAACATTATGCTGAGTGAAAGAAGTCAGACACAAAAGTGTCACTTATTATGTGATTCTACCGATATGAAATATTCAGAATTGGTAAATACATAGAATCAGAAAGTACATTAGTGGTTGCCAGGGGTGAGGTGGAGGAGAGAGTGGGAGTGACTGCTTAATAGGTACATGGTTTCCATTTTGGGGTGATGAAAATGTTTTGGAAATAACCAGAGACGGTGGTTGCACAACACTGTGAACGTATTAAATGTTGCTAAGTTGTAGGTTTTAAAATGGTTAATTCTATGTTATGTGAATGGTACCTCAATTAAAAAAAAAAAAACATGGGGAGGCAGGGAGGAAGTCTCTGAAATTCCGTGTATATCCTATTCGGACTGGATACCTGGTCAGCAACAGCAAAGTGGGTAAGCGATTTCAGGTGACAAATAGGTATGTCGTTCGGTGTTTCCTGCAAATAAAATCCCCTGTCAATTTGGGCAAGGTGCTTTCATTCTCTTGAAGCCGTGGCCTTGGCATTCGTGAATAGCTCCCTTGTTTGAGGTGAAGTGGACAGGCTCATCCCATTTGTGGGCAGTAGGAAGGAATATGTCTAAAAGGAATGCTCAAGAATTGGCCAAGCACGGTCCAGATTAAACCAGATATGTTTTTGTCTATCCCATACCAGACTCTCATTACTTGAACCAATAGTTACTGAGGTTTCATAAAAATCCAGTGTTCCAGGTTTTCTAGGGAGAAAAAAAAATCTGACCGTCTGGTGATCCCAGGCTCACATAACATCATAACATCGTAACAATAGGCCGGGCTGGACTGCAGGTGCCACCTAGAAGCTGGTCCTGGGCTTTCTCTCTCTCTTCCCTTTGTGTTACCTGCCAGGCAATTCACCCTCCCTCCTCCCCCACCCACACGGCCACATCTCAACACACATTTCACCTTTAGACCTTCTTCTGAAGACATTGTTTGCAAAGTCTCCCATTTAGCTTTCTATTAAAATATAAAATCTGCCACGTGTAAGGACAGGGCAAAAGTTCTCAGTGCCACAATTTGTTCTCCCAGCTGAGAAGGGGCTGCAGGTAAGAATCTCTTATTTGAAGGTGGGGTGAGGGCAGAGAGAAGCATCCTGGATCCTAGGATGCTACCAGACCCCTGGCAGTATCTCATTGGTGGCGGGCAGAGACGGAACAGCACAAAGCCAGTTTCTCCTCCGTCTGGCCCTCCTACACATTCTGTCAATTTTGCAAGTTTCCCCGGGCGGCCCGCTTCTCAGTCTGGGTTGGGTGGCTAGCCTTAGAACGGCGTCATGCCTGGCTGGCTTTTGAGCATGTTTTGCCTCCTGAACTGCCACTTCTCCTGCCAGTCCAGGTAAGGCCGGATTCCAAAAAGCTCAGCTCTCAGAATCTTGGCAGGTGGTCACAATAGCGCTCATTGTTAGGTAACCTAGCACCTGTGGGGCCGGGCTTTTGTTTTTATCTTCCCTTCAACACAATGTGGAAGAAACCAAGGAGCTGGGGACAGTCATCCCAGTCTCCGGAAGTTGTTTTCTTCCATAAAATGGGAAGGGACCAAATTCAGGTAATAAACCATCAGAGGGGCAGAAAAATGATTCAAGTGACTCAGGATTTCCTGTGACTACTCCTGCTCCCATGGAAAATTTCTAGGCCTTATGGCCTTTATTAGAGTGGAATGAACTGTTTCCCTTAATGGAGAATGCTCCAGGTGCCAGCGAGTGTCAGCTGCCCCAAAGCTCTAAGGGTAACTGCAGTCTTGATCTGATAAAACCTTTCATTGGACTCACCTGGCTCTCCTGATTTTGAATCAGTGGGAGTGTTTGGCTTTATCTCTGTGATATTGTTCTATGGAGCCCTGCAGTAAACTTTACAGAATACAAATTCTGAACTTCCTTTGCTGTCACCTGTAAGGGGCCAGACAAATTCAGGCTCCTTAAACTCTGTGGCTCGATTCTATAAGGTAAAAATGAGCTGTGGCTTTGTAGATTTTAATAGGGAAGCAGCAGTGGGAGATGGTGACCAACCTTGGACAAGTCACTTTATTTCTGGGAGTTTCTATTTTCTTGTCTGTAAAACGCTACTGCGGGACATTGGTTGAGTTAAATTAGATAATCCACGTAAACACCCATGTGTGTGCTGCTGTTACTGCCCTAATCAAATCTGAAAGTTGTGAGGGCAGAGCTGGGAGAGATGGCTTCAGCGAGAGTAAGTTCCTAGGACCTGCCCAAATGTTCGTCCCTCCTCTTAGAGTAGTTTGAAGCTCAGCTTGTCTGGAAACTACAAGAAAAGCTAAGGGGGGGAGGGCGGGGGAGGACCTTGTTTCTTTTGGTTCCTTGCGATCTCTTCCTGGCCTAAATCTTCAGTGCTCACCTGCTACCGTGTGCTGGGCCCATTCTCCAGCATCGTTGCTGTACACCTGGCAAAGGTTGCCTCCAATAAGAGTGGTTCCTCCATGTCTCTGGAGGAGAGGACGTTGGACCATAGCAAGTTGTGATGCTGCTGATCTCTGAGACCCTCCTGATGGCTCAGAAAAGAAGGCAATAAGCAATAAGCAAGGCATAGCTGGTCAGCAGAAAGTGTCCTTCACACAGAATGCTTGATTTCTAAGATCTGTGGTGTCACCTCTTGAGAGGTTCCCCCCTCCGGTTTACACTACGGAAATCCAGCTGTAAGGGTCCTTCATGGCCCTCGGTCCTCCAGGGCAGGGGGAGCTCTCTGGAGCATCCTCCTCTGACTACCCGCCTGTGTCGGGTCCAGAGGGCTTCTTCTAGGCTTCGTGAGCCAAAAATGAAAGGGTAGTCGTTTCTCAAAATTACCTGGGAAATGATTAACATGTTTCCTTTGATCCTTTCCGCCTTGTGGGAGGACATTCAAGCAGCAGAGGTGGAGAATGCATTCTACTATTTTCGATATTGCTAAGGTAAACAGTGGGGGGAGTTTGGCTGCTAGAGAGGTTCAACCCTGGCTGTTTGGAGGGTTAGAGGCTGTGTGTGTGTGTGTGTGTGTGTTCTGTAAACATAGAGTTACTGAGAAAAAAAATATGGCCATTTCCTCTTAACTTTTTCTTTCCTTCTTTTTTTTTTTCCTTTTTTAAGGTCTGAATTTACTGCTGCTGCCATTCACAAAGATGCTTTTTATTTTTAACTTCTTGTTTTCCCCACTTCCAACCCCGGCACTGCTCTGCATCCTGACCTTTGGAGCTGCCATCTTCCTGTGGCTAATTAACAGACCTCAGCCAGTCTTGCCGCTTGTGGATCTGAACAACCAGTCGGTGGGAATCGAGGTAACTTAACTAATCAGCCTTTCAGTGTCAGCTTTGATCGAAGAACACACGCTGTCATTCAAGACCTTAGATTAACTGGGTGTAGTGTGGTGGGAAAGTAAGCTTTTTTGGGTTAGCAAAACCCAGAAAATTTACAAGTTTAAACTTCTTGTAATGGCACGTTTTCCTTTGTAATAAAGTTGAAACCGTTGTTAGGTTTTATGATGCCAGTAATCCAGATCTGGGGTTGGCAGACTACAGCCCACAGGCAAAATCCATCTTTTTTTGTATGAGTAGCAAGCCAAGAATGTTTTTTACAGTTTTAAAGGGATATGTAAAAAAAAATTTTTAAAAGAGGGACAGATCATATGTATTCCACAAAGCCTGAAGTATTTACGATCTAGCCCTTTACAGAAAAAGTTTGCTGACCCATATCTAGAATGATAGAGTCAGTACTCTGGGGACAAGAGAACACTGATTGGGTGGTCAGTGTCTGAGAACAGTAAAGAAGTGATTGCATTAAATTCCAGCTTTGAGTTAACACTTACCCTTAAAACTGACAGACCTTGAACTGGGCTTCTCCCCTCAATTTCCCTGACTTTTCGGCAATCACACAGCTCCCTATATCCCTGAGCCAAGGGAAAGCTCCAAGAATGTTCTCCCATCATTTTGCATCTTCAGTCCTTCTCAGAGAAAAAAAAAAGTTACTGTTCCTTTGTAAAGCTAACCCCGCTCTGATCTTTTTACAAATTTCGTTCCTCTGCTCTGGAATCTCACTCCAAGTTACCTCCACCCTCCACCACCTTCCCTTTTATCTGGAAGATGTTCATCAGCATCTTCACGTCCTGTGGACCCTGCTGCTTCAGGCCACCTCTCCTTCAGTCGTCCCTTTCACACCCAGTCTTTCAGAGTGGTCTGCTTGTTGATTTCCCCTTCTGACTTCCGACCCGCTGAGGTCTGACCTTTACGCCTACCGTCTCCCTGAACTTCTCTGAGTCACTCATAATCTCACTTCTAAATTTAAGGATTTCCCCTTCAGCCTTCCTCTCAATGGATTTGACACACCATCTTCCTTGAAACTTCTCCTTTTGCCTTTAATATCCATCAATGAGATTTCTTCCTAATTCCAAGACAGTCTGTCTTCGTCACTTAGGTCCTTTCCTCTCCTCATCCTACGGTTTCAATCTCACCATCTCTTGATTCCTCTAACGTACGGATTGACAGACATGTTCTGTAAAGGCCAGACAGTGAAGAGTTTAAGCTTTGCAGACCACGTGGGTTCTGTTGCAACTACTCCACTCTGCTGTCACAGTGGGAAAGCACCAGAAACTATGTAAATGAATGCATATGGCTGTGTTCCCTTACAGCTTTTTTTTTAAATGAAAGTAAGTGACAAGCCATATATGGCCCCAGATTATGGTCTGCCAATCCCTGCTTTCATAGTCCCACAGCTGAGAAGGCGCCCCCTCTCCCATGACGTGAAAGTGCACCTAAAAGGCGCTGAGTCCCAAATCTGACTTTCTAGTCCTCACCTCTCCCCGAGTTCCGGTTCATCTCAGCGACACTCAAGTACCTCAGGCTCAACACACCTCTTCATTGTGCATCTTCTCCCTTACACGCATGCACACACACACACACCCTTCCATGTTTCCCCTCCTGCTCTATCTCAGGTAAATGCCTCTCTCCTTACCCAGTTGCCTAAAGTTGAGTCAAATCATCTTTCATTCTTCCTGCTTCCTTGGTCTGTGTAAACAGGCAGCAAGACCCCGTCTTCCTTTCCTACAAAAAAGAATTTTATTTTTGACACCTTGACTTGTAATGCAACAGCTCATGGAAATCCTGTCTGATGCTGTAGATGAGATCACATCTCTTGTTACAGCCTCGTGTGTGACCTTGTACTTTTATAGCCCTTATCTCAGTAGTAATGTACATTTTTGAATGCTTGTTTAATTGATGCCTCTTCCCTCTAAACTAACTCTCATGAGGGTGGGACCGTGCCTGCAGCTCCTCTGGTTGCCCCAGGATCTGCGTCAGAGCCTGGTCCTGTAGTTCCAGCTGACATTTCTAGACGTATCCTCGGCGACTCCCTCTTTCTCAGATACCCTGTTCTTAAACTGCCCACCAGACTCTGCAATGTGTTTTCTTGCTTCTGTGCCTTGTATTTTTTTTTAAATGAAGTGCAGTTGATTTACAGTACTGCATTAGTTTCTGGTGTACAGCATAGTGATCCACTTCTTTTATGTAGTCCATTCTGGGCTATTATAAGATATTGGGTATAATTCTCTGTGCTGGACAGTAAATCCTTGTTGCTTTCTCTGTGCCTTAATTCAGGCTGTCCCTTCGCTGTGAATTGTTTTCTTTTCCCTCCTCTCTACCAGACTGCTTCCTTTTTTGATAAGTGCTTACTTGTCTTCAAAGTCTCTATTGAGATATTATTTCTTCCCTATGGCCTTTCTACTTGATACAGAATTGATTGCTCCGTTCAGCTCCCCAAACACTTTTTTTTATTGCAGCATTTTGTCACTGTATTATATTTGCATGTTTTTCCCTTCTTTCCCCACCCCAGCTCCAAAATCTCTCATCTACAAGGTGCTCATGGATAGGGATTTTGTCTTAACTCACTTGGCATCTAGAGTTTTGCACAGTGCCTGGAACATAGTATGCATGTGATAGATGTTGAAAATTGATGTGATTTTTAAAAAAGGATTTAGTTATAATATTATCTCTCCTCTGTATGTGTATGGGGTTGTGGGGGAAGCTAGGGAATTGGGAGGAGATTGCCAGAAATGTAACTGGTAATCTCTGGGTTTCTCTGATGTGAAGATTCTACAAATTTGAGATTTTAAAGAACTGATTGAATACTAAAGAGGTCATCCCTGTGACCTCAATGGTCATCACCATTTCTGGTCGCTGCAATTCAATCCATAAGGATTTAGAAAGGGTGGGGGAAGACTCAGGCTTGCCTAAACTTGATCTTGTGTCATAGGGAGGAGCACGGAGAGGTCCTTGCCAGAAAAACAACGACCTAATACGTTACTACTACTCGGATGCCAAGACAATGTATGAACTTTTCCAGAGAGGACTTGCTGTGTCTGGTAAGCCTGGCAGTCTGAGCTTGCCTGTAAGCCCAGGGTGGGGTCTTGTTCCATACCTCCCCTTCCCTGTCTCACTTCTAAAACCCCAGCTGTGTGAATGTGGTGGTCGGAGAAGAATCACAACAGACAGAGCAGAGGGGACGAGAGCCCAGTATCAGGATGAGTGCTGGAATCTGGGTAGACGTGCCTTTGAAGCGCAGTCCTTCTCTTTCCAGCTGTGTGACTTTGTACAAACCACTTTGCCTCCCTGAATCTTTCCTCACACTTAACACAAGGAGAACTTCTCGGCCAAGCTGTTGTTAAAGAGTCAACAGTAGGAAAATACTGTGATTAATTCATTAATACATTGTATTTGTTTAGGAGCATGCTTTACATAAACGCAGTTTCCTGCCTTACAGAATCTGAGCCAGAATTAGCATTTGGGCCTCCTGGCTTCTCACTTGCCCTTGCCCCCAGCCCCACACTACTAGCCCTGCCACTGCTCTTAGCATCATAGATGGCAATTATCTTTCAGTCTTTCTTAGAAACTTCACCACATGACCTTCGGTATGCTCACCTGGAACATAGCAAGCCTCGGTACTTTTATCTTGTAGCACTGAACACAATGTTAGGTACACTATTTTTGTTTTAAAATCGATGGACTTAGCTCTCCTATAACTATTTTTTTGTGATGGAGGTACTGGGGATTGAACCCAGGACCTCATGCATGCTAAGCACACACTCTACCACTGAGCTATACCCCTCCCCCCATAACTTTTATCTTTTGGGTGACACCCTGTCCAGGCAGAGGTTTACCTATGTGACTTCTTGTCCCTCCCTCCCCTTCTGCCTTTTAACTGCGACCATGGCAATGTTTAATCGCCAGCTCCTGTCGAGCACTAACCAGGCTATCATACCACACATATATCGTCTACTTAATCTTCCCTACCCCTTAGGGATTAGTTGTTATCACCCCCATTTTTAAAAGTGAGGAAACAGAGACAGGTTCAGGAACATTCCAGAAGGTAACAGAACTAGAAAATGTCGAAGCTGACACTGAAATCTAAGTCCGTCTGTCCGAGTGGATTGTTCTGTTTGAGGTCAGCTCTTAAGTGTTTTATAAAAGTAGTTGCTCCCCAGGCAACAAAAGGTTTGTTTTAAAGAAAGCTGTCTGAAGTTTCCAGGGAGGACCGCGCTCAGGATTTCTGGTTCCAGGTCAGCACTTACTTAGACTTCCAGGCAAATAACAAACCACAACCAAACCAATCATTAGTTTCCTTACTTATTTGGCAACTTAAGGTAGTACACAGCTAAGGTGCTAGATTTTTATTTGGGATTTCCCACTTTTTGAACTTTTCTTCTTTCAGTGTGTGTTGTTATTATAACTAGAAACAAGTCATTTAGCATGTGATATGCAGTACACAGGACACTACTTCATTTAGAAATTGGCTTTTCAGTACTAAACTAAAACTGCACAGATAAAAGTAAAATGGCTTCTCGGGTAAGTAGGCATGAGAAATCCAGCCTGGCTATTTCCGTAGAAGAATGACCCCTCTGTTTACAACTAGGATTGACTACCTCAGCCCTAAACTATAGCTTGAACCCCTACCCACTAAATGGTCTATGTTGAGAATCACCTGTGGATAATGTTTAATCATAGATCCTTGTTTCACTGAGTCAGAATTCTGGATAGTTTGACCTCAGAACATGGAGTTTTAGCAAAGCTTTCCGGGGGTTCTGCATGCCAGAGTTTCAGCCCAGCTTACGGCCCCAGTTTTGCAAGCAGTTGTTCATGGGTGGGCGCTTTGTGGGCGGCCACGTCTTAATACAGAAGGAGATCTAAGTTGAGTAAGTTTATCAAAGGCTAGCCTGTTGCCTGGTCAGGACTTCAGCTAATCAGACGGAAGCTGATTAGGGCACAGAGTTTAATGAGACTCCAGTGGTTCACCTTTGGGCCAGTTATTTGACTCTTCCTTGGCCATGGTCCTCTGCTAGTATGTACATCAACAGGGAAGTGATAAGGGCATGTGGTATAGGGTTTTTGCCACCTTCATCAGCTCTGCCATTTACTAAATCTGGGGTCATCACAGCCTTTCATGATTCTCAGTACCATGATGCTAACTCATTGGGTCTTCCCAGTAACTACTGTCAATGTGCCTAGCACAGAGTAAGCCTTCCATAAATGGTCACCATCATCGGTGATTAATGTCACTGCGAACAATCCCATTGGTAGAGCACCAGCAGCATGCGCTCTGGGCTGGAGCAGTGGCTGGGGTCACTGACCACAGAGCTTGCCTGGCTTCAGGGAACGTCTCAGCCTGAGACTTGACTTCTTGAGCTTTCATGGAGCTATTTCAGCAGAAAGAAAAAGTACTAACGTTTCCTGTGGACAGCCTCCTCATTCTTTTTTTTTTTTTTTTTTGAAAAACATCCCTTTAATCAGAATGGCTAGCTCTTTCCTGCTTTCTTTCCTTTTTCCTCTGTCACTTAGTCTGGAAGTTCACTTATTTGCCTCTGGATTCCTAGTAACCCTCTCATGGAATGCTTCCTTTCGGCCAGACCTGAATTCCTCTCGGCAATTTGGCTAGATCCTCTGTGTAAAATTTCCTTCCCTTTGGCTTTTCTATTTATAGCTCAGCAGCCTCATTCTGGCTTTGATGTGGGGGCTTCGCAGTCAGTTAAGGTTGTTTCTTATCTTAATACCATAACTTCCGTGGCTTCTGTGGGTGAGATTACTTCTCACTCTGGCACGTGGATATTCCCAGACTCATTTTGATTCTAAATAAGGCTGAGTAGCTTAGATGTTCAGAAGTTTAATTCTACGGTCAACTGTAAGACACCACTGTGAAAGTATTGAAGGCAAATGTACGTGTGTGTACCCGTGTGCACCTGTGCTGTGTGCTCGTGTGTGTGTGTTCTTGTAGGTCTTTGAGTCTCAGTGTCTCAGAAGACACTTTCATAGGAACGGGCAAAGTACGTTACCGGATGATTCACGGGAGTAAATAAAACTGAACACACAAGGGGAAAGGTCCCACTTTAATAGCTGATAGACTAAAGCAGTAGCTTTTAAAACAGAAGACATGTTTAAAAAGGGACTGCTTTAGTGCCTAGGACCTGATAGATTGCTACTGGGAGAAAAGCCAATTTGTCACAACTGCCCCACCAAGCAGTGTGGCGCTAGGTATCAAAAACCTGACCTGTTCTGACCAACCAGCCCCTGCCGCCCTCCCCAACCCAGTCATTTCATTCTAGATGAAATAAATATTCTATTCTAAGGAAATGTTCTAAGTTTGAAATGGTCAACCTGAAAGTATGTGTCATAGCATTATTTAAGATGTCAATCTTGGAAGCAATCTTAAATGCCAACGATGAGATAAATTCAGCTACAGTCAAGCCCTTCATTGATTGGCTATAAGGAGGCCATTAAAATCTCCGCAGAGAAGAAATAATAACAAGGGAGTGTTTATATCAAACAGGGGATGGAAGCTGGAGACCAAAATATATCTGTGAAATGAACATAATCCTGCAAAGCTATGCAAAAGGAGTGTGAAAAGAAATATCAGTGCTAATAATGGTATTTATGTGATGAGATTATTGATGACTTGTGTTTTGATTTTTTTCTTAAATTTTTCTGAGCGTATGTGTCTTTTATTGTAGGGAAGTTTGATCCAAGATTATCCAGTACAGGCTGTTTGTGTTCACTGTGGACTTTTGCTTGTTCATATCATGTGGGCTAGTCCACATGTGTGCGTTTCTCCAAAGGCTTGTTACCGTGGAGGTGACACATTCCACCATGGAACCACCCCTGTTTTGTAGAATTTCCTAAATGTTTCAAGTGCAGTTTACAAGGCTCTGCCTTTGAGAACTGAGTACTTACTGTCTTTGAATTTCCTTGGCACATGAGAGAAGCTCACATTCTCACTGGATTTATCCTTTGTGTCTTGTCAACCGTCTCTTACCTTCTCTAGTCCAAAAACATTGTGACTGGAGCTGATTTTCTTTTAATGTTATGTTTCTAGACAATGGGCCTTGCTTGGGATATAGAAAACCAAACCAGCCCTACAGATGGCTGTCCTACAAACAGGTAAGTCAGACCCGTGATTTTGGAGAGAGTCTTTTGTTAACGTGGTATCCTGAGCTAATTGGGTCTGTTTGGGGGTCTTGACTGCTTCTTTTTTTCTCTCTCTTCCTCTCTCTTGTGTAGGTGTCTGATCGAGCAGAGTACCTGGGCTCCTGTCTCTTGCATAAAGGATACAAGCCATCTCCAGACCAGTTTATTGGCATCTTTGCTCAGAATAGGCCAGAGGTAACCATACTGAAATTAACTCAAGGAAATGAGCCAGGGCTAAGTCTAAAGATCTGATGCCCTACCCCAAATCCAGCTCTCTGGTGCTTGCTGATGACTTATCAAAGCTATTTAAAGACCTTAGAGTCTTTAAATATTGCTCCTTGAGAGAGTTACGGCTCAGGACCTCTTTAATGCCTGGTTGAATGTCTAGTGCTACGTGCTAGGTGACTGGACTTCTCTTACGTGTCTCCCGTTGTGTGTCATTTAAGCCGGCCTATCGTATGAGGAAAGTAAGGAACCTATGAGGGACTGGTGAGTGAGACCTTGAGGATGATGTGGAAAGGGATATATTTGTATTAGAGTTAAAACTTATTGGGGGGAGCCGTATAGCTCAGTGGTAGAGTGTGTGCTTAGCATGCGAGAGGTCCTGGGTTTAATCCCCAGTACCTCCATTAAAAAAATAAATAAACCTAACTACTCCCCCACAAAAAATAAAGGCACAGTTATTTAAGTTTCACAACATTGTAAACTGACTATACTTCAATGAAAGCAGAGAAAAAAAGGAAGGCAATGTAACTCTTTTTAACTTAAAAAAAAAAAAAGAATTGAAACTTGCATGTTGTACCTGAACTAGTAACCAAGGCCTCCGTTGCTCCTGAGACCAGCCATAGCCATCTTCCCCAGTGAATTGAAAGCAGATTTTAGACACTAAGGTTCTTGGAATTAAGTTTATCATCTCCAAGTTCAAGTTAAGTCATTAGGCCCAGAATCCTCAGAGAATGTCTTTGTACGCTTCAGGATAGTGGAGTGACATATGTTCACTCGAGCCAGTTGCTTCACTGAAAATCTGAGGGGGCACTGGCTGCACTTTTCGGTGAATCTGCGTACTCCCTCTTTGTTACACCCACCCTCAGTAAGAAGAGATTTCCTTGACTCTAGTTCAGGAACTCAACACCAAACCTAGTGTATTATTAATACCACAGACTGGTGGCTTAAACAAAAGTGTTTTCTCACAATTTTGGAGGCTGGAAGTTCAAGGCCAAGGTGTCAACAGGTTTGGTTTCTCCTGAGGCCTCTCTTCTTGGCTTGCAGACAGCCACCTTCTTGCTGTGTCCTCACAAGACCTTTTGTCTGTCATCCCCAGAGTCTCTTCCTCTTCTTATAGGGACAACACTTATATCAGGGCCCTGCCCTTCTGACTTACAATTAGTCAAACACCCTTATGGTAATTAACCTTAATGTCGCCTTAAAGGCACTGTCTACAAAAACAATCACATTGGGGTAGGGCTTCAACATGAATTGTGGGGGGAGGGGAGAATGCAGTTCAAAACCCCTAGACTGACATTTAAGATCCACCGGTAGCAGATCCTGACCCACCTTTCCAGTTCTTTTCCTGTCACTCTTCATGCTTGCTGATGTGGACATAGTGATGTCATGCAGTCCTACCTTGTTCATTCACTTCTTCCTTGAATGCCTTCTCTGTCTCCATCTCCATAACGAAATCCTACCAGTCCTTCAAAGCCCTGCCCAATTTCCATCACTTTTCCCAAAGTGGTCCCAGAGAGCCTTACCCCCCACCCCGAAAGTGACCCTGCCTCCTTCAGCCTCCCTGCCGTTCTCCATAACTCTTACTGATACCACTCATCACCCTCTGCCTCTGTTTTATAGTTGTCTCTGCCTATCTTATCTCCTTTATTTAATTATATTTTATAGTATCAGCAGTGGCAGTCCCTTGGGCACTACAGTGATTTTTTTTTTTAAACACACAGCACAAAATAAGCCTTTGTTGACTAAATGATGGGATTAATACTTTTCCTCTTCAGAGTTTGCTCTAGTCCTTACTTGAACTTCTCTCCATACAGTGGGTCATCTCCGAGTTCGCTTGTTACACGTACTCCATGGTGGTTGTCCCCTTGTATGACACCTTGGGAGCAGAAGCCGTCATACACATTGTCAACAAGGGTAAAACTTTGCTCTTACATTTTAACTTGATTCTTGCTCGATGCTGAGTAATTCCTCAAGATCTGCTTTTGTTAGCAGACTTAGAATGCTGTCACCAGAAAAACGCTCAAGTCTTTCTTGTCCCGTGGTACCTAGGATATAATGTAGAGGGAAGTTACAAAAAACCCACGAGGCAGGGAGAGACTCAGATTGAGGTTTCAATGAAATGCTTCAAGGTGGTGTAGCATGACAATACAGTTTAAAGATAAGACTATTTTCACTGGCCATATTGGATGAAAGGCCATAGAGTTAGTGAATAAATCACTTAATTGACTATGTCACTGGGAAACTGCTGGCTTAATTTCCTGTTCTTACAACTCTAAGTCAATACAGTTAACCAGCAGGTACCAAAGTCCATTGCGAGTCTGTAGGGAAAATTACCATTGTAAGAGAAAACAGTTCAGGCTCGATGGGCAAGTAACACACATACCAGATGTTACTTTCTGTCACAGAACTGATAGCTTCAGTGAGTAGACCCATTTGAACTATAGACATAATCAGAAGTTTTCTGTTTATGTAACTAAGTATCAAAGCAAATGCTTACGTTAAAAATCCTAAAAATCATAAAATGCTTATCTGCTAAAATCCCCCTTGCCCCTCCTTTCCCTTCTTATCCCCACTCACCCCGCCCCAAAATAAAACACATTGACAGGACCACATCTAAGTGATTTATACACGTTGTCTGTATTTCTAAGCAGGAGGAATTTTGTGGCTCTGCTAGAAACTATAAACTGTTGGCAGCTTGCAAGAAAACTATGTATTTCTGTTTCAATTAAGCTTATTTATTATCAATGGAATGTCTCAGATTTTATACATTTTAAATCTGATTTGCAGACATAATCTTCTTTAGGGACCCAGTAGCTTTGAAACTTTCAAAAACCTCTTCCTCCTTGCAAGACCTTCAGGTACATGGCAGAGCAGGAGGGTGACCTCTGCTCTGCTTCTGTTTTCAGCTGATATCGCCACGGTGATCTGTGATACGCCCCAGAAGGCATCAGTTCTGATTGAGAACGTGGAGAAGGGCCTCACCCCAGGCCTGAAACTGATCATCCTCATGGATCCCTTTGAGGACGACCTGAAGCAGAGAGGGGAGAAGTGTGGAGTTGAGATCTTATCCCTGTTTGATGCCGAGGTAAGGATCTGAAACTCAGCTTAGAGTTCAAGGTCTGGTGTGACGCCACAGGCAACTTGCAGGACTTCTACACAAGGGAGCAGACTGCTGTTCTCCAGAGGTGGCCCTAGAGGAGTAAATTGGACTCATGCTGTGATGCTTTGAGAATAATTTCCCCCAGACAACTCAGAAACCATGTTAGTGGGTGAGAAAGACCGATGGCCAGCATCCAAGTTGAGAATTTATAAATACAGAGGTCAGTGGTGGTCAAGGATGTGGTCCTGGAGCCAGGCTTTCTAGGTTCATGTTCCAGCTCCACATCCCTTAGTGAGATGGCCTTGGGCAAATTACATCTCCCTTTCCCTCTTTGTAAAATGAGGGTAAAACTGTCCCTACTTCACAGAGGACTTGTAAAGAGTTAAACGAGAGAGCATCTATAGTCCTCAGGACAGTGACTGGTAGGTAGTAAGTCTTGAAATGTCAAAGATTCATAATATTCAAAAAGATTTAGCAATGGCCCCAAATGACTGAACCCTGGGAGTCTGGTGGGAAGTTTGGACATTGGGGACCTGCCCTCTTGAGTTGGTATTCTAAGGAAAATTTATGCTCTTCACTGAGGTTTCCATGGTGCCTGAATGTTGGCTTCTGGGCCTGATCCAGGTTGGAAATGGGGTTGTATTCCTACAGAAGTGTTCTCATGGAAAGGGGAAAGGAGGGCTGCATTTGTCCCAAGTCTGTCCATCTCAACTAATGCCTTTCTTTCATGGTTTTCTGTTCATGTAGAATCTAGGCAAAGAGAACTTCAGAAAACCGGTGGTAAGTTTTCTTCTGCTCAAATTTGAGTCTTGCCATATTCAACTTTCAAAGCTCACGGTAGACTAAGCCCTTGTGCTTCTGTCTCCAGCCTCCTGCCCCAGAGGACCTGAGCATCATCTGCTTCACCAGTGGGACCACAGGTCAGTGCCCAGGAAGCTGTCCCAGGGGCCCCTGGTCAGCCAAAAACGTGGCTTGAATCACTGACCCCTTCCTGGTGGGCTGGTAAATAGACCTTACCATGAGCCCTGTCCTCGGGGACTTACAACCCAAGACTTTTGAGTATGGTTGCCCGCACAGAGAGACCTAACCACAAGCAAATGAACTTCACTGAACACACTGGGAGGTGTTTACATGCTATGGATTTCGGGGGTCTTAAAGATGGCATCACCAAGTCAACTTTTTTCCCCCAACCCACCATTCTCTCACTTTGACACCACTGGAACGGTTTCACCCAGTCAAGGTAACCCAGTGATACTCTCCACAGACGCTGGGTGCCCTGCCCCACCCTGCCCCGCCCCGCTCCCTATCTATTAGATCTCTTAATAAATTGTAATGTGACCCTGGATGACCTGTAGTTATTTCCATTCCACTGTGCCCAGTTTATAAGGTGATAGCTAGGTCATATTTTTAGGTCTGAAGTCTTAGACATAGAAAAAAAAAGCACAAGGTGGGTTACTTAGATCTTTCTTTTGCACTGTGTTGCTATCTGAGATTGTGGCTGTGCACTGGGTGGTAGTAGAGGGCTGATGATGCTCTCAGCAGTAGAATCTCTGGGGGCATGAATCATTCATAAGCAGAGTCATACATCATTCATAAAAAGACAAAAACGACAGGAGAAGCTCTTGGTTCCCTGGAACAGAACCAGTTGAATGTAGCCTCTCACTTCAATGACAAAGACAACCTGTTAACTATATAACGGATCTTTCCACCTTTTGTTTCCTACAGGTGA
The DNA here is from genome assembly GCF_009834535.1 of Camelus ferus. Lineage (NCBI taxonomy): Eukaryota > Metazoa > Chordata > Mammalia > Artiodactyla > Camelidae > Camelus > Camelus ferus. Next base: position 16,528,635 of record NC_045706.1, on the reverse strand, counting down.
CCCCAAAGGAGCCATGATAACCCATGAAAATGTTGTTTCAAATGTTGCTGCTTTTCTCAGATTTATGGAGGTCAGTGATCAACTGAAAAAGACACCCTCGTTAAAATGTGAATCCGTCATAAGATTTTGATCTTCAGGTTAGAGGAGGCAGAGAGGGAAAATGACAGGTTTAAAGCCTGAGGGTTGACAAAGACTGGTGCATCTTTGTCTGGAGGACTGTGCATTTCCAAGTTTTACTCTTAAGAATCACTGCCGGTCTCTCCACCCAGTGCAGTTAGGGCATCTCTTAGATTTGCGCAGTGCACACTTGTGCAACTGTATGTGGCGGTCCTAGAAAGAAGTAGTGCTTAAATCTTCTTTGGAAAAGAAAGTTGGCATTAATCGAATGTTGTCTTCCTCCCATTCCCTGATCTCTAGTATTCTTTCAAGCCCACCCCTGAGGATGTGGCCATATCCTACCTCCCCTTGGCTCATATGTTTGAGAGGGTTGTACAGGTAAGGATTCTTTATTCCCAGCAGGTATGTGAAAAGAGGGTCCTGACTTGCCCATCCCATGTTCACTGCAAAAGGCAGCTTTACAGGATTTACAGTCCTTTCTCTCACGTGAAGGGCATGGGCAGGGAGCTGGTCCAGCTGAGTCCTCATCCTGGCATCACCCCTGAGCTGCCGCAGGGCCTTCCTGTGTGGGGTCTGTGTGTCCGATAGGGGTGAGCACTTGCTCCTGCCTCCACACAGGGTGCCTGTGAGTCCAGGGAGGTCCTAGCCCGGAGCTTACGATCTACCCTTAATTCTGAGCTGGGATTTTAGGCACTGTTTCTTCTTTTTCCTTTGGTTTAGGTTAGAATTTTTTGAAAAGCTCTAGGGTTGGAGAAGAGGAAGTTCCCCACAGAGGGGCAGAGAAGGAGCATTTGATCTGGGTGAGGTGTGTGGAGTGTGGAAGGTGGAGCTCCCCGGGATTGTTTGCTCCCGGGGAGAGAGCTGGCCTTCTGTGAGTGGGCAGCAGGCTTTTCAGGCTATTATGAGGCTGATTTGAGAACAGAAGGTAAAAGCATGGGTAAAAGTGTGGATGGAAAAACCCTTTCTCTGCTCCCCACTTGCATGCTTTTCAACCAGCCTGTCTGTTGTTGCATGAAGTGCCAAAATGGAAGATTCAGTTCCTTGGGCTAACGTGTTGATATCTGATTAATAAAATATCAAATCTAAGAAGTCTATTTTTTAAATTGAAATACAGTCAGTTTACAATGTTGTGTCAGTTTCTGGTACACAGCACAATGTGTCAGTCATACATATACATACATATATTCCTTTTCATATTCTTTTTCATTATAGGTTACTACAAGATACTAAATATAGTTTCCTGTGCTATGCAGAAGAAACTTGTTGTTTATCTATTTTATACATAGTAGTTAATATCTGCAAATCCCAAACTCCCACTTTATCCCTCCCTACCCTCTTTCCCTTCTGGTAACCATAAGTTTTTTTCCTAGGTCTGTGAGTCTGTTTCTATTTTGTAAATAAGTTCATTTGTGTCCGTTTTTAAGATTGCACATATAAGTGATATCATGTGGTATTTTTCTTTCTTTTTTTGGCTTACTTCACTTAGAATGACAATCTCCAGGTCCATTCATGTTGCTACAAATGGCATTTTTAAATTCTTATTTATGGCTGAGTAGTATTCTGTTGTATAAATATACCACAACTTCTTTATCCGGTCATCTGTCGATGGACATTTAGGTTGTTTCCATGTCTTGGCTATTGTAAATAGTGCTTCTATGTAAGAGTCTATTTTTTCACATTTTACCATTTCTGAAATTGAGATGGTCTTACTTGTAGGTGTGTTCTAGTTTAATTGGCAGTGTTTTTTCTAAGTGCTATGTAACAAATGGTCTCTTACAAAGGATGATGCCTTGGTCACTCACCCAGAGCTGTGGGTGGAGTAAAGGTGCACCTGCAGCCTTACAGTCTGTCTTACCTGTCCCGATACCTCGGCAGAAGTGAGTTTCCACCCCGTCTATTGGGTAGGGTCTCAGAGTTCTGGGCACCTGAAATGTTAGGGGTAGGGGGCTCTGTACATAGAAAAGTGCCCATGGATGTTGAATTAGTTCCTCAGTTCTGTCCAAAACAGACCCCACCTGAAGTGGTCCTTGGGCTCTGAGCACTGTTCTTTGGTTTTGCTTGTAGGCTGTTGTGTTCTCTTCTGGAGCCAAAGTTGGATTCTTCCAAGGAGATATTAGGTTGCTGCCTGATGACATGAAGACTCTGAGGCCCACGTTGTTTCCCGCGGTGCCGCGACTCCTTAACAGGGTCTACGACAAGGTACTAGCCTTGCTTCTGCTGGGCCGGCCCCGAGATGAAGGAATTGCCTGTGGCTTAGGCCTGACTGAGGCTCTCAGGGACTCTGTTGCTAAAAAACGTGCTCTGTTTCCACCCCCAACCCGCTACGAGCATCTGGTTACAGCCGTATACACAATTGCAGCCGTGAAAACCATAACCAATGAACCCCTCTTTCCCCTGGATGAGATTACCTAGAACTGATCTGGAGAAAGGGCTCAGTTCAGAGACCTGGGGACCCCCTCAAAATTCAGCTGACTTGCTGGGAAGTTGTTACTCTGATCTCATTACACCTACTGGTTAGTGTGCTTCTTGCTGAGGGGCCAGGCCCAACAGTAAACATGTCATGTGCATTCCGTCATTTATTCCCTGTAAAAGCACAGGAAGTCATGCCTACGCTGATTATCTATAACTGGCAGATGAGGAGACTGAACCTTGGAGGTTAAATAACTTGGCCAGAGTCACATCTATTAAGGGGTCAGGCCAGAATCCCACTGCCATGGAATGGTTGTAGCTGTTACTAAAGAGATCACTCTTTTCCTTGGGGTTGGTGGTTTTTCTAATTCAGTCATTTTTCTTGCCTGCATTAGCTGAGATTCTTCCATAAAGGCATGACAGATACTTGATTTTTTCGCCTTTATTTATCAATCTTGAAAACAATAAATGGGTGCCCTAGCGATCTTCAAAAATAGTCAAGGAGATGTTTTCTTTGTAATATTAGATAGGACATGCACACACACACATGATACATGGTATTCAATGAGCCGTTCAATCAGTACCCCTATGTGACTCTGTAGATAGATGCTACCTTTTTTTTTTTTTTTAACGGAGGTCCTGGAGACTGAACCCAGGACCTCGTGCATGCTAGGCCTGCGCTCTGCCACTGAGCTCTTTCCCTTCCCTCTCCCAATGCTGACTATTTTTTGAGGACATGCTTCTCTCAGTTGTCAAAGATGTTTGCTAAGGACAAGGAATCTGGAGGAGCTGGAGCTCTGCGTGTATGTATTAAGTTGACTGCTTTCTAAGTGTGGGCTCGCGATTATTCAGCAAATCAGTCATGAATGAGAGCCACTTCCTTACGAAGCTAGGAGGCACCATCCTATCTACAATAGGTTTCCAGCTAAGAGGAGCTATCTCCCTGCAGGTGCAAAATGAAGCCAGGACACCCTTGAAGAAGTTCTTGTTGAACTTGGCCATTTCCTGTAAACTCAGTGAAGTGAAAAGGGGTATCATCAGACGCGACAGCTTCTGGGACAAGCTCATCTTTTCAAAGATCCAGGTACGTTGGGTGGATCCTGGACAGAGCCGGGTGAGTGTCTGCACTGCCCACTGACTCAGCCTACTTTGCTTTTCCTTTGATGGTCAAGCTTCTCTTTAACTGATAGCCTTTCACATTTTCTGTGTTCATTCACCTTTTGAGATCTCCCTTGGACAACTTTGTCACTGAAGGGAATTGGTCAAAAAGCGGAAAATGGATTTTACTTAGGTTCTAGCACTCTCATTCTCTTAAATGGTTTGTTGAAATTATAGGTAATTTGAAGAAATTGAAAAAGAAAATTGCAGGTCTGGTCCTAGCTATGGATGATGCTAACAGTAATAGCTAAGATTTTAAGTTCTTTTCCACAATGCCAGGCCCTAAATTCTAAGTGCTTTGTAAATTAACAGGTTTAATTCTCATGACAATACCGGGTAGGTAGGCTTTTGTTTTTGCAGTGCAGGAAATTAAAGCCAAAGGAAGAGGTTTCAGCAGGTCTTTTGTTTCTACCAAACAGGAGAGCCTGGGCGGGAAGGTTCGCTTTCTGGTCACCGGAGCCGCGCCCATCTCCTCTCCCGTCTTGACGTTCCTCCGGGCAGCGATGGGATGTCCGGTAAGCCAAGCACCTTTTCTGATGATAGCTTATTTCACTTCTGCACAAATAAAGCTCACTATTTAAATGAAAATGAAAATGCAACTGACAAGTGCGAAAGAGAAAGTCAGCCGAAATCTCAGTCATGAGAAAATATCTCCAGTCACCTATGTGTCTCTGTACAGAAATCTTTTCACAAATGGTGTCAGTGTTCTAACTACTTGCAAAGCAGTGCCCCATCTACACTGCTCCTTGCTGAATAAACTTCTGCATCATTTTGATGGTTTTATAGTAGTTTACTGAGTGTACCTAAATAACTAGCCTCCTTTTGAGGGACACTTGAGCTGTTTACCTTTCTTCCTTTCTTTTCTTTTCTTTTTTCTTTTCTTTTTTCTTCCCTCCCTTCCCTTTTCCTTTTCCTTTCCTTTCCTTTCCTTTTCTTTTTCTTCTCTTTCTTTCTTTCTTCCTCCCTCCCTCCCTTCTTTTCTTCCTCCCTCCCTCCCTTCTTTTCTTCCTCCCTCCCTCCCTTCTTTTCTTCCTCCCTTCCTCCCTTCTTTTCTTTCTTTCTTTCTTTCTTTCTGCTGTTATAATCAGTGAAGTGATAAGGAGACTTGTGTATACTTACACGATTATCAATTTAGGATAACTCCTTGGAAGTGGGGATTATTGGGTCAAAGTATATGGGGTTTTTTAAAACATGTTAATGTAGATTATCATACTTCCCTTCAGAAAGATCTTTTTGAGACATTCCTGCAAATAATGCACCAGACCTGACATCCTCACATTTCTGTGAGGGACAGGCTTTTTTCAGTCATTTGCATCTTAGACAAGCAGATACATGAAAAGTCTTACTGTAGCTCTGCTTCTTTTATCCGCACTGAACATCTCTTCTGTTGCTTATTGGCACTTGTACTTCTTCAATGCGTCACTCTATTGCTTCCTTATAGGAAAATGGGCAGAGGACAGTTTGGTTCCCTTTCACCTTGTTCTCCCGGAATTCCTCGCATAGCAATAAAATCAGTCTTTCTCACGTTAGAAATATTTTTCCTGGTCTCATCTTTTTGCACTGGGTATTGCTATATACAAGTTTCAAATATTTATGCAGTCAACGGATTCATCTTTTCTCTCTCTCTCTGTGTGTGTGTGTGTGTGTGTGTGTGTGTGTGTGTGTATGTGTGTGTGTGTTTTAATTGTTTAGACAGGCCTCCTCACCCTCAAATAGTTCATAAAACTGTTTTTACCCAGATTTTTCTGGTAACCTTATGGCTTTACTTTTTTCCAATTAAGTCTCTGCTCCATCTGGAATTTAATAAAGGGGCTTGAGCTTGGATATTGTCTCATATTTTTTTTCCTCCAAATGGCTAACTAGTTCATTCATTGGGCCAACACGCACAACATGAATGAAATAGATGGTAGATGGTGGTCCTCACTGGGTCCCCTGTGTGTGTAACCACCATCAGAAAGGATTCTGAATTGATGTCGAGGCCAGAGTCCCTCTATTCTTTCCAACTAGCATCCTCTTGGCCATTCTGTTGTTTTGTTTTGTTTCCATATTCTTTTCCACCATAGGTTACTACAAGATATTGAATATAGTTCCCAGTGCTATACAGTAAAAACTTGTTGTTTAGCTATTTTATATATACTAGTTAATATTTGCAAATCTCAAACTCCCAATTTGTTCCTTCCCACCCCCTTTCCCTGTTGTAACCATAAGATTGTTTACTATGTCTGTGAATCTGTTTCTGTTATGTAGATAAGTTCATTAGTGTCTTCTTTCTTTTTTTAGATTCCACGTATAAGCAATATCATATGGCATTTTTCTTTCTCTTCCTGGCTTACTTCACTTAGAATGACAATTTCCAGGTCCATCCATGTTGCTGCAAATGGTGTTAATTCATTCTTTTTTATGGCTGAGTAGTATTCCATTGTATAAATATACCACAGCTTCTTTATCCAGTCATCTGTTGATGGACATTTAGGTTGCTTCCATGTTTTGGCTATTGTGTGTGTATGTATATATGTATGTGTGTGTATATATATATATATATATATATATATATATATATATCAACATTGGGGGTGCATGTATCTTTTTGAATTAGAGTTTTCTCCAGATATATGTTCTTGACCATTTTTAATATGTTCCTTTCCCTCAGCTCCTAAAACCAATAGGTCAGAAGGGTCCTATTGCCACATGCCTCCCAGAAATGCCATGCTCTCCTTTTCCACCAACTCTGCTCATGACATGCCACTGCCTGCAGTACTTGGTCTATTTCTGGACCCTTTTGGTTTTTGAGTGAATCCACAGTTGTAAAGACTTAGCAGCTCAGGCATAAGTCAAGGTACGAAGACACTAAGTGGCCGTCAGCCCTGAGAAAGCCTGCATTCCTCTTGTCTTGCCACAGGGCATGGCCAGCTCCTGCTTTATCTTGAGTCAGTCTCAAAGCCCTTCTTTGGTCTGTGCAGGTGTTTGAAGCTTATGGTCAAACAGAATGCACTGCTGGCTGTACAATTACATCACCTGGGGACTGGACATCAGGTAGGTTCTTTGTCTCCTAGGCAGGAGGTGCGGTGGTTGGGAGAAGGATTCTAACTGAACTAGGACTCAGGAGTTTAGATAACCTCAATGTTCTGGATGAATGTGGCAGATGCCAAACTTCCAAGTTTTGATCCAGGCCTTCCCATCTTGGCTCTCCAGCATGGGTACCAGATGACTTTTCAGTTTGATTCTTTTAGAGTCAATCCATAAATATCTCTGAAATATGCCTGGAATCATCACTGTTTTGTGGTATCCTGGTTGACCCAGTGTGGTGTGTTCTAGGCCACGTCGGTGTCCCCATGGGTTGCAATCATGTGAAGCTGGAAGATGTGGCCGACATGAACTACTTTTCAGTGAACAACGAAGGAGAGGTGGGTAGGCTGTGCGTGGCAGTCCCTTCCAGGCATCACAGTGGGGATATTTGTATCTGGAAAAGCACACAGTTGGAAGCAGGCTTGGGTTTGACTCCTTTTGAGATCTGTAGCAAGGGCCTGAAAGTCTCGGAGCCTAACATTCCTATCCTCCACAGTGGAGAGTAAAATCTGGTGTTCTTAACACTATAGTGGGAACCATCAAGTAATGAAAGGTGAGAGTAGGTGTTCTGTAAAGAACCCGAGCCAGGCAGGGTTAGCAGCCTCTGCTGTTGTCACCACCTGTCCCTTCTTATGTGCAGATCTGCATCAAGGGCGTCAATGTGTTCAAAGGATACCTGAAGGACCCCGAGAAGACGGAGGAGGCCTTGGACAAGAATGGCTGGCTTCACACAGGAGACATCGGTCGCTGGCTCCCGGTGGGTAGTTCTTCAGAACTTCTGAAAGTCCCCTGACAATGGAATAGATCTGCTTAAAGACAAAGAAAAATTAGGTGCCTTTTCCAAAGAAGAAGTGTAGTATTCTGTTTTGTTGTTGTTTTGTTTTTTAACTTTTCCTGAGGCAGGAATTGTGGCTTGATAACTCCATGGGTCTATAACCTTTGCCTTTTATGAGTTTCAAAGGGATATGTTTCTCCCACTTAATAGAGACATATCAGAACAAGGACACAGGATTGTGAAGCTCGGTGTATGCAGAGGCTAGCTTGTGCCTCTCTTGGTGGAAGACACTGGGACATTTGCTTTTTAAAGCATAGCTTGCTGACAGGCAATCAGCAGTAAATAGTCTCTGTCAACCCCGTTTGTTTTCCCAAGAAGAGGGAAAATGACTGCAAGGTAACATGGAGCTGCAGAACGCCTGCGGGAGGTTTTTCAAGCAGTCTCCTCTGAAAAGTTTTTGTCTACTGCGCGCTGGGGAGGCGGGAATGTAACCAGATCTTAAAACTCCCCTCTTGCTCAAATATTCTCAAGATGTAAGTGATAGTCAAGGAATGTTTTACAACAGGACCTCCAAGAACACTGGTCCCAGTGACGTTATTTCGTAGATTTGGGTCTAGTCGTATTTTGCTAACATATCTGTTTCTCTGGAACAAGGGTTTTATCAGCCTACCATGTAGGCAATGGATGGGTCTTCACACTGGAGTTAGAAAGGGCTGAGCCTCACTAATCACTTCCAGGCAACATCTTTTAGGGTGAATTGATGGCTAATTTCTTGAGCCGGCCTTGTTGATGGTTCCAGGGTTAGTGCAATCTGCTGCCCTACTTAGGGTGTGATCATGTGGCTTGCATTTGCCCCTTGTCCCAATCCGACAGTTCAAATCCCTAAAAACCTAAGCTCCTCAGACCAATTAGCCCAGAGAAATGAAGCTGCCAATGACCTCTGGCGGCCGGTCAGAGCCCTCCCCAGCCCTGCTTCTGTCCTCACAAGCGCAGTGACTACTTGCTCCATTAGCAGTGACACAGTGGCGCTCCAGAGCCTGCTCCCAGAGCCAACAGGAAGGAAACACAAACAGAAAAGGGTGCCGAGGAGGGGGAGATCTAATTCAAAAATCTTAATAAAAGACAACACCTTCCCCATTCCTGAGAGTTCTGGAAGTGGAGTAATTGGAAATTAAACTACGGAGCTGCAGAATGTCTCCGTTGGATGAGACAACCATTTACATAATCCCAAGTGGGTCCAGGGGACTTTTCCCAAAGTTGTCCATTGAGTCTTCACAGAGACATGAGGTATAGACAGGTTTGGATGAAAGCTGCCTCCCTCCCCTTCCCCTAAAGCCAAGAAAGAGAAATGAAAGATTGCTCAGAAGTTGATGGAGAGGTCTTGTTGAAAGAGGGGAGCAATTCTGGGCTTCACCTCTCCCCACTGACATCACCCAGCGGGGCTCAGCGACACTCATGCTCTTCTTTCTCTGTCTCTTACAGAATGGGACTCTGAAGATCATTGACCGAAAAAAGAACATCTTCAAGCTGGCCCAAGGAGAGTACATTGCTCCCGAGAAGATAGAAAATATCTACATCAGGAGCAGCCCGGTGTTGCAGATTTTTGTACATGGGGAAAGCTTACGGGTAATGTTTTAGCAACAGCCACCTTCAGGCAGACACGCCGACTTCTGTAACTACAGGAAATCTGTGTAGGTGGGTTTAGAACGAGAAGATCTGAGCTTATAAAACTAAAGAAATGAAGCCACACTCCAAACCTCAAATAAGGCAATATAATGGGAAAAAAGAGTTTGTTTTGAAACTATGATGGTCTCTGTAAAACACGTCAGTAGGATTGTTAGAACAATTCTGTGAAAGGGTAGCCATTCAGTTAAAAAAAAGAGCCCCACGGTGCACTTCATTTCCACCACAATAGGATTTCCTCTGGCACAGGCTGTTTATACTGCTGAGCTTAATTCAGCTTCTTGGGAGTTGGGGAGGGTTCATAGGGACAGGCCGGAGAAGCTTGACGCTTAATGTTGAGTGCCACTTCTTTTTGAACAATCAGATTTGAGTAGAACATCTTTGTAGAGATGTTGAATGGGAAAATGGGATTTGAGTTCTATGTGGGTTTGAAATAATCGTGAGAGAAGAATAGGATGCCAGTAGCACTGAATTTGAGGGCTTGGGAAGTATCAGGTGTTAAAGAAGATGTAACTCCTTTCTTTCCCCACCTGGAGGCAGTGCTGCGTGCATTCACATGACCGTTTTCTTTCCACAGTCAGTCCTAGTGGGAGTGGTGGTTCCTGACCCAGATGTGCTTCCCTCATTTGCAGCCAAACTTGGGGTGAAGGGCTCTTTTGAGGAACTGTGCCAAAGCCAGGTAAGTCTCCCTTAGGAAAGCATATGCACCGCCATGGGCCCGTCGTGGGAGGGGGAGGCCCCACCAGCTCGGGCTTCCCAGAGCCTCCTTTCTGGAGGAACAGACTCTTGCTGAGTGTGGATTGGTGGGTTTTTAATTAGACTGCAGGATACGGTGGGGAGTTTAAAAACCACCACCACCAAAAGCCCCGTTCTTTTTATAGTAACGTGCATTGTGGAAAAAAATAATTGGAAAAGTGGGAATTAAAATATGCCATCCAGAGAAAACCCATTACCACTGAGATTTGTGTTTTCTTCCCGTTAATTTTTTAATTTGAGCCACATGTCGGTTTCACGTGTGCCTGTCCATACCCCTATATCCTGCTTTTATCCTGATGAGCTTTGTAGGCACTTGAATTGGTTTGCGCTCAGCCTTTCCTTTGGGCTCTTTTTCAACAGCCATACCTAATGCCCTGCTTTATATTCTCAGATTGTAAAGGAAGCCATTTTAGAAGACTTGCAGAAAATTGGGAAAGAAGGAGGCCTTAAATCCTTTGAACAGGTGTGTACTACTGGTGTTACCCTGGTCTCTCAAGTCACACTAGGAAGTTTTAAAGTTCGCTTTTATCCAGTGGGGTTTAAAAGTAGTTTCCAGGGAACTGATTTTAGATGTACCGTCAACCCATGAACTACAGATGGCCCTGAACTTTGCCGCCACCTGTACGGTCCCTTTACGCTGCTCACTACTGATTCCCCTTCTCCACTCATTTCTCTCCCAAATTGGAAGTGTGTGGGGCTGGGCACTTACCTCCCACTTCATCAACCCCACGTTTATAAGGGGAACTAGTCATTAAGGTTCTTCACATAGCACTGAGGGCTCTGCAGGACAGTCCAAGTCCCTAATTAACACATACACCTTCTCTTCCAGGTCAAAAGCATCTTTCTTCATCCAGAGCCGTTTTCCATTGAAAATGGGCTCTTGACACCAACCATGAAAGCAAAGCGGGGAGAGCTTTCCAAGTACTTTCGGGCTCAAATCAGCAGTCTGTACGAGAACGTCCAGGAGTAGGGGAAGGTACTTACGGCTGGGCGGGGTATCAGCAGTCTGTGTGAGAACGTCCAGGAGTAGGGGAAGGTACTTACGGCTGGGCGGGGTGTCAGCAGTCTGTGTGAGAACGTCCAGGAGTAGGGGAAGGTACTTACGGCTGGGCGGGGTGTCAGCAGTCTGTACGAGAGAACGTCCAGGAGTAGGGGAGGGTACTTACGGCTGGGCGGGGCTCGGGTAGCCGCCTCGTGGGAGTGTGGGTTAAAAACTGATCTTCCATTCGTTTTTTTGTCTTTTCTCCTGTCTGTTGTTTTACCTACTAAACTACTGACCATAGTTTTAGGGCTTTTAAAAAAGTATTAAGTGAGACTTACCATGTGGAAACTTAGCCTTGAACTAAAGAACTCTTGTCTTTCCATCTTACATGTTGCTGGCATTAGGTTTTAGGGCTACTTTTATCAAGGTACCTTTCGTCAAGGTCCATGTGTAGTCTCTGTCCCTTCCTCATGATCTCCAACCCTTGTAAGTGATAACTAGGTTCAAGGGCCAAAGTGACCCTTTGTGACTTCTTCCTTGTTTTACAGTGAACCTAACTTGTTGGCAGTCTCAACACTCAGGCATTCCAGTGTTCAAATTAAGAGAACTTCAAGTTCTGAAAAGCTGTTCATGTTTTCTAACTATTCCACAAAACCACTAACATTTTTTAAAACATTTTTTTAATGTTTAATCTTTTTTGGGGGGAAGTAATTAGGTTTATTTATTTTTAATGGAGGTACTGGGGATTGAACCCAGGACCTCGTGCATGCTAAGCATGCACTCTACCACTGAGCTATACCCTCCCCCGATAACCACTAAAATTTTAAGTCGAGTTTTAAGCTATCACTAATAGTCATCAAATCTGTGAGAAAGATTTCTTTTGTGTACTTCTGTGTCCACGAAAGTCTGTGCACAGAAGGGAAAAGTTTGATTACACTGAACATTTCCTAAACTCTAGTTTCTCTGAGAGACTTAAAAACTGGGCCTCTGACCTTTTGTCCAAAAACAATGTTCTGGAAGTGTTCTCTACAGTATATCTGGTGACTGGATCTGTTCCCAACAGTTTGCTGCAGAGCTGGAAGCTGAGGGGGAAGGAGTTGAAACTCATGTCAAGTTTTCCGGTAAACGAAGCAGGCACCAAGCAACAACCTCCTGAACTGGGAACAAAGACCTACGGGCAAGCACGAAGCCTGCGTGACAGGCTGACCTTCCGGGAAGGAACTCCTCTTCCCTCCCCTGGACCCCAGTTCCTGCTGTGCCTAACCCCCGTTCAACACGGGTTGCTCCCATTTGTAAGTGTGCAGCGCTTAAAATAAACTATCGCAGGTAACTTAGGATGTGGTGCGCGTTTCTTTGTAGGCCGTGATGAGAACTGGCCTAAGACAGGACCCCTTAGCAGTCATGTGAGCTAGTGGCCCTCAAACTTGGCTAAACACTAGGATTACCTGGGAGCTTAAAAATACACTGATGTCTGGGTGACACTTCAGGGATTCAGATTAACACGGTCTGGGGCACAGCCTGGGCATTGGGATTGTTAAAAGGTCCTCAGGTGGTTCTAGTATGCAACCAAGTTTGGTCACCACCTCGAGGACCAGGACGTCTTAATAGTCTTGAACACTGTTCCTTTCTGTCCTGGAACTGGAATTAAGGAGAATGTTCCTTGATGTTCTTTCTAGACCTTGAGCCCAGAGAAGCTGAAGCAGTGTACATTCTTGGGTGTCTGAAACAAAAGGCAGGCAGGAATGAATTCCCCTCCGTGGTCTCACTCCCGTTGCCTCTTTGGCCTCCTCCCACTGCCCCTCACTCACTCCAGCTGGACCACACCGGCCGCCTTCCTGTGCCTCCAACAGCCTGTTGTTTTGGCTGTTCCCTCTGCCTAAAATACACGTACTCCCGGAGGCATGTGACTTGTCCCCTCATCTGCTTCCAGTGTCACCTCCATCAGACTGTCCCACCTGCTTTCTTAATACATGACTCCATCTGACATATATTTTCATTCACTGTCTGTCTGCCACTCTGGCTCTCACTGGAATGGGGCAGACTTGTGTTTCACTCACTGCTCAGTCCCCAAGTGCCCTTCCCTTATTGTCAACTGTTAGACGCCAGACCCCCAAAGCTCAAGTTCCCTGACTTGGAAAGAATTGCTATTGGGATAGGTGACTTCTGTGAATCTACTCATGTGTTCAGAAGAGCCCGACGTTAAGCATCCAGGCCGCCAGCCTAGAACCTACCACTCATAAGCTTCAGGTTTGGATAGATTCAAGTGTACATGAGCAGTGTGACATCACTAGGTTGTAAGTCCCCTACAGAGCAGCCAAAACGGCGGAGTAGAAAGAGCCCAAACTCACCTCCTTTCATGAGCACACCAGAATCACAACCATTAATGAAAAAAACTGGAAACTATCAGAAAATATCTTCTACAATTAAACACATAAAGAAGGAACCACAATGAGACAGTAGGAGGGTTGGACTCATGATATAATCAGATCCCACACAACCCCGGGTGGGCAACCCACAGACTGGAGAATAATTACATTGCAGAGGTTCTCCCACAGGAGTGAGTTCTGAGCTCCACATCAGACTCCCCAGCCTGGGGGTCCAGCACCAGGAAGATAAGCCCCCAGAGCATTTGGCTTTGAAGGCCAGCGGGGTTTAACTGCAGGATCACAAGACTGGGGAAAATAGAGACGACTCTTAAAGAGGGCCTACAAAATCCTGCACACACTAGGACCCAGGGCGAAAGCAATAATTTGATAGGAGCCTAGCCAGACCTACCTGCTGTTCTTGGAGTCTCCTGGAGAGGCGAGGGGTGGGTACAACTCACCCTGGGGACGTGGTCACTGGTGGTAGACACACAGGGGAACATTCAACTGTGTGAACACTCCTGGCAGCTGCCATACTGGCTCATTAGCACCAACACCTGGCCCCAACCAACAGCCTATAGGATCCAGTGCTGGGATGCCTCAGGCCCAACAACCAAGTGGGTGGAACACAGCCCCACCCATCAGCAGACAGGCTGCCTAAAGACCAAAGAGCCCACAGCCACCTCCAGACATGCCCCTAGACATGGCTCAGCCTGTGAGGGCCAAGACCCAGCTCTACCCACCAGTGGGCAGGCACTGGTCCCCTTCCCCAGGAAGCCTGCATGAGCCTCTGAATGAGCCTCACCCAAGAAGGAACAGACACTGGAAGCAAGAAAACTACAAACCCACAACTTAGGCCAGACCCTACCCTGGAACCAGCCGGGCCCTGGCCCTGCCACCTAACAGGCCAACACAACCTTCGGGACACCCCAGACCCTGTACCCAGTTGTGCAGGGAACCAAACCAGCACTCGCCACCAATGATCTGAAGCAAGCTCTGGGATCCCTGGACTCTGCAGCCAGACTCCAGGAACCAGCTCTGCCTGCCAGTGGTCCAGCATTAACCCCAGGATCTGGCTTCACCTGCCAGTGGGTGGGCAATAGCCCTAGAGTCTTCAGGGCCGTGACTCTGCCCACCAGTGCACCAGACTACCTCTGGGACCCCCTAAAATTCCACAACCTGCCAAATCATGGCCATGCTCCACTAAAGAGCAGCCAGCAGCATCTGCACAAGGCAGGGCCTGGCATCCAACCAGACTAGGGGCCAACCAAGCCTACCAGACCACCCACAGAGCCTGCCACAACAGAAGGACCCATGCAGCACTCTTAGGGGGAACCCCTAGAGCATATAGCTTGGGTGATGAGGGGAATGCATTGCTGGGACACACAGGATGTCTCCCACAGAGCCACCTCTCCAAGGTCAAGAAATGTAACTAACGTACCACATACATAAAAATACAGATAGCAATTTAGACAGAATGAGGTGGTAGAGGAATATGCTCCAGACAAAGGAACAAGATAAAAACACAGAAGAACTAAGTGAGATGGAGACAGGTAATCTACCCGAAAAAGAGTTCAGAGTAATGGTCGTAAAGATGATTAAAGAACTTGGGAGGAGAATGGATGCACAGAGCTAGAAGTCAGAAGTTTTCAACAAAGCATTAGAAAATATAAAGAACAACCAGAGATGAAGAATACAGTAACTGAAATGAAAAATACACTAGAAGGATTCTACAGTAGACTAAGTGATACGGAAGAGCAGATCAGTGAGCTGGAAGAGAGAGTAGTGGAAATCACTGCTGCTGAACAAAAAAGAAAAAAAGAATGAAATTGAGGACAGTTTGAAAGACCTCTGGGGCAACATCAAGTGCACTAATGTATATTTGCATAACAGGGGCCGCAGAGGAGCAGGGAGAGAGGGGGTCAAGAAAATATTTGAAGACATAATAGCTGGGACCTGGAAAAGGAAACAGTCACCCAAGTCCAGGAAGCACATAATCCTATACAGGATTAACCCAGAGGAACACACCAAAACACACTGTAATCAAAATGACAAAAATCAAAGATAAAGAGAGAATACTAAAAGCAGCAGGGAAAAAGCAACAAATAACATACAAGCGAACTCCCATGAGGCCATTAGCTGATTTTTCAGCAGAAACTCTGAAATTTTTATTATAATATTTTATAGGCATTATATTTTAAGTGATGAAAGGGAAAAATCTATAAACAACAATATACTCCATGCAGTAAGGCTCTCATTCAGATTTGACAGAGAAATCAAAATCTTGACATACAAGCAAAAGCTAAAAGACTTTGGCACTACCAATCCAGCTTTACAACAAATGTTACAGTAACTCCTGTAGGCAAAAAAGAAAAAGCCATAACTAGAAACAAGGAAACTGCAAAATGAAAAAGCTCATTGGTAAAGGCAGACATACAGCAAAGGCAGGAAAGCATCCACATGCACACTAGTAGGGAGGTTAACAGACAAAAGTAAAATCACCTGTATCCAAAATAAGCAGTTAAGGAGCACACAGAACAATTAGATGTAAAACATGATATCAGAAACAGTAATTGTGAGGGGAGAAGAGTACAAATGCAGGGTATTTAGAATGGTTTTGAAATTAAGAGATCAGCAACTTAAAACGTTATCACGTATATAGATAAGACTGCTATACAAAAACCTCGTGGTAATTGCAAACATCAGAGCAGAAATGAAGTAGAGACTAAAAACACAATGGAAAAGATCATTGAAGGTAAAAGCCAGACTTATGAAGGAAAAAAAAGGGAGAGGGCCCAAATAAAATTAGAAATGAAAAAGAAGTTACAACCAACACCATAGAAATACAAAGGATCCTAAGAGACTAAAATGAGCAACTACAATAAAATGGACAACCTAGAAGAAAGGGACAAATTCTTACAAAGGTACAATCTCCCAAGGTTGAACCAGGAAGAAATAGAAAATATAAACAGACTTCTAACCAAACATTTAGAGAAGAGTTAACACCTATCCTCCTGAAACTATTCCAAAAAATTGCAGAGGAAGAAACACTTCTGAGCTCACTCTATGAGGCCACCATCACCCTGATACCAAAACCAAAGATATTACAAAAAAAGAAAATTACAGGCCAGTATCACTGATGAATATAGATGCAAAAATCCTCAACAAAATACTGCAAACTGGATCCAACAATACATCAACAGGATCACACACCATGACCAAGTGGGATTTATCCCAGGGATGAAAGGATCTTTCAATATCTGTAAATCAATCAGCGCGATACACCACATTAACAAATTGAAGAGTAAAAACCACATGATCATCTCAATAGAGGCAGAAAAAGCTTTTGATAAAATCCAACATCCGTTTATGATAAAAACTCTCCAGAAAGTGGGCATAGACGGAACATACCTCAACATAATAAAGCCCATTTATGACAAGCCCACAGCTGATGTCATACTCAAAGGTGAAAAGCTGAAAGCATTCCATCTAAGATCAGGAACAAGACAAAGATGCCCACTCTCACCACTTTTATTCTTCACAGTTTTGAAAGTTCTAGCCACAGCAATCAAAGAAAAACACATAAAAGGAATCCAAATTGGAAAGGAAGAAGTAAAACTGTCACTGTTTACAGATGACATGATACTATACATAGAAATCCTAAACATGCCACTAGGAAACTACTAGAGCTCATCAATGAATTCAGTAAAGTTGCAGGATACAAAATTAATATACAGGAATCTGTTGCATTTCTATACAATGACAATGAAAAATCAGAAAGAGAAATTAAGGAAAAAGTCCCATATACAAATGCATCAAAAAGAATAAAATATCTAGGAATAAACCTACTGAAGGAGGCAAGAGCTGTATTCTGAAAACTATAAGACACTGATAAAAGAAATTGAAGACAACACAAACAGATGGAAAGATGTACCACGTTCTTGGATTAAAAGAATCAGTATTGTTAAAATGACCATACTACCCAAGGCAATTCACAGACTCAATGCAATCCCTATCAAGTTACCAAGGCACTTTCCACAGAACTAGAACAGAAAAATTTTATATTTGTATGGAAACACAAAAGATCCCAAATAGCCAAAACAATGTTGAGAAAGAAGAAGGGAGCTGGAGAAATCACACTCCCTGACTTTAGACTATATCACAAAGCTGGAGTAATCAAATCTGTATGGTACTGGCAGAAAAACAGACACATAGATCAATAGAACAGGATACAATACCTAGAAATAAACCCATGCATTTATGGTCAATTAATCTATGACAAAGGAGGCAAGAATATACAATGGATAAAAGACAGCCTCTCCAACAAGTGGTGCTGGGAAAACTGAACAGTTACATGTAAATGAATGAAATTAGAACATTCTCTAACACTATATGCAAAAATAAACTCAAAACAGATTAAAGACTTAAATGTAAGACTGGATACTATAAAACTTCTAGAGGAAAACATAGGCAGAACACTCTGACATAAATCTCAGCAGTATTTTTTGGATCCATCACCTAGAGTAACGGAAACAAAAGCAAAAATAAACAAATGGGACCTAATTAGACATGAAAGCTTTTGCACAGTAAAGGAAACTATGAACAAAATGAAAAGACAAAATGGTAAAAAAGATTTGCAAATGATGCAACTGACAAGGGATTAATTTCCAAAATATACAGATAGTTTATACATCTCAATATCAAAAAAACAAACAACCCAATCAAAAAATGGGCAGAAGACCTAAACAGACATTTCTCCAAAGATATCCAGATGTCCAACAGACACATGAAAAGATGCTCAACATCACTAATTATTAGAGAAATACAAATCAAAATTACATTGAGGTATCATCTCACACCAGTCAGAATGACCATCATCAAAAAAATCTACAAATAATAAATGCAGGAGAGGGTGTGGAGAAGAGAGAACCCTCCTACACTGTTAGTGGGAATGTAATTTGGTGCAGCTACTTTGCAAAACAGTATGGAGTTTCCTTGAAATTAACTAAAAATAGAGTTACCATACGATCCAGCAATCCCACTCCTGGGCATATATTTGGAAAAGATAAAAACTCTAATTTGAAAAGATACATGAACCCCAGTGCCCATAGCAGCACTATTTACAGTAGCTAAGACATGAAAGCAACCTAAATGTCCACTGAGAGATGAATGAATAAAGATGTGGTATGTGTATGTGTGTGTGTGTGTGTGTATACACACAATGTGTATATGTGTGTGTGTACACATATATATACATATACAATGGAATATTACTCAGTCATAAAAAGAGAATGAAATAATGCCATTGCAGCAACATGGACTGAGAAATTACCATATTAAGTGAAGTCAGACAGAGAAAGACAAATATCATATATCACTTATATATGGAATCTAAAAACAATGATACAAATGAACTTATTTACAAAACAGAAATTAAGACATAGGAAACAAACTTATGGTTACCAAAAGAGGAAGTGGGGGAGGGATAAATTAGGAATTTGTGATTAATAGATATATACTACTATATATAAAATACATAAACAACAAGGACCTACTGTAGAGCACAGGGAACTGTATTCAATAACCTATAATGGAAAATAATCTGAAATATTCTTATATATATATGTATGCATATCTATAGAGATATATAACTTAATCACATTGATATACACCTGAAACACCGTAAATCAATCATACTTCAATTAAAGAAAAAGTCTCCTAGAATCCTGTGATCTCAATATGTCATTAATTGGGTATTTATTTGAGGCAAACATGTATGTCTTAAGACTCATGATGAAAGATGCTGATTTTCACAAGGTAGTAGAGCAGTTGCTCCACGAAGTAAGGCAATCCTTTTTAGTCAGCAAAAAGAAAGATGCTTTGAGTAAAAACTATGCTTTATACAGAACATCCACTGATCTTTATTTGATTTGACAAAATCTTCATTATTAAAAGACGGGTAATAAAATCTGAGCTTATACTGGATCTGACAAATTAAGTCCTATAGTATCTAGAATATTACATTAGAAATTTCGACCGAGGGGGAAAGAGGATAAAAGCATCACATGCAGATGCTCCTGGCAAAGGGGGAACTATATCTGCAAGTGAGGTCCATTGTGTGCAGCGCACAAAAGAATCCTAGAGAAAATACAATAGATTTACTTGGGTGAAGTGTTTTTCCTTCTGGGGAGAGGGAGGTGGCAAAGAGGCGTAGGAATTCAAAGGCATGTGCAGAATGGCTTCTCCATTTCAAAATGGTAATAAAAATATTTAGATCATGGCACTAGGGCACCTTTGAGGAAAAGAACACCTTAACCAGAGTAGACTCATTGCATAATTCTTTAGGAATATGTACAGGTTTCAAGTAATGGAGCAGACCTAGAGTGATGTTTCTTGTAACAGTGGCTATCTATTTTTCTTCTCGCCCTCTGGGGCTTGATCGGTTTCCGCATCGCAGGGACACTTTTCCACACAGTTCCTAGGGAACCATCCTCTTATTCTTGAAACACCTGAGGGAGAAAATGAAGTTGATACGAAGGTCAGATATAGCACAATGACAATTACTGAGACCCCTAAGTCCTATTGCTTCCAACTAACACACTTTTAGTTAGACCTTACTTTTTCCCCTCTTACCGTCTTTCATAAGCACAGTTTGAGATTAAAAATAAATAAAATGAAAGAAAATTTAAAAAATATGTAAATATGGTCCTAACAAGCTAGAAACAGATATTTCCCAGATTCCATTATCTGGGAAAGGAGCGCACATGGCTCAGGGAGCTGCTGCGGCCTTGCGGGAACTTCACATACACGTGTGTGCCTGTGAAGGGGTGTGGCACACTGTCACACTTCACCTGCTCCAAGCAACCATCTATCTCCCTGCAGCCTTCGAGAATTTCCTTTTTAGACTTTTTCTAACATGTGCATTTCCATGTCAAGCTTGCCTAACCTGTCCCATGGGTTAATTTATGATTAACCCAGTGTTTTCAAAAGAGCATACTGGGTTAATCTCTACTTTAAAAGGAACAACAATTAAAACTAACGTAAATGAATTTTAAAAAAGGCACAGAAAGTTTCAGTTCATTCATTTTTATGATAACTTAACAGGACAACTCGTTCAATGGGGGCGGGGGCGCACAGCACAACAGCCTTGTCATAGGCCCAGGAGTCTTGGCTCCACCTGCATTTACTGTGGCCTCGGGCAAGCTGCTCAGCCGCACCATATTTCAGTTCCCTTATCAATAAAACATCAGTGACAGCACCTACCTCAGAGGGCTCGTGGGGACTTTAACACAAGTGAAGCATTTCTACAAGTGCCTGTCACAATGGGATCCGATGTCAGCTATCACTACAAAGACCCGGTAAACACAAGTGCTGTGCAGAAATCATACAGGGAGCTTCTTTTTGGTGCTTAATGATGTGCCTTCCTATTTGTTTCCCTAAAGCATGTGACGTGTGATTGTTTATAAAAGTTATTCCTATAAAATTTGCAGTTATTGCTAACAGTCTTGTCCTTGAAACACCCCTTCCACTTCATTACCTTCTATAATGGAATCATCAAGAATTTTATCTCCATACAACCAGTATCTGAAATATTTAAAAGATTAAAATTAATTTTTTTTAAAGGCTAGATATTAATTTCATCAATAAAGAAGAAATTCAGTACTTTTTGTCACTTACCGTAACCCTCTGGTGGCTAAAATGAACTCCCCTTTCTGTAGCCTTATCCGAGGCTCTTCAGTGCAGGGGCTCGTGAAGAAGGTTTTGATTCCTTTACTCAGAGGACAGCAGGCACCACTATAATCTTCTACCACTTTATACCGAACCTGCCATCAGTGAGCAGAAGGACAATTTGACATTAATCCATACCTGAGGTTTTTTTTAAGTTTGAATGTAAATTGCTAAAGGTAGATCCAAAGTATCAGACTAGTCTTTCCCTCCCGGTTCTCTGTCCACCCAGATCCCTCATGGAAGGTAATAACTGATGCTTCTAGTTCTCAGGCTTTTCTTAGCCTTCATTTCAAACACGTGGCTAAAAATGAAATTCTACAAGTAGTGCTGATCAATAGAATTTTCCATAGTGATGGAAGTGTTCTATATTTGTGGTATCCAATGTGGTGGCCCCTAGACACATGTAGCTCCTAAATATTTTTAATGTGGCCAGTGCAACCAGGGAATTGAAATTTTAATTTTGTTTAAATTAATTTAAACTTACATAGCTACATGTAGCTTGTGGCCACTGTATTGTACGGCATTAATTGTAAGGACAGGTTTCATAATAAGGAACTATATTGACGATAATTTCCTTTTGACAGTATAAACTGACTGAATTTCCTCCGAACTGCCAGTCCCCAAACTATTTAAATGAAAACAAAAGTAATGTGCATCATATATCAACAAATGTATTAAGAAATATTATTTAATAAAAGCCAACAGTTGGCTTTTACTCAAAGGCAATTTTAAAAGCTACAGAGCAGAGCCTGACAAAAGAAAAAAAGAAATAAGTATCATTGCAAAAGAATTACTTACACTTCTGACTCTTTTATCTGCTTTTTGCTTCAACTGTTCTATCTGTTTGGAAGATATAAAAAGAAAAAACGAAGTCTCTCATCTCGATGTTGAAAAACAGGCTTTCCTGATTTACTCCATCTGAGTGACATGACAAACGCCCAATTTTCCAACATTTCAAACTGCTGACAGTTTAAAGGCTGCTTCTTCTTTTGTTTTTTTTGTTTTTTTTTGAGCATGGAAAGAAGGCTCTATGACTAATAACAGGCTTGAAGTGGGGCTTTCTTCTCAGCGTTCCCTCTCCAAGGCCTTCCTCTGTGTATGTTCACAGAGCACACCCTGTGGCCCAGGGATCAGAGGGATATGCTCTCTGCCCTCAAGGGGCTTCCAGGTTAGTCCTCAAAGTGAACACGATGCAGAGACTCAATGATTCTTTAGCAACATGGCAGACAGACTGCAAAATTCATTAACAATGAGTCTCGATCAAAAGCCATCATTTCAACTCACTTTTCTTCACTTATTCACATTAAATGGTACTACACTGGATATCGTAGGGGAAATAATCTCTGTCTAGAATCTTGTCAAGTTAAGTTATAAGAATTAAGTGAAAATGAGACCGTATGTGCTACTACACAGTAGCATGTGACTAAGTGCCAAGTCCGGAACAGTCTTGAGCGGGGAGGTTAGACTTTATGGAAGAGGTGGGACTAGAAGTGGTCTGAATAATTTCCAACAGAGGGGAGGTCATATGAGAGAAAAAAAACAGTGTGGGGACAATTAGGCATCAGGAATATATGAGGAATTCGCTGAGTAGACCAGGCTGATTGGAAAGGAGGATTCCTGTTAGGAAATAGGTGAAAGGTAGTTTTCAGCCAGATTTTATATAATTAAGTTAAGGAATCAGGGCTTTATCTCACAGGTATGGGGAGAAAAGGAGAGATTTAAATAAATGGAGAAACATGAGATAAAGCGTGCTTTCGAATTATTAACTTAGATTCATTTTGCCATACTGAAAAAATTCTTATTCCCTATTTTATTGTAAAATAAGTAGAGTTAAGAAGAACCTAAGCAGAAGATAAGGCAAAAAGGAAAGACTATTTGAACAAAAATACTCACTGTTAAGCTGTACTGGTGACAGCCCTCTCTTACTGGCCACTCCAGTCCGTCTCCTTCAGGGACCCCGGACCACGTAAATACCTGTTTAAAGTTCTTCCATCTACTTCCCATATCATACGGAAAAACAAAGACTTCATCCAGCTGATAATATTGAATTCGATCTTTAGCCTGTGGGTAACAAAGATGTAAGATGGCAGATGCCTCTGCCTTCAATGGCTTTGTCACATACCACTGAGAACATTTCTTCCTCAAATCTGTATCATTCCCCAAAACACTTCCTCCTTGTAACGTTAGGGTACACAGAAGAAATGAACACGTTTATCACAATATAGGAAGAACCTGACACACAGTACCAACCTTGTATGAGATCATCCTGAAAATGTCTGATGGGCTTACTCAGTGAATAAGCCTGTTATGACTGAATTTTAAGTATTCAAAAACGCTTACTAAAAGAGTTAGCAACTTTCTTCCATGTATTAAAAATTATCAAAAACTCAAATGTTCTTGTTTGTTGAGCAGAAAAGAATCCAGGTGTAAAGAAGGGATATTGATAAACAGATTTAAGAGAAAGCAAGGGTCTATCCAGGGTGGGAAGAACTGTCTGGTGGGGTACACTAGGATGCCATGTTGTACTTGGGGGGCAGCAACCCTGTGGGAATGGCAGGAAAGATGTAACAGGGGAGTTGTCATTCTATTAAATTATCTTTTTTTTTCTAAAGCCAGCAGGTATGTGCAGATCTTTCAGTTTTATATACCATTACATGTGTCTATATACTTATTTACATAAGCATTTACATGTACCTTTTATGCATATATATATACACAAATGTTCAGGTTTCATAAATTATATTCTAGGCATTTAAATTGTTAGCTTTTACTTAAGGGGATAAACTGGCTTAGAATTTCTTAGGTTCCACTGACACCTAGTGGTAATAGAGATACATTATTTATTCCTACAATAAGTGTACAAACTCAGCTGATTATTTGTTTCGTAAATTTTAGTGTCTGGTAATTTTGATACGTTTTTGTAACTTCATACAATCATTTACTTGATTTTTACTCAGCAACAGAGTGCCAGTTTTAAAATAACTTCTAGATTTAGCATAGAACTTTATAAAGAGCCTTGGTCATTAGCTAAAAAAAAGTTAATCTAATGTCACTATATTACTAAATATATAAATCTAATGTCACTAAAAATGATACCTTGAAATATTTTATTATCAGAGGATAGTAGTTTAGGGAACAATTTCTTGCAGTTATTTATAAAGTGATATTGATGTTAATTAAAAGAACTGTCAAGCTGTAACATGACAACATGGAAATCCCTCCCATGTAGTAAAGGGTACTTTCTTTCCCCTTTGTATAAACAAAAGCTTCAGAGGCTTCAAAATGAATGAAGAGTCTCAGAGAAGAGAGATCTAGAATATTAACAAGGAGAAAGTGCTAAGGACGAGAGAAGCTTACAAAAAAATGACTAAGGCATGCTCTCTGCCTCAGAGAAGCACTCAGTGCAGGCAGGGGATTCCACCAATACTATGTGTGAGATGTGTGTTAGATGTGTCTTTACCCAGTCTAGGGAGAGTCAAGGAAGGTTCCCTGGAGGAAATGACAACTAAACTAAATCGGGAAGGATGAGAAATAAGGAAAAAAAAGAGGAGGAAAGAATGTTCTAGGCAGAGGGAACAACATGTGGAAGATACAGGCACGTAAGATGTGCAAACTACTTGGTATCAGCTGGTACCCAGTGTGAGAAGGGGTAGGTGGGGTGGGAAATACAGCTAGAGAAACAGGAAAGGTCTTATTATGCATGAGCTCAGGGGTCTGGACTTAAACCTGTATATCAGGGGCTCTCAAAACATGCTTTGCACATCTCTTGAGGCCCCAAGACCTTTTCTTGGGGTTCAACAGTCAAACAACTTTCATAATAATACTAAGCTGTCATCTGCCTTGCTCGCTGTGCTGACATTTGCAGCGGTGGTAAAACTGCTGGCACCTGGAGCAGGAATCAAGACTGGCACCAAGCTGTGTAAGTAGCTGTTATCGCCTTCCCTGCTACATACTCATAGCTCAAAACCAACAAAAAGCCCAGTTTTACACAGCAATATCCTTGATGAAGCAATAAAAACTATTTTTATGAAATCTCAACCCTCAAGTAGATGTCCTTTTAATATTCTGTGTGACAGAACGGGAAGTATATGTAAAGCAGGCTGAAGTGCTTATCTCAAGGAAAACACTTGCTTGACTTGTGAGCTAACAAAAGCTGTGTGGCCAACTTTTTTCATGTAATGCTATTTTTACTTGAAAGAATGAGTAATGTAGCAGACAAACCAAGGTTATTCAGACTTCAGTATTTCACGGACATTGTCTCAAAAAAGAACAAAATCAGGCTGTTACCTCACGTAAACAACTGTGTGTTTGTTGCCAGTGGAAAAAATAAGGCTTTCAAGTGAAAATCAGAATTTTGAAAAATCTGTATATACCATGATAAACTTGACAGCTTTTCAATATTTAAAGATTTCCCCCATAAAACTGGTGGTAGTGATATGAATGAATGTGGCTTTTAGATATTATATAATGAAATGTGTCAACATTTGAAAAATCCGCATAATTCTGTAAACCAATTTTCCAAATGACCAATGCCTGATGCTCTGTGTGGGTAAAAGATCCTTTCAGAGAGCAAAACAGACTGGATTTAAAAATAAAAGAAGACAAAAAGTTTACTGACGTAGTTTCAGATCTCACATGCAACTAACCTCTCAAGAACGATCACGTGTCAAGTTTTAATGTAGTATCAAAGAACATCCATTATTACCTAAAAGGCACATTAAAATACTCCACCCTTTTCTCCCTACTTATCTGAGGCTGAATTTTCTTCATATACTTCAATCAAAGCGACATATCTCAACAGACTGAATGCAGAAGTAGATGTGAGCATCCAACTGTCTTCTGTTAAGTCAGATATTAAAGAGATTTGTAAAACGATGAAATTATGCCATTCATCATATTTTTTACTCTGGAAATTTAATTATTTTTTCCAAAAAATACGCTATTTTTATTAACATATAACAAGTTTATTACTGTTATTTTTAAATGAAATAATAAATGTTCAAAAATGTTCTCAGAAAATATGGCAAATATCAATAGATGCACATTAACAAAAGCTCTTTAGTGTCCTTAAAAATTTTTGAGAATGTAAAAGGTCTTGAGACCAAAAAGTCTGAGAAGTGCTGCTGTAAATTAAAGCTCACACACTGGCTGCCAGGGGCTAAATATGTCCTATAGGTGGGTTTTATTCAGCCCACAAGGGTTTTTTGTTTGTTTTTAATTTGAATTGCTTGCCAATGTTTAAAAGCAGAAAGGAAGTATCACAGAAATTCAGATCTCTGACTTCTCTTGAGAAAAAAAAAATTAGGACTCAAAATACTGGGTGAGAATTTCCCTGTGGCGACAACAATCAGCCCCAAATGCCGGGCAGCTGAGGCACGTGGGCTGGCTCCACTCCTCGGGTCGCCTGCCTCTGCCCGGCCCCTCGTGCACTTGGGTTTACAAGCCCTGCTGTGGCAATGGTGAGGCTCTGACAGGTGTTAAGTAGGGAGCGGGGTAGTCAGAGGGACTTCCTACACCTGAATCACAGTGGACAGTGGGAAGTACGCATTGGGGGTTGTGAGGTTTGTGACAAGCTAAATGTTTTAAGTCCTATCTGATGTCTAAAGCACGAAGAAAAACTTGGTGGCACCTTGGTAGGATGGGAGTTCCTTTCTCAATGGGCTGTCTGAGAGAGTACAGCCAGATGGCTTAACGTGTGGCTCAGGCCTCTCTAGCAACACAGAGTAAGTGAGAAGCATACTTCTGTGGGAAGTTGTATTACGCTAGGAAGAAATCAAATGTTTCCTGGAATGATCATGTATATGGCATGCAAATGGCTTACGGAAGCCATCAGGTAGCCAAGCTTTCACTTTTGGGCATTTATTAGTTAATTGGGTCTATTAGTTAATCAATACTTTATTGACATTGAAGAAACAATTATAAAACTTACCTTCTCTTCAATCCACGATTCAATAGAAGTTTTGTTTCTGAGAATTATTTTCATCTGGAAATTAAATAATAGTAAAATTTTATGTGACTGGTTCACTGAAGATGATCATCGTTACACTAACCCTATAAGACACTTTTTGTTGCTCCATTCCACAGATGAAAATATCAGGATAATAAAGATTAAGTAACACAGTGTGTGGTCCACCTGACTCTGAAGTTCTTCTTTGTAACCACTGCACATTTTCATATAACTGATCACATCGATCCACAATTAAATCTGAATCTACTGTTTAAACAAATAAAAATGCACGTTTTAAGCACTTTCTTCTGAAGGTTTTCAGAGTATTAATTAAACATTGATATAATCTATTTAATCAATATTTAAATGTATGCTATTAAAATATTTTATCACTATTTTAAATAAATCTTAA
This sequence comes from Camelus ferus, assembly GCF_009834535.1. Lineage (NCBI taxonomy): Eukaryota > Metazoa > Chordata > Mammalia > Artiodactyla > Camelidae > Camelus > Camelus ferus. The sequence continues at coordinate 16,501,239 of NC_045706.1, read as the reverse complement.
ATGTATGAGTAATCTATTTACTACAAGTAACGACTCATTTCAGTCAACCTAGATATTCTGCTTGCCTTAAAAACTGAAAATGTTCAGTCAATTTCATTTTTTGATTTTTCTAGATATGACAGTTCCATTTAGGTAGGTTTTTACACTGCAGTATTTTAGTTTATTTTTAATGTGATTCTTAATTACAGGCATTGGGGAAAATTTTTCAAAAAAATTGATCCCAGGCTAGTAGAAAACTTGAAGTATAACCAAAAGCTGCTTATTTTAAAACCAAGAGTTCAAAAAGGGTTGGGTGATGCATTAGGGCCGTCTAGCCCAGCATTCCTAATTCCACAGTTGTTCTGCAATTCCGTAAAGTTCGGCTGTGCCTTCACAGAGACAGTGTGACACAGTAACAAGAGCCCTGGACTAGGAGTCCTTCTCACATTCCAAGGACCTAGCATGATACCTGGACCGAGTGGGCCTTGAACGAATGAATAAATAAATCTATGATATGATCCTGTGTTCGTTAGCTCTTCACTACTAAATGTGAGTTCCCCAATGGCAGGAACATCATCATCTTCATTATTGTGGTCTCAGAAATCAGCAGAGTGATTCATTACAGAGTAGACATTAAATAGCACCTAAAGTCATAGGGTTGTTATGGAGATTAAATGAACGAAGTCCCTAAAAGAGTGTCTTGCATCTAAGTGCTCAATAAATGTTAGCTATGCTATAATTTTGATTAAATATATGCTATTATAACACTATAATTATGTTTACTGAATACATGAATGGGTGATCTTGAATATGTCACTTAACCTGTCTGTGACTCAATTACTCATCTGTAAGGAAGGGAAAATAATACTCCTCTTCCATCTCTTTTGGGGTTGATGTAAAGATCAAGAGAGGCTGTAAATGTGAGAAGAGGCTCCCAAGTATAAAGTGCTATGTAGCTCTTAACTTAATATTTTAAAAATTAAATCAATTCTGACAAAGTCATTCCAAAAGTTATCTGACTAGTAGATTAAATTTAATCACCCAGATAGAATAAGTGACCATAATTTCCATTTCATACTGCATACTTAAATGCAGCCTTTATCTCTTTCCCGTTACAAGCAGCCCCAATAACTTGACAGCTTTTAGCTAGAGGTAGTGGAGGAACTTACCTGGATGAAAAACAACATCCCAACAGCTATGGTTGTTCCTAAAGCTAATCCCAAGGCAAACAAGGTAGCAGCAAATGCAGCTAATCCAAATGGAATAATCGGAAGAGGATCTCTCCGGGCTGCACTCATATCAATCTTTACCGTGTTCCACCCAAAGGAGAGCTATAAACAGCAACAGAAACACACACTCAGAATAGTTGTCAACAGCCAGACCCTACTGTACCACTTACAACAACCTGACTAGAAAGATCAGCAAATATGGCCAAAGCAAATATGGTTGTTTCTAATTAATACTGTGGCTTGACCTCATACTGATACCATCCTGATAGGCACGATGTCATTCTTGGGTAGTCTCAAATGTTTTTGTTTGTTTTTTATTCTTTCCTCACAAAGCATTAGGCAGACCGCACAAACACTGCTATGCAGGAACGACAGTGGACACCAGTCTAAACTGTAACTGTGTCTCCCAACTTCTCCTTGCATTTCCATATTCACAGTAATCTTCCACATCAACAAATATAGCAGGCCAAATACGGCCTGCTGATGTGTACTGCCTGGCCTGCAAAATGTTTTAAAATATTCAGAGTTAGGTGCCAACATTAAAAATGAAGTGTTTCAGAAATCAGGAGATTTCACATAGAAAATTCAGATTTTCAGATTTTTCTTGAAAAAACTGGAAGATCTGGCACCACCAGGCTGGATTCCCCAACATCAAAAACTGGCTGAAGTCAAATACAGGTTGTCCCCTGTGTGAAGGACATGTGTTCTCTGGTTTGCCACAGTCCCATCAGGCCTCTGTCCCTCATATACCCTCCAGGCCTTGATAGGGACCTAAATTAGTGACCACCAAACTTTCTCTCTCAGGACTAACTGCCCCAACCAACTCAATCAGTTGCAGGATATTTTAGGACATGTGACTGGAACATGAGCCATATTCCAGGCACCAGAATTAGTAATGAAAAAGAACTACAACTTGCCACAGGAATCGGATGAAACAGAAAGCACTAGTATTGCCTTTTTTTCTTGCTCTTCTCTTTTTGCCTCTAACTATTCTTACCACAGATACCAAGTTTGAAGTCCAATAAGTGACACAGATAGTACTAAAATAATTATTAACTTCAACTAGAGCAGATAAAGCGAGTTTCCAGAAAAAAAATCATCTTTCCTGGTCTTAAAAACTGTTTAAATGCTTTTTAAAAAGGAGTCCTTCCAGAGGTAAAGTTCTGTTTCCTCACCCAAATTGTAGAAAGAGTATTTCCAAAAGGGAATTCTTTAAAAATCTTGGTAACTACTATTTAATTTGGCATGACTTCTTAACAAACATTCTCACTTACCCGATTATAAAGCTGTGTGTACATCGTCATAACAAAAATGAAGGCAGCATGAATACAACCCAGCGGTGCTAAAAGGAGAAACAGTGTGAAGGAAGCATGATTTTGGTAACCACAGCAGTTGTTGATCCAGGGACAGTGATGGTCCATCTTCATCACACATCTACAAGAAAAACTCACATAAAACATGAGGTAGGAAAATCCTGTCTACTTTCATTAACTCTGGTCTTCAAAAGACTAAGCAAACAGGAATCTAGCATGTCTGTGCATGAGTCACAGAGGCACGACACTTCATGGAACAGAAAGAAAAATCTTTATGAGTTTTTAAAGAGCTCTGAACAGTGACTTCTTTTAAATTTTAAACATGACAAGAAAGGGCAGGCTTTTAACAGCTTCTGAGGGAAAGATGTCTGCTACAAGTGAACTTGTTTAAAGAAGGAGGCCCACTGAGAGGTTCATTATAAAGAGATGAGCGTGCTTCCTGGTTCTCTAGCTCTGACATGTGGTGTCTGATGTGTGATATGACAGAGCCTGAATAAAATCAGGAATCTTCACTGGGGTTGATGGAGCCTAGCGCACGCTTGTAACTTGCTTCCTGTTCTCACCCTTTAGACAGGGCGTCTCGGAGCTAAGCAAGCTGACTCTGGAACATGAGATGTGGTACAATAAGCCATGTCTTACCGTGCTGCCTTTTCTTGAAGTTTCGAGATGAAATTTTCCTGCATCAAACTAAACTTCATTTACCTCCAATGGTTTCCCTAAATCTCAACATTCTCATCATAAACTTCTTATTTATCAGAGGATATAAATGTTCACTAAAAAAGGTTCTAGATTAATTCATATTTTTTTTTTTACAGACTCCATTTTCTTCCAATTAAGTTTTCTTTATTAAAACTGATAACAGGCACCTGGATTCACTTACTAGATTTGTATAAAGTATAAATGTTAGTCAACTAAATGATGGAAAAAGCAGGTCTCCTTTATAATTCAGACTCAGAACAATTCTAAAGCTAGTCAAGATGACAGTCAACAAGCACAATTAATCTGGGTTTGAAAACAATTTGAGGGTATAACTTCTTACCCTACTCTTGGCAGGGCAAGAAGCAAAGTAAATCTGCACTTTTCTAGAAAAACATTTTCACTAAAAACAAAAAAGAATGGGACTTATTTACTATCAGAATTGACAATTTAAGAGCAAAATGAAGATTATGGACACTTAAGTATTTTGACAACATTGTCTGTAAAATACCCACCTTGCAGAAAATAAAACTAGGATTGATGCAGCAGAAAGAATAACAACAAAAGACCAGTAATCAAATTGATCAATCCCCAATAAACAGCAAAGTCAGACAGTACCTGTTACACTTTCTGCAGTGATGTGACCGTGGTGCCTTGTACGCTTGGCAGACTTTACAATGTTGGAGGTACACGCTATCCTGAGAATTTTCCTTGGCAGCAAAATAGAAACAAAATATAAACTTCTGGGTAATTGGAAAAGTGATGCTGCTGTTACCAAAAATTCATTATTTAAGATTTTAGCTCAAATAAAAGGGCTAGAAATCCAAGAGTCCGTCCGTTCCCTATCCCCCATAAAAGAAAAGCAAACCGTAGGAAAGTACTTATTCATAAGGCTTGACTTGTTATTAGTAGGCTGTCCATTGTTCTGAACACTTTATGATTAAATCAGCAATTTCTAGAGTTTTTCTCAGTTATGAGGGATGTTAATATACTACATGAAAAAAGATCCTAGAGCCAAACCACACTGTGGAATTGAGGTATATGATACGCAGTGTTTCCTAGAAACTTATGACTATGTACTCATCACCACTCCTCCATTAATTTTTTTTCCAATGCAGAAGTATTCAATGAATTTGTTTTGGGAAATACTAATTGAGATCATACTTTCAAACCAGTATGAAATACATTCTTTGAGCTTTAAATGATCAAGTGATTAGAATAATATGCTTAGGCTCTACTAACGTGTTTGATATTACTGATTAGCAGATAAGGCAAAAACTAAATATATGATTATCATTATAGTTCATCATCTTAAGGAATCTTTCTTACCGGTTTCCACCCCAGAGGGACGAAGCCAGGACCAACAAACATGGCATTGAAGTAATTATAAAGAATCATGACAGTCCAATTTATCAACATGATGAAATTCACGCTTCCTCCAGTGGTATGTAAGGGCCAGTACCACAACACGGAGTCAATCATGGCCATGGTAGAACATATTGCTATAACACCAAGGGCTATAATGGGACCCCAGTGACAAAGTCTCTTTAATTCTTGGAGATTTTCAAACTTGATAACTGAGCAGAATGTACCCATTTTGGTGAGGAAGAACGCCTTCCTGTTTTTAAAGAACTACAGATTTCCTTTTTCTGTGCACACATTTCCATGTGCCTCAAGTCCATGTGTGTTCCTTAATTGTCATGACTTTACGCTGTGGGATGTTAATGCAGATTAAGCCATTTTCACTGTTACACACTCAGAGCTTTTTATCTTATCTGGAAGAATCCAGTATCTTGATTTGAAACCCAATCTAAAGAAAGCAAAATGAGAAAGTTCAGTAAGACGTTATATACTATATTTGTTAAATCCAACAATCACCTGAACAAAAGCAGCTCACAAGTACATTACCATGGAATGAGAATCTCGCCAAATGTCAAAAAGAACTATTTTCATCTTATCCAAACTAGGGTTCAAGTTTGAATGGCTTGTAAACTGGATATGTGATTCTAAAATAGCTTATATACTTTGTTCCCAACTTGTCAGAGGACTGTGACTCAGCAATTGTTTAGTGAATGGTTGGAGGGAACAAAGACTTTTAAAGCTGGGAAGTAGGGTCTAAGGGTTGATCTAATCTAGCTTCCTTCTTCGTAGAAAAGAAAAAGGCTTGGAGATGACAAGTGATTAAATCACGGTGACAAGTAACAGCTGTATTCAGAACAGAACCCAAGTCATCAAACTCCCTTTACAGAGTTCTAATCTGCCTCTTACCCAGTCTCTAATTAAATCAAATATGGTCCAGACATGGTCCACACCATTTGCCTGTGATTGCCCCCAACCACTAACATAAGGGTTCATTTTGGCCAAAGGTAAAGAAGCAGGAAGGTGAAAGGAAAGAAACTGTAAGGGGAGGAAGGGAGTGGAGGGGAGAGAGAAGTGTGTGTGAAATCATCACCGGAGGCGTATATGAGAATGAACATGAATGACAGTATTTGAGAAAAAAAAATAAGAAGTGCCTCCTGGAGCCAGGGACAGGGAAGGCAGGACGGCGAGCGCCAGGAAGATCGGTAGAAGAGCATTTCAGACTGGCCTGGAGTAAGTCCAGGGAAGAAGGTCTGAGAGATAGGGTAACAGAGACTTCCACGCAACAGATGCCGCTGCTTTGTGCCTCAGTTTCCCGCCCGCGTCATGGAGCAGAGCGCTTAGAAATCCTCACTCCGGGGAAGATCTTGGTAAACGTGGTTGGTCTCAACATTTTGGAGATTCTGGCCTCCCTGCGCGAAGACCGCCAAAATCATGGTTACGTCCCCTGCTTTGCCTCCCACCTCGGTCTGGTCCTCAGTGCCCGCTCCTCGGCCATCGCATTTCCGGGGCGGCCCGGGCTCACCCGGAGCAGTTTCCCTCTTGCTCGGGTAACTCCGTCACGGGTACCCCGGCCTAGCGCAAGTGAAAAGCAAATATTGCGTGCTAGAGGCTGGAATACAGGACCAGCCACGACCCTCCAGCCTCTCCGCCAGCGCCCTCGCCGCTGCTCTCCCGCTCAGGCTCTGTGCGCAGTCTCCGCGACAGCCACTTCCGGGAGGTTCGTCGTATCAGACTTCCCTCAGGAAGCAAGCTCCTCTGACTTCTAGCTTGGGGAGCCGGAGCTGCTTTCCAAAACGTGGAAAGGTAGAAAAATGTTTTCGGTGATCTCTGAGAACCCGCATATTTTCTTTGGCTTTGGGGGCTACTAGCTGAAGTACTTTTCCTCAGCGAATTTCTTAATCTTGAAGCCTAAGTGGAAAAAAAAAAAGCTCGCCCACTGCAACTTCCGGGGGACCAAGATTGCGACGAACAACCAGGAAGCGGCTTGGTTGGGAGCTGTCCCGGGTTCTCCGCTCTGCTCTGGAGGGAGCTTCCCGGAGTGTTCACACAGAGTTTTCCCGCCCCGCGTGACCCCTGCTCCGACCTAGGCTCCGGCCCGGGCCGGCCACTCCGGAGCTGCCATGTCGTCCGACTTCGAAGGCTACGAGCAGGACTTCGCTGTGCTCACTGCAGAGATCACCAACAGGATTGCGAGGGTCCCCCGACTCCCGCCCGGTGAGAGCCCTGCTGGGGCTGGGCGGGGATGGGGGGTAGAGGGGCGGAGAGTGGGGAGCCTCCGGCACCGAGCGATGGAACGCCGCCTGAATAAGTGTCTCTGAGACGCGAGCTTGGAGTGAGGTGGCGTTGGGGCCTCTCCAAGGGATGGAGCTTGAGGTTGTTTGAGGGTAAAGGCAAAATCCAAGGTGGGTTGTGGAGTGCAGTGTAAAGAGCCTTTAGAGTCTCAGCCATCTGGGCTCTGATCTGGATTCTATCGCCTTGTTACTTGTGTAACATTGGGAATATTTCCCTGAGTCTTAGTTTTGGTTGGGGTTTGTTTGTTTGTAAAATATAGATATGTGAGAGTATTCAAAGAGAATGAATGAACGTACCTGGGTCATGGGTCTGGATTATGCAGCAACGTGGTTTTGTTAGTAATGAAGTTATTATTCTAGGCCGCAAAACAGAGTTAAGATTCATGGTGCCTGGATTCAAGTCCAAACTCTGCCACTTAGAAGTTGTGGTATTTAGACAAGTTTTTAAACTTCTCTCAACTTTCCGTCTTGGTAAAATGGGGAGAATTGAATTCTCTCGTAGGGTCGTTGTGAAAATTAAATGATTTGACATATGTAAAGCCCTTTCTTGATATTAGCTGCTGTTATCTGTAGTATTTTTTATACCCTCAACCCCATTTTTTATTTCTCATCCTTCTTGGGCGTCTGTAACCCAGTGTTCTATAAAACTTGGTGGAGAATAATTTTTCTCACTTTCAAAATTTCACAACTCTTATCCAGAAGAGTTTTTGTGTGTTTCTGTGTTTTAGCACAATTTATTTTCAGTGCTGGTTGTCAGCTATGTGAAGGTGGGAGCTATGTTTGATTCCCTTGGCATTTACTTAGAAGGGACTCAGGAAAATGTTTAAGTGAATAAAGATACATAACTATGATATCTTGTGATTTTTGTCTGTAGGACATTGTTTTAGGATTTTTCTCTAAATACAGATCTGAGTATTCAGTTGCAGATAAGATTGTTACTTTTGGGCCTAGTTTCGTTAGGGAAATTGAACCATCTAGACTTGACCCAACCTTAGCTCTGTGGTATGAAGTGTAGGAAAAGCAGTGCTGATTGATCTGTGAATTGGTGGGCAACTTCATTTTCCCACTTTGTTAGTCAACCCTTGATGCCAGCAATAATTTCTACAGGACCTATCCTATTTATCATTCCTCTTCCCTTTCCCTGCCTCCTCCCCTAAATTTATGTGTTTATGTAAATAATTTTCTCCCTTTATTTGTTTGTTTTTCTTCCCCTCACCTATTTTCTACTAAATAGGGGTTTTTGCCTGAAGCCAGGATCTCAGAACTGACACCCTACTCATCTCCTGAAGTCCCAGTTAGTTCTGAAGGAGGTGTATGATGTCTTAAAGAGGTTTATGAGTCCGAGTGAGGGAACAAGAGGAGCGTATACCCCCGAGCTCTGCTGCCTCGGAGGTTTTTTTTGGCAAAAGTGGCTGATGGCCTCATCATTTCATGATACATCACCTCCGTCGCCTCTTCTCTTCAGTTCTGCTTTTCTCCACTGCCCAAGATCATGTTGATTTTTGTTGTCATTGTTGAAAAATGCTTCCTTTGACTTCAGTCCCAGAACCTCAAAATATCAGGACTGTGGTTACAGTGGGATTTTTTGCTCATTTTAAATTGTAATAGTTTTAGCAGTAGAAACATTTTTTTGTTTGGGCTAACAGCTTTTATATTGGGAAGCTGTTTTATAAAGTAACAAAGTCATTCCTGGGGGCAAAGTTGTAACAGCCAGTCCCAAGAAAACAGATTTGTTACAATTGATTTTTTTTTCTTACCTTTATATTTTAATATAACCATTCTTACCACATAGAAGGAAACCTCTGAATTATGTACCTTAAAAATAAAGGCCTTGACTCTCTTTAGCCATAGTATAATATAAAGCCCAAACACAGCAGCTACGTTAGAAATTGAAAGGAAATTGTATAGTTGGCAGTGGAAAAATGCTTACTGACTTGAATAATTAAATGCTAGTAATTTTTAAAAATGCTGTGATTTTCCTCTTAATAATTACTTTTACTTGCTTTATAATCTATTTCTAATTGACAAATAGAAAAAGATGAAAAATATATCTAGTTATGAATTTTAGATGTATATCTGTGGATTAACAGATATTAATATGTACAATCATGGGAAAAACAGTATATTTAAAAGTAATTATAATATCTTCCTCTGAGCATCATTGGTGGTTGACCTAGAATTTACTTGAGTTAAGAAGGTTGAAAATTGGAGCACAATTTTCAGTCAAGGCAGTTTATTCCCCCCAATTTTTACTTATTTAAATTACAGCAGAGTGGGCAGGATTGATTGCAATTAACTTCACTTTCTAAAGTGCATGTACAATGTATTAAAGTGTTACTTCCAAAGAGAATAGAAAAGATTGAATATTTTTAAACTTTATTTTAAAAAAGAAATTTGACTACTCTGTGACAAACAATAAAAAAGACTTTGCTCTTAGACTAAAGTGTTTGAATTTTAACCAGTTTTAGTCATTGGACTTATGAGATAGATCAGCCCCATCTTGAGTAATATTTTTATGGCACTGTATTTGAAATTTGATTTTAATGGTTAGTATTCTGTGGTAGTCAGGAAAATGAAAGAGTGGAAACCGTAACTAATACTAATTATGAAGTTCCTTTTCCTCTAATGCTGAATCCAAAACAGGGGGACAGTTTACAGGTACAGAGGTTCCATTACATCAGGTAGGCTTCCTGAAGGGTCTTAAAATGTTCTTTTGCAATTAGTTGCTTAGCTCACCATTCACAGAGAGATAGGTGGTCTATTGTGAAACCTATTCTTCTGTAGCTATTGTCAGAACTACCAAGAAAGGCTTTATGGCAAATTGGTAACGATTCATCCATGGCACCAGATCTGTTTAGAATCCCAGCTCTGCTACTTACTAGATGTGCAGTCTTGGGCAAAATGCTTGGCCTCTCTAAGTCTGCCTCCTCAACCTGGACAATTGGGGGTAGTTGATAGTTTCAACCTTACAGTGAGTGTTATAAGATTCAAATGAACTAAAGCATGTAATACACTAGCACAATTTTTTTTTTTTCCCCAGAGAAAGTGCTTGGGATAAGTTAGCTACTAGTAATGTTATTGCTGCTGGTGAAGACAACAGCTGGTAGGGCTAGTCAGGACCCAGCTTTTCAGACTTGGTGATATTAATTGAACTCTAAAGGAATCTTGGGCCTCAATTTTTGCTTCCTTTCCATGCAAGACTAGAGTTGGATGAATCTCTCTTGATGAACACCTACATTTGAAGGGAGGTGAGTGATTAGGGACTTTGGGATATGAACTTGGAATTAGGCCTTGAACTCAGGAAATCAAGGATGGAGTTAGGGAGAGAAGTGGAAGTGGTGGGGCAAGATGGGTGTCCTTCCTGGAAGGAAATGTTCCAGTCTAGCTGATTGGTTATGCCAAGCCCTGGAGACTTTTGGAGACCATCTGGACATAGCCAGGTATAGAAGAAGCTGTAACATTGTTACATGATTCTCTCTTGCCTTTGTAAGGTGGTTGTAGTAAGAGAATTCAGAAAAGTCTGCTTTTATTTATGTATACTGTAATTCATAAATAAACAACAGTATATGTGGCTTTGGAGCTGTAATGTTGATATGTAGCTATTGATCACTTGAAATGTGGCTATTGCCACATAGTGAAATGATAATGTTTTGAATATATTGGGTTAAATATCATTAAAACAAACAAACAAACAAAAATTAAAATTCCACTTTTTTTTTTTTTTTTTACTTTTTAAAATGTGGCTACTAGAAAATTTAAAATTACATGGTGTGACTTGCATGCACTGCATCTCTGTTGTTCTGTAAAGTTAGTTGAAGAGATGGTTCCAGTCCTAATCAGGAACTCAGGTGCAGAGTGAGTTGGAGTGGGTAGGACTTGAGTTGGGTATATATACACATACATGCCCACACTCTAATTCCAGCAGAACCTCCTTTTCAACAGTTTAGTTAACCTAAGTAATGGCTTCACTGATTTCTTTAAAATAAACTTTTAGTTTTAGGACAGGTGTAGATTTATAGAAAAATCACAAAGATAATACAGAGAATCCTTTATATAGTCCATGCTCGGTTTCCTTTATTGTTAACATCTTCTATTAATATGATACATTTATTGCAGCCAGTGAACCCATATTGGTAATTATTATTAACTCAAGTCCTTATTCAGACTTCCTTAGTTTTTTGTTGTTGTTGTTTTTTGTTTTTTAACCTAGTGTCCTACTATTCTAGGATCCAATCCAGGATACTACAAAACATTTAGTAGTCATGGCTCCTTGGGCTTCTCTTATTTGTGATGGTTCTCAGCTCTTTCCTGATTTCTGATGACTTTACAGTTTAGAGGAGTACAGTTTAGAGATGTTTTTATAGAATGTTCCTCAGGTGGGATTTGCCTGATGTTTTTCTCATCATCAGACTGGGGTTATATAGGTTTTTGAAAGGAAGACCACAGATGGAAAGCACCATTTCCATCATATCATATCAAGAGTACACACTTAAGATAACTTATCACTCCTGATGTTAACTTTGATCACCTGGCTGAGGTAGTATTTGTAATATTCTCCACTGTAAAGTTACCATTTCCACCCTTTTCTGTAGTTTGGAAGGAAATCATATGGCTAGCCCACACTTAAGGAAGAGGGGGTTATGCTCCACCTCCTTGAACGCTTAGTATCTATGTAAATTATTTGGAATTTATTTATTTGGAATTCTATACAGGAAAGATTTGTCTATTCTCCACCTATTTATTTAGTCACATATCCATGAACTCATAATAGTTAATACTTTGTGCTGTACTCCAATACTACTTTATTTTGTTGCTCAGATTATTCCAGCTTTGACCATTAGAAGCCCTTTCAGTTGGCTTGTGTCCTTTTGATATACCCCCATCATTGTGCATTGTTTTTTTTTTTCTTTTTAGCACTTTCTTACTTTTTGATATTAAAAGATACTCCAGGATCATCTTGTATTTTTCTACAGCAGTCCAAGGAGTCCTGTTTTCTTAAATTGAAAAATGGTGTTAGAAACCAAGATCTGGACACTTGATGTGCTCATTGCTACTGTGGTATTATTGATTCTGGGTCCTTTCAGCTGACAGCAAGGAAAAATATGTGTGTATACTAACTCATGTTTACATACGTTGATAAAAATTTGTACATGAAACTATATTTATAGTAAGCTAAACATGAGTTTGTGTTGACATCTCCAACTCTAGTCCTTTATCACCCAGGTCATTCTAGAATGGCTTTGTTACATTTATAAAGGGAAACTTGCTATTCTGAGTGGGAAGGTTTAGTCCCAAGACTGAGCGCAAGATTGTCTTATTTCATATTCTGCTCTATTATAAAAACACAGTGTGGTTCTACTATAATTTGTGGCGAGTTTAGATGGATTGACATGTGCCAGAAGCAAATAAATTTGGGGTCATATACTAAAGTTTTAATCTGGCCATATATAGTCTTTTTCAAAGAGGGAAGATCAAGTTGGATTTTAATCTAAGTGTGCATTTTTCTTTGGGAGAAATACTTAGAGTACACACAAAACACCTTATGTGACAGCTACCCCCCTAATTTGGGGAGGATCAAAGGGAAGGGGTTGAGTTTATCAGAACCTAATTATTATTCTAGAAAAATAATAACTTCTACTAAAAGAATCCCCACCAAGTGTTAACTGTCCTTCTGAAGAGTTAGTTATCTGCTAGGTGTTGTACCCATTCAAGCTTTGTGACTTTTCTAGTCTGTTGTATTAGTCAGATGGTAATCATTGGGTTCCGTGTTACAGAAACTTAACTTTAAATAAAAAGAAATGTGTTGGTTTAAGAAACCAAACCATGATAAAGTCAAGCAAAACCTATTCCAGAGTTATCTGGAACAAGAAACTAATGAAATCTATTTAATCTTTCTATCAGCTTTGCTTCTTTCTAAATGTAGGCTTCATTCTTAACCACTACAAACTGGCTTGCTCCCTGTAGCTAGAACAATGGATGCCAACAGCTTCTGGACTCATGTTCTCATAACTCTACCAAAAGAGAGGAAGAGCCTTTCCTGTTACTCCAGGACTTCGGTCTGCTTGGATCTTATACCCACTCCATCCCCATGCCCAGGCCAGTGTAGCCAGAGGGATTGAGCTACTAGCGTTCATCCAGCTAGGAAGAGAAGCCCAGCCTTTGGCAAGTCACTGTGACCAGAGTTACCAAACCCAAGTTCATGTACCTGACACATAGTGAAGCCAAAAAATACCGAAATGTCAGAGTTTGGAGGTGAGAAAGGTTTACTGCTGGGCTGAGCAAGGAGAACAGATGGCTCATGCCCCCCAAACCCCGAATTCCCCTAGGGGTTTCCCAGCTGAGGGAGGGGCATCCCAGGGTATGTGATCAGCTGTGCACAATTCTGACTGGTTGATGGTGATCAAACCTTAGGCACCAGGAGGTCTGGAGGCTATATGCTCATGATCATCAAGTAGTTAGTTTCTTCCATTTGGTGGTGGTTTTTAGCATCTGAAAAACTCATAAAATATGCATGAGATACTATTATCTGGGTACTTCAGAGAGGAGCTACAGCAGAGGATATGGGGGAGGGCTCTGTCGCAGGAAGGCTCCATAGGGTCCTGCTCCAGTGACATCCCCCTTTTCTTTGATACTCCTCAATCATGAGGTGAACAGGTATTGGACAAGAAGGGGAATGATATTTTGGACAGAGAGGTTAATCATAAACTTGGCAGAGGAACGGTTTCAATCTCCAATCATGTGTCATCCGTCCCTAGATTTTTCAGGGAATAGGGTGATGACTGCTCTGGCTACTTCCTGCTGAAATAGGGCCTAGATCTAGGGAATGGACACTGAATTGGAAATACTCCCAAGTTCCAAGTCCTGGATCTAAGACTTGTATGATTAAGAACTCATTCCCTGAGGAATTCGGGAGAATAAGCATGAAAATCAGTCTGGACCTGGCACTTTCAGGGAGACTGGTAGCCAGGTAGCCAGTTGTCCAATTTTATCTGAGTAGGTTTTAACTTTTGATGTATCTATATATATGTACATACACACACACACACATACATATATACATACAAATAAAGTGTTATTGGCTACTATGCATGTCTCTTTCTGCTAACATCTGATCTAAAGCAACTTTATTGTCTAAAAACTTAATGGTTACTAGAGGAGACCTTGAGATCATAAGGTTGCAGCTGCCATCTGCCAGCAGACACTGCTTTGAGAATGGCTGGTGGTGTTCTGAGTATGACACAGCTCAGAAAATTAGTTCTCAACAGTACAGGAACCTATCTGAAATCATGTCCACAATGGCCACCTAGTTTTACCTTGGATGTCTGAACCACAGTTACTTCATTTTGACTTTCAAATGTGTTCCCCTCCTCAAGGCCAAAGCAGATGTACAGTGCATGTCCAAAAGGCCATAAAACTGGCCAGTTTGATCAGTAAAATTTAAGTCAAAGCATGCACAAGCTAGAATGACTTCCCCATTTCCCCTTTTGATTACAAATCTTTCAGTAGAAAGCACTGATGATCAAAATATCTGTACCTTATTTTTTTTCTCATCTAGAAATAACCAACTCTAAGACCAAATCACTTTATTTTACCTTAACAGAGTGTAATTACATTCCGCATACCTTTTTTTCTCATGCAAAACATATATCCTACTTTCCTACTCTATACTGAAGTGTTTCCCCCATTATTTTTAGTAGCTTCAATTACATATTTAAATTAGAATCATCAATTCTTAGAAATCTTAATTTCTAGTGAATGTTTCAGTATCTTATCTTATTTGGGAATGACTTAGCTGTTCAACTATTCAATAACATCTATCATTTAACCCAAGTTAGCACAACTCTAAAATTTCAAGTTACCAAGTATCTAGAGAGATCATTTTTAAGTAGACATTCCTAAAACGTAATTATTTCTAAATTGTTCACCCAAAGTTTTAATCTCATTTGCATTTAATTTACTTATAAGAATTTCCTCATACCAAGTTAATTAATTTTTTTCTTTTTGCTGACAAACTCTGCAACAGAAGCAACATGAACTTGACCTTCAGTAAACATAGGTACGATAAAATACATGTCTATATTGATTATACCAACAAGCTTAAGCTATCTTTAATAGCAGATACCAATTCAATGCTGAATATCTCCCAGATCACATGAACCCTAAATGTGTTCTGTTTAGCTTCTTTTATATTTGGAAGTATTTAATTTTTAAGCACTTACTTTTAAGTCAATTCAATAGAGCTCATCTACAAATTTTTTTTAACATAAAGATAGACAGAATCAGAGATCTTGCAGTTTTTCCACTTGATTAAAAACAAAACAAAACAAAAAACCCTTGTTTTTCCTTGAGAGCCCGGATAGGTAGCTACATCTCAAAGGCACAGGAAGAGAAATGCAGATCCCTTCTCTAACTGCTTTTACCAAAACCAACCATCTTGGCTATTTTCAGAGATTTTTTTTTCCCCAGTTCCGATATATCCACTTCAGTTTGAAGAAATAACAAACAGTAATATATAATTTTATACACATATATATATATGTATAAAATTCATTCACATTCACATGCCTCACTTTCAGCAAAATCAAGAGGGAACAGAATTTGGGTTCAGGTATCAACACACACACACACACACACACACACACACACACACACACACACACACACACACAAAATAAAAGCCAAAGTAACTGCAAAAGGCCTACTTTGATATATTAGCAGAGCCACTGGGGGCCCACACAGTGTTATAATTAAAAAAAAAATCATTTTCCTTCGTTTATGGGAGCATAGCTGAAAATCTCCCAGTTTTGCAAAATATACCCTAGGGGGGCTATAAGATGGAACAGAGCTCTGATCATCCATTACTCATTTGCTGCTTATTTTATCAAACATCAAGCAAACAACAATTCAAAATGGTCTCTCAGGGTCATAGTTCCCCAGCCCCCAAAAGGGGATTCCCAACCAGTGCCCCACCAGTCCCGAAGGGGAGAACCCCAGCCAATGCCCCATCAGAGATGGAGCCGAATGAATGATCAAGGCTAGAAAGGGAAAATCCCAACCAACACTCCACTGCAGCTGAAGCCAGAACAATAGGAAGGAGACCCTGGTGTCGTCACACTTGAGCTGTGTTATTCACCAAAGATGTCTCAACTGGGCAATGCGGTACTGACTCACACATATTTAAACAACAAACATGGTCCCACACACACACACACACACAAATCAGACAAGGTGTAGCCCCCAAATTCCACTTCCACTCCCAGACAGAGGCCTCCAAACAGATGGGCCCAACTCTCAAAAGAGAAAGGACCCAGAGTGGCTTTCAAGGAGCCCAGAGTGGCTCACTTCCTGCAAGGGAATGAGCCCAGATGGAGTGGAGAGAATTCCAAGCCTGCACAAGCTGGAGCGACTCACCCCCAGGCAACACCGAATGTGGACTGTAGCTCCAGATGTTTCTCAGCTCCAAATAGCCTCCTGCCTGTGCCTGTCAGGGAGAGTCCCTCCCAGTTGCCTCAAGTGAAGCAAGTTCGGCAACGGCTAGGGACCCAGGGAAGGGGCTGCCCTTGGCCAGGGTCAACCTGCCACAGGCACAGAATCCTAGGCTGGCTTCTCCAAAATTGTTACTGAATGTGAGTTTGTGTGTCCGACACCCCGTGAGAACAAACAATATCAAAACATTGGAGTGTGGAGCACAGAAAGGTTTATTGCTGGGCTGAGCAAGAAAAATGGATGGCTCATGCCCAAGCCCCACCTTCCAACTCCCTGAAAGGTTTCAGCTGAGCATGTTTAAAGGCCAGCCCAGGGAGGGGCATCCCAGGGTATGTGATCAGCTGTGCACAGTTCTCTGATTCGTTGACGGTGATCAATCCTTAGGCACTGGAAGGCCTGGGAGCTATGTGCTCATAATCATCAAGTAGTTAATTTTTTCCATTTGATGGTGGTTTTTAGCATCTGAAAAACTTAGGAAATATGCATGAGATATTATTAACAGATACTTCAGAAAGGAGCTACAGCAGAAGATATGGGGGAGGGATTTGTCCTGGGAAGGCCCCATAGAGTCCTGCTTGGTGTTAAAAGGTGGAGATAATATCTCCTATTGACTTACTTGGTGAAGGGAGAGCATCTAAGAGAGAGGGTCGTTGCCTGAGATGAGACGGGTGTCAGGCAGACAAAACTACAAATGTTCAATAAATTTAGTTAGCACAAAACTTAGGTGCCACCTCTACATAAATGGGCCAATTGATTTGGAGTGGGGGTAGGGAAAATTTTTATGAAAATATCTGCTAGAACATGTCTCTACCAGAAAACAGAATTACAGTTGGATTATAACTTGTGTTAGTTTGAATAAATAACATATGAACACTTAGCACTCCACAAATTAAAAAGTAATTTCTTTTGCATCAGCTTATTTGAGCTAAAAAGAATCCAACAGATGTTTTAAATTTCCATTTTAGAGAGTATAGACTGAGCCTCAGAAAAAAACTCTTACCCAGGATCCCATAACCAATGAGTAGATGGTGGACGTGGGTTTAGAATCAGTGACTTCAAATATTCCTTCCATTACACCTGTTCCATTACAAGCACAATTTTTTAAAGAATTGTGACATCTTACCCAGTGTTAGGAATTGTTTTTGTATGGGACTTTTAAACTGTATTCATAAATCAGTTATTCTCAATTTATTAAAGTCATTGCTTTGCAAATTCCTCATGCCACCACTAAATCTGCTACCCAGTCTCTTCTAAAGAACAAAGTAATTTTTGGTTTCTCTTAAAAATGTTATGACATCTCTTAGTAATTTGGTGCTCCACAGAATTATGTATTTCCCGGTGCCTAGAATCAGTGGCTTATAGTGGTTCCTAACCTACCGAAGAATGATATGGCCATTTGCCTGATGTGTTAATTCTCTACTCTGGCCAGAAAGGAAAAAAGTATATAAAAATAGAAGTCTTTAAATATTAAACTTACTTATTTGTATCCTTAGCAATTCCTTAATATTATTGTTTTTTTCAGATGAGAAGAAGCAGATGGTTGCAAATGTGGAGAAGCAGCTCGAAGAAGCAAAAGAACTGGTACGTGCAGACTTGGTAATATATTTGAACACACAGCCAGAGCCACTGAAGTTGATGCCTTCCTCTAAGCCTCTTTTATACATTGTAGAAATGTGAGACATTGCTAATTAGCATTTCATGATTTAGAGTTCATCAGTTTTTAAATTGAGAATTTAATAGCTTTTTGGGATTTCATTCTTCTTAATAAAGGTGATTCATTAAACACCCGTCTTGAATTTTTATTCCTTCATAATACTTTTCATAATAGCTATAAATAGCTAATACTTGTTAAAGGCATCCTGGGTACCAGACACTGGGTTAAGCCTATTGCTTTATAATATTTAATTTTGACAAAAGCCCTGTGAGACAGGTACTAATTGTCAAAAACTGTTAAGGATTGAGATTTCCCCCTACTTGCTCACTACCACGTGACCTTGTCACTATTTCATGGATGCCGATAGAAGACACGAGTCCTAGGTCAGAGACAAAAGACTTATTACTAACAGCAAAAGCAGCTGCCAAAGTTTCAGCAGGCTTGTATCAGTTCCCTGAGCCCCAGTTCCCATGGGGCTGATGCAGGGTTGCCCAAGAAGCATGCCTGTGCCTACAGTGGATTATCTTACACAAGAGGAATATGGAGCAGGGGAAACACCCTGCTTTATAGCAGCCTGTAAGCAAGACTGCCCCTTGTTCCCAAGGGACACATTATTTCCTTCTCCAAGATTGCTCCCTGTCCAGGAAAAGAGTGCTCAGGGTCGTGCATTCTTGGCATATGCAGAAGACACAGAAGCATGAGAGACCCACAGAGGAGTGATTCCCAACACTGTTATTACCCCCATTATGTAAATGGAGAAATTGAGAATTAGAAAGATTAAGTAACTTGTCTGAGGTCCCATACCCAGTGAGTGGTGAAGTAAGGATTTGTACTTAGACATGCTAAACACGGAGCTCCAGCTCAACCACTACTTTTTGATAAAAATAAATTCGCCAATCAAGGAGCAAAAAGTGTTAAAAAAGTATCATGTCCTAAGTTTTGATTTTTAAGGCCTGGTATTGCAAGTATGATTCAACTTGTTGCTGCGTTGTGCTCCTAAAGGAGTGTGTTGCTTTTTTTGAATATTGAAGGGTACTACTTGATGTTCCTTCAATACTAAATACTAACTGATATACTTAAGACAGTTTCCCACAGTGTGTTTCTATTAACTGGCGTTGCCTGTTCAAGTAAGTTTGGGAAACTGCAGCTTCAACAGAATTGGAGGTTGGGCCTTGGTTTTTGGCTATTGTTTTTCTCTAGAACCTTCTTGGACCCTTAAGTAGGCTAAGAGGTGTGATGGATCTCTAGGAAGGGGCTGTAAGGGGCAGCTTTTCTCAAGGTGATTTGCCTGAGTAACATTAGTTAACAGGACCACATGCGGGGGGCTGCTTTGCAGGGTCTGGAGAAGTAGGCGGCTGTCCACCCCCCCCCCCCCAAATCCCGTTACATCACAGACACTTCCGTTGTGTCTTCGAATGCCCAGGCAGCGGGCTGCAGCGCTGCTGCTCTGTCTTACTGTCTCCGGCCTTTCCCATCTGTCAGAAGGCTGGTTCTCTCCTCCCCCTGTGAGATCTGCTGCTCATCTCACTGTCTGCTGGGGCAGCTTTGCTTCTAACACCTCAGCTTCCCACATTGGCCTCTCTTCTGAAAGTTTCCTTTATTTCTTTTTTTCAACTACTTTTCTCTGTCCTTTCTTCCTTTTTATAGTCAACTGTTTCTCTCATGGTTCCTGGCCTTCATGTGAAAAGATTGATCTTTTGTATACCATAGCTGCCAATCAGGATGCTTCTTCCTTCTGGTTGGCAGGCTAACCATAAATAATACAGCCGGTCAATTCTTCGAATCTTGAGTTAACTCCTTATGTTATTATTGAGTTGTCAGTAGCAGGGGTTTTTCTGTTTTTTGTTTTATTTCCATCAAAATCTGTGTTTTGGTTCATTGGTTTGCCTTCCTTTGGAGACGTTGATTTACTTGATGATGTTAGAAAGCTGGTTTCCTGAGAACCAAAGTTTTACTGTACCAAGAAGTGTAAAACATAGCTATGCCACCATGGATCTTATAGTCATCTCCAGTTGTTACTAACGTGAAGAGTGGTGTCTTAGATATGTGTTTCTATTTGTTTGAAATGATCAGGCAGCTGATTTACTTGATTCTGATGACATCCTTGTTAAGGACCCTGATCATTATATTACATACTGTCTTTCTGATGAGGACCTGGGGAAAAAACCTTCATTATGCTTTGACTTATTAGGATTAGTTGTATTTCTGCTGAACAGTTTGTATGCATCTCTTAGACACTGCATGTCTTGTAATTACCACGTCTTCCACTTGACATTGGCCTTGTAAATGTTGTGACAACATGAAACAAGTATGTATTAGCCTATTTCTGGTTTCATTTTAAGTGCTGTTCTGTGTTTCCTCTTTTTTTTCTTACCTACTTTTAATGTAGTTTTAAGTGTCCTTGTAAAATCCCTGAAACAAAAATGTAGTTAACTCTTGGATTGTCACTCACGTGTACTTTTGCCATTATTTGTCTGGAGGCTCAGCCTTACTGGAACTAACTACTTAATGATGATTTCAGAGAAGTGCTTTAAATAATTGCCTTGCTGGTAACTGATTTATTGGTGCTTCACATTTACGGTGAGACATGTCAATAATTTAAATGGTTACTGCTTAAATCCAGGCTAATTAAAACTATCATTCTTTTTTTTCTTTATAAAAATTAAGGCCTGTGAATTGAAACATGGTTTTCTGGTTTATCTGAGTTCCACCATTGTTACTCAGACTCTAACACTGGGCAAGTAAGAGTTTTAATAGTACCGAGCTTATAGTGTTCATAGAAATAATTTATTAGAATGCTTTAAAAGGCAAAATCTATGACAGTATTTTTGGATGTGAGTTTGTTAGACAAGGTCTGAGCCAATATGTAGTTGTTGGTTTTTATTTTTCAGTGCCAAGTATAAATAAGCCACCTCTGATACTTTGTATCATGCTTGCCGTATTCCTTCGTCATCAGCAATCATCAACTACTGTTGTTAATATTAATCTCGTGATTACCAAGTAAGAGATGCTGTTCTAAGCACATTAGGGGGATTACCCCATTTAATCTTTACAGCTGCCCTACAAAAGACATACTATTTTTAGAAACAGGGAAAGTAAGACCCAGTGACGTTAAGAAACCTGTCCAAGTTTGCATGACTAGTAAGTGGTGGAGCCTACAATGTGAATGTGGGTACCTGACTTGAAAGCCTGTGTTCTTAACCATCATACTACTTCTGTATTGCTTCCCTTTAAATGCTCCTGTGTTGGATCCAAAGTGTTATGGCAGGTTGTTATAAAATGCCCTGCTGTGATTTCAGTGAGCTTTGTGTAATTGAACATGTTATTTGTGTCCACTTAACTCCATATCAACATGGTTATAAAGTGTAAGGCTGGAGGTCAGGATTACATAATGGTTGGCATGGGATTTTCCCAACCAGATAAGACTTTCCAGAAGAATTTTCACCAAATGACTAAGGCTAGGCTGACATTTCAGAGCAATAATAACAGTCTGGTTTCTCTTCTCATCGTTCTGATGGTTTGGGGTCAGAAGATCAAATGAGGTTGAATTCAATGATAGGATACTCCATGGATAGAAAAATCATTATTACTGAGGATGTTTGGATTAATGCATATGTTTTTAAAGAAATTCTTGACAGAGTAAGCACCTTGGCACACCGCGTGTCACTTGGCAAGCACTCAGTAACTGTTTGTTGACCTTAACGAAAGTTAAGCAGAAAAGTAGTCCCAATGTTCCTTTGACACAGGCAGTTAGCTCCTTGGGTCTGCTTCCTCAAGTTGTAAAATGAGGAATTGGGATTAAATCCTTTCGACTCTAAACGTCTAGTCACATGGAGAGTAAAGCATCTGGTTTAAATCATGTTTTTCTCTTACCCTTCCAGTTGGAACAGATGGATTTGGAAGTCCGAGAGATACCACCCCAAAGTCGAGGAATGTACAGCAACAGGATGAGAAGCTACAAGCAAGAAATGGGAAAACTTGAGACAGATTTTGTGAGTCAGATTCCATCCTTTGTCATACTTACAATCTTTAGACTGACTTTCACTTCTGTTTTTTACTGTTTCCCTCTCATGCCTCGGTCTGCAATAAGTGCCAAAGACAAGCAACCACCTTCATTGTTATGACTTGGGGATCTAAAAATGCTTAGAGAGCTAGCTCATGGTAGACTTGAAGGTATGTTGGATTCATGACTCACAAAATAGATCCAAATCATGTGGGGTTTTTTTTTTTTTTTTTTTTTTTTGAGTTTGGATAGTATTTGTTGGTATCTAGCATTTATTAGAATTTTGAAATCTTACTTGGGGATGCACCGCTCATGAGGTTCTGAACTTATATCAGTGTTTTGATGCGCACCTCTTTGTGCGTTTTTTTCTGGGACAGGCTCCATAGCCTTTGTTATCTGAATCTTAGAAGGGTGCATCCCACTCCTCCCCACCAGAAGACAGAGGGAACTCGATAATTCATATACGTGATCCTTTGTATTGATTGTCTCATGAGAATATTTAGCTTTCTCTTCCCATATATCTGACTTTCAACTCCACCCACTTTATAGCAAATTTAAGAATGTAAATTTAAAGACGTAATGTTAAATTGTTAGTAATTAGAAGTAATAGGAGTGGAAAAGATACAGGTGAGCAGTTTCACTTCCGGGTAAATATCCAGAAGAACAGAAAGCAGGATCTTGGAGAGATACCTGTACCCCTTGATCACAGCAGCTTTATTTGCAATACCAAAAGATGGAAGCAACCTAAGTGTCCATCCACGGATGAACGGATAAACAAAGGGTGGTGTGTACGTGCAATGGAATATTGTACAGCCTTAAAACTGAAGGAAATTCTGACTTACGCTATGACGTGGATGAACCTTGAGAACATTAGGCTAAGTGAAATAAGCCAGTCACACACGGATACTGTATGTTCCCACTTATATGAGGCACTTAAAGTAGTTACACTTATAGAAAATAGATTGTTGGTCACCTAGGGCTGGAGGGAGGGAGGGAAATGGGCAGCTACTGTTTAATGAGTATAGAGTTTCAGTTTTGCAAGATGAAAAGTTGTACAGATTGGTTGCTCAACAATGTGAATATATTTAACCCTATTGAACTGTATATTTAAAATTGGTTAAGATGGTAAATTTTATATGATGTATATTTTACCACAATTAAAAATTAAAATAGAAAAAATGCAGTTGAGGAAAGATCTGAGCTTTACCTGTGAGTGACAGGAGTCAGGTGTTGCCATGTAAATTTATCTTTCTGCCTCTGTTCCTTCCTTAGGTGTTTTACTTTTGCTACATCTCCTAGACTACAGTATACCTTTCCACGACAAGGCCAGTGGTACTGATTCTGGTGGAAATTCCACCTAGAGTCTGGAAATGGGGTGATTTGCAGCTTTGCATATTTATTCTGTATTCTAATAGGTATTTTCCTGAGAAACTGAGATGGGCTACATCAGTGACTCTGATGCAGTTGACTTTTAAGTTGTGTTCCTAGTAATTTAAAAGAAAAATTGGAATCCATAATGGGCCTAAATTCAGAAAAGAAATGTAATCACCTAGTTTCTGTGCTATGCACTAGATGAAACCCTCTCTCACTGCTTTGGGAAAGGCAGGTTCTCTCAGCAAGAGTGAGCGATATGGTGAGGTAATTGGATTGATTTCAGAATTTGACAACTCAAATTTATACTTAGACAATTCTAATTAAAGTTAATGTTTTAATATAAATGATGAAAGTAAATTAAAATATTTATAAGGATTATTTTGGCTTGCTTACCTCATCTTTATGAAACTCTTTTCCGGAGATTTTACTCTTGGTTTCTAAAACAACTAAGCATGTGAGCCCACTTAGGGCTGCTATGACAAGGTGCTACAGACTGGGCGCCTTAACAGAAATTTATCTTCTTTTTTTTTCGGAGGGGACATGGTTAATTAGGTGTTTGTTTGTTTGTTGATTTAATGGAGGTAGTGGGGATTGAACCCAGGACCTTGTGCATGCTAGGTGCGCACTCTACCACTGAACTGTACCCTCCCCCAAAGTTCTAGAGGCTGGAAGTCTGAGATCGAGGTGTTGACAGGGTTTGTTTCTTACAAGGCCTCTCTCCATGGCTTGGAGATGACCATCTTCTTGTTTCTTCATATGCTCTTTATATGTTGTGTTCTAATTTCTTCTGCTTATAAGGAAACCAGTCACAATGGATTAAGGTTCACCCTAATGACTTCATTTTAACTGTTTAAAGACTCCATCTCCACATCCAGTCACGTTCTGAGGTATTAAGGGTTAGGATTTTAACACATGAATTGGGGTGGGGATTGGGGGAAGAGGGGGAGTGAAACAATTCAGCCTATAATGCTGAATTTACTTTTAATCTTTTCTTCTTAAATATTTTTTTCAGAAATTAAATTGCTTCTGTGGCTTATAAGTAAGCTAACCCAATCTTAAGTCTTTTTTGTTTCCTGAAGAATGTAGTCTTGAGTAGAGTTCCTTTAGGTATTTAGATATCATGTACTTGGATAAGCATTTCTCAGGTTCTGTTATGTTTTCTGTTATAAAGAAAAATAGAGCCAGCAACTATGAACTAAACATTTATTCTCCAGGCTGTTGTTAAAAATTCACGTGTTATGTGTATATTTACTCACACAGCTTCCTTTTCTTGTTCCTTCCTCCTCCTCCTCTGCCTCTCCTTCAGATACCTGGATTCTTCAGACTTACTCCACTGTCTTACCCCTTGTGTTATCATCCATTCCTGCGGCTACAGTGACCACCGCTATGCTAACGTGCATTTCTCACTCAGACTCCCCTGAGGCTCTAAATTCGTATTTCTCACTACTTACTAGACACTTCCACCCCAGAGTCCTTTAAACACAAACACTTAGATTTGACAAGTCATTTCAGAGTCATCTTCAATCTTTCCCTTTCCACCGCCTGGCACATCCAGTTGGTCCCTGAGAGTTAACAGCACTGCCAGTGAAATACTCCTTGCTTCCGTCTCCCCTGCAGTGAGTCTTCACGTTTCTCAATCTGGGTGATGGTAGTAGCCTTTCTTCCTTCTATTCTTCTCCCACTCTAAACCTTCCTTTGTACCACTTTGGAATTATCTTATTAGCATCCTGATCTGAATATGTCACACTGTTCCGCAAAATCCTACAGCATTCTCATTGCCCGCTGAGTAAAATTCAGGTCAACTTCTAGGCTTTCTATTTTGTTCCATTGCTTCTTCACATGTCTAGTAATTTTATTAGTATATGCTTGATATTGTGGACCCTATGTTGTTCAAAGCCTAAATTTTGTTAGTTTACTTTAGAGCAGTGCATCTCAACCTTTTTTTTTCATTAGCATCTCTCTGAGGAACTTTTTTAGACTTTCCCCCCACTAATTGCCGCTCTCTTCCCCAGGAAATTTATATACCATGGATCTACTGTGTATCTGTACATCTGTTTATGTACTATGGCTCTTTGGAGGCCACAGCAATATCTTTGTAATATCTAAGGTTCTTCATCCTCCCAAGAACCAGTTATTTGCGCCCGTGGGCATGATATCACCTCTGTTGACAATGCATATTTTAGAGAATGTTGAGCTTAAGTCAATAAGTAGATAATTTACTAGATCCTTTCAAGGCTTATTAACTTTGTTAGGACATGTCTAGAGTAGCCTGAATTTTACAGTATGGCCTTCCTTGGATTCCATTTGGATGACTAGAACATGCAGGGAATGTTCAACTCTCTGTGTGGGCGGAATTCTAGCTCCCTGCTTTAGGTGACCTCCAGAGTCTCTGTTCCCCTTCATGGCTCCTCAGTACATGTCCTCTGTAAGGCCTCTCACCTCTATATATGCAAGTACATTTTCAGCCAAAGACTTACCAGGACCCCTTTATAGATTTCCAGAGCTCCTGGTCTATGTGGCTCCCTTCTCTCTATTACCTTGCTAAATTTCATCCATTCAGCAGTCCGCACCTCCAGGGTCTGCTCCGAAGCTCAGAGTCATGCTCCGCTCCATCTTGGCTCCGCCCCCTGCTCTATAATCTGGATGGTGCCTCCAGGCTGAGAGCCATGGCCGCTGTAGGGTGCAAGTGTTTCTTTTCTCAAGGGATTTCAGTCCTACGCTGCCTATTGTCCCATTTTTGAAAATGATTGCTTCACACATTTTCTCCATTTTTATAGTTGTTTAGAGCAGGAAGGTTAGTCTTGTATCAGTTACTCTGTGATCACTGGCAAGAAAGTTCAGTATAGTTTGACGTTTGTTAATTCTTAGTGGATAATTGTGTACATCTAAGAATGAAAAAAATTATAGTCTTCTCTCTACAATGACCTGTCATAAAATTTAATTTGTAGCTGACTCAATACCTATTTAAAAGATTTTAAAATGTATGTTGTGACCTGTAGTCATCGTTGCGGGAAGCTAGTCAGCAGTCCTTGCTGTGTTCCCTTCTGTACTATCGCTATTCTTGATGATTCTGTTCACCTGCCTAATTCCATTCTTCATGATTTTTGGCCTCCTAAAGCTTTGTATCGTTCATTTTGGATTCTCACAGTGTCAGAGTAAGTTAGGAATATTAGGTCCAAAGAAGCTGAAATCCAGTCACCTTATTTTTTAGACAAGGAAGGGAAGGACCAGGGGGACCAAATGACTTACCTTAAAGTCACACTGCTGTTCAGAGCCAGGACCAGAATCAGATGAGCCAAACACACTTTCAAATGTTCTCTCTATGATCCTTTGCAATTCCCTACCCCCAACTTCATGTTTCAATAAAAATCAATTTAATAGCCTCTTTCTGTATTTGAAAACAACTTAAAAAAAATAGAATTCATGTATTTAAGCTGTCCTTATAATTTCTTCTTTCAATATTGGTATGAGGTTAGCTAGGATGTGGTCATGCCCAGGAAAATGAACCAGCCAAAAGGGGGGAAACATAGTTGAGGATTTTTTCAAGTTTAAGATTATTGTTTGCTTCTTAGGAAAATAAAATCAAACAAAATACCCCTAAAGTCGTACAGACCACCACCAACACCACCACAACGAACTTAACATTGTATGAAATGTTTGACCAAGTCTCAGTAAGTAGAAAAAGAAAGGAACAAGTAAGTGATGTATCAGGGTAATGTTCCAAAAGTTACGAGGACCTGGTGTGTTGAGTGTTGAATCGTTGACATCTGATGTTGTACTATGATGCTAGCACCATCTTGTGGTTGATTTGTATAGTTGCATGTTTCTTTTTTCTTGTAACAAAGCTGAACTTCCTTTAAGATGCATACACAGACTACAGGATTTGGGGTGGAGGATTAGATTGTAAAGAATGTTAGAAGTCGAGCTTTTTAGCCCCAGTCTCAAGTTCACTTCTCTCCCAGGTCAGTGGTGCCCGAATGCTACCCTTTTCCTGTTTGGCAGGCTATGTGATGTGATTGTTAGACCCGCTCCTAGTGCAGAGCTGTCTACATCAGAGAATGGCACTTCTATTGACAGTCTCAGCAGTGAGGCTGAATGGTCCTGGAAACCCAACTACCTGCAGACTATCGGAGTTGGTCCCTTAGGTCAGGGTTCAAAGGATGTTGTGGAACAGCTTGAAGCTTTTACTGCTACTGCCTACACTCTCTTTTAACAGGTGAATGGACAACTTGAGTATCTGAGTTTAGGAGTGAAGCCAGTAGCTATATTCTATTTTTTTTTTTTAAGTCTAAGATAGACTAAGGAAGTCCAAATGAGAGAGATTTACCCTTTCAAATTATGACTTTTGTTGAAAGGTCACAAACTTGATGCTTCTGTTTACATTTTGTATTTTCTGTTCTTATGCCTTCCTGAGATATTTTACTTCTGCTCTGTGGAAGCTATAGAAAAACCATGAAAGCATGTTGTAGAGATTTGGGTAGTGTCAGTAGTAATATGTTGTAATTATAGCATTAGCTTATCCTTCTTGGAGGCGCTAAGTGCATTCCAGAAAGAAATAAGAAAGCCAGACTGGACAGAATCATCCCAGAAAAATTTTCCTCCACTATGTACATTTGATAAGTATGATTTACATTTTAAAAATTACATTTGTTGTTTGGTTCTCTGTAAAAATAATACCTGCTCATTACAGGATATTCTGGCAATAAATAAGGAAAGAAGACAAAAAAATCACCTTAGCCGTGTTACCTCAAAAGATCCACACCCTACATTTTGATTTGCTTCCTTCTAATCTTCCCTTTCCCTCTCCCTTGTATAATTTATCGTTTTATTTTACATAATAATGATGCTACTCAATCCACATCTTTTCATATTTTTTACAACACAAGATTCTAACATTGGGAGTTTCCATTTCTATAAATTCTTAATCATTTTAATAGGTGCATAATATTTCAGTCAATGATATTAGTTCATCTTTTGTTGAATCCTAATATATTTCCATTTATTCTCTCCATAATTTATTATGCTGCAATGAACTTATTAGAACAGGGTTATTTCATCAGGGTCATTTCTCAGAAGACATTTTATTGAGTTAAAGGGTATCAACAATATTATACCTTTCATTAAATATTCTTTAGAATTACATTTTTATTGTGACTTATCAGATCATTTTTGTTGTTCTTCTCCAATCCTCTCTGTGTTAGAATGTTAAATAAGAAATAAAATTCATAGGCAGACCAGAGCTAAATATTTTGTGTATATCACTCATTTAACCCACAATTACATGAAAAAGTTAGTGTTATTATCCGTCATTATGGCAATTTTGCAACTCTAGAATTAAATACAACTGAGATTTCTTTTTCTGAGATAGTCTTCCTTGGAAGACATTGACATTGGTAAGGCTGGCTGATATGCATTGCTCTCCATACCTAGTCTAAAACATCTCATTTCACATTTTCCGAATTTTATAAACAGAAACTGAAAAATATTTTAGTTATCTGGATATGACTATGACCCCTTTCTGGGAGAAAGTGATACTGTATTCACATGCACATACATGATTTTCTTTGCAGTTATTTTCTTAGAACAATGGTTCCTAAGGCCTTGCTAGGTGAAATTGTTAGAAAATCATCGTGCAACTGTCCTTTGTTTGTAGGATTCTCATTCCAGGCTTTGACCTTGGTAAATCTACTCACAGAGCCTCCAATAATTTCAAAGGCTGACACAGAAAATAGACCCAAAAGTCTGTTTTCAGCTGTAGTGAAGTCTTCTGGGGGCTGATCTGTGCTTGTGTGTCACCCTGGTCCCCTAATTCGATGCTGCAAAAGGTTCATCTTCTTGACCCTTGTCCCCACCATGTATATTTAACTTGAATAGTAGTATGTATTAAATATTTTATCATTGGTCTTGTGTACTGAATTTGAGGTTGGCCTTAATAGATTTTCTTCCCTTTGGAAGCTGTGACTCTTTCTTACAAAGTGGCTGTTTTTATGACTGCTTTCGGCTTTAGACTGTTGTCTTTAGCTCCTGTAGAGCTTTATGACCTGCAAAAATAACTTCTGTATCCACTGTAGTCACTGCAAAGTTGAAGTGTGTACTGATATAGATATATCTCTGTGTGTGCACTCACACATTCTTGTGTGTGTACGTTTTTTTAAAAATTTGTGTCGATCCCTGATTAGGTACTGCAATTTTACTGGAGGATTTTTTCCTACCTACTTAACTAATTTAAAAAAAATCATTGGAATTAAAGTTTTAGTGCCATTTTATGGCAGAAGGAGCAAATTTTTGTGATGACTTTATGTTATTTCTAGTGGTTTGAGTTTTCTAAGCAGATGAAGTGTATATTTTCTGGAGACAGTGCTAAATTGCTTTAAAACAGAGGAAGAATTATAAAGCTTATTGGTTTTAATGTAGTTGTCTCTGCTTATAATCCTTCTTAAATGACTTAACAAATTATTATCGACTTTCCTGTTGTTTGTTTGTTTTGCCTAGCCACTTTGATCTTACCTAGGAAATAAAGAGGAAAGATAAAAACAGGTAAGATTTTGAAAGATTGATTATAAACTGGTGATAAATTTGGCTTCATTGTTAGTCACTAGATGGCACTGTTTATTTGCAGAGTGCCTTAAAAAAAAAAAAGGACTGGTAGTAACTGAAATTACTGCCTCATGAATAAAATATTTCTGATGGGATTTGCATTTCTATATTGGCTGAAGACACTGTTGAATGTTTTATTAACCAGCCCAGTGCAACTGTCAGCCTATTAAAGAGATCCAATGGTCCCTGTTTAGATAAATAAACTAAATAAATCCAATTCGTCAAATTGTGTTCCTGGCTGTTTATTTTCCATTCTTTTGATGTACAGTTTATTTTAAGTTAAAGCCACATTGGTTTAAAAATTAATGGGAAAATGTTATTTGGTGTTTGGAACATGAAGAAGCTAATTGCCCTCGTCAAAAAGCCAGCTCTGTTTTAGTGTTAAATTGTTTGCTCATAAATAGTAAACTTTTTACTGGTTGCTTATAAACTGTCCCATGGTCAAAAATAGTCTGATATTCTGCAAACACATAGTCAGAGACTGTTATCAAGATTTGTAGAGCCCTTGGTTAATTTCCTTGGGAAAATTACTATGTAGTTTAAAAGATAAGCCTTTTACTTGACTGTGCCTTTGGGTCATGCTCCTTTTTTAAGTAAGGCTTACTATTCCTTGGAAAGAAAAGTGGCTAATTGATTTTTTAAGTAAACTGTCTTTTATCAGAGCCCTTGCCAGTCACTCTCCTGGTAAACACCAAACTTTAAAGAAGGGTGACAGTGATGGCGAGGGCCACCAAAGGCCTCAAGGCCATGGCTCTAAACAGATGTCCACGCCACTGCCTTCTTAAAGCTTATGTTCTAGGGATCTTGAAACTCAAAATTGCACTATTTACTACCACTGACTGAACTAGAGATTTTATACTTAGGCCCTAGGGTTGAAATAGATTTGAATAAAGCATGTCAATTTTGTGCTTTGCTACACTAAAGTGAGTTAGCAACTGGAAATGACACATCGTGGTTCTGACTTTGGCTTCTCATTTCTTTTTCCATGAATCCTCCATTGCTTTTCACGCCATTCTCATTGTCTTTTATCCAGTTCCACATTTGCGAGGTTCAGAGCAAAACTTAAAACAGATTAGGCACTTCTGACTTAGCTCATAGCTTTTAGGAGCATTGAGCTCTTGTGATAAAGACGGAGCCAGATCTGTTCTCCAGGGTGAAAGTTTTTAAACTGTACAATAGTTAAAGAGTTTTGGTATGTCACCTAGTTTAAGCTTTTCTGTACAAGAAGTTAAAATGGGGCTAGAAGAGATTTTGCCAGAGACTTTTCTCTTGATCTCAATTCCTCGGAAGCCTACCAGGACATGGACCCTGTGTACAAATAGTCTCTTTCTCTCTTTTTTTTTCTTAAGTTGTTTTGTTTAATTCTCTGTCCTTCAGTTCCCCCAAATGGAAAAATCATATTTAAAAATAAAAACCAATAACAAATGTGGAGTCAAATTGCTCTTCTGGCTTTTTCTTTTGAGAAGTTCATCAGATCATGAATTGAAAGCCTTTGCTAGAAATGCCTCTGAAATGCTTAAGTGTGGTCACGTTGGGAAACATCAAGAAATAGGACTTCATCCTCAGTGCATTTTATTAGTTCTTAAGGCTCCTTGTGCCTTTGTAATTTCACAAAGGCTACTGTTAAGTCAACATTCATCACAGAAAATTCTGAGGAAATGTACAAACTCCCTCACTCTCCTTTTGGTTCTGTTAAATATTGTTTAAAAGAAGTTTTCACTGTCTTGGACTTGAAAATCCACTGTGAAAATGGAGATTTCTGTTATTGGTTGTAAAGAATTTGACCTGTAATTGCATTCTTAAAATGGAGAGAAAGTGTCAGATTTTATGGTTTGGAAAGTCACATTGGTCTTGGTGTGAAATGCTCGATTATAGAAATGAAATGAGTTTCTTAAAAACGTAACTGTGCTTTAAAACAAGGGTGCCTTTTGTGAATCTCATCTGGGTTTTTTTTTTAACCAAAAACCCTTTGACTTTCAAAATGAAACATTGCATCTTTGCATATTGAATGACTGACTTTTTTGTTTCATTATTTTTTTATTTTGATTTTTTATATAAACCTTGTCTACAGATAAATTTCAACTGAAGGCCAGGGTGGTCTTATTTATGACCATATGTAATTTTTATAGTAAAACTTAGAAAGGAGAAAACAGTCTCCATGGTTAGAATCTTACAGATTTCTTTTTAGCTTCTGAGGTTTAAATTATTCTTTTTCTACCTGTTTTTGAAGAACATGGTTCAGTACTATCCATTTCAAATGCTATCTGATTCAAAGTCCTTATTTGATGGCTTTATTTACCCCTCAGAAATATCATATATGTATTATTAGGTATTGGTTAGAAGTGGTCCATTTCATATTTTTCTAATATTGTGTGGTGCTAAATTTGGTCATGGACCACTTGCCAAGAGTGGAAGTGTGAAATAGTGAGAAAAGCCAAGGAATGCAGACCTGAGACCTCAGACGTGGCATATTCGTTCTGCACTTCAGTTTCTGGATCTGGAAATTTGGATCGTCATATCAATTATAGTGGGGAATATAAGGGTCAAATAAGATAATAAATGTGCAAATACTCTGAGAACTGCACTGATTTCTAGTCACTGATTTTGCTGTGTACAAGTAGTAATCCTAGAATTAAAGAGTTTAGAAGTTAACGTATTTCTAAGTCAGAATATTCCTTCAGTATCCTAAACCCTCTTTCTCAGTGCTTCAGGACGAACTGCAGGAGCTTACACAATGGATTGAAACATGAAATCTTCCATTTTATCCTCAGATATAACTTTCTATGTTGGATTGCTTTTCTATTCTAGCATATTTTGTTTTGTCTTAGAAATTAATCTATGCAAGCAAGCTTCCTCCCTGACCTTGTGGTAAAGGAGTCAGAATTAAAGGTAGAAGAATTATGATACTGTATGTATATATATATATATATATATATATATATATATATATATGTATATATATATATATACACACACACACACATATATGTATATGTATCACTTTATAATATGTATCATATTACTCATTAGAGTTATATTTGCCCTGAGTTTTTCATCTAGAGCTGAATTATTTACATGCTGAATTATCTACTTTGAATTTCCTCCCGAATCCTTCCCTAATTTCTAATAACTGACATTTCCCAGAAACTATTAGAAGTCACCGTCTTTGCATCATCATGTCAGTGGCCTAACACACCAGTATTGAGAAGAAGGGGGAAGATGCTATACTACCTGTTAAATATTGTCATTTATGTCAACAAAGAATTGGACTTTAGCATACTGAAAGACAGCAACCAAATAGCTTTGTAATTAAGAAGTTTCAAATATTGTCACATACTGAGAATCTGTTTTATAATATGCCCAAAATATACAAGGCAATGTGATACACAGCCAGAAATAATGTGGTGGAAATTTAAATGATTTAAATCAAATTCTCACTAGTAAAACAAATAACATTTAAATTAATTTCAAACTAAAGTACAAATGAAGAAGCTGGGGAGGAGAATTTTCAAGCTGGTGTTCTTTCTATTCACTTCATTAGTTTTAATGTTAGTAGTTTTCAACAGTTTGTTGTTGTTTTGGTCTAGATTACTTATAAACAACTTACATATATTTAGTACTTATCATGCATCAAGCATTGTGCAAAGAGGAGTAAGACATATTCTTCAAGGAGCTCATAGTCAATAATCATAATACTAAGGAAAGTGAAATTATGGAGGTTCTGATGGGATAGTATGTGAAAGGGCACACTTTTAGGGAGGGGAATCCAATGCAGGTGTCTGTGTAGGAACGAAGTGGGGTTGTGAGGGAAGGCACCCAGCAGCAGGGAATTACCCAACTGAGCCTCCAAGGATGAGGAGGAAGGATGAGAGAAGCAGGGT
Organism: Camelus ferus; assembly: GCF_009834535.1. Taxonomy (NCBI): domain Eukaryota; kingdom Metazoa; phylum Chordata; class Mammalia; order Artiodactyla; family Camelidae; genus Camelus; species Camelus ferus. Next base: position 16,467,374 of record NC_045706.1, on the reverse strand, counting down.
CCACTCAGGTGGACAGAATAACATAAACACAGTGGGGAGGCGAGGAAGAGAGGAAGGGGAGGCCCGGAGTGTCTGATACCCTTCAGGTGTAAAGTGTGGGACTAGAACCTTAGTTCCCAAACCTTAGAATCACCTGGGGGCCTTTAAGAATCCTGCCACCCAGAGCCCACTCCCAGACACTGCGACTTAATTGGTTTTGGCTGTGACCTGGGCACCAACAAAGCCTTGCTGGTTAAGTTGAGGAACTTGGCCTTTATCTTGTTCGTGAATAGGAGCGATTGAAAGATTACCCGCATTGGGTAATGGGCTTGCTTTATATTTAATGAAGCATTTAAGACAATGAAGCTCTTTCTTTCATATGAGATGCAGTGCCATTTAACTTTTTATTTTTTTCTCTCAAATCTTCAATGCTATTCTTTTAAATACATTTTTTTTAACTTGGCAAAATCCATCCAGCATTTCACAGTGACAGTTACCCACATTTCTTTTGCATCAAATGATTTTAAAAATTAATTTCCTTTTGGTTTAAAGTCAGGTACTATGATAACCTTTATTTGGGGGAAGCAGATGCCATAGCATGAATAATTTTTCTTCCTAGGTGGCAAAACAAATATTTTAAATTTTTACTTGAGCTTAAAACAAAAGAAAACCTTCAGCCTTTAAATTCATACAATAGACTCTGCCTTTGCCCTCTTACCTTAAGCCAGTGCCAAGAGAACATCTCCATGTGAATTTTTGTTTATAAATAAGCACTTTTAACTGCTTTGGAAGCAGGCATATTAATCCCCTTGTAAGAATAGAAATATGGTTATAAAAGTTATATATATGCTGTTTCTGGATTTAATAGGAAAAACAGTATATATATTTTTTCTTCCCCATGTGAAGTCGTGCAAGACTGATTGTAACTTAATTTTGTACAAGAATTGTCAAGAAATTGCTAGTAATCTCTAATCAGAGAAAAAGAAGCACGGATGTGATGGATAAATAGGATTCTGTTATGGCCAACATCTTCATTGATCTTAACAGAATTGGTCTTTGCCTCCCCTGTGTCTGTATTTTCTCTTGGCAGTAAGCCGAGTGAATTTGGAACAGAAAGAGAGAAAATCTATTTGGTTCCAAATGATGATAGCTGTGCATTGGTGTGGGGAAAATAACTTACAACTTGATAGTAGCATTATTAGAGGATTTCTCTTGTTTAGGGGGGGAAATTGAAGTTCCTTTTGTGGCCAGGTTGGAAAATTTCTAATTTAATATAACCCATAGTTTATGATATCAATTTAAATATTATGAACCTCATATCAATGGTATCTAGAGTTTTTAATTATGAAATAACTTTTAAAATATTTCTGAACTGAGGACTGAGATTAGGAAAAAATATACTATCCTGTGTCTTAATTGCTGTTTTAAAGTCTATTCTATTTCTTAAAGTAAAACAATTTTTTCCTCTGTTTTTTTTTTTTAATATAGTGAATTGATTAGCATCTTGGTTTATGGTTAAATTATTTTGCTACAGACTTATCCAGTCAGATTATCTTCATGAAAGTATGTAATGTCAAGATGTTTTCATTATAAGATTCACAAATTTATGTCTTTTTAGCTAGTGATTACTCCCTCAGGTAGGTTCTAAGGCAGTCATGTTTCCAAGTGTCTGGAAACAAAGATTTAGGGTGAGATTTTTGTCAGTGCATTTTATAGCTGAGAGGACTTTCTATTTTCCTAGTCTGTTCAGAGACTGTCAAAGTAGCAAAATTACGTTTTCTAATTCAAATGGAATGTGGCCATAGATGGCACTGTGGCTCGCACTGATATTTAAAATATAACCATATTGTGGCATTTTCTGAGAGAAGTTTCCAAGACCAAATTAATTTACAAAAGCCCCTTTGTATTACAAGTTTACTTTTCCCTCTGAAGAGGAGCGATTTTAAACCCAGCAGAATTAGAAATACTAACTATATTTTTTAGCATTAGTTAATGGATTAAGAGCAGCTGTATTTCTTGAGCCCTCAATAATGTTTTCCAAAATGGGGTCTCTTTTAACACAATCTCTGAAAAATGTTTTTACGTAGGGAGAGTGGCTGGAGCGTGCCAATTAAAGCACGCCTGTGATTCTCATTCTCATCTCCTAGAAAGCAGTATTGAAACCTTGCCACGAAATCAAGCATTTTGTCTTTTGAGTTCTGTCATGGCTGGGGCTAAACAACTGCCACTGGCAAGTGACAAGAGGCATAGACAGCAGGGAAAAGAAAAAGAGAGAAAAGAAAGTGGGAATAGGGTAAAACAAAAGTACAAGAGAGAGGGAGGGACAGTACCAGGGATGTACTGGTAGGGTGAGGGTGCCAGCGGCAGCTGCCTCGGGTGCCAGTTTGTTGAGACTCTGCAATGATCTGCCTACTCCTGCTGTATCCTGCTACTTGTAATGTCTTTTTGGAATCTGGGTAGTCCTAAGAAGTATCTCAAAGTACAAATCGAAGTTATCATTAAGTTCAAATTTGCCTAAAGAATTTGCCAGTCCTCTAATTTAAAAAAAATCCATGAATATTTACAAATTTATGCCTTTTTTTTTTTTTTGCTAATTATTATTCCCTCCAATAGATTCTAGGGAAATAATCTTTCCATGTGTCTGGAAATATAGATTTGCATGCAAGGAGAAGACCCCCCACAGCGAGGAGTATTAACTTAATTGTACTTCGGTGCTCCACATCGTAAGCTTAGGGATCTGATACATTTCTACCTTGATGATATTTTCATAAAGTCAGGTACTTGCTTTTAGGAATAGAAAAGATACGATCTTTCTTTTAATACTAGTGGTAATGGTAGTTTTTCTCTTTGTTCTAGAACCGAGTTTCTCAACCTCAGTACTATTAAAAATTTGGACTGGATAATTCTGTGTTGAGGATGGGAGGAAGGTGTCATTTGCCTTGTGGGACGTTCAGCTACATCTCTGGCCTTTACCCACTAAATGCCAATAGTCCACCTCCACTCCACCCCAGTCATGACAATCAGAAGGTGTCTCCAGATATTCCAGATGTCCCCACTGAGGCAGAATTATCCCTGATTGAGAACCCCTCAATCTAGAATGATCACCAATAGGGATTTTAAAGGAAGAGGGAGAGAGAATTAACTATCGAGGGCCTCTAATAGGCTAGATATCATGTTTATATAACTTATTCTTCACAGCTAGTCTATAATTCAGATATATGAGGTTATGAAAAGCTAAAACACTTTCCCAAGGTCTCATAATGTTGATCCAGGACCTTAAAATCAAATCTGACTCTAAAGCCACTAAATCATACTGCTTTATATCATTTCTCTTTAGAGAGTCACTAAAGTCCCTGTTAGTTCCAATGTATCAAATTTAAAGGAGACTAGGTTCACTGACTAACCTACATTTATTTCAAATAGGCTGTAAACCAAGAGATGCAACGTGACATAGTGGAAAGTCCGCTGGATTAAGGATCAAGAGTTCCGGCTCTGGGTGTCAGCTCTGATACTAACTAGCTGAGAGCCATGGGCAAGTCATTGCACCCTAGCTTCTTCAACTCTAGAATGCAGGGTCAACCTCCACACTCTCTGAGGTCCATGAGCTGTGTTATTTAATGATGTTGAAAATTGGAATGCTTGGCATTTTAAGACCAGCAAAAGTTTCACACTGCTTTAAAACTATTCTATATGCAGTTTAGGACAATAGATGTGCTTTGGAACTTTGGGCTGACTTTAATCTCTTAGTCTTATATTGATATGTCTTCCATTTCTACAATCCCTAGCCCATTATCCAGCTCCTTTGTGAAGTCTTTTCTAATTATCTTCCCTGTCATGATAAATTTTCTTTACTTCCCATTTGCCTTGGCACTTACGTTATTAACCTGTACCAACTTACACACACTGCTTCCATGTCAGAGCTGAAATGATTTATTGATTTTCACTTACTTATGTTTTATTACTCCAACCAAATTATAAGATCTTCAAGAGGAAAGACTGGGTCTTCTACTTTTAAGTTTTTAATAAATGCTGTATGTAGTAGGTATTCAATAAGTGCCTGTTGAATTAAATTTAAGATTTTGTTACTTTAAAGCAACTTTTTTCAGATGAAACATCTATGATACATGGTAGGTGCATAAAACATTAAAGTATTCCAACCAAACATCTATTGTGAATTGTTCTTTAAGCACAATTTCTACTTAACTTTAGTGGAGCAAAATAGTAATGATATGTGTTGCAATATGTTTTCTCTCTGTTCTGACTCCTTTTAAATTTCTCAGACCTGGGAATTAAGATGCTTTAAGAATGAAGTTTCTGAAATGCTCCATTGGGTACATCTTTTCAGAAATAGCCATCCTTAGGAAAATATGACATATTCATTGGCAGAGAAGAGCTGATAAATACAATTTGATGTAGTATTTCAGCAAACATTTCAATAACTTTTTGACATTTTCCTGTAGTCCTTATTTGCCTTATCAATAGTTATAGTGACATATGATTGTCAACTTTTTATATTAAGACCAAACTAATAAATTAAATGTTATGTTTATATCTGATGAAAGCTGACGTTTTGGAATGGTGTTAAAATATACTGACAGGTCCCGTTCATAAGCCCCTTTGGTATAAATATGCAGATGACATCTTCAGATATTGTTTGTACACATGCTGATAGACAGAAAGCATTGACAACGTAACAAATGAAAGTGTCAACCTCACAATTTAACCTTTCTGTGTAGAAAAAGATGTTCGTTTTAAGTTACATGTATCTTTCAACTTTATTTCAAAGTTTTTATTATTTTTTTAGCCTCTTATCACTACCATTTCATGTACTGCTGAAAGCAGCCACTGCAGTAAGATTTACACTTGAGAACGTTTCTCCCTCGTGCTCCTGCTTAAACAATTGCAACTGCATAGATGTACGTATTTTTCTAATTCTTCATGTTATTTTCCATGTTCATTTCCTATCGAACCTTTTTGTAGACTCCTTCTATTTACCTATACAAAATATTTAGGGTTAATAAGAAAGCCTAAGGAAAACATTATGAAACCTCCTCCCTGCCCTAAATACTTCATATGGAAGCATTTCTTATAACACTTTGCCACACTTACATCTGTGCTAAGGTCTAATAGTTAAGAGTGTTATGTAGCACTTCGAAAAAAATTTGGCTTGTAGAGGCTCCTATGGGACTGGAAAGGGTACTGGATATTCTAGTTAGGAGGTCTGGATTTAAATCCTGCCTTGGCCACCAACTTCCTTTCAGAATTTTTGCAGTTCACCTGCCTTTTTGGGGCATTTCTTCATCTGTGAAGTGAGAACAACAATAGCTGCTCTGTCTACATAAGCATGAAATAGCATCATGAAGATGCTTTGGAAAACGCATGGGAAAGACACGTCAGGAAATCCTTATCATAGGACCCTGTGTGGGGTGTCTTTGATGTCTCCTTGTTTACTGTCTCTGAAATAGTAGTATTCTGCTTAAATGCTATCCAAAACTAGTCATGGACACCTTTAAATCCAAGATAGTAAGATTTTATAGTCATTGCATGCAGAAACCATTAGAAACATCACAGGTCCAAAGAATATACAGGTACCCCAAAACACAAGTAACCCCTAATGTTCCCTGAAGTAACACATTAAATACTCAGATACTGTCATTTCTGAATCTACACACAGACCTTTTTTTTTATCCTTGACTCCATGACCAGTTCCTAGGCCAGATCATTCCTGAATTTTCACATCCACGTTCTTCTGTTTACAGCATATCCTTGATTTGACCACACTTAATCTCTTCTCACTTCAGTGCATTGTGGGTGGATCTGTTAAAACAGTAATATATCAGTTAGAGATAATATCACTTTTTTGGTGGGTAAAGTGACCTCAGAATGAGGGGGATTGTGTAGGCATATATATCTTAGAAGTCTCTGCACCTAGGTTGAGAAACACTGTGAGAGAGCTAAGAAACTTTTAAAAGGAGGGGCTTCTTCAATATTGCTTCCTTGAGAAGTATAGTAACGTATCGTTTTCCGAGCGAGTGATTCTTTAGATGGGTGGAATTGGCCGGCTGTGAGTATTAGTGGTGAGTCCTGCTGTTAGAGTTAGTAAAGGTGCTGACAGAGAGTCAGAGAAGATTAATGAAAAGTTAAGGCTGTTGCCATTAAAGTGGTCAATAAGGAACAGCATAATAAAGCTAATTAGTAAGCTGTAGGTTGTGGTATTAATTCAAATTATGTTATTTTTTGATAATCATGTTAGTGGTTTAATATAATAGTTGGAACAGTAAGTTTTAACATTGGGGAAGGTTGAGATTTTATAAGTAATCAGTGTCCTAAGTGTTTGATATTTTTACTAACAGAGGTAAGCCTAGTGCAGAGTTTATCCTTGCCAATGGATCAAATCCAAAATTCACATTCTAGCATTCATTTCACTCCTAATTCTCCCCAGTCCAAGCTTTATCATTTTACAAGCTTCACTGCCTCTGTTTGCTTCCCATAATCAAATTAATCTGCTGTTGTTACGTGCAGTTGATTCTCTTGTGCTCACCTGGTTGCCTTCATACATGCAATTCTGTCTGGAGTCTTTCCTCCCGCTTATAACCTTATGGCCTTCAGTATCTGATTCAAAACCATCACTCCAGCTAGTCTTTGGTTAGACTTGATGCCATCTCCTCTACTCCACGTATCTTCTGTAGTGGACGTACCTGAAAAGAAGAAAATGCTTTTGTCCAAGTTGTTTAACTTAAGAGTTGGCCTTCATCTCAAAATTTAACTTAAGCCTGTACAGATATTTTGGTAGTGATGAGTAGGTAGAGTCCTTTTATTTTCTGCCTGTATAGATTGCTTAGGAAGACAAGATGGTAATTATACAAAGTAATGTGCAAAGAACTGTTTGGATGGTGATTTGGTTTATTGGGTCACATTTCATCATGCTGTGATAAATAAACTGAAAGAGTACACTGTCAAAACACCTTTCCGATGTAATCCTAACATGTTTCTGATTGCTTTGTCCTCCATCTCCATATCATGGTCCCAAAAGCTGTACTATTAGGTCCTAAACCTTATTCTGCCTCATAGTTTGCTTTGTGTCCAACAGTCTTGTTGCTCCAACTACATGGTACACTATCTTAGAATAGGAATTGTGACCTATTGTACCGTGTAACAGCATATACATTCTAAAGAAATATTTGTGAATTAATAGATGGATAGGCATATCAAGTTGGATATTCCAAGAAAAAAGTAAAAATTGCCCAGTTAGCTAATCTCTGTTGTAAGCGAAGAGAGTCAAGTTGGATTGTGTCATAAAACATACCTTACAATGCAGAGCTTTCCTAAGTTTGGGTAAAATGCTTGTATTCTTCTTGGTTAAAATGTGGGGCTTGGTTATCCCATAGCAACCAGAACCAGACCCAAAGACATTAGTTAATAGGAGGGTAATCATGTCCACTGGTTTTGTAACCCAGCAGGACCCTATAGGACCTTCCTGGGACAGACACCTCCCCCATATCCTCTGTTGCAGCTCCTCGCTGAAGTACCCGACAGTGGTATCTCATACATTTTTCCTGAGTTTTTCGAATGCTATAGGCCACCACCAAATGGAAGAAATTAACTACTTGATGATCATGAGCATCAACCAATTGGTTGATCACCATCAACCAAACAGAGAATTGTGTGCAGCTGATCACATACCCTGGGACGCCCCTCCCTCAGCTGGCCTTTAAAAGTGCTCAGCTGAAATCTTTTGGGAAATTCAGGGGTCTTTTAGGCATGAGCCACTGGTTCTCCTTGCTTGGCGCAGCAATAAATCCTTCTCTGCTTCAAACTCCAACGTTTCCATATTTTTTGACCTCACTGTGTCAGGCACTAACTTGCGTTTGGTAACAGTTTCTAAAAATTGAGTTTTTCCTTTAAAATCATACATTTTTATACTTAATTTATCATACCCCAAGCAAACAATGTTCTACATTTAAAATATAAAACAAAACAATCACAACATAAACTTTACTTTTACAACCTAAGCAGCTGTGTTTGTTTAAAATACCCGGTGGGGTTTTGTTTTTCCCATCTTAAGTTGTTAGAAATTTTCTGAATTCTTCTTCTGTTTCTGAAAATATATCTCTTTCTCACTGGTGGGTGGAGGACCTTTCTGTTCACGAACTGGCAGCCATGGTTTTAAGTTCACAGTGGGCATTATCCAGCCGCATCTGCTGTTGCCTTCATCATTGTCCATTCAGGCAGCTGACAGTCACGGTCAAGTTCAGGCTCATGGCTCTTCCTTTCCCAATACTGAATATATTAACTGCAGATTAGCAGTAGCTAACAACCAGGAGTGCTCAAATTCTTTGTGGCATTTGACAAAAAGAAAAAGAAAAAGAAAGGAGTCGAGAACTCCCCCTTGAATGGGGTCCCATGTGATTCCAAAGTACATCTTTAAACAAGAACCATTAGGCTAATACTTCCCAGTCTTCACACAACCAGGGAAACCAAATCCAAAGCATTTCTTAAGGAAGCATTAATTTCCATATTCTAAAAAAATTAACACAGGGAGATAGGATTTAAATATATGAGTGAAGTCAAGGTTTGTTAAATCATTGTGTGAGAACTCAATTCATATAATTCTAGCCTAAACTAAAAAAAAAAAACAACCCAAACACAAAAACCCTAATGTTTTAATTAGGCTGTATAGTCTTGTACTGGCTAAGTATATTATCTGAAATATTGAAAACAACTCATGAGCCCTTCAGAACCTTCCTGGATATCTGGTAAAGCAGGAGGAGCGAAACAATGGTTGAGAGGTAACAGACAGAACCACACGTTTCAAGAATGAAGCTAGATAGCGCCTCTCAGAACACAAAGAGCAAGCTGGGAATGTTGACTTTCCATCGACATCCTCCCTAAATTGAAAAGGAAAAAGGAGAAGGGGCTAGTGTTTATGGAATGCTCATTATGTACCAAAAACTGTATTAAGGACAGTTTGCATTTTATCTATTCAGAAGCCTGATAAAGCTAGGTGTTAGTACTATTTTAAAGATGAGGAGACACAGCCTCAGATTTGGCTTGCCCAAAGTCATTGAGCTGATCAGTGGCTGAGCAAGAATAAGAAACCAAGATTCTTTGGTTCTGTATCCAGTGTTTTTTCCAATAGACCACTCTGTCTTCCAAATGCACTTCCTGCAGTGGTCCAGTTTTTCAAAAGTCATGTAGGACCCTGGCGCATCTCTCTGGTCTTCATTTACGGTTGGTTCAATTCATTTACGGTTGGTTCAATTAGGTTGTAGGGAACCTTATAACCAATACTCTAGGCATGTCTATGTGTTTTAGTAATTAAGAGCCCAAGAGCTAAGTATACTGTGAAAGAAAAGAGCCGCTGGGGAGCCTAAAGGGTCAGTAGTCCTCGGGAGTTACGGGATAGGTCACAGTAGTGTACCTTACGTAGTAACAGAGGTTTTTTTAAATTGAATTTTAATTTTTAATAGAAAAGATGATAGTAAGTTCCTCAAGGTCATTATTTAATTTCATTCTTGTGTGTGGAACTTTTGCCTCTCTCTCCACTCCCGGTTTCCAATGTGTACAATGAAGTGGTTTAGACTAGACGAATTCTTGAAGTAGACCGGTAGACCAGTAGATGAGACTCACCTGGAGGGCTGGTTGCTGGGCCCACTCTAGAGCCTCTGATTCAGAAAGCCCAGCATGGGGCCTGGGGATCTGTATTTCTAAAGAGTTCCAGGTTGATGCTGAAGCCTCAGCAAGGGACCGCACTCTGAGAGCCGCTGGACGAGGTGATCCATAAAGTCACTACCAGCTCTAAAATTTGTCTGACTCAGCTCAGTCGATTTCCTGGACCTATTGGAAGATAGCTGTGTCTTCCACTTTGAAGATGTATGCTTTGAATTTCTGCTTTATTTCATTGTGTTTGATGCCCTTTCTAGTCATACTGCAAGTCCCTTTCCGTTAGAAATTATTTTCTTTTCCCCCCATCCTTTGTGTACTGCCAACAAACAGAATGTTTGTTTAACTAATGTTAGTGCAGTGCATTTCTAGAGCTGCCCTTTGGGGAAATTTAAATGAAATTTTAAAGTATCATTAAGAATGCAAACAATAAATTCTTTGATTAGCTGTAGGCATCTTTACATTGGGATGACTAAAAAAGGTTCTGGTTAATTAGAAGTAATTTGTTAGAGACCTGAATCCTCTTTTTTTCTCTCTCAGATTAAAACTCAGTTCCCAGCTGGATGCTTATAAATGCAGGAAATATGATTGTCAGATGATTAATTGCAAAAGATAGATAATTAGAGTTCATATGATGTGTCAAATATGGGTAGCCAAGAGGTTGACTACACATTGAAAGAGAACCGCTGAAGTCTAGCTTGTTCATTGTGGCTACAATGGGTGGCTTACCTTTACCACCAGAGCCTGAAGAAAGGGTTAGGTAGAAAGAGCAGTTGCCTAAACCTTGCCTTTTAAAAAAAAAAAAAAAATCCAATTTGAGACAAATTCTTTATAATAAAAATTACTAGAAAAGAGTCCCCACTACCTAAAATCAGGCTTTGAACATTGAGCTGTTGCTGAATTACCTTTTCTAATGTCAAATAAAGGATTTGGGATTTGTAGCTGTTTTTTAGTACCATCTGTATTTTTAAACTCCATTAAACCTATCTGAAATATTTCTTTCCCCAGTTGTAATGACTTGTTTTTATTTTCTAATTTTCAATGACTGACTCTTATCTCCTTTGAAATTAGTGTCCCTTGTTCCTGGAAGTTAAATGTTTTCACCGTTAAGTCATTGGATTCCAAGCTAGAATAGTTTCACCTTCAAAAAATATACTTAAAAATGGTATTTCTTTCAGATCATCCATCAAAAACATTAGCAAGTTGAGAAAAAAGTCTTACAACCTGTCAGTGATTAAATTAGCCATCTCCATTTCGGCTCACCTGTTGGTTTATTTAAAATCACAATGAAACCAATAGAAACTAGAGTTTTCTCCTTTATTTGTAAATAGGACTTTCTCCGTCTTCTAAACTTTGTATTTTTACTGAACAGTTTTTCAGCTCTCAGAAATACTGCTTTACAAATTCAGCTAATGACCCAAATCCAGCTTGTTTGTTGTGTAGGAGTTGTATTAAAATAACTCACTGTATGAGTATTGTCATTAATGATATGCTCATTTTAATAATGGGGCTGCAGATTCTCAGTCTGTAGTCCTTGGGGAGATGCTACCATTTTTTTTTTTTTTAACTAAGTATTGTTCTGGCTCCTTTCCTTGATTGGCCCAGAAATAGCAATCAGCTGGGGAGCAGGATGACATGCCTCTTAGCGATCCCTTTGATCTTTGAGATGAGTATCAACATTGTATGCTTCCTAATGGAAGTGTAATTTAATGAAATCTATTGGGTAAACATACTTCAGATGTTCAAAGGAGGTGACAAAATTTTTGCTGGCAGCCAGGACCTGGCGGCTTTCCAGCTTGCCTCTAGCTGCTATGCATATAGCATTGAGAAACGCACTTAAAATAGGAACACAAAGTATTATTTTCATTGTGTTTCAACCCCCTTGCCTGCCCTCCCCTACCAATTTCTTACCCTTGGGTTTATTTTTGTGGTATTTCTGCGAGTGCCCTTTGACCTGTAACCTTTCCTAGTATAAAGAGGAATGTGAGATTTGATCTTTTTATATTTTTCTTGCTTTATTTTATGACAACAAGAGTAGTACATTGGGTTCATGGCACCAAAGTCAGTAGAAGTTGTAGGCATGAGACTTACATAGAACATCCTAGAGGGGAAAAAAGGCATATATAAAAAGCACATATTTCAGTACTGGTTGGGACTAAATAAAACGTCTATTTTTGGGAGGAGATGATAGAGCACTTTTGTTTTAACAATCCTTGAGGAAATGTGATGGAAATAGCCATGGACAGCAGGAGCCATGGGACCTGACTAATCTCAGCGATGTCACATTCTACCTGTGTCATGTAGGGCCAGTCACTTTTTCTGGGCCTCAGTTTCCTTAGCTGTAAAATGAATAGATTGAATTAGATAATTCTGAAGGTCATTTTCAGCTGTGAGATTTTTTGATTCTTTTTAAAACTGAATATCAGTACTGTCCAATAAAAATATTATGGCAGCCATACACACAACTTTAAATTTCCTAGTAACCACATTTTTTAACAAAAGCAAAAAGAAAGCAGTAAAATTAATTTTAGTAATATATTCTATTTAACCCAATAGAGCCAAACAAAATATTATCATTTCAATATGTAGTAAGTTTTAAAAATTATTAGTGAGATCTTTTACATTATTTTTTTCTTACTAAGTCTTCAAAAGCCAGTGCGTATTTTCCACACATATTTCAGTTCCAACTATCCATATTTCGAGTGCTCAATAATCACGTATGACTGGTGGCTACTGAATTGGACAGCAGCTCTAGATGCTATAATCCAACTATTCCAAACTACATTCCTAGGAGACAGTTGGGCATGAAAATAAAGGTTCTTAGGCTGCTACCTCTTCCACTAAACCAGTGGTTCTCAACTTTGGCTGCACCACCCAGGGAGCCATAGAAAATACTGCTGCCTGGATTCTCTTGGTTGAGGTGCAGCCAGGGCACAGGAATTTTTAAAGCTTTGCAGGTGATTTCTAAATCATTCCCATTAACAATTAATAAATTAAACTTTATCAGAATTTAAAACGTTTGTACTTCAAATGACATCATTAAGAAAGTGAAAAGATAAAGTCACCCACTGGGGGAAAATATTTGCAAGCCACATATCTGATAAAGGACTTGCATTCAGAATACATAAAGAACTCAATCATAAGAAGACAAACAACCTAATAAAAAATGGGCAAAAGATTTAAATAGACATTTCACCAAAGATATATAAATGTCTCATAAGCACATGAAGAGATGCTCAATATTATTAGTCATTAGGGAAATTAAAAGTATAATGAGATATCATTACATATCCACTAGATGGCTACAGTCAAAAGACTGAGAATACCAAATGCTGACAAGGATATGGAGAAACTGGAAGCTTCATATGTAGCTGGTGAGGTGGTAAAATGGTATAATCTCTTCAGAAACAGTGTGGCAGTTTCTTGAAAGTATATATTTTACCAAACGACCCAACAATTCCACTCCTAGGTAATTTCCCAAGAGACATGAAAATATGTGTCCACACAGACTTCTTTGTGAACTGTGCTTTCTGCATTGTATCTCACAAATTTCAGCCCAACCCAAGGATACGTAGATTTTCTTCTAGAAGTTTTAGAGTTCTATTATATTTAGGTCTATGATTATTTCAAATTAAGTTTTTGTTACAGCATGAGGTAAAGTATCTCATTTATTTATTCTTTATTTTTGTGTATGGATCCAGTTGTTCCAGCACTACGTGTTGAAAAGACTTACCTTTTTGTCCATTGGATTCCCTTGGCACTTGTGTAGAAAATCAAATGACCATAATGTAAGGGTTTATTTCTGGACTCTCAATTCTGTTTTAGTGAGCTATATGTCAGTATCACAGTGTTCTGATTACTGTAGCTTTATAGTAAGTTTTGAAATCACATAGTATATGTCCTCCAACTTTGTTCTTTAAAAAAAAAAATTCTGGGTTCTTGGCATTTCCATTTAACTTTAAGAATCAACTTGTCAATTTCTATGAAAAAAATCTGCTGAGATTTTGATAGAGATTCTTTGAATAGAATCATTGTAGATCTATATGGGGGAAATTGCCATCTTAACAATATTAAATCTTCCAGTCCACTTATTTGTATGTTCTTTAATTTCTCTCAGCAGTGTTTTATAATTTTCAGTGTATGGTTTTTGTATTTCTTTTGTGAAATTTATTTCTAAATATTTTATTCTTTTTTTTCCTTTTTTTTAAATTGACGTATAATCAGTGTACAATGTTGTGTCAATTTCTGGTGTACAGCATAATGCTTCAGTCATACATGAACATACATATATTCATTTTCATATTCTTTTTCACTGTAGGTTACTACAAGATACTGAATATAGTTCCCTGTGCTATACAGTATGAACTTGTTGTTTATCAGTAAATATTTTATTCTTTATGATGCTGTTGTGAATGTTAATTTTATTTTTAGTTTGTTCACTGTTAATACATAGAAATACAATTAATTTTTGTATATTGATCTTGTATCTTGCAACCTTGCTAAACTTGCTTAATAATTCAAGTGGTTTTCTTTGTAGATTCTTTTGAATTTCCTACATAAAAGATGTCAACTGTGAATAAAGACAGTTTTGCTTCTTTGTAATATGTGTACCTCTAATTTTATTTATTTATTTGCCTTTTTGTGTGCTGGCTAAAACCTTCACTACTGTGTTGACTAGAAGTAATGAGAATGGATTTCCCTGCCTTCTTCCAGTTTTAGAGGGAACACATTAAGATTTATCATTAGATTGATGTTAGCTGAGATGCTTTATAAGTGTCCTTTAGCAGGTAGAGGAATTTTCCTTTTAATCTTTGTTTTCAGTCTATATTATAAATGAATGATGGAGTTTGTCATATGCTAATTCTGTATCTATTGAGATGATCATGCAGTTTTTGTCCTTTACTGTATTAATACAATGTATTACATTAATTGATTTTTAGATGTTAAACTACCCTTGTATTCCTGTGATAAATTCCACTTTGTGATATTGTATAATCTTTTGTATATGTTGCTAGATTTGATTTGCTAATATTGTGCTAAGTATCTTTACATCTATGTTTGTGAAGGATATTGGTCTACTGTTTTCTTGTCATATCTTTGTCTGGATTTGGCATCATGTTAGTACTGGTCTCAAAGAATGAGTTGGGTACTGTTTCTCCCTGTTTTCTAAATGTCTTTGTGTAGGTTGTTTATTTCTTCTTAAAATGTTTGATAGAGTTCACCAGGCAACGTAGGGCTGGGCTTTTCTTTGTAGAGTTTTTTTTAATATATATATAATTTAATTTCTTTACTTGTCATGGGTCTATTCTAGTTCCATTTCTTTTTTTTTTAATTTTTTTTTTTTTACTTTTTTCTAATTGAAGTATAGTCAGTTTACAATGTTGTGTCAATTTGCACCCCAATGTTCATAGCAGCACTATTTGCAATAGCCAAGATATGGAAACAACCTAAATGTCCATTGACAGATGACTGGATAAAGATGTTGTGGTATATTTATCCATTTCTTTTTGAGTCAGCTCTTATAATTTATGTCTTTGTAACAATTTGTCCACTTCATCTAAATCCTCTAATTTGTTAATATAAATTCTTCATAATATTCCCTTATAATCTCTTCTATTTCTGTAGGGTCTGTGACAGTGTCTCTTCTTTCATTTTGGATTTTGGTAATTTTATGTCTTTTCTTTTTTTCTTAGTCAGTCTAGCTAAAAGTATATCAGCCTTTTGGATCTCATTAGAAAAACAATGTTTGGCTTCATTGATTTTCCTTATTATTTTATCTGTTTTCTATTTCATTGATTTCATCTCTGACCTTTATTTTTTTCCCTTTTCTACTTGAGATATCATTTGCTTTTTTCTTTCTAGCTTCTTTAAGTGGCAGGTTAGATTACTGATTTTAGACCCTTCTTCCTTTCTAAGATGAATATTTAAAACTCTTAAATTTCTTTCCACCAGCTTCTTTTAAAAATTTAAACCCCTGCCCATTTTCTTTATTTTCCAGATTAATATTGCTAGGCTAAAGTGAAATTTGAAAATAGGCTTGGGAAGCTAATATTCAGAGCCTTTTTGCCTAATACTGAGTCAAATGCTTTTAAGGTCCCAGTCATTTTTCAATATATAGGAAATACTCAGTCTGATGGAAATGTTTTTTTCTAGGTGCGGTAAAGAGGCCTGAGTGTTCTGCCAAATTGCCTTTGCCTTAAAAACATTAACTGAATAATAGTGGCCACCTGCTAATAGTCCGTTTCACTGAAGGGAATAATTCAACAAAGCCTTTTTTTTCCTTTAACATAAAAAGTTTCCCCTCAACTCTTAATTTTGAAAGTTTTTAAGCATATAGAAAAGTTGAAAGCAGAGTACACTAGTTATCTATATACCTCTGCTTAAATTCAGTAGTAGCTATTTCCTTCATTTGCTTTCTCTGTTGCTTTCAGAGAGAGATTTCTTAACTTGTTTAATCTATGCATTTTTCTCAAGAAGGAATCAAGGATAAACTCTCAAGTTTCTAGCTTGAATAACTAGGTTTTTCAATGGGTGACACTACTAGTGGGGGAAGACTAGTGTGGGACATGCCATTTTTGTTTGTTTTTTTGTTTGTTTAGTGGGGGAATAGTGGTTAAAGTAGCAATAATTTACTCTCAGATGTTTTAAATTTGAGATACCTACAGAACATCCCCATGGGGAAATTAAACAGCCAGTTGGATATACATCAAGTTTGGGTTCAGAAGAGAAACTGAGTTAGATCTATTTTTACATTAGCATATAGATAGTATTTAAAACTTAGAAATAGATGAAAATACTTAGGGAGAGAAGAAAGTGACTGAAGGAGGTTCTTGACTAATCTCACAGGAATTTTAGCATTTCCAGTTCAAGCAGAAAATGGTATGAATTGGATTGGGGGCGGGGGAGGTGGGGAAGCTACTGGTGAGGTAGAAGCAAAGCCAGATCATTTCTACAGAAGAGACTATTTAAAGAAAAAGGGTATTTCAACCAACTTGATTGAATACTTGATTCACATTTATTTATTAAGTTCAATAAAATGAGAACATAAAAGTGTCCACTAGATTGTCAGCATGACACTGTTAACCTTGACTAGAACCTGTTGGTTGAATGGTTGGAACAAAGAGTCAACAAATCCCTCCAAAGCTTGGCTTGGTTACTCTCAACCATAGTCATTGAAATATTTATATATGAAGACCATTAAAGGAAAATTATTGCTCCATTAAACAAATTCATTTAAGTTCATTTCACTTAAGCAGGTATTTATTAGCTACTAATTTTAAGTCATTTAAATGGGTGTGATAATGCAGGTTGTGTTCTGATAAGATGGATGTACAATTTGGGTGTCAGTGAGATCCTGGCTGTGCTGATGAGAGCTAAGAACCTAAGTTTATTCTGAATGTTTGGGCAGAGCATTTAAATGTGATCATGACCACTTACAAGATTTTTTCAATAGTTATTTATACCTCTTTTATTTCCAACCAGTACAGCTAGCTGCCAGTTAGACCAATGATTAAAACAAGTTGCCTTGAAATAATAATAATGATGATGATGATGATGATAATAATAATACCACCACCTGTTGGTATTATAATAATAATAATAATAATACCACCTGTTGGTTATTCTTTCTTCAGCAATGGAAAGAGGAAGGTAGTAAAAGAAAGGGAACATTTGAGTAATGTGATTGGATTGCTTATATGAAGTGATTTACTTTAGAAGCTTTGCCTGGTCTTAAGTTCTTACTCTGATATTTATTAGTTGTTTGAACAAGGACAAGTTACTTATTTAATCTCTCTGCCTCAGTTTTCATACCTGTAAAATGGGGTAATAATAGTGTCTGCCTCATAGGATTACTGTGAATTATATTTTAATTTTTTTCCAGTGCATTTTAGCCTTTTATTACTTCACATAATGCTTTTATTACTTTTTTAGACAGTGTAGGAATTTTATCAGGGCAATGGGTAACTTGATCAAGTCACAAAAAAATACAAATTAGATATCATAACTAATTTTCCTGCATCCCAATCATGGTAGTAATTTATGTCAAATACATTTTATGTGGAACATACGCACACAGCGCTCTTCGAATAACGTCTGATACATAGTAAGCTCCAAAAATATATTAACTATTATTTTTAACACAAATTAGGTTGATTTTTAAATAACTTCTGCTCAATTTCAGAGTAAAGCACAATTTAAATTAGGCCAAAATCCCCAAAAGAGACAATTTCTTTGACATGAGACTTTTCTCAGTTGTATACCCACAAGCCACATTTGATTACTCAGTCTACTGAGTGACACCCTTTAATTATTGATTTAAAGGAGTGTAACACAATTGTATTTTCCAGCTCTAGAAAACAGATCTAGATGAATATGTAAATAGGTTAAAATTTATCTCTAATGTGGAATCTCATATAAACTAGTGCCAGTTTTATACATGGGAAAAGGTGAAAGATAATTGATTACTCTCTCCTAAAATTTATGGTTCTTAAAACAACAAATCATACCATCATTTTCAGTCTCTCATTGTTTATGCTAAATAGTGTGAAGTAATGTAATAGATCACTCCTAAATCATTTCCATTATGATTCAGAGTAGGTCCTATTCCTTGGCATGTCCTTTCTCCACTGGATTATGCACTACATGTGAATGCTTTCTGTCCAAGCATTCAGAGAAAACTTGAGTTCTTAGCTGAAACAGGTCTTTGTCAGCAGCACAGCTGCATTTATACTGACCAGAGAATTACTCTTCCTATTTTATTAGACCATAATTTGCATTTTCCTCATCTGTGAGGAGATGAGGTTAGGTTGTTACTCTTGAAGAGCCTTTTTAATTCTGAAGTGCTATTACTGTATGATTTATAAAATGTTAATGATGTTGGTATTTTATCCTGTAAGACCCTTAAAGGTGGTTTATTTTATTTGATCAACCTACAAATTCCAAGCATACAGCAAACTAACCTCCCCACTACCAATAACAAATGAAGACAATACTTTGTAAAATCTCCTTTTTAGAAAAACATTATGAAATATGCTATGATTATTTAGTGGAGCAAAATGACAGTCATTTACAAATATATTTAAACTACACAGAAAAAAATAAATAAAGCTTGTGGGATGTATTTAACCCAGTTGGCTATTTTTGCGTTTATTCATATGGTGCTCAAGTTAAATAAAGATTGAGTAGACCTCAGTTTGCAGTTGGAGTTTTGACCACCATTTTTTTTTCTGATGTGACTTCCAAGGGTTATCTTATCATATATTCAGATGAACAATTTTCCTAGAAATGCTTTTGCTTCAAGTGGTAGGTGTTCTATTCAGGTAACCTGTCACTTTAATAAATGTCTTTCCTGAGTGTCTCTACCTGAATTATTCTATTTTCACCACAGGGACTAAAATGTTATCCAATAGAGTTTTGTCCAAAGAGAATGGGGTGAAGGCGATGGTACAATCAATCATTCATCTGCTGGATGTCAGCAAATGTTTAAAGTAAATGAATAAATAACCAGGCTTTGGGAAAAGTGGCTTTATCTTGTCTCTCTATTGTACAAATATTCCAACATTTAGAGAAAAGAGGATATTACACTTTAAAAATATGTGTAAGGAAGAACTCAGGTGTTTAACTTTTTAATATGGTATTGCTCCCATCTATGTCAGATATCATACCCCTGAAACTTTTTTGTAAAGTCACATATGACCCCTGTTTTGGAGGTCCCTTTCTGGGTTTTACCTTACTTGTTTTCTTGGTGGTACCTGATTCACTCCTATCTTCTTGAAACTAGCTTCCTTGACACTGTACTTCCTTGGTGTCTTCCTGGCTCTTTGATTTGTTTCCTTCATTAGATTCTTTTTTTCTGTCCTTCCCTTAATATTTTGTGTTTTCAGATCATCGTTGTTTTGGCGTGTTATCCCTCTGTTCTCTCTGGTTAATTTTACGTATGCCCATGGCTTCCACTAGCACATGTATTGATGACTTCAAAATTGTGTCTCTAGTCCAGATTTTCACATCGTACACTGTACCATTATTTTCAGTTGTGCATGTCCCAACCTTGCAGATATTCAAAAATAATGTTCCAACCTGAATTCATTAAACTTATTATCTTTCATACAAAATCTGTTCCTCTTCCTGCATTCATTTTGCTGGTTGATGGGTATGTTGGTTATGCTGATTAATATACTGTCTACTCAGTTACCCCCATCAGAAACGTGGGAGATGTTTCACGCTGTTTCTTTGCCTTTACCCACATCTAACTGTCACTAAGTCCCATTGATTTCTACCTCCAGAATATCTCTCCCCTCCATCCTCACACCCTCTGTTAATTGAGGACCATGTGGCTTCTCTCTTGGCTTTTGAAAACAAGCTTGAGATTTCTGTCTTCAGGCTAGTCTTCCTCCCGCCTATTTTCCACTTGGAGTCTGGAGGAAAATTCCTAAGAAAAATATATGTAAATCTGATTAGATCAAACTCTTATTTTTGTGACTGTCCAGTACCTAGAGGAGGTCAAATGTTTGTCTGTCAGTCAAATCCAGCTAAAAGATGTGATGTCTTTTACTGTTCAGTGTTTTTTATATGCTGAAATTGGTTGCTATTTCCCTGTCCTGGAATGCTTCTCCTCTCTTCCTTTTCCACTTGATTAACTACTTGTCATTTAAGCCCCAAGCCACACATCTTTTCCTTTGCAAAGCTGTTCTTGACCTGATCACACCAGGTTAGTTCCTTTTTCCACTGTACTAGTGTAAACCTCTATTTTGTAGTACAAATTTATGCTTATTGCAGTGTTTTGTCTTCATGCCTGCCTTGCCTGGTATCACTGAGGAGCTCACAGTCCAGGATTCTGTTTTATCAATAATACAGAACCTGGCATGTAGTATTGCTCAAATTTTATTTTGTTAAAAAAAATGCAGAAATGAATGAATGAATCAGTGAATGACACAGAACTTCAGGCATGTAGTCTTATTTAGATTTGTTACTTTGTTTGGTCTGAGCATGAGATAGTCAATGCAACTTTGGCCTTTATTAATTAATAGATTTCTTTCAACTAGTGGCAATACTTATTTTATGTTATCATAACATACTCAGTTTTATATAATTCAGATATTTCTGGTCTTCCATGGTAAAAACTATTTAAATGACTTTAGATCTTTGTATTCTCTTAAGGCAAATTCTAGGTTAGGGCATTTACCAAAAACAAGAAAGAAAAAAAAAGTTAGTAATAATAATAGCAACAACAACAATAATAAATGAGATATTAATTCCAAAATTCTTTTCTCTCCTCATCAGTATTTTGACACACTTTTTTAAGAAGAGTACTATATTAATGCATTTTTCAAGAACTCTGTGATTTAATTACTAATTGGAAATTTTAAAAAATTCTTTTTAGCTAGCTATCTTTTATTTCCCCAGAAATCTAAAACTTTTGTACCAAAGTTTACTTTTAAATTGAATAGTAAGATATTTCCTAGAATTCTTACTTTTTAAAATCTAGTATATTTTTTTCACTTGTCCTAGATAATTCAGAGATTAGTATTTACAGTTATATCTGTGACCTCCAACTCAACAGTTCCTACCAAAAAAAAGACAACATTAAATCGAATGGAGTTGAATGGTTCACCAGTGAGATAAATGTGGTGTATTAGAAGGATGCCTGCACATGATTTTTACATGTGATGAATTTCCTATGAACATGACTGCTGACCTACTGTCATCAGGTCACGCATTTTTAACTATTTCTCTAACAATGAAACTAGATTTGTATACATTTCTCTTCATTTTTCCCCCAACTCATGCTTGTGAACAACAGCATGATCTTGTCTTTATTAGCATTGGCTCTAGTCCCTGGGATCAAATGCCCACAGCTTGCTTAGGAATTGGGGGATCTTGACCTTTATGAGAAAGTGTAAACTCTAATCCAATATAACTATATGTACTTTTTTTTAATGGTAATTTAGAATTAAACCTACTTCTTTTACTTCTTTTAACACAACTAACTTGACTTCTTTTTCAGTATCCTAGTTCTAGGATTGGTACCCCGCAAGTAATCGATTTCTATGTTTTTGCATCTTAGTTCCTTAGCAACAAACAAAACAAAGAGTTTCTATGGAAGTTTGGAGTGTACCTTAAATTTAAATTGCCTCAACTTTCTCTCATTCCTGAAAGAAAGCAAACACATTTTTGTGTTGCCTATTGTTTTTCCTAAGAAGGTAGGGGATTCATGTTTGTTAAGGTGCTTATTTTGTAATTAATGAAATCTAAAGTTAAAATTTTGATATTGAGCAAATGTTTTCTTTAAATAAAATTCCCAAGTTTTCTTCCACTAACAAATGATGGCTCTGAGAGTTTAAGAGGACAACCCTTGTGTTAATGTTTACTTCTTGTGGGGTGTGTGATAGAAATCATCTTTTATCACTTAATTGGTTAGTTTTGAAAGTTTTATTGCTTGTTGTTATCCATGTGAAGTAGTGTGTTTATATTGTTATCCCTTGGGTCTTCCGTTACCATTTTTTATTTTACCCATGCATATAAGTCTGACATCTTATCTGCAGAAATTGTGAATGGAAAAGATTCATTGGATTACTTATTCCTTCTTACAGGGCCAGAGAGTGATTACTCCCTGTGACACATTGTTCAGCCTTCTGCCCAACACGCTTGACTCAATGAGTCAAACACAGGATTCTTTCTTTTTTCCCCTCAGGAAACTGCTCCATGGTCCAAAAGATCTCACTGTTTGGAGATTTTTCTTAATCTCATGGCTAAAATTTCCCCATATTTAAACTATCCCATATTCATAGGCAAGTGCTGGAAAGTCCTAAAAAAGATAATCTGAAGTTCCTTCTTACATTGTTAGTATCCTTTTACCCAGCAGATGCTGGAGATCTTGGTGCTGGTAATGGTGAAGACAGTTACAGTTATGATAATTACAAAGGTTGCAGGGAAAATTCTCCCTTCCACCTCTGTTGCCCTTCTCAGTTCTCCATTTCACCATCCTCCAAATCACCAACCAGGTAACTACTGTTTTTAATTCATTTTGTATCTTTTCAGCTTTTATGTATGTATTTACAAGCAAATATGTATTCTTCTCCCTCCCCCTTCAAATAGCAGCAACAAAATGGCATGCCATACAAAAGATGGCATAAACTGTATACACTATACCACACTTTGCTTTCTTCACTTTTCAGTTGGTCTTGGAGAGCTTTCCATATGAATACGTAAAGAACTTATTTATTCTTTTTTTTATCCCTGAGTAGTATTCCATTGAATGGATATACTAAATTTATTTAACCAATCACATGTAGATGGCTTTTGGTATTGCATATGGTGCTACAATGAATGATTTTGAGCTTTGTTGTTTTTCATGTGGGCAAAGATCTTAAGAAATAAAATTACTCCTTCAAAGAGTGCATGTATTTGCAATATTGATAATCCTTTCGCAGTTGTCCTCTCTGGAGGATGTCCCAGTTTACACTCCCCCATGGAAGTGCCTGAGAGGACTGTTTACTTAAAAAAAATGAAATGTCAAACTTCTGGATATCAGTCAAACTGATAGGAGTAAAGGGGTAGCTTGTGGTTTTCATTAACTGTACTCGTGAGCCAGATGGAATATTTCCAGGAACTATTCTTATGTTTTGCCAGTTTTATTTTTTTGATGGGGAGGGGAGAGGATGGCTAGTTTTTGGTCTTTTTCTTATTAATTTCTATGAGTTCTTAATATGTCTTGAAGATTAACCCTTGTACAAAAAACAATTATGATTTTTTCCAATTTATAGTTTGTCTTTTGAGTTTGTTCAAACACTAAATTTATTCTATCTTTATTCTATATTTTTCATTTTTTGTACAGTTGAAATTATCCATCTTGTATGCTTTTTTGCATTTAGAGTCATAGTTTGAAAGGCTTTTTCACCTCAGGATTATAAATTAAGTTTATTCCTTGTTCTTTTATCTTTTAAGTTTTTTTCACTTAAGTGGGAACTTTTCTTCCATTATATATTCTAACTGGTTGTTTGTATATATGAATTGATTTCTGTATTTTAATTTTGCAGTGTGCTACCTTGTTAAATCCACTTATTGTTTGGAATTTCAGCTTATTCTATTGAATTTTTGAGTTATACAATTATATCATCTGTAAGTAGGGATGGAAAATGTTAAATAATAATGTTAGTCACTTTTTTTCTTTTATCAAAAACAGTTTTATTGAGATCTACTTGACATATTTATGACATGTTTGACATATGTGACTTTACATATGACTGTATAAGACTATATGTATAACTATATTCTTTCTTCCTTTGTTCCTTATTCCTTGCCTTCTTTTTTGAATAAATGACATGCTTTTTAATATTGTATCTCCCATATTAAATTTTTAATTGTACCTCTCTGTTATTTTAGTGGTTCCTATAAAAGAGTATAACGTGTATCTTTTAAGTTATTTCCGTCTGCTTTCAAACAATATCACATCCCATCATGGACAGCGTAAGACCTCACATAGTAGAATTCTATTTACTTGTTTCCTACCCTTTGTACTCTCATTGTCTTGTATTTTACTTCTACATATGCTGTCCTCGTGACACATACTTAGAAAAAATCTTTTATATTTACTCAGTTATTTCTGATTGGAACTCTTTTTTTCCTTCATGCAAATCACATTTTCCATTCAGTGTCATTTCCCTTTAGTCTAACGAGCTCATGTTAGCCTTGTTAGGCAATTCTGCTGGAGATGCATTCTCTCAGGTTTTATCTGACTCAAAAAAATCTTTATTTCACTATCATTTTTGAATGATATTTTCACAAGATATTGACTTTTAGTTTGACTGTTTCCTGCTCCCCTCTCTACTTTTCTGCATTTTAAAGGTGTAATTTCACTGTTTTCTGTAGATTTTTCAATAATTATTTATTGAACTATTTCTCCTGTCTCATTTCGCTCTTCCTTCTTTGACTCCTATTACAAATATATTGGGTAACTTAATATTATTTCATAGTTCTTGGATGCTTTTCTTTTCTCTCTCTCTTTTTTTTTTTTTTTTTTTTTACCTTTGTGTTTCAGTTTGTGTACTTTACAGTGATTTCCTTTTAAGTTTACAGATCCTTTCCTTTGCTGTTTCCAGTCTGCTCTTAAGTGTATTTAATAATATCATATTTTAATAACATTTTGATACCATATTTTTTGTGCTGTCATTTCTGTTCAGTTCATTTTTATAGTGTCTACTGAAATTCCTCATCTCTTCATGTATATTGTCCATTTTCCACCATATCATTTAGCATTTTTATGACAGTTATTTTAAAATCCCTGAATGATAATCTTAGTATATAGATCATCTTTGACCATGGGTCACATTTTCATTGATTCGTCATGTGTCTTGTAATTTTTGACTATATACTGGATATTTTAATAAAGAATCAACCTCCCTCTCCCTCCCAGAAAAACAAACAGAAAAAACCTCCCTTCTGTTTCCGGGTTCTATGGTAGAGTGGCTAAGTCAGTCTAACCTTTAGTTGTGCTGTGGGCTTTTTTTTTTTCCCCCCTCAGCTTCAGTTTAATTCAGTTTAATTTGTTTTGAGGCTTGAAATAGGATTTTCCTTTTGAGCATGGCTTGAACTCTAAGCACTGGTAAGTTTCCAGAAATTTCTTTCTGCTTTTCAGATGGGCCACCATGTTTTTGATTTGTGGGAGACCCCCTCCTTCTGATTTACAGCTCCACTGCTACCTTTTTTTGAGTCTCCCGGGAATTCTCTTTGCTCTCCAGCCTTGCTCCTGACTTTGTGTATCTTGGCAGATTCTTCTCTGCCCTGCTGCATAAGCCGAGTGTTAGAGGAGTAGTTGCCTTACACTGTTTAAAGATCCAGAATGCCTCCAAGGGCTTTTTCTCAGCTCTCTTCTCTCCTACTCCAGCTTTTGGTGGCTGAAATGTTGGGATGCCTCTGAGAGGTTTCTGTCAGCTCTCTTGCCCATTCCCTAGCCTACAGTAGTCAAAGTTTCAGAATCCTTATCATGGACTTCTGATGCCTCCACCCTACCTTCAGAGAGCCAGCTGTCTTAGAATTGGGGGAGGTCATGTGAAATCCAGGGGAGCTTCTTTCTCAGAAATCCTGCCATGCCCTGAGCACTCAGTGATGACCCATAGGAAAGCATTGGTTGGTAGACCCTATGCCTCACTCTGTGGCTCAGGTTCCTCGGAATTCTAACCTCTTATGCTCACCCTGAAGCAGCCCTTAATAGTTTGTTAGAAGTGTGGTTAGGTTTAAATTCTTTTTTTGTTTGTTTGTTTGTTTGGTTTGGTGGTGGGTTATTAGGTTTGTTTGTTTGTTTGTTTAGTGGAGGTACTGGGAATTGAACCCAGGACCTTGTGCATGCTAAGCACAGACTCTACCACTGAGCTATACCCTCCCCTTAGAAGTGTGGTTGGTTTCCTCTTACCCATGTCTGTGGAGGCTTCCTCTAGTACCCCAGGAATGAGAACAGCCATGGGTCTCTTCTCTGTCTTAAAGGCTCATGGTTTTCTGGAAGGTACTTCATTTAGGTGTCTTTGTACTGTCATCTCTCTGATAGTTTTTAAAAATTATGGTTTTTGTAGTTTCTCCAGCTTGTTTGGTTGGTTAAGATGAAAGCAATGGTCTCTAGTGATCTTCTGCATTCTTTGGGAAACAGAAGTCCTGCATTGTTCTTTCTGTTGCCCCACCTCCTCTGCTTCTCTGAACAAACTGTCTTGGAGGGCTTCTGCTAGCAGCCTGATTACACCTGTTCCAACAGCCAGTGTTTCAGATAAAGCATACAGATTTTGTGCTTCCAAATGAGTCCCTCACCTTTAAGAAGTGTGTTTTAGCTGGTGCTTTTTGAGCTCAGCCATGGTTGAGTCCTCTTATCATCCTTCAGGCATTTTGTCACCTTCTACCAAGTACCTCTGCATGATCTCATCTGCTTTGGGACACCTCTCCACATATTTTGGGATTTATGAATAATATCTGTTTTCCAGTCTTGCCAAGAATGGAGACTTAAGAATATATTTGTTTTTGTTATTCAACCGCTCACCCCATCCCGGTGGGGAAGGAGAGGGAAGTGATGACCTAGAAGAACTTGTTAACTTACACAGCTGTGCTCATATTGCAAGTCCCATTTAGTCATTCCTACACAGTGTTTTTATTTCCTTTATGCAGATATGGAGACTGAGACTTAGAGAGGTTAGACACCCTCTCTTCATTCACAGAGATAATAAAGAGCAAAACTGGGATTTGAATCATAGTCTGTTTAACTCACACCATTAAATGATGTGCTGATAATGAAGCATGTTATCTTGGAAGCTTCTATGTTGTATTACTGTCTAAATTCTTTTCAGGGTTTGGGATAACATCTACAAGTATTTCCTCTGGAGATGACATATGTAAGTATTTTCTCTTGTAGAGAGAGCACCAAAGGGTAAATGGGAACCTAAATCCGCAGAAAACGTTGAGGGTCAAAGCGGAGAAAATCAAGTTCAGATATAAGTAAAAAGAGTCAAAAGAAAAAAAGACCAAAAATGGGAGGCAAAATTGAGTCCCAAGGGCCAGGGGGAGCTGGAATAGATCGGCAGTCTGGTCTTTATAGTCTGGAGTTTGGGTGAACTGGGAGCAGAACTGAAGTGGCCACGTTGGGCATCGGTGTGTGAGGCTATCTTAAAATAAAGACTTGAGGGGAGCAAACCCAGAGCTTTACATGCTAGATGAACAGACTCCTTGGCATTCTCAATAATAATTATTATGATTAGAGCAGTTATTTTTCTTTAATTTCTAGTATGCGGTAAGCACTATTCTAGCTGTTTCACAAACTTCATTTCACTAGACCTGAGGTACACAGGGGTTCAAGAACTTGTTTATTAATCACAACTAGAAAAGGAAAAGGCTGGGATTTGAACCCAGGCTCATCAGATGCCTAAATTGGAGGCCTTTCTAATTTATCATAGTTTCTTCAAAGGACAAGAAAACAAATTTAAAAGAGTAATAGTTACTAGCCTTAAAACTCGAATAAAAATTAGTGTGTATATATGATGTTAAATGTGTTCAGAGCAGACGTAAGAGAGAACAGAAAAAGAGGAGTGGCCTCCTTAGCCTTACAGATCATAAAATTGGGTACACTTTGGTTCATGAGAGAATCTGTGAAGAATCTAATGTCCATCTCTGAGTATTATTGGGGTTACCATGCCTAAAGATAATTCAGAGAAAATTCTGGGGTGGGCCCCTCAGATGATTAAAGGGTTGGAAAATTAGGCAGATGAAGAAGGTTCCTGGGATCATTTCCCTGGATGGAAAGTTGTGGAGTTGTTAAGTGTCTTCAAGTCTGTGAAGAGCTGTGATGCCAAGCGTGGCCAGCAGGTGTTGTTGGGCTCTCCTGCATGTGTAACAATAGTACCATAGATTTAAATTTAATTTAGGGAAGTAACTCCTGACAGTCATCAGTGATTGTTGGTAAGCCTCATCTGTGAAAGTTAAGGGACCTCCTTCCCGAGGTCTTTATCAGGTACATTCAGTGTGCAATGACATCAGGGAGCAAGGCGCACTAGAGGACCTCTCAAGGTCCCTTCTAGCCCTAAGCTTCTATTATTATCGCATATTTATAGAGCGCCAGAATTGGCTGTGTTCTTTTCAGAGAATGGAATTACATTCAATCCCTGTCCAGGGCTATCACAGTCAAAATTAGACAGATCAGCGATACTTTGGTTGCCAAATCAAGTCAAAGTTTAGTGGGCATAGGTCTAACTATGTGAGAGTGTGTGTTCTCTTCAAGAACATTAGGGAATGATCTAAGAGTATAGTAAAAGATCTTTAGTTAGTGTAAAACACTCCAATGAGATTTGTATTAAGTTCCTCTAGGCATTTTTATAAAATAATAATAAAATAATAATAATAATAATTTATTTTTAAGCAATTTAATTTAGAATTATTGTCCTCAAAACTTTATTCAGAATGAAATGTAGGAGAAAAAGAACTGTATTTTGTTGGCAAACTATTTTAAGTTGTAGATAATATTCTGTTCTTATGAGCTGGTAACTTTGAGCTTCTCTGACCGTGACCATTTAGAGTCCATTCTAATAGCTAAACTACAAAAGAAAATTGTGTTGCTAATTTAAAACGAGCAAATATAATCCTGTATTTTTACTGAGAAAAGATAATGGAAAACACTATCATATACAAAAAAATTAACAGTTTAAATTGTTTGAATTTGAAAGGAATAATGTTCTCATATTTTTGTTTAACATGAACGATTGTCTGTCTAATCAAGGATTTATTTAGACATCTAGCTAATCTCAGGCATTAGCTAGTTGTAGACAGTTAGCTTATGAAGAGCCTCTACTTCCCTCTCCCACTAATCTTTTCACACTTTTAAATCACTTTAAACTTTTTATTTGGAACTAATTTCACACTTTCACAAGATTTTAAAGAACAGTACAAAGAACATACATATACTCTTTACCTGGATTTACTTATTAATATTTTGTTCCATTTCCTTTATTTTTGTATGCTTTCTCTATTAATCTTTTCCTCTCTGCATCTATGTCTACTTTTTTCTGAACCATTTAAGAGTAACTTGCTTACATCATGCATATCTGTTCATTTTTTTAAAGTAATGCAATTTGATAACTTTCTTCAAAGTAAAAATAATTTTTCTCGGATAGCTCTATTATTTACCAAAATGTAGAGGCAACTTGGAGCATTATATTCTACCTTGCTTTTGTCCTGCTGTCTACTTTAACTACTATTCATGGCTCTTTTTCATGCCTTATATCAGGAGTATAGTATTTTGTCAGATTGTCCTTTAATGAAATCTCAAGTCTTGACATAAGCACCTGTTGCTACAAATGCCATAAAATGTTATAGCTTTGTTATGTAACATATTACAGAATTTTGTAAAATGCGAAGTTCTTGTTATATAATTTTAATTGAAGAAAACTCATTTTCAGAATGTAAATATTTGCATTTGAGTAACTGAATTAATTAGATTTCTATTTAGTAAAATTACATGAGTTCAATTGGAGTTTTTGACCTTTAAGGTTATTTTCTATTTCAGCTTGATGTGGATTTACAGGGCTGAATTTGCACTTTTGCTTTCTTCCCTCCCGGCAGCTTCTGATTCCACAAGTCTCAGACTGAAATTCACTGAAAGAGTAGCTCCATAAGTTCCAGAATGAAGATGAAACTTTTAGAAAAGGGAATGGGATTCACTTCAAACAAAAATAATAGGGGAGGGGATTAAACTATTTGATATACTGTTGGGCAAATTGATGTTATTTTTTAAGTTTGAGAAGTTTTATTGCTGTATTTTTATTGATATAATTTATCAGCATCTTTAGTGTCTGAGATTAACACCAACTTAGAATGAATCAACTCTGAATACTTTTCCAAATAGTCTGAGATATGCAGGAGATTGGATGTAGCTGGGATGAGGTCAGGTCTCTAAAGTTTTCAGTTGTTCTTTGTGAATGTTGAAGGTGCAGGACCGGACTCAATTTGGGCTTAGGGAGAATGATGGTTTTACTGCTCAGATTGACTGTTGTGTGGCATCACCTGGATTCCCAGGACTATAGGTCAGAGAATAAACTCAAAATGCAGCACAATGTCAGCTTCCTCATGTAGCCATTGAATTTTGACTTGGAATTTTATTAGAAAGCCTCATTCTCTTCTGATAACATATCATTCCTCTCTGTTAGTATTTTTCTCTATGTTTATTAGTATTAAGTATATTTTATGCTTACTTTATGTTAGACCACCACCAGAAAAACTAGACAGAATTCCAAGAATATTTTTCTTTCTGGAGCGTGCGCGCACACACACACACACGCACACGCACATGCACATACACACACACAGAATATGCAATCTATAGTAATTCTTATTCATTTGAAATACTGCAATTTGTTCCTGTCAGTAGAGGATAGGTTTGTTGTTTTAAATTGCTGGGTTTTGTTTTTGTTGGCATGTTCCTCAATACAAATTGAATGGCTGACAAAAATCTATTTGTATGACAGTTCAATCTAGATATGTGCCCTCTGTTGCCTAATGGTACAATTTGGGGTCTCAGAGATAAAAGCCAACTGAATGCCAGGCTTGTAGCAAAGCTTCTTCATGCAGATAACAGAAATAATCCATATTCCTCAGGTCCACGAATCAGACAGACAAAGAAGAAATATGCATGAACATCATCTCATTTGAAAGGGTGGTCTTTTAGCTTCTATATAATAAAAAATAGGAATATCAAACTTAGGAGAACAGTATAGTAGCTGATATGAGATATGCCTGTATTTGAAATTAAAGAGAAATGTGGTTTTGACTTAGAAAGTTGGAGAGAGGTCTACTGCTTAGCATTTTCCCATAGTGTGTTGGCTTTTGTCGAATGAATTTGCTTTCTATTTTAACATGCCTATTCTGAAATAAGTTAAATCTTTAGACAGTGGTTCTTTTATAGCTTTGATATTCTGCTACAGATAGGGTTGAAAGGGTCTCCTCTACTTTCCAAGATGAGGAACTGAGAATTTATGCCTATTGACTTACATCTGCCTAAAAACATGTCAGTCTTTCCATACAAGTATCTGTCAAATATAATCATGTAGAAAAAGAATGATGAAATATGTGGTAACAACAATTCTGAGGAAAGAACTGGGACTAGTGCATAAGGTAACAGACATCCTGGAAATATGGCTAAGAGCCCCGGTTGTAGATATTCTGAAAAATAAGAGTTTAATCCATAGCACTTAGTGATTGGATTTGTAGAGTAATGAAGAGAATTGGATAATTTTTAGGATTTTTATCTGGGTTGACTATGGGCATGGTAACACCGTACATCAAATTAGGAAAAACAGGAGGAGAAGCAGTATATAGGAGAAAGAAAATGCCCCCACTTTGTCTGTGTTAAGTCTGAGATGCCTTTAGATTATCTAAGGCATCAAGTAGGATTTAGATTTATGCAGAAAACATGTCTTTGCCAGCCTCTAGGTGGTGGTTAGAACAAAGGACATAGATGAGATCATTCAGATGAGTGAGAAGAGAGCTAAGGATGGAGACCTAGGACAGACTGAGAGAGAAGTTATGATGAAGGAGACCAAGAAGGAGAAACCAGAAGGATAGGAGGAATTTCAAGGGAGGAAGGTGTAACTGCTAAGGAGAAAGTAGGCAACAGTGTCAGATGCTATCGAGAGGTCTAATGAAAAAACGACTGATTCATACTTGTATCAATTAATGAGTGAATAGACAGCTCTCCCATGCAGAAGAATGCCAGATAATTATACAGACACTCCTCTCTCAAGGAAGTGGAACATAACTCCCTACTCCTTAAATGTGGACTCTGCATAGTGCACACAGTACAGGAAGGGGAAAACAGTAGCTTTACAGTGAAGAAACCTGGTAAACCCCTCCCCAGCCAGGTGATCAAGGTCAGCATCAACAGTGCTAAGTCATGTTGACAGTCTGTACCTTTGATATGATGTTGATGAAAATAGCCCTGAGCCTCCTCTGTGGTCTCCCTCCCCAAAACACATAGACCTCAGAACAGTGATGCAAAAAAATCAGACAAATCCCAACTGAGATACATTCTACAAAACACCTGACCAGTGCTCTTCAAAACTGTCAAGGTCATCGAACACAAGGAAAGTCTGAGAAATTGTCATAGTCAAGAGAAGCCTCAGGAGACATGACATCTTAATGTAATGTGGGATATTGGATGGTGTCCTGGAATAGGAAAAGAACATTAGGTACTAAGGAAGTCTCCAAAAAATACAGATCACAGATTATAATAATGGGTAATAGTGAACAACTGATTCTTCCATTGTGACAAATGTACCATACTAATGTAAGATGTTCATAACAGGGTAGACTAGGTGTAGGTTATATGAGAACTCTCTGTACTATGCAACCTTTCTCTAAATCTATAACTATTCTAAAAAAACATATTTTAAAATGATTTTGCCCACTAGGAAGTCACTGGTGTTCCTGGGGAGTCCTGTGGCATGGTAGAAAAACATCCAGTTTGTTGTAAGTTGGGAAGTGGCTGGAATAGGAATAAGTGGAGTTAGTGCTTGTAGAACACTCTTTCAAGAAGCTTGATTTGGAAAGGAAGGATAAAGAGAGGTTGGACAATAGGTGGGGAGAGTCATATAGGGTGAAATAACCTTTTAAAATACATAAAGTTGGGGTACACTTAAAAATGTTTGTATTCTTAAAGGAAAGAACCAGTAGAGAGTGGCACATTGAAGATACAAGAGAAAGAACATTTACCTGATGAAACAAAGCCCTTGAGTAGGCAGAATTTTATTCTATTCAGCTGAAAATGGAGAATCTTTTAGAATCATAAACATATGAACTAGGTATGAATCTTCATATTTACTCTATTGTATTTTATAGTTTTGGGTGACCCTGATATAGAAGTAATCTTCAAAATATTTCCATAGAGAATTGGGGCTAGAAGAGTTTTATTGCCTATGCATCACAGTTTTATTGGCTATATTCATTAAGCATTAAAAGGTATACTGTACACCTCTGAATTATGAGCACTGTAACTTCACTGTAACAGCATATTCTTTAATAAAGTAGCTGTCACAACATGGGTCCAAAAGGAAGTACCAAGAAAAAAAATATTGTAAAAATTGTTTGCCTATAAAATGACTGGTTCCAAGCTAGAATTTTAGAGTAACCACTTAGGGAGTCACCAGATCCCATGGGTAAGCTGTCAGTTCTTAACACATCTTAATAACCAGCATGGCTCCTCTCCTGCCATGTGGGTAGATTATTGTTGCTTTATGGTGCAGCCTTTGAAGATTAATCTTGAAACATATCTAAGTTACACCCATAGGTGTGGTTGTGACTCACTGTCTGAGATCAGATATTTTATTCCATCAAAGAAAACATTCTACCTTAAGCATTTGTCATCCTTGAACTTTCAGATTTATTGTTGTCAATATTCCAGATGTTGACAACAGTGTATAAACAAAGGTTTGTTTGTTTGTTTTGGAGGAGACTGACAAGAAACGAAGTCTACAGACTAATTCACTTTATAGCTGATGATGAGTTCAGAGAAGTAGGTGAATGGTACAGCCATCCTTGCCCTGGGGACTGAGTGATAGGTCACCCCAGTCCGTCTTGGTGCTATAGTGAAGTGAAAGAGCACTGGCACTGGGAAGTGGATCCTGTCCTTGTGTTCTTGTTCTGCCCGGGCTTCCCCAGGTGTGTGGTTTTAGGTAGATCACCCATCTGGCTTAGGACCCCTCATCTCTTAAGTTTGCAGGCTGGTCTGGATGATGCCTTATGTCACTGTCCACTGTAAGATTCTGTCATTTATATGATAACCTCAGTGTCAGTTACACAGAATCCTCAAGATCATTTGTTCTTGGATGTCTAGATTGCTTGAAATTATGACTGTGGACAGATTTTCAAGGAATGAGTCACTTTTCCTTCCTCATGTTAGGCACATTACAGAGGGAAACCTAGATACATCTACATACTTTATTTCAGTAGTTCTTTTAAAAAGACAAATGAAGCATCTGTTTTATAGCATTCATTTATCAGAGTGTCATTCTCCAGTGGGAATGTATAGGGTATTTATATATCATTATCAAATAAAATAATGAACATTTTGATATTTTGATTATTTCAAGTAGAGTTATTTTATATCGAGAAAGACTTTAAAGAATTAGACTTCCTCTACTGCACACTTACACTATTCCAGATGTTGACAACAACATCTGGGCATTCTATCATGAGTTGAGTTTCTGAGTGAAGTAACTTAACTACTGATTGACAAGCTAACATGATTTAAGACACAGCCACACTGTGTTCAATAGCAGTGTCAGAGTTGTAAACTGTAAGCATATGCAAGCAAGTGGGGCCATGATGCTAACTCTCTCAAGTTGCATTTTGAAGCACTAATGCTAAACTTACATTTCAGGGGTAAGTTTAGAAATGCTGGAGGAGGAAATGAAGAAGTGCAGTTATATGATTTCTGGGCCCTCTGTTTTGCAAATCATTAAATGATGTAGCGGCAATGTGGTCAGAGTTCCTAGTATAAATAAAAGTCAATTCTAGCATTGTGAAAGACAAATAGAGTCATTCCATATGGATTGCATATGGGTTTGTGTGTATCTATATGTGTGTGTATATATATACACACACAGCTATAACCTCATCGTATGCAAATAAACATTCACATATGATGTTAAAGTTAAATTTAAAAAATTAATTAAGAGAAAATATGGTATGATCTATTATTTACAGCCAAAACATAAAATATCCTTTTCAAACATGTAAAATTTTTTGAAAGTATAAGCAAAAATAATGAATGAGAATGACTGTAATAGAAAGACATTGGTATTTAAAAAAAAATTTTTTTTTGAACTTTTTCTCTGGTATTACATACTCAAGAACAATAGGTTATTTCAGTGTTCTCACGGGAACCTGCTTTTCCAACTGCTGGAAGCCTAGCAGCAAGGCGTGTTAGTATTTCCCTCTGGTGGCTTGCATATGGTCCATTGGCCCTGAGTTTATGATAGATAGAAAGTGTTCTTTCCCTTTATTAATGCTACAGTATTGGTGACATGTGGCATGTGCACTTTCCAGCGAATGAGCTTGACCTTTAACTCTAAACAGTCCCTTGAGCAAGGGCAAGCCATGTTTAGTGTAATGATCACTTAGAAGAAACAGATTGGAATTTACTTTCTCTGATAGTATTAAAGAAATGCAGTAAAGTTTTTTTTGTTTTTTTTGTTTTTTACCATTGAACATCATCCCAAAATTGTGGCATCATAAAATAGGGAATGGGGCAAAACACTGTAGTAGTAGAATTACTGGATTTAATAATATGAATTTTTTAAAGCTGCTTTTGGTATCTACTGGCAAATCGTCTTCTAGGAAGGATGCAGTAATATATATTCTCAGTCATGTATGTGTACTGGTTTTATCGCAGCCTTTCCAATATTATCAACTAAGGTTTAGTTGAACATCCTTTGCAGGGTTATCACATCCAAGGTATTATGATTGGTTTCCACTTGTTTCTAATATTTAAATCCTCACAAAAAGCCCTGGGAAATAAATATTGTCACCACTGTTTTAGAGATTGAGGAAACTGATATTCAGAAAACTTAATTTGACCAAGATCACATACTGAAATGTTATCTCTGTTCTTTTCACTCATGCCCTGTGCTTTTTCTTCCTAACAACTTTCCAAAGATCAAGCATTTACCTAACAGTTTACTTTGCTTTCCCCATATCATGTGACATGTTATGTTTTAATCTTAAATCGCTTTTTGCTAGAAGTTAATATAGCACAGGGAACACTGTAATAAACACAATTTCATAAATTCCTTTTTATTTTTTCTCCAGAATTTAAGTTTCCTGTCCTGTATTGATGAGCCTTTTTAAGTCCTGGGTCAGGGGTGGAGTGAGGATAAAAAGCTGAAATTGCCAGTGAAGAAGTAGAAGTGAGGTTAAAAATGGAATGCTTTGTGCCAAAGATAGATGCGTTTTAGAAAATGCCATGTGGGCATTACGGAAGTATGCTATTATTTAATTAGAACCAGATAAAATTAGGTAAGAAATGAATGCCAGCAATTATATGACTAGCTAATAAATATAATTTCACGGTATTCTGTAGCTATCCCAAACTGTTAATTATAACAGGAGCAGTTAAATTCTTTAGAGCAGTTAAATTCTTTGGCTATGAAAGCATAACAGTTTTTAATAGATGTATCACCTGGTAACCTTGGGCATTATTAAAATATATGGAGATGGAAAGACATGGTAGAAGCAATGGAAAAGTCTGGCCAGACTGGGTAATTTGTTTGAGACCTAGGGAGAAATCTATTAACCATTTCTTCTATAGACCAATTTGATTAGGAAGTAGGACAAGCTGTTCTTTCATTACTTACCAAAACCTTACTGCACTTTGTATCAATTATTTGGCTGTCTGCAGCACATAGATTAGAATAAAGGGCTTTCTTAGTGTTTGTGAATGTTGCGGATTGCTGATTAGTAATTAAAGTCCTGAATGAAGAAAATCAGGCCAAAATTGAATGGGAATGAGAAAGTCTTAATTCTGTAATACAGATGTTAGAAACAGATTGTCTTGAGCAGCCCATTCAACACAGTGACATTCTACACAGCCACGGAGTGTTTGCCTCCTATGTAAAACTCAAGTCGAATGCCTGAGAGGTTGTTTCCTCTCCCGTGCCTTATGATGTAGCTGTATGGGTATTAATTTAGTGAAATATCCTGTCTGCCAGGTGTGGGAATGAGCTGATTTTATTGTAATACCAGATCATTACTTAATTCATATGCAACAGAGTGCAGCACATGGAAAGCATTATAAATCTATTTACAATGTGGCTGGTCTGATGATAACATTGTATTAAATTCCCAGGTGAGGCAATTTAAGCAATTGCTTTGCCATGTGCACGCCATGGAAATTAAATTCTTATATACGCTTTAGTAATAAACCAACTTCATTGTTATGCTTATGCTAGTAGTGGGT
The DNA here is from genome assembly GCF_009834535.1 of Camelus ferus. Classification (NCBI taxonomy): domain Eukaryota; kingdom Metazoa; phylum Chordata; class Mammalia; order Artiodactyla; family Camelidae; genus Camelus; species Camelus ferus. The sequence goes on along the minus strand of NC_045706.1, from coordinate 16,430,260 downwards.
GCTAGGATCCTCATTCTGGTTATGTATACTCTGTTTCACATGTAGAATCATACAGGAGGTGGTACCACAGATCACAGTTCTTAATTAGTTTAAGCTAAGTTAATTCATTTTGTTTCTGGTTTAGCATTGCCTGTCCAGGAAAACATTCAGCTCAGTTGGGAAATGTTAAGGTCAAGTAGATAGATTGTTTCAAGCCAAATTTCCAGGCAGAACTGAGCACGTGTATCTGTTTGAAATTGGCTTTAAGAAAATCAACCAATCAGTATGCAAACGTTCTGTTTCATCCAGTAAAAACTGCTTGGAATTTGAAATTCTCGCTTTCATAACTAAAGACTCACTTATGTCATCAGTTTAAAATAGCCATTGAAACTTTGTGCAACTAATGTGTTAGGGATAACAATCAGTCATTAATTTGTCATTTTTTTTACGGTTCATATACGACCTGTAGATTTTTCTGTTCAACTGTCTAGTCCTCCAAAGTATATAAGTTAGAAGGAATAAACTTTACACAAATACACAACTTAAAGTGAGGAATGCCTTTATATTTAACAGTCTGTGTGTGTGTGTGTGCGTGTGTGTGTGTGTGTGTGGCAAATATTGTCAGTTGAAGCTTTTCCACCCTTATGGTACAGATCCGAAATTGCAATAGATTACAAACTGCAGAAAGCTTCTGTCTTCTCTGGAAGCCACATATAAAGCACCAGTAGACAGTAGTAACTGACAACTAAGACTAAAAATGTTGACAATTTCTTGATTTGCCTGGTTAGCTTATGTATAGAAGTCATTAACTATTTATAAAATGCATTATGAATTGGGTTCCTTCAAACTGTAGCTGAGTGTGTGACATTTCCAGCTCAAATTCTCATGCTTGCATTTGGCTAAAGTACAGAAAGTACAGATTTTATACAGTTGATAATAAAGTAAAAAATAGTTTATCAAGATACAGTAGATGTTTCACTTTCATTAACTTTGAATCTTCCAAATTAAAGTATGACATAGTACTTAGTGATGTAGAGTGAAGTTTTAAAAAATTCCACAAAAGGTAAAATAGTTTATTGGTATTTTGGAGGAAAATTTCATAAAATAAGCAGTTTGTCATTCAAAGGAATTGGTCTTTTTTGGTAATCAGCTTAGTGATGATCCTGTAGGCTAAATTAGAGTTAATTAGAATCAGCTTACTTAAAATTTCAAACCGTAAAAACTTAGGAGAAAATACCAATATTGGCATTTAAATATAATTCTTAATAAAGCAAAGTCTTATTTTCTTTTAATTTTTGTAAACCGATACTTGAGTGTAAGGAGTTCTATTTTATTAGTTGTGTCCTTTTCATGAGGACCTATTTCTGATATTTGAAATAAGATATCTTTTCATTCTTTAAGAGAAGTCAGTTGTATCAGAGACCATTTTATTAACTCAGCATATTGTTTGCTTAATTACATCCAGGAAGCCATCCAAATGACCAGCTTTTACCATCCTAATGGTAAAGAATGACATTTACAGGGACTACCCTTCAACTGTGGCTAAATCTTTAGTTCTCCTCTGTTGCCGAGCATGTACACCCTTAATTGCTGGTTTTCAAAAGCAATGGATTCTAACCAAAACAAGATTAGATATTTAGGGATACATGTTTGTAATTTTCTTCTTTTGAAGTAGAGTAAATCAAAATAAGGATATAATGTAACTGAACAATCTATGCCAATTTGTTGGTATTTTGGTGAAAAAAGGGAAAAACAAAAACAATCTCCATATGATATTCTTGCATACTGTGGAATGTGTTAGTCCCCCATAGTGATGAAATGAATAATTAAAAAGGCAGCTCTGATAACACAGCCTGTTTAAAGGTTCTCATTTCCTTTAATGCTGTAAAATACTTTTGCTTAGCTAGTTTGAAACTACTGTAGCAGGGATCTCCAAATGGGCAAAAGAAAGGTTTGGCTTGATTGAAATATTGTATAAGACCATGAAGTGTATTGTCCTTATAATTTAGCAGTTTTCAATATAATTCTATATGAAGTCAATAGAAATAGCTAATTAATAGTAGCTTCAGTAAATACAATAAGAGAAGATGTTCAATAAGAGAAGCTGTTCGCGGTGGTATGAAGCCTGGCATGTTCACAAACGAATGACTTGGGTCACTCCTGAATAGTTAAGACATCTGATAGAGATGTCATTACTGACCTCAGGCTAATGACCAAACTTTTCTATTTTGTCATTTCTGCAACATTGTTGGTTTCATTTATCTCCTTCCAGACTTATTGCATTTGCCAAGGTATGAGATACACACTTGTAGCAGGGAAGGGAAGCTTCGGGTAGAGACTCGGGGCAGGAGGGGATGCCACCGTATCCTTTATAACATTTTGCAATTTTTATATTTTTTTCCTGAGTATATTCAGAGGGTAATAAAATAAGGAGGAAATTTTGTGCAGTAGAGTGAGTCCTGAGCTGTAAGTCAGGACCACAGGGTTCTACTCTCCATTTAACCAAAGCTTTACCTTTAGAATTCCACAAGACTTATTTTTTTTTTCTAGAAAATAAAGGGATGTTTAGGTTTATTTTATTTTTATTTATACCCCATTCAGCCCTCTTCAAGCAGATTCTGCAGGAGAGCTAAGCCCGAATGCCCTAAGGCTTCTATTCTGTGTAATGAACTAAACTCTCTCTTATATCCCATCCTTGGGAGAATTGAGAAAATAGCCACTGAAATAATTTTCTGTGTTTTGTGGTTCAGATAAGGAACCCCAATTGAGAAAGGCAACTTTAAAATGATTTAAAATCTGTGAGTTTTTCATGTCAAAAGTCCTTTTAAATTCTAATATAATATGATTTTGTGTTTAAGATATTATGATCTCTATGTAGCAGTGTTCCTCATTCACTGGTTTAAAAATCTAATTAAAAATCTTGTTGACTTCTGCTCACGGATTATGGCTAGTCCTTTTAAACTACAATAATTTTTCATATCACAGTTGAGCAGGTAAGAAATTTTAAGTCCTAAACTATAGACTCCAAGTGAGAAAAGATTACTGTTTCCCAACAGCCATTTTTTAATTGAATGTTTTTTGCTTAGTTAGTTCAGAAGCAGGAAAAGACAGCAAAGTAACCTGTAAATCTGCATTTGGGTCTGAAATAGTGATGCTGAAGTAGGATCTGAGGATGGCACTCTAGCTTCACAACTAATTTTCAGAGCCTTTTAGCTTTTCCAAATGTGTGCACGGTTAGATAATTCATGAATTGCTTGCAGACATGTCCCTCTGACTTTACAGGTAAAGGTAGATTTCTTGTAAAACAAAATTTCAGTGTGGGAAATATCAATTCATAGCCTGCTTGTCTTTATTTATAGAAATTGTGAAAAGTCGACTCATAGCCTATTTGCCTTTATTGACCGGGATTGGGAAATTTAATTTGTTTTAACACACACACACACACACACACACACACTCTCACTCTCTCTCTCTCCCTCTCTCTCTCTCTCTCTCTCTCTCTCTCTCTCCCTCTCTCTCTCTCTCTCTCTCTCTCTCTCCTCTCTCTCTCCTCTCTCTGTCTCTCTCTCTGTCTCTCTCTCTCTCTCTCTCCCCCCCCCCCACTACTTTTCCTTAGGCAGTTATTTTTAGAGGACTGGAGACATTAAAATTATTGTTTGGAAATGGGATGGGCTTTTAAAATTCCACCTCTTTCTGGTTAGTAACATCACAATGATGAAGGAAATATGGATGTGCTATTTTCCAGGCATTCCAGTGTATAGTTGGAGATAATATCCCAGAGTTAGAGATTTTAAAAGACCTATATTGTGTAGTCCATTTCCTGCCACAGTATTAAAGACCCTCATATACTCTTGTTTTAATTACAATCCGGTGAGTGTTGCAGATAGACAGACAGCTGTATTTCCTCCAGCTTCATGGTCTTATTTGAATGACTCTGTATGGAATAATACATCAGTTCGGATCTGTTAGTGAATATTAATAGACTACTTACACAATGCAGAGTTTTCTTTCATTACTGGCCTTTGAAAAACTTCTCATTTACATTAAAACTTCTCAAGTTCAAGAACTTTGCACAATTTTGGTTTGCAGATTTTAGCAAATGGGTTTCCATTAGGGGGCTCTCGAGGTTTGAGATGATCAGCCTTGATACCAATAATGCTTCGAAGCCTTTACTTTCTAACATTCATCTTGCTCTCTCCCTTTTTGTTTTGTTTTATAGAAAAGGTCACGGATCGCCTACAGTGACGAAGTACGGAATGAGCTCCTAGGGGATGATGGGAATTCCTCAGAGAACCAGGTAGAATGCTAATCAGGAAGGCCCGGTGGGTGGCTGGAGGGTGAAGGAGGTCACTGGCACACTGGGCTCTCAAGCTGCTCCGTAACAGTATTAGCAGCAACTCATGTGGAAGCGATACTGTTTAATGCAAAGCTGGAGTCTTAATCAACTTCAAAATGTTTCTTGGAGATCTTACATTTAACCCTTTACCTTGTGATCACTGTCTGCTATCTTTTAAAAAAATCTTTTCTTCTCTTTTCTTTATTATTTAGTACTTAAGGAATAACTTGAAACACACTGTTTGCAGACAAAGCCAAGGTCTTCACCTCAAACACATGTAAAAGGAATAAAAAAGTACATAATGCAGCTTTGATAATAATGCAGTATAATTAAATCAACACTTGCAGCAAAACAAATGAAAGTAAGCTTTCAAAATTCGACAGGGCAGCTCAGTCTCCTATTGTGTAGCTTCTTAAAAAATATATTCACCAGAATGCAAATTGTAAGCACCAGGGTGGAACTTGGATACTCACACAGAGGTCCTGCCCCTGTTAAATAATGATGATGGTGATGATGGTGATGGTGATGACAGTGGTAGTAGCAGTAATAGGAAAAGTCTTTTTGCAGTTTAAGATCCGCATAGGCAAAAATTAAGATACAATTTCTTCTTAAAAGGGCCTTACAACTTGGCTGTCAGTTCTCACTGGATCACACAGTAGTGTCATGAGTCTAATTAATGTCCCACTTCTTTCTTTGAATTAATACTGCAGATTTCATTAATTCATGTAGATAATATTTATGACTTTAAAAAAAATGTTTCAAGAACCTCAGTGTAGAGATGATTTTAAAAATGTCTCAAACAGCCCTAGTGATTGATTCTCTTTGACACTTTTAAAGAAAATAAGTGATGGGGAACTTCAGAAGCAAGACCTGAATGTGTTTATTAATGTTACTTTGGCAAGTCTAGTAAAGGTCTCTACTCTGCCTAAATAAAAATGAACATAAATCATTCATTGAGTAAACCAAAACTTTAATAAGATGGTAAAAGATAATGTATTGATACACATTATAAAAATTGCATTAATAGTATTTACCATTTCAAATAGAGTAAAAGTCTATATATGCTGAATCTATAATACTATCTCCTAAAATGTTAATATTGTAAATAGGGTTGTTGTTTCTGTGATTAAAGCCCCCATCTACCCACCTCCCTAAAAGGAGTAGAATCACTGAGCTGATTATGTTTGTTTTTGTAAAGGTCCCACCTCCTCCACTATTCGGATGTTATCAGCTTGAGTTCAGACATGTAAACACTCTAAGATTTGACTTGGGATTTCGGCTTCCCTGATTGAAATGTGAGAACAGCTAAGGGAAAAAAATATAAGGAACACATCAAACATAAAAGAGTGATGCGATAAAGGAGTTTTACTCATAATAGATTAAATAACGTGAGGATGAGAGGAAAAAATATTTTCTTCCTATCTTAAGTGAGATTTAGATTGCTCATACCTCTTGAGTGAATTATAGTTTTATTTTCTATCTTTACTGCAAAAAAAGCACTGTCTTTTTTTGCCAAAAAAAAAAAAAAGAAGTGAATACGTAGTCCCCATGTCAATTCTTTAAAAAGCTATAGATCTTTCCTTCATTTGAAACTACTGCCTAATGTAGAGGAAATAGAAAGGAAGGGGGTGTTTCTGTCTAACTCAGGCTCCTTTATTGTAATGGATGTTACAGTTCTGTGACAGGGATCCTTTTTTTTTTTTTTTTTTTTTTTTTTTGAAGCATGTTCACTTCTCTTAATGGACATTTTATGTGCCTAAAACATTTGCCTTACGTACATATAAGTGTGACTTTTTTATGCCTAAAGAAAACTATTCCACAAAAATAGATTGAGTTCGCATTTTCTGAATTTTTAAAATTCTATTCCTGTCACTTTAAAGTGATTACTCAGAGATTTCCCCTGGACTTGTATAAATCAAACTTACAAATTCTGAAAGTGCTTGGAGACTCTGAAGTTTAGTTGTAAGGAGCTGTCACTTCAATAAATAGAGTATGATAAATTATTGTCATGAGACTGTGTAACTGTTAGATTATTACTTACGTGAACTTTTCAGTCAAATTTGACTCAGATTTGAAACTTTAGAGATTACATTTAAATTTTTAGATATTCTGTTATCAAATGTAGCAAAATTTCCATTTCATAATGTAGTCTTTAAATTTTGTTTTGAGACTCTTTATCACAATATAGGAATTAAAATCCCTATAACTATAACACATCCTTAACCAGGAATGGTCACTTGAGGATAACTCTTTATTCTGCATCAGTATTCATTCAGACTATGGAATCAAAACAGAAGCCCTTTCTTTAAAGAAACAAGAGATTTATGTTGGCTTTTGTTGACTTTTGATTTTAATTTTTGTAGCTCAGTGGCTGAGCTTTTTTCTGGGTAGGATCACCTGCTAATTATATAAGAAAATATTTTCTGCACACAGATAAGTATATTTTTCAAGTTAATTGTTGATAAATTGATTTTTCAGAACATGTTGGCCATGTAATATTTATGATAAACTTTTAACATACAGGGAAAACTTGGAGATAAACAAAATGAGACAAAAATAGCAATATTTGTTTAACTAAAATTGGGATATATCTCAATTTTTTAAAAATTATAGATCAGAAAAGAAAAATAATAAAGAATTAATAGTGATGGTTGCAAATAGATAAAATAAACTAAGTACTGGCTGTTTAGTGATTTTTGATGCAATATACACATCCTCCCTTTAGTGACTGCTTTGCAGATTTAGATAAATGTGACTGCCATGGCTATGATTTCTCATTCTGCCAATTTATAATGCAATTTTTAAGGCATTTAGAGCCTGGCAGTCAATACACATAATTATAAAATGCCAATTAACTATAAAGTATATTAATTTACTCTTATATATATAAAAATATTCTTGCCACGATTAGAAATATCAAAATTTAAAAAATTAAAAAATTTTCAAATGTGTTTTAATGTCCTTCATGCCATGCACAATTTATTTTATTCCAAGTTAATTGCTTTGTATAAATTCATCTCTATTATATTCATTTCATACAGTTAAATACAGCTCATCCTTGATTTACAAAAAAGGGACAGAATTACCTACTTTGCACATTCAAGTATTATTGGATCTTTCCAAGGACTATTGTCTTAGGCATTATCATTTTGTTCTTTTACTGTGTCGTATTTTCCATTGCATATGACATTTTAATTTTTTGAGAGAATTCTTTCTTGAAACGTAGTGATGCTGTATTTAGAGTGGAAACTTTAATAGCTGTTAACTTGATTTAGTTTCATGAAAACCATTCTTAGGAAAGGAAAAAAAAATCTTACAGAATTAAATCCCCTTCATAGTGAAGTATGATAATGAGGCAAATGTTCCAAGCTCTATTTCTGAACCCTAATAATGTCTATATGCAAAGTTTCCATATGCAATATTATATTGATCAGTGAATAAATCTGAGTAAGTGAAATTTGAGTAAATCCTAAATAGAAGGCTCAAAAAATATATAAAGAGTGGGATATTTCTAAACGTGTGGAAATTTTTGTGGTAAAGCAATATTCAGCAGATATGATTGCTTAATTTTTTAATGTAAGGTTCTCTTAAGTTCCGATTTGGGCTTGCTGTGCATAAAGTGTGTCAAACTTCAGCTCCAGACTAGGGGGTGAAGTCGGTCAATTTAATTCCCCAAGATCTAAAGAAGGTCGGTATCATTTCATATAGCCCTGGCAGAGCAGATCATTACCAGGCACAAATCTGTTCGTTACGTGCTGAGGGTTTATAGCAAAATAAATAGACTGTCATCATAAGTTCAGAAAATTGTGTGTTCGACCCACGATAATGTGTAAAGGGCGTTTAATAGAGTTCAGCATTTATTCGTTATCTGTATGCGGACAGAGACGGCAGTCGCGTTATCAGCTTTAAAAAAAAATTGGGGAGTTCTGGGGGTCACGTGACGCCCCTCACACACAGAGGCGCGCGCACGAACCCTCCCAGGCTCCGCAGTGCAGTTTTGATTTTAGTCACAGCAGAAGGCTTAACCACAAGAGATTCCACTGGTTCAAACCAGCGTAAACCAGATTTTTTCAGCCCACAAAGGAACAGATTACCTCTTGTATCAAATTCTGCATTGGGGGGAAAAATCTTTGTTTCAAAAAAGATGTTGATTATCATAACTCAACATGGTGGCATGGCGCACTTTCATGTCGCCTATGACGGAACTCGTAACTCGGGAAAAGACGAAATCACCATTTTCAGTCTAGCCTAAGCATTGTTAATTTTCAAAAATAGACCATCTTTTGTTTCCTTGAATGAGACCTCTCGGACTAACTAACAGAAAAAAAAAAAAAAAGATAAAGATTAAAAACCCTCCCATTACCTAGCTTAGCTACAAATCCGGTGTAAAGCTGGGATGCAGCCATGCAGCACAAACAAGATAGAACGTTTTTTGTTTGGAACCTATTGAAAAAACAAATGGGTAGCATTTTTAAACACTCATTGATTATGGCAGGGTGGCATGGCCCAAATGGTCTCTATTGCTGAAGAGTAGTTTTAAACTTTGGCCCTTTAAGTATCATAGTCAACTGAAGGCTGGTGCCCCCAGAAAGAAAAAAAAATAGCTGTGCGATCAATTCCCAGCTCAGCTCTTCCTGAGAATTAATGTTTACCGTTTTCTCCCATGATGTTTGCATGGCAAAGAGAAAGATTCCAGTATGTGATAGGCCAGGTATTTTAGTTTAGAATTTTACTTCTTCTGGAGAAGAATTGTAACTTTTCACATGAAATGAGGAGATACTCGACCCGTATACACTCTGGTTGCTGAGGGAATGAGTAACGAAAAGTAATGACAACTTTGTGCGTATTTTTGAAAGGATATTAAAAGTTTCTTTTTCACTAAATGCGCTGTAAGACGTTATGTAATAGATTCTATGACCTTTTCAAATAAAAGATTCATAACAGATTTGAAACCTCATTCTTGTGTACTTGAAATATTTTTCAGATAACAAATGAAATAAACTATGCTGGAATACATATTACCTTCCTTGAACTGGTGACAAAAACAGCATTAAGCATTGAAAAATCCGGGCTATAGAAAACATGATACTTTTAGAAAGACTTATAGTGAGCAATTCATGGCACGTTTCTCCCAAAGCAATAGTTTAATTTATTGGCCTGCATATGTCAAGTGTTATAACAGATGTTACACATATTTGGATGCTTAGAAATTATCAGTTGTAGACCTGAATTGCTGAGGATGCAAATTTCAGACCTAGAATGTGGTTTATAGTCTCTTACAATGTAGGTTTTAGTTTCTATTCATTGTGGAAACTATGGCAGACACCTCAACTGTACAGTGATATTTGTGGTTTAGAACATAGTGCTGTCAAACACAAAAACACACACACACACACGCACACACACAGAGTGAACTAGATATATGGTTATATCCATTTTCTAGTTTGTAAACAGTTAAGCAACTGGTTTTATCTGTTATATATAAGGCAAATAGAAAAATATTCTACACAGGAGAATCCAAATGTTATCGTGCAAGAGTTTACTAACAGGTAAAGAGTGATTTTTGGGTTTAACTTTGGTCAAAATAGACTATAGTACGAAGGAAGTGAGATGCTTTGAGATGGCCCATTTGATAAGATAAATAAAACTGAGAAGTGAAGAAATTTCAGACATTGAAATAAAAACACCATGTGATTTCAGTAGCCTCTTAAAACAAAAACCTGGACATCGATGCCATTATATACAACATTTCTAAGGATAGTGAAATATTTTCTGATAATCTGTCCTAAATATTATCCATCCTGGCATGCTTTATTCCCAATTAAAATAATGTTACTTCCAAAGGTGATCCTATTACTAGAGTGGATACAAGTATAACATTAACATAACAGTTTGTGGTTTAAATACTTATTGGGACAAAAGCATGAACTATTAATCATGTTCATTTGGAGGTAAAATCTGAAATCAGTTGTCAAGATTCAAAATAGAGAAACATCCTGAAAACTTGTACATACAAAACCTCTTCAGTGGTTCATTCTTAGAAGAGAGGAACAGTAAACTTGTTTTCTTTCTTTATAATATAGACTTCTATGAAGTCGTTCCCCTTTATTTCATGATGGTGTCTTAGATGTACTTTAAAAGAGAATTTCACACTATTCTCTTTGTTTAATGTGACAGTGTGAGAAAGTGATCTTTATTCGTTCAAAAAACTCTGCATGTAGTCTATGCTTAGGTTCTTTTAATGTGTTTGTCTGTGATTTTTAAATGCTAAACATGTAAACAGATAAATTGTCAATGTTAATTCTGTATCCTGTCACACAACTGATCTTTCTTTCCTGCCATTTCTTTCCTTTTTATCTTTTTTTTTGTGCATTCATGTTGCAGTTGATAAAATTACGTGAAGAGGTGAGTACTTCCTAGCTTGCCGTGTTTTTTTTTTTTTTTTAATTCTGCTTTTCCCTATAAAATTGAGTTTCTAAATCTGAAGTAAGATCTTTAGGTTCATTTTTCCAGGAAAATCTACACATAGCGAAAGTATTGATTATATTGTTTAGAAATGTTCTCTGCTGACTGTCTTTATAAAAACAAGTATATCCTAATCATGCTTATCACAGTGATCATTGTTTGCTAACTTCAAAGAAAATTCCTATTTTAAAGACCAAGTCGGGGAGGAAAAATAAAGGAATATCTTAAAACTATACCTACGTGTAGTTTTAATGTAGACCAGCTTCAGATTTGTTTTATTTGTACTCATTTCTCAAAGGAATCAATATGATTAAAAAAATTTTTTTCTGACATTCTGATTTACTTTACTGAAAACTATTTTTAAATAAACTCCTTTCCCTCAAGCTAAAATTCTAAGATGCAACATTAGATACCATGAGTCTATTATCCTTTTGGGGGAACACACGCATGTTATAAATGCCCTGCTAGTCTGTGTACACAGATACCTAAGAATAGCCAAAGCTTTCCTCATTGTTAAACACTTTCCTTTTTGTAGGAAATAGCACCCAAGTGAGTTCTCATTTTTCTGAGTTTGCTAGTCTGTTTCATAATACAACTTCAGACTTTTTTGTGGCCCAGCAAATATTTGCACCAGTGTTTATAATTTTATCCCTGTATGGATGAGGGATGTGGAATGCTTCTCCTTCTTATTTTTTTAATTTGACCAAACTTATCAAATATGCTTTGCTACTCTTTTCAGAGATGGAGTTGAGTTCTGTTACTTTTATATTAGTGCATAAAACAAAGGCCCATAGTGCAATTTATAAATTGTCTAATTGCTTATTGTAATAGAGTACTGTGAATTATTTTCAAGTTTAGATTGACTTCGTTGTTGAGATTTTCCTAGAAGTTTTTCTTATTGGTGTGTCATCATTCTCTAGGTGATGTGAATGCTAATTTAGAGGTTTGTAGAGAGTGGTTTTCAACAACTCTTCTGATTTAAGGTGCGTTAGTGATGCCTTCCTCAGTAAGAGTAATAACGATATATAAAATAAAGGGTGAAAATACACAAAACCCTCCCCCTCCAACCTTCTTGTGTTTTTTGTCTTCCTTGCATGGAAGCAGATATATATATACACTAAATGAATATTATCGAATGCAGTTTTGATGTATAAGATTATTCTCGAGGTGAGTGATACATCAGCTCCATTCTTCTGCCAGACTGTATGTATTTGCATCTGCTCAGGCTTAGGTGAAGAATCACATGTTAATGCGGCTAACAATAGCCTTGAAAACCACTATGTGCAGAAACTACATGAAGCCCTTTCCCTTGAATCTAGCAATGAATAGAATTAGTAAATTCTTGTGCCTTAGTACCATCAGCATCATCGACAGATTTATTTTTTTAAGCTGAATTGTGTGGACTTAGAAATCTTAATTCTAAAAGCGGAAAACGTCACATCTGCATTTCTTTTAAAATATAGTCCATCATCGTTCTATGACTTAATTCTTTTCTTGTGCCTATAGCAACAGTTTCATCAGTTATGCTCCTGGAATGCATGTTTCCCAGACTGTAACCTGAAATGGACTTGTACTCAGAAGAATTGGATCACTCAACTCATAGAATAATAGATTCTGAAATACTCTTTTAACAGTCTTTGATACAGATATAACATTGATATTTCCAGAATGGGTTACGGCAATGACACTGATTTGGTTTAGGGTTTGCTCTGAAGTGATTGTTTCTCAGCCAGGATTCTAATAGTAATCACACAGTGAACATACCCCAAATTTCTTCCTGGTACCTGTCCTAAGAAGACAGGCACTCGTATGCTTCAAAATAGGATGTTTTGTTGTGTTTGGAAACAGAGTATGCCCCTGTCGCTTCCTTGTGATGCTCTTTTTGGGCTCAGCTCTGGAAACAGGGCATGCTTGGAGGCAGACTGGTAGTGCACAGGGAGCTGAACTAGTGGTGCCTGTGCCGAGCTCTCCGTTTGAATCCTGCGTCTCCAGCTCGCCACTTTGCACAGCTCCTCACACAAGTTGAGCTGTGTCTGAAGCTCCTGCACAGCTTCACTTGCCTGCTTTGAAAAGGGCTGAGAAGAGGGTGAGAGAATGAGTTTGGGATGGAGTGTGGGGGCAAGTTGAAAGCATCAGCTGCTACTGTAGTGTATTTCCTTTCATTTTCAGAGACCAGGGCAATGCACAACTAAGGGAACAATGTAAATAGCACAGCTGTTACAAGAACTTGATTTTAGCTTGACTTAAGTGAAGAGGTTCCCAAATACAAAGTGAGGTCCTGCTGGAAAGCTGCTGGTAAACTGATAGTCCTCTTGTGTGCAGATTTACTCTGATAAAATTGAACTGTCCTGAAGAAGAGTTACTTCCTTAATTTAGAAATATGCATTTTTTTTAAAATAAAAAGTTCTTTTAGAAATTGTGCTCCCCACTATAGCCATACACTGAATAAGCTGATTTGGCTCCCTTTCATGGAATCCCCCAAATCATTCTACATTTAAATACTTTGTTTCCTGTATGATATGTTATCTTGTAATTAGACTGTCCATTTCCAGTACTGAGCTTTGATTTTTTTAAAAAAATCTACAGTAGCTAGATGTTTTCTTTTAGTTTAGGGATTTCATCCAATATGAAATTGAACCTGAAATCTTTGTTCTGATATTCTGGATTAAAATTCACATTTACTCTTAATTTCTTTTTAGAGAATCACCGATTTGAAATCAAGTCCTTTGTTGAGATAGAAAACAATATTCAAGGAAGGGAAGAACAATTCCTACTCCTAACACCTGCACGTAGGCAGAATTAGGCATAAGAAAGCTATTTTTGACAAGCTAAGTGAAGTGTTCAGTTTTATTTAAGAATAGTCATTAATGCCAAACACATAAAGCTCCTCTTGCTTTTCTCTTTCTCAATTACAACCTTTAGTGATTTTGCATTTTCGTGATATCCACTTTCCTTCCTTCCTCCCTTTTATTTATTTAGCTTTTTTTTTTTGGCAGAAGGAGGGGTAGTTTTTCTCTTAATTTCTCTACTGTGTAGTAGACAACTCTATTAATTATTATAGACTGTTGTTGCAGCTTTCCTGACCTTCACATCAGGTCCTATCTCTCTGTTCTAAATGCATTGTTTTAATGATTCTTCCCGCCACTCCCCCCCAGCACTTCCCCCCAAAAAAAAATTTCAAGGAAAGCTTTGATGTGGCTTTAGCTGCCTCCAACGTCTGGCCGCATCTCAGATGTGTCACCTATGCCGGGAGGGAAT